>NC_054538.1:67630677-68360677 GCF_017654505.1 Polyodon spathula | reverse complement strand
AGGACACATGATTCCAGCAACCAGGAAAACATTCAGATTTTACAGTCGAATTGTGGTTTTTTTGAGGGTATGGTATAGTATATATTCTCAACTGCAAAGGGAGAGTTCCTGTGTTTGTGGCCATGCTGGGCTGCGTCATTCAGTTTGACAGGTGCTAGGACTCCCCCTGCTGGCAGCTGTCAAAACATGTTTGTCCAGTGGAGCACAAACAGTTTACAGTTGTAGTTTATTTCTTGTTTTAAGAAAGTCAATTATTGCCTGGTAATTTATTATGCTATTGTACAAGGTTTTACATTCTGCACATTGGAGTAAAGACGTTGATTACTTTTCCGTGTTGTGAAATTATTTAAGGAAACAATGTGGACATATTCCATTTCACTTGACACATGTAGTACTAGGAATAGAGAATACGGCAGAGCTGTTCTACTTTGCTGATAGTTGTAGTAGGTTTTCTCTGAAGTTGTGAAAAAACACTTTGTAGTGGGAGTGTGGTTTTAGTCTGTAAATAGAAATTTGACAGGGGGCTGAGAAAGGGGTCCACAGTCATCACACTGGAATGGAAGAGGTTACCAGCTCCAAAGGGACAATTAATGACTCATGGTCTTGCATGTTGCTGCTTGTAGCTGCATGTTGATGCATGTTGCTGCTAGACTCCCTTTTTTTCTTGTGTTTTTTAAATTAAACTTTTTAACCTAACACCCAGAATTCGTATAGGTATTATCTGTAGGTATGTACAGTCATTTATCTAAAGCGACCTTACTTCCATCATGCTTGGGTGAGGCATTTATATTCGACCCTATTCAAAAGCTTGAACTCTTGAATTAAAGGTCTGTTTTGCCTTTTGTTTGTGCCTCTCTACTGACAGGGTGCAGGGGACAGCTTTGTTGGGGCTCTGGCGTTCTTCATGGCACACCACCCCACACTTCCTCTGGAGGAGATGGCCAGAAGAGCCAATCACATTGCAGCAATAAGCGTGAAGGCAGAGGGAACACAGGCGTCTTACCCGTTCAGGAATGACCTCCCCCAGGAGCTCTTCTAGAGAGGGATCAGTCTCCACGCGCAAACATACACACATAGACGCATATAATAATTTTTAAAATTAAAAATCACTAAGAATAACGTTAATCAGTATTATGATTTAATACAACCTAAATAAGAAAATATTTAGTCATGTGTTCATTCTCAAGTTCGAGCAAGATCACCGTCTAGTGAACTGCTATATATATATATATATATATATATATATATATATATATATATATATATATATATATATATATATATTAGTTGGCAATACACTGCTTTACACTAGATGGTGCTCGCACTTGCTATTACAAAGACACTATATCTATCCCATCTTATATACGGAAGAACTTTAAAGAACAACAGCATTTGAGTAATTGCAATAAGACCCACTCAGTGATTGTAAACATCATAAATGGTAAGGGAACAGTAACAAAAATCTAATTTTAAGATACAGATGACTGAACAGAAGTGTGCCTTCATAGAGAGAAGATTTTGAAATGTTTCTGAAGCCGCTATTGAGATAGTCTGGAACAGTTATTTTAACTGGCTTTTGTTTTCTCTCTGAATTTCACGATTTCTCTTCTAATCTAAACAAATTGCTCTTTTAAATTAGGATTGTCCTCTGATTGATCAATAAATAGTAAATTATGCTCAACTGAACATGTCTCCTGCAATAGCAACGGGTTCTATATGAAGGAAATTGTTTGTTTAGTTACACTTGATTCACTCCCAAGTTCATGATATTGTGTTTTAGAATTAGGGAAGGTTATATTTTAGCTTTTAAAAAATGATAATCTTTGTCAAATAAATATGGTAACAAACTTAATTGAATTCATGTAGTTTCTTTTAGTTTTTCTTAGCTTCAGGTTTAAACTGGCTTTAAAACTCCACTTTTCAAGGGAGCTGCACAACATTATTGTTTACAGAGCTGCAGATTGGACTTAATGCAGTAGATTTACTGTATTTAAATAGTGGTCAAAAGAATAACCAATGTTCAAGTAAACATTTCTGCTTGAAATCGCTCAATCCAAATCTTTTTATATGAACAACTTGTTTAATTTTTTTTTTCTCTAGTTAACCTTCGGTGACAGAAAGACAATGATTCTTGGTGGTAAATCTCCCTCCTGACCAGAGGGTGCTAAGTAATAGGGACCGAGTACACTGGATTATTTGGCCTGATATTTCATTCCGAGGGTTAAAAGGAAGTCGGCTCTTTAGAACAGGGGCGGAGGTTTGGTACACCAACTCATCGACCCCGAAGGGAAATGATGTGGCAGCCGCGGATTGGAGGAGAGGCTGCAATCATTTATCAAGGAGTCACGAGTGACATTAAGTAGGGGACGGAGCGACGGAATCTGTTCCTTCATTTTGGTTTCTGAAAAATAACCTGGAAGAATCTTTGTTTTGTGTACCTGTATCGTGAGCGTTTGTTTGTTTGTCTGTCTAACTGTTGCTTACTGTCACTAGACAGCTAACACGTTCCGGAGCTGTCACCAGAGACCAAAACAAACCCGGAACAGCACTGCACTTGTACCACAAATAACTGTATTTGCATCACTAGTACTAATTCACGGTCTTGTGTAGGCGTTTTGTGTGGGTGTATAATAAAAACGGGACTATTATTTTGAGACGTACCCGGGGATTGCACATTAAGTATTACACGCTGCTGTATAACTTTAAATCATTTATTGTTTACTGTTTGTTTTGCCGTTAGGCACTGGACAAAAAATATCATTAAACAAACTTTAAATCTGAATTGTCTGTCTGTTCATTGATCACCTGCACCTGCACACTATCAACCACTTTGCCACACCCTCCTATTATGTTAAGAATTTAGGTACATCTTTTTTTGTTTTGGGTCATATTGACCCTATGTAATTTCAAACTGCTTTAAACAGCCTTAAATTGATTAAAGGTTTTTATTTGCAAAAGTTTTACTCTTTTATGCTCTTTCAGTCCAGGAGCTGTGATAAAACTTCTTTGACTGCCCACCTGGGAGCTGCTCATTTTAGAATGTCTTTACCAGTGAGATGCTGTTGCAATACTGACAGAGAAAATTAGGCTCTGCTTTGTAGATATAGTGTTTGTTTTATTTGTTTACAAGTATGTCCGGACAGATGCAGCCATTTCCAGAAATAATACACATAGAGTAATAATAAAATAACAAATTAAAGAAGTTTGTTTTATTCCTGCACACAAATCTACATAGATAAATGCCACGGGTCACAGTAACTCGAATCATCTTATTTGTTGTATACATGACCTGTTCTAAACTAAAATAAATATCTCAAAAGGTTCTGTTTTCTGTGTATAAGTTCAATAAAAAGAATTAGCACTTAAGCTAATTGGAAACTAGAGCTGGGTCAAATAGACCTGAAACTTTCTATGTTGTATTTTACTTTTGTTTTCACATACTAATACATTACAGTGCAGTGTATCAAGATAAAATAAATGTTGATACAAAACAGTACCTTTTCACTATAACATTTAATAAAATACTAAACCATTTAGGGTTTTCATTTTTGTTTCCCAATTAAACATTTCACCTTAAACAGCTTTCTGATTTAAAAAAAAAAAAAAAACACACAACAACATTTACACCAGTTCTCCTGTTACAAAATTCAGGAATTCTTTCAAAGAGATCCATTTATACTGAATCAAAGTCTGTGTGTGATGATTTGCTGCTTTAGATGGAGCGGATCTTCTTCTTCTCAAAGAAAAGGACATGCTTGTTCACTATATAAAGACAATAAAACAAATGAAACTGAGTGAATGGATGAATCCCCCAGTGGCAGTACAGATCATTTGTACTATGCAATGCACATCACAGCTTTTCCTTTTTTTCTGTGTCTGTATACAAATTTTTAATGCAAGAATAAAAGGAGTTCCCTGAAAGCACCTTAATTCACACCCAATCATTTTATCCCAAATTTAGAACGTACAATGATGTTCCCACACCGCAGCAATCCCCACGACAGCTCAGAAGAACAGAGGGTGTTTCCGTTGGGTGTCCTCTAATCTCACAACCAAGCCAACTGCTCCTTTACAACCAGGATCTACAGCAGTTGTAGCTACCTTCCCCCAGAGGACAAAGGCCAACTTTGCAGGTATTTTCAATGAGCTCACAAGCCACCTGACCTGTATGGTCCACTGTAGCATGGTGAGGAGAAACAATCTCTGCCACTTTTGTCTCCCTAACCCATGGAAGCAGCAGCGGCAATGATCCTTGTTGAATCCCTAGAGAAGAACAGCTGGGAAACTGCACTCCCCTTGACTGTATGACTCACCCTTCACATCACGCTTCCGTGCCTTTACTAGGGGAGCCTCCCTATGAGCAGGGATCACTGATGTTCAATCATTCCATTCTTCCTTGACCATCACCCATACCCAGTGCTCCAGCCTCCTCACCTTTGGGGTCATGTTTCCTCAGCACCAGCTTCTCACGCAGCCTGTTCCTCTTGGTGTTAAAGCAGTACCCTGTCCCGGCCGCACTCATCATCTGGACCAGGAGTGTCCTGAAACAGGCACAGCGCACTGTCAGACCAGCACTGCAAATCATCCCACTGCATCTCTGCGTACAGTTCATATCCCCTAGCACTGAGGCTCCCAACCTGAGGTCCTCCAAATATTCCCAAAATACAGTGGCTTGCAAAAGTATTGACCCCCTTGGCATTTTTCCTATTTTGTTTCCTTACAACCTGGAATTAAAATTAATTTTTATTTGGATTTCATGTAATGGACATACATAAAATAGTCCAAATTGGTGAAGTGAAATGAAAAAAATAACTTGTTTAAAAAAATTCTAAAAAAATAAATAACGGAAAAGTGATGCGTGCATATGTATTCACCCCCTTTGCTATTAAGCCTCTAAATAAGATCTGGTGCAACCAATTACCTTCAGAAGTCACATAATTAGTTAAATAAAGTCCACCTGTGTGCAATCTAAGTGTCACATGATCTGTCACATGATCTCAGTATATATACACCTGTTCTGAAAGGCCCCAGAGTCTGCAACACCACTAAGCAAGGGGCACCACCAAGCAAGAGGCACCATGAAGACCAAGGAGCTCTCCAAACAGGTCAGGGACAAAGTTGTGGAGAAGTAGAGATCAGGGTTGGGTTATAAAAAAATATCCGAAACTTTGAACATCCCACGAAGCACCATTAAAGCCATTATTAAAAAATGGAAAGAATATGGCACCACAACAAACCTGGCAAGAGAGGGCCGCCCACCAAAACTCACGGACCAGGCAAGGAGGGCATTAATCAGAGATGCAACAAAGAGACCAAAGATAACCCTGAAGGAGCTGCAAAGCTCCACAGCGGAGATTGGAGTATCTGTCCATAGGACCACTTTAAGCCATACACTCCACAGAGCTGGGCTTTACGGAAGAGTGACCAGAAAAAAGCCATTGCTTAAAGAAAAAAATAAGCAAACACGTTTGGTGTTCGCCAAAAGGCATGTGGGAGACTCCCCAAACATATGGAAGAAGGTACTCTGGTCAGATGAGACTAAAATTGAGCTTTTTGGCCATCAAGGAAAACGTTATGTTTGGCGCAAACCCAACACCTCTCATCACCCCGAGAACACCATCCCAGCATGGTGGTGGCAGCATCATGCTGTGGGGATGTTTTTCATCGGCAGGGACTGGGAAACTGGTCAGAATTGAAGGAATGATGGATGGTGCTAAATACAGGGAAATTCTTGAGGGAAACCTGCTTCAGTCTTCCAGAGATTTGAGACTGGGACGGAGGTTCACCTTCCAGCAGGACAATGACCCTAAGCATACTGCTAAAGCAACACTCGAGTGGTTTAAGGGGAAACATTTAAATGTCTTGGAATGGCCTAGTCAAAGCCCAGACCTCAATCCAATTGAGAATCTGTGGTATGACTTAAAGATTGCTGTACACCAACGGAACCCATCCAACTTGAAGGAGCTGGAGCAGTTTTGCTTTGAAGAATGGGCAAAAATCCCAGTGGCTAGATGTGCCAAGCTTATAGATACATACCCCAAGAGGCTTGCAGCTGTAATTGCTGCAAAAGGTGGCTCTACAAAGTATTGACTTTGGGGGAGTGAATACTTATGCACGCTCAAGTTTTCTGTTTTTTTGTCTTATTTCTTAATTGTTTCACAATAAAAAATATTTTGCATCTTCGAAGTGGTAGGCATGTTGTGTAAATCAAATGATACAAACCCCCCAAAAATCAATTTTAATTCCAGGTTGTAAGGCAACAAAATAGGAAAAATGCCAAGGGGGGTCAATACTTTTGCAAGCCACTGTAGTGCAACTGACAAACAACAAAGCCTATGGCACCTAACAGCATCCTAGTTGTGACTTATCAGCTCTTGAAGAGGACTACATATTTTTCATTGCTAATATGTCACCACATGCTGTCAATTGCAGACATAGTGATCTGTAAGAATTCTTACACAGCACAGTGCTGCCTACCCCTGCCTTGAAAAATAATAAAGGTCTCCACACACCGGCCAGGATGCGACAAGCAAATGTGTCGTAAAAAATAAAACATGTACTTTTGTTCACATTGCCTATGATGCGACGGGTAACACTGAAGTGACACAGAAGCGTTGTGAAAAAATACCATTGGCTCGTAAGTTTGAGATTTTGTTGAACGGCAGCTAAGGAACTGACCAGTGAGGAACAGCTTCCCTTGCTGCATGCCTTTAGTAAACAATGGTGGAAGAAAAGATAATTCTTGCAGTATCAAAATACCTGGAGCTGCATAATAAAGGACACAAAAATTATAAAGCTACGGCAATGAGGGAAAACATCTGGGAGTCCATTTCCAGGGAACTGGATATAGCTGGTGTGTGTGTGATGTGTTTACCTTTACTGAAATAAGTATTCTGAAAAACTATTATATATTCTACATTTTTATTAGCTGAATTTCAGGACTAACATATGTTTGATTTTTTTTCCAGCTGATGATATAATCAGAGGAGACACGCCTATCACATCGTGTCAAACAGTAAGAACTAAAATATATTTGGAAGTTTTTGTCACTCTAATAAAACCCAGCTTTATTTTTTTGGTTTTTAAACCTTGGTTGATATCCCTTATTCTGTTATCCCTTATTGTGTTATGTTCATTTCTTCAAAATTGTACAGCATTTAAAAATGCAGTGAAAAGGCAGGGTGTGAGCATACATATTCATGAACAAACCAGTTAGTTAGTATAGGCCTACTATATGATAGTTTGGGTTATTCAGTCTATTTATAACAGTAGGTAGGTATTTTTTTTTAAAATTATTTTTATATATAATTATTAGTGGAATAAACCGCTACCGAATAAGACCATTTTGCTACCTACTTTACAGGCAGGTAGCAAATCCTCTCTACTGCCTTAAAGCGAACTTCTAGTCCTGATTATATATTTTTTGTTGCGAATTTCTGTTGTGGAATTTAATAAACGAGAAGCAAAACTATTAGTTTTTTTCACCTTAATTTTACAACGCCATTTCCAAGTTTGTTTTATTTGAAGTGTTTAAAGTTTAAATTTCAGTTTTCGTTTGCTTGTTCAGCTACAAAAAGGCACACGTAAACCTTGTGTTATTAGTTTATAAAAACGTGTCGATGGCCACTGTTTACTGTGGAGAAACGGCAATGGCAAGGAATGGGGAAAAAAAATGCTATGTCAACTTTCTGTACTATTTCTTTCGGGAATACACAAAACAACGTTTAACTTGAACTGCTATTTTGGCATCCTTTGTTTTGTTGTTAATTCACTGGAGTAAAGTAAGGCCTACACAACTTATTCTTTACTCCTGGGATATTTTTCTATTTTAACGTGTTACGTATTGTAAGGTCTTGCTGTAAAATAAAGGCACACACACAGGGGCCACTGACACACCCCCTGCCCATGCTGCTGTGCTGTCTGTGCCTGCATTCAGAGCAAGAAAATGGCTTTTATTATTTTTTAAAAAAACAAGCAAATATCTGAACGAATATTTTAATTATGAGCGAATATCCAAACATGAAAATCCAGTGTTCGTCCCAGCACTTTATATATATATATAAAATAATAATTAAACCATAGATATACATGTGTGCATGTTCACATATGCGTGTAACTATTGTTATTGTTTGTAATATTATACTGATAACGCCAAACCTAATTTAAATACATTTGAACTGATTTTGTCTCATACAGATACACCAATAGTTGTTTTGTTGTTTTGACGCGTATTAATAACATATGTTAATATATTTGTATGCCATCGCCACTGTTGTGAAAGGTATTATCGCAGGGAAAATACCATTTTAGCACCGGACAAATTGCATCATCCGGTGTGTGGAGACCTTTACTGTTCAATAATAAGGGGTCATCCAAGGCATGCGTTATTATTTATATTGAAGCGTTCACAATAATAATAATACATATTAATAACAATACTTACTTTGATTTGCTCTTGGCCACTGTTTTTCACATGAAAGAAAAAAGAAAATGTCTTTTTTAGCCTTCATAAATGCACTTATCAGTTTAATCAAAAAGTAACAAGTACAGTATCTCCAGCTAAGAGAACACCCCTCATGAAGCAAGCAAAGTGTTCTCTAAGACGGAGTTAGCCATCACAATATTAAATAAATAATGAAATAAATAAACAAATCAATATGTAGTACTTGTCATGACGCACGTGCATCAACATATGAAAATGAACTGAAGAAAAACACAGTAGGCAAGTGTATGTTAATAAACTACAATGATAAAGTAACAGACACACTAACGTTAATATCTGTCAAACTAAATGAACACAGCACCCCTACACACACAAAAAAATGCACCAGCAATATACAAGACATACACATTATTTAACAGAATGGTGAAGCAACTCACCAGAACGGGAAACACCAAATTGTTCAGCGACTTGTGTCTGATTCAGATTTTTTTGTAGCAAGAGAAACAGCGGCACATTTATAGAATACAAAACAAGTCAATGATATGAGGCGGTAGAGGTAAGATTTATCAAACCATTACAACCAATCAGATGAAGCGTTCCTATACACAGAGGCTATTGCTTTGTGCCTGTGTTAGATTAGAGTGTCACCAGGCCTGCTTTTATTGCATTTATATAATGCTTTTTATACAAAAGTATAGCAAAGCACTGTACAGCACACAGCAGAAAGCGAACAAACCACAATACATTTGAATAGCATGTCACACATACAAATCCCAGTCAGACCATTTAAATAACAGTATTAGTCCATGAGCCAGGACCCAAATTTTGGCCATCGGTACCACCCAGGGGGACAAAGTCTCATTGTGATTTTTGGCATGGTTTAGACCCCTAGAGATGGAAAATAGGTGATAGCATTGCAAAACTTTGTCAAATCTGTTTTATCACCATATTTTTAACCACGCCCCAAATTCACCAACAGCCAGAATTCTACAATAGTGCAGCAGGGTTTTTATATCAAACTCCTATAAACTCTTCATTGTTTAAGTTAGGGCATTGAAATTAAGAGCTAATATAGTCAAACACCTGCACTTACCATTACAACAAACAGGATTTAATTAATTTCACTGGTTTGCCATTGGCAGCATCTCTACCATATTTTACATTAAATACAATTTCAGAACCCTTGTTTTTTCACTAACAACTAACAAAGTTTAATCTACATATCTCAACTCCTTTGATAAGATGTTCTTAATGTACTTTTATACTAAGTAATGTATCAGACTCAATTTACGACCTTGTGTAGCTTTCTAGGTGCTGTATTAATGAGTTTCCGATAGGAAAATGTACCCCTACTTCCACTGTATTTTCAGTGAAAAAATGAACCACTAACCTACTAATACTGCAAACCTTTTCCCAAATGCTTCATAAGAGCTATATACATGCCTTCTCTATGCAGCCAAATCTGCTACAGTGAAAGTAAATGATTTGAGATATCACCTATTCTGTGCAAGGAAAGGTGAGATTGAGAGTCACCAACTGCCCCCCTTCAGATACTGTTTAAGGAAACATGCCCAACGGGCCAATATGGAGAGATGTCTGGAGAAGGACCCATGGTCACCTAGCCCTATAGGGAGAGGCTGGAAGTGGGAAAAACATTTTGGGGAAGTGCAGCTGGCAGTAGACTGGATGAAAGGACAGCCTGCACCTCCGACTGGGCTGGATCTACTGGCCTGTAACTGTCCCAGGACCTGCAAACTGCCAAAATGTGTCTCCTTAACAAATGGCCTGAAGTGCACTGATATGTGTAGACTTTCTGACTGTGACGGTCAGGCAACAGAAAAAGTGATAACAGTTCCTCTGAAGAAGAGCTTGATGAGGATGACTATGATTTCTAAGACATAGTATGGCCTATTGCAACTCCTTCAAGTGTTTTTTGTTTTGGTTCCCCTTTACTATATTTTTGTACTATATTTTCAGAATTAGAGTTTAACCTGCAAAGAGATGTCAATAAATTGTTTGTTCATTTTCTAACAGTCCTTTCTTTAACAATGTTTTGTCTTTTTCACTGAAAAAAGAAAATGGGAGGGCTACATTTTCCTATCACAAATTGATTAATACAGCACCCAGAAAATTACAAATGGTCCTAAATTGACCCTGATACATTACTTAATATAAAAGTGCATTAAGAAAAATTAATAAAAATGGGTTGAGATATTTAGATTAACTTATCTTAATTTTTAGTAAAAACAAGTGTTCTGAAATTGTATTTAATGTAAAATATGGTAGAGATGCTGCCAATGGCAAACCAGTGAAATTAATTAAATCCTGTTTGTTGTAATGGTAAGTGCAGGTGTTTGACTATCTTAGCTCTTAATTTCAATGCCCTAACTTAAACAATGAAGAGTTTATAGGAGTTTGATATAAAAACCCTGCTGCACAATTGTAGAATTCTGGCTGTTGGTGAATTTGGGGTGTGGTTAAAAATATGGTGATAAAACAGATTTGGCAAAGAATAATGCAATGCTATCACCTATTTTCCATCTCTAGGGGTCTAGACCTTGCTAATGATGAGCCTTCACCCCCCCGGGTGGTACCGACCAACCCCCCCTGGCTCATGGACTATATACACACATAATGATACAAAAGCAGCAAATAAAGTGACATTAAAAACCACTAAGATAAGAAAGCCATTTTATAAAAGTCCATTTTTAGTCTTGACTTGAAAACTGTAAAGGTCCCAGCTTCCCTGACAAACAAAGGCAGAGCATTCCATAATTTACAAGAAAAATCCCTACCTCCAGAGTTGCTTTTGTGGACCCCTAGAATAACCAGCAGCCCCGCATTCTGTGATCTCAGAATGCGGTTTGGAAGATACGGGGTCAGCAACTCCTGCAAATAACTAGGTGCTAATCCATTCACGGCCTTGTAAGTTAACAGCAAAATCATAAAATCAATTCTATACTGCACAGGGAGCCAGTGTAAAGAGGCCAAAACAGGGGTAATATGTTCACCTTTTCTGATTTTAGTCAGAATTCTAGCAGCGGTATTCTGAACAAGCTGCAAGCGGGATATCACACGTTTTGGGACACCAGAAAAAAGTGCATTACAATAATGAATTCTAGTTGAAACAAAGGCATGCATTAGTCTCTCAGCATCAGATACAGAAATAATTGTCTAAGTTTGGCTATATTTCTCAAATGGTAAAAAGACACTTGAATAACTTCCCTATGAAAGTTGAGTCTCAAATGATAGGTCAGGATCAAAGATGACCCCCAAACTCTTAATTTCTAATTTAAGTTTTGATGAGAGACTGCAAGGGTTGAGCTCATGTAATCCCACATTGCCTTTTAGTTCATTCTGTGAGCCCACTAGCATAATCTCTGGTTTATCTGAATTGAACATTTGAAAATTCTGTGACATCCAGTGCTTGATGTCTGTAAGGCAAGTAGCTAATAACACCCAGGCAGAAGAAACTCCTGGCTTTAGGGACACATATAGCTGGTTATCACCAGCATAGCAATGGAAGTTCACCCCATGTCTGTAGATAATATCACCTAACGGTAGCATATGTAATGAAAACAGCAAGGAACCTAGAACGGAGCCCTGTGGAACACCACAGACAACTTCCGTTAATGCTGATTTTACCTCCCCAATAGACAAACTGAAACCTATCAGAAAGATAAGATTTGATCCAGGATAGGGCAAGATCAGACAGTCCTACTGCGCTTTCAAGACGATTTAGTAGGGTGGAATGGTCTACAGCAGGGGTCTCCAACCCTGGTCTTGGAGAGCTACTGTGGCTGCTGGTTTTCGTTGCAACCGAGTTCTCAGTTACTTAACTGCACCAATTATTGGATTAATTAGTCAAGATTAACAGGTGTTTCAGATCTTTCGCCACTGATGATAGACACCTATAAAACCTGCAGGCTAGGGGTTCTCCAGGACCAGGGTTAGAGACCCCTGCTCTACAGTATCAAAGGCAACACTTACAATAGATCAAGAAGAATTAATACAGATGGAAAGCCCAAGTCAGAGCTTATCAGAAGAAACCACATCCGCTAATAATACAGTAGACTGCTCTACTAAAAGATCAATAAAGAAATGCAGAAACATGGCAGACAAATAGAATCTAGGGTAATGCTGAAAAAATGGAATGTCCCTGGGCCACTCCATTTAATTGCAACAGTCCTTGCACTGAATCAGTCATCAGTATCAGATTACTGGCAAGTCCATTTCTTCTTTGTATAATCTACAGTTTCCCCAACTGAATTCCTTAATATAATATTTTATGATTTACTGTTGTTGTCTCTGCTTAGATCATTATTTACCATGCTTAACTAGCAATAGTCAAACAAATACATATTTGACAAATGCTTTGATTAGAAGTTTTTCCTTAGTATCTTCTTAACTGAAGTCTTTATTGGAATAGTAAGTAAGCATGGCAAATAACGATCTAAGCATATCTCTTGTAACTCAACTAAGGACCAGGCCAGAGCAGATAAGGTCTCTTCTCATCTACCGTTGTGTAAATAATAATAATAATAATAATAATAATAATAATAATAATGTTGAGACTAACAAATGCAGGAAGTTAATAAAAACAAGACACTGTACAACGTCTAAACAATTCATTTAACACATAAACAGTATTTTACAGTTTTGGTCCGTTTTTACTTGGGCTCTGTTATTTCTTTGCAAATTGAAATCTATGACCTAAGTTCAAGTGAATAATTAACAGTTTGTCGAGTTCAATTCATCGTTTGGGTTGACAGACGTGACTATTATGGAAGATGATGTAAGCTGTCACTTTATTTAACACACCTGTCAGTTTAGGAAGTTAAAGGTCATGTTAGTGCCAAGTTGCTAAAAGCTGCACCATCTTGTTTGGAAGTTGCTGAAATTAACTGATTGTGCCTCAACTTTAGTGTGTTCACTTATTTATGTTTACAAACGACTATTAAACCTTGGTTAGAATCTCGTGCACATAAATTACTTTTAAAAGACTGTCAAAGACAGGGGTTGGGGTTGAAAACAAACATTTTTTATAACACTGCCAATAGGCTGTTCCTCATGGAAACAAAAACACCTGACAACCGAGCATCTTTTATCATCAGCTGTTATCAAGTCCATTGAAGCTGTGACTTAACGGGTAGAGGCAAATTATATATCATGAGTTATCATACGCCCCAGTAATGTGTCTGACAATTAATACAAACGTTTGTGCTATAACGTTGTTGTTGTTGTTTTCTGTTTGTTTGTTTTTTTCGTCCAGTGTCAATTACATTACTCTCTGCATTTCATCATCATCATCATCATAATAATAATAATAATAATAATAATAACAGTACCGCATTATTTTTTAACTATAAGATAATCGGAAATTAAATGACAGGATATAATTTGGGGGATTTTGCAGTACATGAAAACAATTTACATACGAAGAAGTGTCTTTAAACTGCAATCGGAAAACAGTGAGCGATGTAAACTAAACTTGACTGCTCGCGCACTCTTATTCAAAGTGAAATATGGCTATTGTTTGCGCAAGTTAGTTAAGAATATATTAATAAAATAAAACAGTATAAAAATATACATTAAATGTCACTACTGTATTAATTTGAATAGGGATAGATGATATAGGCAGTAAAATGCAGGCATAACGTATCCATGTGCCTGCTTAATAATGACGTAATAAATCTAAGGCTCACTTAAACGTATTATTATTATTATTTCTTGTAATGTGATAGGTGGAAGTGAATTTATCTGTTTACTCACAGTTTACCGATGTCAGAAACATGTTTCCAGAACAGGAGCCTCCACATCGGATGTCACACTGAGGATATGCAGCACAACAACTTCCGGTTTAAACTAGACAGTTGTGCATCTGGAACTAAAGAGCTTTTCTTTTAAATGACATTCAACAGCAGGTTTACCAGACGTTCCAGAAAACTGGTAACCCTACTCAACTTTTAAATGTGCATTAGGAGCTATATACATACAGCTTGCTTTTCTCAGTGTTACCCTTTACTTTCCCATGCAACTGTGCTTTTAACAGGGTCCTGTAGGAAAGAAAGGTCAAACAGCTATTTTGATTAAAGGTGGAAAATTGACTTGACAATGGGTTTGAGTAGCCTGCGCAGTTTTCTATGATACTATTCATTCAGGTTTTTAGTTCTCGTAAATTAAACTAAATTTGAGGTTACGTTTTTGTTGGCCCTATAAAAACTCCCTGATCATCGCTACAGTGCCTGTAGTAAGTATTCTCCTCCTTGGATGTTTTCACAGTTTGTTATGTTACAACCTGAAATCTTGACGCATTTAAATGGGATTTTTTTTCCTTTGATTTTACAACCTAATCAACACTGAACAGGCAAGAGAATTTGTATTGTGAAACAACAATTAATGAAGGAAAAAACAAAAACAAAACTGAAATGTCTTGGTTAGAAAAGTATTCACCCCCCCCCCCACTTTGCATTTAGGCCAAATAGTTCAATTTTTGTTTCATTGGACTGCAGAATCTTTTGCCACATCTTTTCAGTCTCCGACATGCCTTTTTGCAAATTCCAAGCAGGATTTTACATGGGCTTTTTTCAGAAATGGCTTCCTTCTTGCCACTCTTCCATACAGGACAGATTTGTGGAGTACCTCAGCTATTGTTGACACATGGACAGTTTCTCCCATCTCAGCCATGGAATGCTGTAGGTTTTTCAGATTTGTCATTGGCCTCTTGGTGGCTCCTTTGACCAATGCCCTTCTTACCCGGCTGCTCAGTTTGGGAGGATGGCCTGCTCTAAGCAGATTCTGGTTGGTGCCGTATACTTTCCACTTCTTAATGATCTACTTGACTGTGCTCCAAGGGATATTAAATACCTTTGAAACCTTTTTATACCCTTCCTTTGATCTGTGCTTTTCCACAACTTTATCCCGGAGTTGTTTTGAAAGCTCCTTGGTCTTCATGGTAGTATCTTTGCTTTGAATGCAGTACTCAACTGTGGGACCTTACAGAGACAGGTGTATTTAATCTGAAATTATGTGAACCACTTTTATTGCTCACAGATGGACTCCATTTAACTTACTGTGTGAATTCTGAAGGCAATTGGTTGCACCTGAGCTTATTTAGGAACAGGGGTGAATACTTATCTAATGAAGACTTTTCAGGCTTTTATTTTTAATTGATTTGTCCCACCCCCATTTTTTCACACATTGAAAGTGTTGAGTAGGTTGTGTAAATCAAAGGGAAAAAAATCAAATTTAAATGCGTCAAGATTTCAGGTTGTAACACATCAAACTGTGAAAATGTCCAAAGGGGGTGAATACTTCCTATAGGCGCTGTACGGTGGTTTTAGCTGGACTCCGCTGCATTGTATAGGGGGTGCAAATTGTTTTGAAAATTGGTACTAAACTGCTTTGAAAGTTGAGCACCACAGAGCCTACTCATTCAATTTTGCAGTTGTCATGCACTTTTTTTTTTAAATAACATTGTTTAGAACTGAAACAAAAGTGGAACAAAAAGTCAGTTGAGGGAAGGGACCCAAGAGCGTAGAGTAAAAAGAGGAAGAAAGACATGATAGGGGATATGAAACTGAGAAAGGGAAGCCCAAGAAGAGGGGCAGGGCTGGCAGACTGCGTCAGAGCTAGACAGCTGGCAGGAAATGGGCAGAGATCTGTAGACGTCACCCAGACTAATTCAGTAACACTCATCCCTGCTCCCTTCCTCCCACTCCCTTCCATCTCACATCTGATTCCATCTCTGTTCTGCTCATCGACACTAGAGCTATCTGGGCCTATTGTTGTGTTTTACAATGTGACAGGAACATTGGCACAGGCTCCCTCTTACTTATGTGCATAAAGACAACTATAGCTGTAGGATCATTTAATTTAATTTTGGTGACAGTCAGTTAATTTTTTTTTTTTTTTTTTGGAACAAATATCTTTCTGTCACCAAGCCTTTTATAAGGATAATACGTAATGGTATTGTTTTTTTTTTTTCAGTAAAGGGTAAGTAAACCAGGTCCATAGTAGCATTAACCCATGTCAGAATGGGAAACAAAAACCAATGTTGTGGCATGTTTGTGAATCAATAACAACACACTATGAGGCGTTAGCTCAGTTTTATGTACCCCAGGGCCATTCACCTACCGCTTATTACTATTACAATGACAGACTTGAAGTGTCACTCTAATCATAACCCTTCCACCCTCCAACAGCATCCTCCATCCCTCCTCCCAGAGCCCCAAAACTCCCTTCATTGGTATACAAGCACCATCTCAAAGTTATTACATTGTACAGTCCATAAAAACAGTCAAAGGACAAGTGACTAATTATTTTTGTTTTCCAGATAATATGTTATCCCTTTGACTTACTCTTTATTAAAATCCGTTGAGAAACTGTAATATTGCAGTCAGCACCCTGTTTATGCTATCCCTTACATTCATTACTGCGTTAGTTCTACAGGTGGATTACTGCATGGAAGTTATATAATTTGGAGTGCATGTTGTCGTGGAAACCCTAATTCTGTGACGTCACTGCTAGCTGGCAGTAAAAACATTCCCTGGAATTGATGTGTGAGGATTGATCTGTTCCATCACTGATATATACGAGGGAGATGGGGTAAGACATTTTCTAGTTTATAAATTGTTAATATTGTATGCCCGGGAAAAAGAATTACCTTAATCTATATAGGGGAGCTAGAAAGTTGCCATTTCAACAATTAAATTGGATAATTACATTCTATAGTCCTATCTCTAACTAAATATCTTGATAGTATCATCTAAATATATAGATATAATATATATATTAATAGATATATATAAATATATACCAATATGCTGATATATGATGTATAAGCTATATAGAGATATATATATATATATATAACAATTGAGTGTGAACAGACACTCAGCTTCCAGATCTAGAAGGCTTCTATTTTGCATAGATGCCCGCTGGAACGTTGAAGTGCTTAACTGTGAATTACATTTTAAAATCAATCCGTACATAAATAATGGCTTTTCCCCTTAACATTCTAATCTACAACTAATCTGATTAGATCCTAAAAATCCTCTTTTTCCACTAACTTTCCATTGTTGTTGTGCTTTCATGAGCTACAGCAGAGCTCGTAGGTGACATGCATGATCTCCTTCTGCTACATTGAGATGAGCCACAGTTGGAATAGCAGTGTAATCTAACTGTAATGATAGAATATGACACTCATAGATAGATAGATAGACAGATAGATAGATAGATGACAGTGATTAACAACATTCCAAAAATGTTATTTTTGATGTTCACTCTTAAAGCTTAAACGTTTAAGAAAATTAACTCCAATCCGAAGCCTCTAGTTTTAAGTAGAAGATTTTAATAACTGATGGCTGGAGGTGTTTTTCAATTTACCTGGTTAGATGTTCATTCCAAGCTAAGGCTGCTCTGCGACTAGAAGAGACTGTGCTAGATATTTAGGAACATGTACATTTCTGTGATGTCCCAGTAAGTAGTTATTTGAATAGGAATTTAATCAAAAATGAATTGTTTGGAAATCCAGGAGGGGGGAAGCTTGTGTGTCTGAACCTGAGGCTGCTTGTAAACAAACTGGAGAGTCAACTGGTCATGGTTTAAGAAAAAACAGTGTATAGCAGTTTCTTTCTTGTATTTTTTATACCAAAAAGGATACATCGGCTTTGCCCTTCCTTGCACAATACACACTATATATATTTATACTTCGTTTGTTTTTGTCGCTCATGGTATTAGTCATAGCGGACGTTTTGCTTTTAAAAGGCTCGGGTCGCACCACCAAATTTTTCCGTGACGTCAGTTTAAATCATTCATAAGAATCAGTAGGGGTAATGTGCGCTTTCCTTCCCACGCATTACAATATCAATAACAAGAAGCTAATAAAATTTACACTTGTAAACGTTCTGTGTTCGCCCGAAAGGTGGAATTGAACCACTCTGTCGCTAGACAGCTACAGGTTTGAAGCCTGCACTCCAGACCACTGAAGCTCATCCGGGCGTTAGAAAGTTGCCATGTTGAAATTATATATACCACAGAGAAACCAATCTTATGCACATTGTGGTGATAACATTATTCATATATTTATATATGTTTTTTTTGTATCAATTTAAATGTAATGCAATGTATATTATTGGAGATTATTTTAATATTAATTTCTACTGACTGTCTTATAGAAACAGCGCATTGTTTATTTTTTGTCTCGATCTTGTCTGTATGCAAATGTTCTCGAACCGGATTGGCCATCCCTGATAGAACGTCAAGGTTGCTGGGATGCAGGTTTGCTTTCGTGCTTCAAAAAAAATCAACATAAGTTCGATTCTTGCGTTTTTTAAATCTTTTTTTTTTTTTCGCAGTACCCCCTTCTCATGGCAAAAACAAAATGTTAAAAAAACGTGTAAGAATTTAGTGAATAATACACGTTTCTGTGTTGTTTCCTGCTCTTTGACCCTGAAAAACTTTACTGCAGTAAACGGTGGTAAACGTGTAGTAAATCACAGTAAACCTTTATAAGATGTTTTACAGCACTTTATCATGTAGTGCTAATGTGAAGTAAATGTTTAACAAGTAATAAATAATGTTTATTATTATTATTATTATTATTATTATTATTATTATTATTATTATTATTATTATTAGTAGTAGTAGTAGTAGTAGTAGTAGTATTTCTTTGTTTGGTTTAATGTTGATGTTATGCATTTTCCAATTGTATTTAGTTAAAAACTTAAAAATAATAGTAATCAGTCAATAAACCAGCCAGTCCTTTGTGTGTGTATGCATGTCACTCACGTTTTCACAACTACAGTACTTTCAGCAGTAGTGTGTTATAACTATATCTTCAAGCTTGGCTACAGCCCGGGAAACAAAAGATATTTTAAAAAGAGTGATGATTCAAAATCACATAATTTTACTTGAAATACCAACTGATAGTTGATTTTCTGACAAATCCTCTTAGAAAATAATTTGATTGCTAAAAATGTCTCTAGCACAAATGATATAATGTGTCAGAATCTCACGAACAGCTTGTACGATTGTGATGAAATGATACGGACATTCTTTACAACATTCTTTATTGTTAGTGTATCATAATCTGGGGGATATATGGCATCTGTCTGTATGTCTAAGGTATATGGAGCTTTGTATCATTTTTTCTACACATATGCTAAATATAGGTCACGGTGACCTTGTCCTGTTACTGATGGCTCGTCTGAATTTACAGACATGGTAGATGATGAATAAGACTAACCTGCTTGTTATGGTACCATATTTGCATTATGAGCATCAACAATTTGCTCAAAGCCTCCACTAGTGTTTTTTATTATTATAACAACATTGACTTGCATAAAGAAGAATAAACAGTGAGTGAAATAGCTCGCATCACTTGATTTTCAAGATGTGGTATCCGAAGCATAATCAACAAGTACAAGGAAACATCATCTGTAATTGACAAACCCAGGACTGGAAGACCCAAAAAGCTGTCTAACAAGGATGAGCAATACTTGAAGATAATACCCTTAAGGAATAGAACGAAGACAAGCGTTGAATTGACAACAGAACTGGCAGAAGGCACAGGTGTCATTGTCCATCAAATCAACAGTACGAAGGCCACTCTTGAAATCAGGACTTAAAAGGATGTGTTGCAGTAAGAATACCTCAGTTAAGAAAGGAGAACCAGACTAAAAGGCTAAAATATGCACAAGAACACAGAGATTGGACTATGGAATAGTGGTCAAAGGTGCTTTGGACTGTTGATGGATGGACAATGACAGCTGTGCCTTCTGTCAGTTCTGTTGTCAATTCAACACTTGTCGTTTTTCTATTCCTTAAGGGTATTATCTTCAAGTATTGCTCATCCTTGTTAGACATCTTTTTGGGTCTTCCAGTCCTGGGTTTGTCAATTACAGATGATGTTTCTCTGGACTTGTCGAATATGATACGGATACCACACCTTGAAAATCAGGTGATGCGAGCTATGTGTGCATGTGTGTGTGTGTGTATATATATATATATATATATATTGCATCAAAGTAATAGTTATAAACACAGACGCACACAGCCTCACATCCACTCTGCAGTTTCCCAGGGAATGGACTTCAAACCTGACACACATCCGCTCCCTCTCTGTACTTTCCATTCTCATCTCTGGTTATTTTTAGGGCTGCTGATGGTTTCCTGCTGCACTGATTATTATGTAACCTTTTCTAAATTTGGCTCTGAGGTAAAAAGTGACATTCATTCCCACCTTCCATCCCTGTACTGAGGGTTGCCTAGCAACCATGCTATTATGCCAATGCCACCTTTGCTGGCTGGGCCTTGTTTAAGCATTAGAGCCTAAAATAACAAAGCTGAGGTAATATTCCAAAACCCTCTGCTAAACATATCATTGTCAGCAATTAATACGCAAAAGGGATTAGTTATTTAAACACTTTTCTCTGCTGCCCAGATGTTTGCCTTATTAGCACTTGTTAGCAAAATTATTGATGTTGAATTAGCAGCATCTTATGTGTTTTATTGCATTTCATTTCTGCTGTCAGGCAGTAATGCGGGGGTGGCTTTGCCCACACACAGTCTTTGTGTTTATTTATATTATTTTGTACTGTTATTATTGAAATGTACTGGTTTGTGTTTGCTTGGAGCTATGTGTTGTTGTTCTTTTGCAGTATGGATAGGGTTTAAATTCCCCATCTGGCTAATCTCGTGAGAATGAGTGCTCTGCAGTTATGATTTATTGACAAATTGGCTGTGCAGTTCCCTTGCCTTCATGACATCTTAGACACAGGGGGAAAAACTAAAGGGCTAGTTTCTTCACTTTATGTTCATTTCCCGAAGTAATCATATAAACCTGTGGTGGTTAACACTATCTGGAATAGGGATTTATCTATTGAAAATGAAAAAATCTGCTGGGAAACTATTTGGGATAATCTAATCTCTGCTTCCAAAAATCCAAACCCTCAGCTGATTCATTTTAATTATCTTCATAAAACTTATTTAACTCCTCGCAGACGCTACCAAATGAAACATATCCCTACCCCTGCATGTACATACTGTCCCCTAGATAACATTGGCTCCTTTTTACATATGCTTTGGGAGTGTCCTGTTCTGGCTGTGTTTTGGAATTGGGTCTCTTCAGCTCTGTCCACTGTTCTTGAGAAGAATATCCCTTGCTCTGCTAAGATATTATTACTGAATGATGACTCATCCCTCGATCTATCATTCCAGCAGAAACGGATCTGGCTGGCTGGTCTCACAGCAGCTAAAACAATGATAGCACTTCGTTGGCAACCTCCGCATTCCCTCCCCTTCCGTCAATGGACCCTCGCCTTTCTTGATATAATTTATATGGAACTTTCTACTGCTCGGGTCCATGGCGCTGGGAAGAGGACTGTGCAGGTCTGGAGATTGGCTGCAGACTGTGGCTGAGGGATAAACTAGGTAATTGTTTGCCAGTTAATCCCTCAACCATGATATTATAACCAGCAGCTTTTGCTGACAGGGGTTGGGTTGTTCAGTGGAGAGGAACAAGAACAAATAAGAACTGAAAATATAAAGACATAACAATTGCTATATGTGCTGGTTCTACACCGGCACGATACTTGTTAAGTGTTAATCTGTTTATTTTCATCACTGCCTTTTTTTTTTTTTTGTATAGTGTTTTGTTTGTGCAATTATTTGATTTGTTTTATTACTCGTACACAGCTTCATCCTGCAGGTCTTGGGTCTGTCTCTTCTTGGTCTGACGTCACGAACCTGGAACACACCACAATGGCCAAAAGGACAAATGCACATTTGAAAGGAACACAACCTTTCTTAATGGTATAAACCTAGCAAGAATCTACTCAGATCAATAGTTTAACTCCTCCTGCCTGCAACTAAGGGTGTTATGCCATTAGAACTGTGACTTTGTTGTTAACTACCTTGTGTTTTTAACATTACAGTTCACATGATGTCTGCCATTTCTGAGTGGGATCAGTAGATTTTTAACATATGGACCTTAGAAATGTGAACATACTAGTGACAGTGCAGTTCAATTCACCCAATCTAGCACAAGGGTTCCTCAATACTGTACTTCAAGGGTGTGATGATCAACACAGGGGTTTAAGGGGAAAGTTTTTAAAGTAACTTGTTTCATTAACAAGTTACTTGTAATCAGATTACTTTTTTAGTAAGTTATTACAGCAAGGTATTACTTTTTAAAAAGGTCCAAAAGTAATAAAGATTAATTTCATAACATTTGTTTAGCCATCAATGTCATGTTGTGCAGTTTTGGGTGCTCAAACTGTGCAAAATAATTTCTGTTATCGTAAGAGATACCATACACACAACTTATTTATTATGAATCACGAAAATGAAGATGTACTCATGAACTACTATTAAACGTTACTGTGCAAAATGTCACGTAGGTGGTGACATCAGCATGCAGGATAAGATCTACAGTACTGGAATTTTGACAAATCCTAGTGATGGTTGATTTCCCAAATGCATTGCAACTTCAGTTTACATACCACACAAACATATATACAGCTATAGCCAAAAGTTTTGCATCACCTAGAATTTTAGGATTGAGACATAATATATATATATATATATATATATATATATATATATATATATATATATATATATATATGAAGGCTATATTTGCATCCTGAGCCATTCGAAAAAAATTGACAAAACCACAGTAGTGATGTCAAAAAGTGATAATTCCTCTAGAGGAAAAAATACTTGAACTTTGACCCATTCGACTCCTCGAGACCATCACTTTCAATTCAAACACAAAATGTCTCATTTTCAATCATTCGACAAAACCCACAGTACAGAAATGTTCCCCGATGATCAACAAAATGAGAATACATAAAAAAAAAAAAAAAAAGTAAAGCTGGTACATTCGTATCTCAGAGAAAGTAAACGGACAACAACAATGTCTGTACAGCACTGAAAAACACTAGTTAAAAACAAAAGAACTATACTGCTGAACCTTCTTCAATGTTAGCCACACAAGGGTATCCATGTATTATAAAAAAAAAATAATAATAAATGGGCCTCTTCCACAGGCAACGGAAAACGAGTTTTCATCTTGGGTTTCTGTGACAGTTTGTAAATTACTCGACCACTGGACTCGTAATTTATGACATCCACAGAAAACCCTGGATGAAATTATTTTAAGGCCCTCTATAAATCACATGCACTGTTGCTAAGCAACATGTAAGAGAGTGTAAATAGTGTAAATAAATTATTATTTGTATGGTTTGTATGATTTTAACTGAGGCCTGTGCCTTGGTTTGCCTCAAAGCTGGCCACGGCCTTCACACATATATATAGATTATATATATATATATATATATATATATATATATATATATATAATATATATATATATATGTATATAAGTATATATATTTAGTTTAGATAAAGAAACTACAAAATGATGAATAATAGTACAGTATTTCATGTTCAATTTCAAAATGTTAAATTCTTTAATTTCTATCAGTACAAACAGTAGTTTAGTAGATGTACCGGTATCAGTACAAACAGTAGCCTGTGGCGGAGTGTTCCACCCCTTTGTGTTTATTAATGTTTTATGTTGTATGTAGTGTGTTAATGTTGGTGTTTATGTATAAAATACACAGGATATAAATAAGGGTTACGAGCACGAGTGTTTAAAATGTATATTTGTATTTAGGCACGAGGATTGCAAAGCACTTCATGTGCAGGTAATAATATGTGAGCACAGTAAACTGCACTTCATTAATTCACGTGCAGTTGTACCGAGACTCCAATTGAATGACTGATTAGCAATCGAGTCTCGGTAGAGCTGTATAAAAGCAGCATGTTGTCACCCACTCGAGGCTGTGGGTTGGGGAAGTGGAGAACGGGTTAGAGAGGTTAATTTAAAATAACAATTGCTACAGCGTGCTGGAAGTGCCAGCACTGTACTTGTTTAGTGTTCGGCCACTTGTTTGTCTGTTTGTTTACTGTTTAGTCGTTTTGTTTGTCTATTTATTTTGGCTCAAGTGCCGTGTCCTGCTTCTGTACAACTGTTTTATTTTCTGGTAATAATAAACCGCGCAGCAGCGCATTTCATTCACCATTTCACCTCGCAGTGCTGCGTGTTCTTCCGGGTCTGACGTCACCACTACAGCCATCCTGTTCACATAGCCTTTAAATATTTCAGATTTGTACAGTAGATCAATTCCACCTTTATATTAACTAAAGTATATCCTAATTATAAAACAGCTGCCCCTGATGCTGCGCTCTGTTGGTCAGCCATACCTTCTGATGGTTTATGTTTTCAGTAAGAGTAATCAGTGAATGTAAATGCTAGCTCAGTGACAGATTAGCTGTACCCCCCCCCCCCCCCCCTCTATTCACCCCAAGACTCCCCTTAAGGGATCCTAAAGTGAACGGTCTCAGAGAACCGCTCCTTCCCCTCAGTGGTGGAAAACGATTTACCCACGGATATCAGGGCTGCTCAGTCCCGACCACCTCCTGGAAAACGATTTACCCACGGATAGCAGGGCTGCTCAGTCCCTGACCACCTCCTGGAAAACGACTTACCCACGGATAGCAGGGTTGCTCAGTCCCGACCACCTCCTGGAAAACGACTTACCCACGGATATCAGGGCTGCTCAGTCCCGACCACCTCCTGGAAAACGATTTACCCATGGATATCAGGGCTGTGCTCTCAGCGCCTCCTCAAGACATACCTGTTAAGACAGCATATGTAAACATCACAGCTCTTGACCATACTGGAATATATGGCCCCCAATTGTACCAGTACTGACATCAGCTTGCACTTGCACTGAACGGCTACATACCTTGGCGTGTTCTACTACTGCTCTTAATTATAACTACTTCCTGGATCTTATACTTGATTTTACTCTTATAGGCATCTGCATTCACATTTTTTGCAATTGCTCTTATTTGAATTCACTTACTGTACTTACTAAGTGCTCAACTGGACGTTACTCATATAAACAAATATTTTTACTGTAAGTTAAATATTTAACTGCTCTTAGTCAAACTGGCTCTTAAATGTAATTATTTACTGTATTCTTTAGATTGCTTTTATCTGAATATGATCTTGTTTGCTACTGATTGTATTGTACTTTATAACTGCTCTTATCTGTAACGTGATATTGTATAATGTGATATTTTGTACTGTGATACTTTGTTAAGGAAGAAGAAGAAGACGAAGACGAAAAAGAAGAAATAATTAAGCACAGAAGAGTGTTTCTGTAATAACTTATACTGTTGGAAAGGTTCGCAACATCCTGACATGCATTACCTTTGATAAAACTAACTTCAAATCAACTAAAATATTCATTACTAATGATGAGCACACCCATGTCATACCATGCGATAACTGAAACCCATGTGAAGATCAGAAACCCGACCCTAATTCTAACCCCTCCACTCCAATCCTGCATTTTCCCATCTGAAAGATCAAAGCTTGATTCAGTAACAACCTACAAAGAAGACCTGATCTAGTGACAGCCTTCCTGTTGAAATTGATTTGTACAGTAGCTTTGGAGCTGGAGAAATCCACGGGAAATAATTTAAGATTTAAACTAACAGCAATAAAAGGACAATGATAGCTCCATACTGCCATCTAGTGTTCTTTGCAGGGAATTGAGCATTTCTGAAATTACAATGTTCCAACATTTTTGCTGTTCGAACAGTCCCCTTGGTAACTGTCGTGTGATGTGCTCTTCTGCCCTGTTGTCACAGCAAAAGGTGCCATTTAGCCCACAGTCTCAGGTATTCAGAGTAGTGTGCAGTACTGTATGCTATATATTTAAAAGGTAAAGGGGTGTAGAATATCTTTTTGGGATGTTTTTGATTGGGAAACCATTTCACATTTGTAATTAATAAATTGTAATTATCCGAACACCAATTAGTTTTATTATATTTGAAATCATGTTTGACAGCACAGTACTCCACAAATCTGTGTTTTAAGGGGCGCTGTGTTGTTTAGACGCTTTCAAACTTTTTTTTTTTTTTTTTATATTCTCACAAACACTTATATAGCGACTGAAATACATTCCATAATCTTACCTGCACTTTGTATTCACTATAGGCTAAGTTATTTCGTCTTTCCATCTCTTCATTTAAAAATATACGAAATATGTAACGTGTACTGAGCAACAAGTATGAACAAATAAACACATTTGATGAAATGTATGAAAAATAAAGTATGTTTCAATTTAAAACAGAATTCTGATAATTTCTTTTTTTTTTTTTGGATTAAGCTCTGTATCTGTTTGTAACAGCGTAATGTGGAGAAGTACATCGATTTTAAAATGGAATCTGTTAAAAAAAAAAATCACTCTGTAGAAGTTGAATACAAGCAAGTTATTCAATGCAAGAACTCTGAACACGTGGAATATATATATATTTTTTTTAGCAACAACCACTTTAATGGGACAACAGTAAATAACAATGGGTATACTTTGGAGTAAACCTTTGGGTAATTGTAGCTAACAAAATAATTCCTTTCCATGTTACTGTCGCGGGGTGTCCCCTACCCTGTGCGTATTTTGTGTTTCATGTTGACTGTTACATGTGGATACAGTGGTGCACGGGATATAAATTGGGCTATGTAGCACGAGTGTTGTAACAGGTATTTAGGCACGGGGATTGCAGTTTTGTGTTCGTGATTTGTTTTGGATTCAACCTGTTATTTTGCTCTGTGAGCATTGTTTATGTCAAACCTTTTTTATTTTGTTGCAATAAACCGGCGGAACAGCACAACCCGCATTTCACTTACCACTCTGTGTTTCTGTTCCGCCTCTGACATCACCACTACAGCAAATCCTTACCAGTTACCCGCTTGGCACAGGTTTTTTTTTTTTTTTTTTTTTTTTTTTTTTAAAACACGTTAACGTTTGCAAACATCTGTGTGATACAATAGTCAATCATACGGAACGGCCTTGCCTTTCTGGTAATCTGTTACTGATTCACCCCAGCAGTGTCTTCTAAGTGAAACCATGTTACTAGCTGTCAGTCAATAGGGGAAGCAGTTGAAGAAGCCTGGAAGGGGTGGGACAATTTCACCCTCCAGGTGAAATGATCCAGGAAGTACAAGACAGTCTGAAAGCATCTCCTGCAAACAGAGATTTATTTAAACCTAGTGTACCATATATCATGTTTTAAAATGAAACTACATCTTTGCTAAACCATGTTTCTTTCCAAACTGACATATATAATGAATGGATGTGCATGGCAGGGTGGAAATGTATGGAACAATTTTGTTAACTAAAGGGAACATACAATGTGGCTATGTACACATTGTAGGGTCCAGCTGAAGAAAATATTACACTGACATCTAAACTGTACTCCTTAATCCCATTTTATTATGTTACTCATCAGCTGTGCTGGATCAATGCAGATTCTGTCACCAGTGGAAAATGTTTCTAAATTAGATTTTTGCAGCACTGATTACTACTGAGTTGCGTCACCCACATATGACCTTTTTATTTGTACATCACATCATTTCAGTAAATGTTGTCAGATTACCCAGAGTAAAGACCACTGTAAGTCTTTTATGGCCAATGTGACCTACAGTACAGGACGTCATCATTTTTTTTGTTTTTGTTGTTTTTTTTTCAATGATATTGTGAAAAATCTGCATATCCAGAATATAAGAAGCAAGAGACTCCTCACAATGAAAGGGGGTGGGGGCGGTTATAAGTTGATGAGATTGTTTGAGCTAATAAAATAATAAGATACATTTTAATCAGATTGGTAGCATTTAAACTACACCCACCTAGCACGGACACGGTGCAGCCCACAGGGGTAGCTTCTTACAAATGAACAAACATGGATGAGTTTCTCAAAGGCAGAGAACGGGAGAAACACTCTGAATGGAAAATCAATTCTCTCCAGTGATCACCTCTGAGAGAGAAGGCTTACTTAAAAACTTCTGTACCCTTATCAATTCTCTCCAGTGATCACCTCTGAGAGAGAAGCCTTACTTAAAAACTTCTGCACCCTTATCACAAATGACCACTTCTTAAATGCACTGGACAGCTTCTAACAACCTTCCTTGTCAATTAGCTTATTTTACTGGTTAGTCAACGAGGAGATGCTAATGGCCACATTGAAATTAATCCATGGGTCTCAGAGTCCTAACAGAAGCTAGAAAGAATGTAAATAAATCTTAAAACACATTCATCAAGGCTGCCTGGCATACTTTTACTCCGTGAGACGTTTGTTCGAAATAAAGGGCTACACCCTCAGTTTACACATCAAACACATAACATGTCACAACTAGAGTGGCTTCTCTTGTCTTCCATGTGAGTAGGCTACACTTCGACAAGTAAGGAATGGGACTGAGCTTTAGAATAACTGCTTTATAACTGGGGTAGGCATGTTGTGGAGACACCTGCATGCACGTGTCACACTTTATAGTTTTACACACTGTTGTGCAAGTCTTAGATTATGAGCATCAACAATTTACTCAAAGCTTCCACTGTGCTTTCTACTATTATAACAACCGTGACTTGCATAAAGAAGGATAAACATTGAGTGAAATACCTAGCAACACTTGATTTTCAAGGTGTGGTATCCAAAGCATAATCAACAAGTACAGAGAAATAGCATCTGTAATTGACAAACCCTGGACCCTGGAGACCCAAAAAGCTGTCTAACAAGGAATATCAATACTTGAGAATAATATCCTTAAGGAATAGAAAGAAGACAAGCGTTGAATTGACAACAGAACTGGCAGAAGGCACAGGTGTCACTGTCCATCAAATCAACTGTCCAAAGCACCTTTGATCATTGTTCCATAGTCCAATTTCTGTGTTCTTGTGCATATTTTAGCCTTTTAGTCTTGTTCCCCTTTCTTAACTGAGGTATTCTTACTGCAACACATCCTTTAAGTCTTGAGTTCAAGAGTGACCTTCGTACTATTGATTTGATGGACAATGACACCTGTGCCTTCTGCCAGTTTTGTTGTCAATTCAACGCTTGTTTTCTTTCTATTCCTTTTTGTGAGCTAGCATATCGTAGTTCTATACATTTTCTGAGTAAGCTATACTATATTAACTTTTACTGATAAAATTCTACAGATTGCTGTTTGCAGCATACTGCTAGTCTGCAACAGTGCAGCGTGTTCTATTCTGGGAATAAGAAAACATAGTGTTAAATAGTCAAATCAAAACAACCTTCGACAGATCTGGCTGCTTACTAATCTGGACTGCAGACCAAGGGGTGAATAGAGGACTCACAAGGGTCCTGAGTGGGAGAGCGAGAGCAGGCTGACATGTTCCACAGAAGTGAGGTAAGCAAGATATCTCACAAGGGACCCAGTCACACAGAGCCACCACAGTGTGGTTCAATTACACAACACGCTGCTCTGCTATTTATATCTGGCCTGTGCTGATTTGGTCAGAGACCCCACAATTAGAATTTTTCAACTGGTCAGCTGAGCTGCTGATTACAAAGGCTGCTTGTGACTCAGGGCAGGCAGATACTTGTGCAGCCTTTTTGGAAAATGGAAATAAAACCCTGCAATGCACGAAAAACTAAAGAAAAAAACAGCTGATAATGTTAATTTCCCTGCTTCAGTACAATGTGTACACTCAGCTCACTCAGAAAGAGAATAACCCAAATATGCTTGCATTAAACTTTTTATCTGTGAAGAACAAAAATAAATATGCAAAGTTTGCACTGAAGGAAAAGCTTACATATGGTAATTTATATCAAATACATCTCTGTTAATACAATCACAGATGGCATACTTTCAGATACTGTATGCCAAACCATACTCATTTTAGGAACTGATTTTCAGAAGTCTTACTTCTAAAAGAAAGGCAATGACAATGCATTTTACTGAAATATCACAAATCTCAAGTGCTTTTTTCAAATCTCACTCATTTGAGGGATCTTACTTTGGGGTCTGTGTGGTTAGATTACATTACTGCATGTAAAAATGTAATAAAGGTGGCAGTACATAATATACAGTGCACATTATACAACATACGATTTCTTAAGTAATTTCTAACTGCATTTATGTAATAAATCATGTTACAGCACTAGTGTTGCTTGGTGACTTATTAGCTAAAAAAATGCATTTCTAAAAAGAGAACAAAACCCGCATCACTGACTAGCTTGAGAATTCATTATTTGATTTCCATTTACAATAAGTTATTTTTTTACTATACAATATGCATATTGTGATAAATAAAACACTTGACCCTTCCAATCTTTTTTTTTCTGTATAGTATGAATGATCTTGTTTGTTTATTGAGTCAGTAGGAAAGACATGATCAATGATCTGTACACTTGTCTGTGAATGTGGCTCAGCGTTTTATAATAAGCCTCTACTGCCAACTACTGTCCACAGAGAGGGGAAAATATCTCTCCGAAGGAGTGCAGTACTGTATATGATTTACACCCTGTTTCAATTCTAGCACCTTGACTATATTACACATTATTAGTTAGCTAATATCACCGACAGAGTTGAGACTCAATATTTTCTTGGGGCCAATGGCTAAATGTTAAAATGTCTTAGATTTTTTTATTTTTTTTATTTGCTGCAACATGTGCACTGAACTGTCTGCTATCACAGAAAAGGGCACAGATGACGTCAAGAATGAAAAGGTGCCTACAATACACCGTTAGTTTTCTCTCAGAGGCTAAGTAGATTCAATTTCTTTTCCACAAAGGTGATCATATCAATGCCACTAAAACAATTAGCCGAAGACTTGCTTGGACATAAGCCCGATATAGGCTCCTTGCAAAGGAGACGGCTCTTTTGTAAAGCGGTATCGGCGCCATGGTTTAGGGCAAGTGGTCCCGGGTCCACCTGTGTGTGTGGATTGCTTCGTCCTGTGTGAGGCGCTTGCCTGCGTTAAGCGAGAACGCTACAATATTTAACGTGTACTGTAAGGATAGGTATGCAAGCGATTATCAAAAAGTTAAAGCACGATTTTCAGTCATGGACAAAAATGAGCTCCATCCTGCGGTTACTATGTACAGCAATCACTGATGCTCTTTTATTATTATTTATTATGCGCTTTGTTCTTTCATTTATTTTTTATAGGCAGTACACATTTTCTTATTCAAACTATTAATTTTGACAGACAGTATTCATTTTCTTATTAAAAAAAAAACAAAACAAAACAAACAAAAAAAACGAAACGTGTTTACTAAGTTAGCTATCATGTTTGATGTTTTTTTTTTTTTTTTTTTATAAATTAGGATGTTAACGTTTCGTCTTTGTAAAACGTGATAGTTAACGCTAGGCATAATAATAACAAAATAATAATAATAGACCTTGCAATACTACAATAATATTGTATGTCATTAGAACATATTGCTAAAATATTTTAATTTCGATTAAAGATTGACAACATTATGACGTGTAAAACCATTTACTATACAGTAAATAAATCTTTGCGATGACACATCAACTACATCGGACACAACGACATTTTTAGTCAGAAAAAAGCTGACAAGCGTTAAACACTGGGCCTAGTATAAAGAGAGATGTAGAGTATAACTGAACACTTTGCATTATATTTTACAAACCGAATATAAACAAACAAAAAATAAATTGGTGTGTGAACACATTTACCATACGATCTAGCAAATAAAATGACCAAATAGAACATGTTGATTGATGTAGTTAACCTTCGCTTTAATCAAATTGCCGCGCCTTCATTTTAAATGAATGATTGTAATGTGTTATCTTCCCCAGCCGGTGGTAGCAATGAGCATCGTGCTGGGCGCATAGTCGGTAGTATCGTTAACCCATTACAGGGTCCATCTGCAAACAGGAACAGCCCTGGAGGATGGAAAAAAGAAAGTGAACCCAGGCTTTTAAAGGTTATTGGCTTTGCCTGGAGTATGTATTCTTGAATACGTTTGGTATTAAATTTGATGTTTTAAATAATGTAATTTAACTGTGTAAAATAGAATACACATTTTAAGTAGGATTTTGTATTAGAAAAAAAAAAAAAATTAAAATAATGAACGAATTTGCAGTGAATCAAATTATACATTAATTTGCAATTTTTAGATTTTAGACAACTATATATACGCCATATATATGAATTATGTTTTGTTTATTTACTAATTTAAGGAACTTTTAAAATCCAGAAATAAGATCATAACTTTCATATAGACGTTGTTTCAAAATAAAACTTAAATAATGCACGTGATTGCTGTGACAGTTTTTCCTGGAGTGTTAAATACGCGTGAAGTGAAGATGCGCGTGCACGTTTAGGGAAAAACTTGTAAGAATTCGGCTTCTGGTCAAAAAAGAAACGGACACTGAGAAGTACTCAGTGAATCACAATTTAAGGTGCGTTTCAGTGACTGTTAAACACCAATTTCATGTGAAAATTGTGAATAACTTAATGGCAAGCCCTTATAACAATAAGGTTTTGTTGATATCAAATATACCGTTATTGATATCAACAATTCAAAATGTTATTTTTGAAAAAGGAAGCAAAATACGATCACAATCGACTTTGCAAAAAAAAAAAAAAAAAGGCAAAGTCAAAATACTTACACAATACAACTATCTATCTGCTACTGGGTGGAGATATACATTTTACCTAATATCATATTAATATCAGAAAGTGGTACACCGTCAGATTGTGATATGCATACCTGTTTAATGCCAGAAAATGGTACGCTGTCAATGCTGTGATTGACAACGGCACAAATTGCTATGAACAAGACAAACTGTAGTTCACCCACAACATCATATATGTTTACAGTTTTAGATAACCAGATTTGTTAACAATAACTTTAAGGGCCAAACTCAGTGCATTGTATTCCGTTCTGAGAGTTGTTTCCTTGTTCTCTGAGTTAAAATCCCTCCCTCCCGTGTTGCTTTTGTTGACTCTAGGAATAACCAGCAGCCCCACATCCTGTGATCTTAGAGTGCAGTTTGGAAGATACATAACTCCTGTACATAACTGATGCTAATCTATTCAGGGCCTTGTAAATTAACAGCAAAATCTTAAAATCAGTTCTATACTGCGCAGGGAGCCATTGTAAAGACGCCAAAACAGGGGTAATATGTTCACTTTTCCTGGTTTTAGTCAGAATTCTAGCAGCGGTATTCTGAACAAGCTACAAGTGGGATCCACACGTTTTGGGACACCAGAAAAAAATGCATTACAATAATGAATTCTAGATGAAACAAAGGCATGCATTAGCCTCTCAGCATCAGATACAGAAATAATTGGTCTAAGTTTGGTTATATTTCTCAAATGGTAAAGAGATACTTTAATAACTTCCCTAACATGAGCCTCAAATGATAGATCAGGATTAAAGATGATCCTCAAACTCTTAATTTCTAGTTTTAGTTTTGATGAGAGACTGCAAGGGTCGAGCTCATGTAATCCCGCATTTCCTTTTAGTTGGTTCTGTCATCCCACTAACATAACTTATGTTTTATCTAAAGTCAACATTAGAAAATTCTATGACAGCCAATGGAGTGTGGTAACCAGCGGTGTACCACAGGGATCAGTATTAGGTCCTCTGCTATTCCTAATCTACATTAATGATTTAGATTCTGGTATAGTAAGCAAACTTGTTAAATTTGCAGATGACACAAAAGTAGGAGGAGTGGCAAACACTGTTGCAGCAGCAAAGGTCATTCAAAATGATCTAGACAAGATTCAGAACTGGGCAGACACATGGCAAATGACATTTAATAGAGAAAAGTGTAAGGTACTGCACGCAGGAAATAAAAATGTACATTATAAATATCATATGGGAGATATTGAAATTGGAGAAGGAATCTATGAAAAAGACCTAGGAGTTTTTGTTGACTCAGAAATGTCTTCATCTAGACAATGTGGGGAAGCTATAAAAAGGCTAACAAGATGCTCGGATACATTGTGAAAAGTGTTGAATTTAAATCAAGGGAAGTAATGTTAAAACTGTACAATGCACTAGTAAGACCTCATCTTGAATATTGTGTTCAGTTCTGGTCACCTCGCTATAAAAAAGATATTGCTGCTCTAGAAAGAGTGCAAAGAAGAGCGACCAGAATTATTCCGTGCTTAAAAGGCATGTCATATGCAGACAGGCTAAAAGAATTGAATCTGTTCAGTCTTGAACAAAGAAGACTACGTGGCGACCTAATTCAAGCATTCAAAATTCTAAAAGGTATTGACAGTGTCGACCCAAGGGACTTTTTCAGCCTGAAAAAAGAAACAAGGACCAGGGGTCACAAATGGAGTTTAGAAAAAGGGGCATTCAGAACAGAAAATAGGAGACACTTTTTTACACAGAGAATTGTGAGGGTCTGGAATCAACTCCCCAGTAATGTTGTTGAAGCTGACACCCTGGGATCCTTCAAGAAGCTGCTTGATGAGATTTTGGGATCAATAAGCTACTAACAACCAAACGAGCAAGATGGGCCGAATGGCCTCCTCTCGTTTGTAAACTTTCTTATGTTCTTATGTTCTTAAGTAGGTAATAACACCCAGCCAGAAGAAATTCCTGGCTTTAGGAACAAATATAGCTGGGTATCATCGTCATAGCAATGGAAGTTCACTCCGTGTCTGTGGATAATGTCACCTAACAGTAGCATATGTAATGAAAACAACAAAGGACCTAGAATGATGCCCTGTGGAACACCACAGACAACTTCCGATAATGCCGATTTTACCTGTCCAATTACAGGGTAGGCTATGCATTATTAGACAGAGGTTAATTAACTTATTATTTCCTTAAGTGGCGGGCCAGCAAAAGGAAAGCTGTAAGTTAAAATGTCATTTGACAGAATATTTTCTTAATTATATTGATGCTGCAGGTAAATCCCAATTTTTTCTATGCAAGGAACAACATTTTTTTTGTCTTCTGTGTGGCTCATTTAAATATCAACCCCTGCACTCCACTTCATTTGCACGGGCATTGCTTGTGTCCCTGAAATGGGAGCAAATGCGGCTCCTTTTCTTAATTAGTTTAAAGAAAATCAATCTTAATTATGCTGCGCTCACAAGCACTTAAATAAAATCAAGTTTGTTTTTAAAGATTGGGGCCAGCTGGAGGTGAAGAAATGTTCAAGCTGCGTTTACAGTTAGCTTGACGACTTTCAGTGCTGCACTCAGTAGCAAATACCAGGCTTCAAAGGGAGGCCTAATTTTGCAACCTAAGTAGAGTTTACAGAATTCTATCAATTTGTAGAACTTTCCAATACTAGGTAATAGACTAAATACTTGGGGTCATATGCATATGAGCAACTAAATATCTACTATTATTACTGGAGCTTAGAAAAGCAACTTAGATCCCATTCACACTTGCGATATAAGGCGGCACTGCACCACCTCAGGGCCATCTTTTCTCATATATGAAAGCTCCAAAAAAGAAAAGGCAGCCCAGGACCGGCCTAGATTTAAGCCACTGTTTCAGGGCCTGCAGTCTGGGACCAGGGCTGGCCTTTACATATGAACTCAAGGTAGACTTAGGCCGCCTTTTCGTATCACATTACCAATTAGATTTTCTATGAAAACAGAGAAAAATGTGGATTTCCTGTGATGTTGGTGTTTTTTTGTTTTACATTTGGGGAGGGGCAAAAAACATGCAAGTTTTTTTTTGTTTGTTTGATATGTAGTGTGAGCTTGGAAGACAACTGCACTACAAATGGGACTGCTAAGCTCTGCTAGTTAGTAACAGTGAACATGCCTAAGTCCACTACTAACTGTTGTTTATTGAGTAGGAGAGAAAAGGGCAAATAAAGTACAGTAATTCCACTAGTTTGCGAACGACTTCCAAATACAAGTTACCAGACAAAATACCAGGTCTATTACATAGAAATTCTGCAACTCCTGTATATAATACCGAATAATAATACCAACATAATCTGGTTGCCCGAGGCCCAATTCCAATAACTTCTAAATGACGGAAAAATGGGTTTTAGGTAAGTATAAATTCACGTCACAATAAGAGTCCATTTTACAGTATTTTATTCCTCATCTGCGATTTTTCAAGTGAATAAAAATAAATCTGCCCCACATGTCTACTGCAGGAATGAACTATTGATTAAATATCTTTTTTCGAAGCTAAAAGTAATTGAATGTGGTATCTGCAGTTTTGAAAACTCCATCATGGTATAACCTTCGCAACATACAAAAACGTTTTAATAACAACGTTATGCAGCTCTTAAACAGGAAACATGCACTACACACATAAACACACATTTCCCTCCACCCTTTGACAATGACATCATCCCGTTAGCTGGCCAATGGGAGAGTCGAACCGGTATGTGTGAGAAGCTGTTTGTGCGCTGCTCTTCTGAGAGTAGGTGCTCCCGGCTTTCGGCGTGTGAGTGAGTATGTAGGAAATGCATATGAGATACTGTCCTGTATGCCTGTGTGTATGCGAGCGAGTATGATACCTGAATTAGGATGCTAGTATTACTACAAGCAGACCGTTTATTTAAGGGATTAGAGGCAAGAGGGAATCGGGGAGATGGGAAAAACGGAACAGAAATTGAATATTAAGTAAGGAGAACCTTAATATAAAACTTGATGCCAGTACCGTAGTGGGAAACATCGTGAACAAACTGTGACGGTTTGAATAAGATTACTGTACGGTTGCTAGTTACTGCTTGGAATGCAGTGTACGAACGTTTACATGTCAAGTTTAATTTCTGCGTGTGCACGTATGTGTGTAAATTCGCAGTCTTTTTTAAATGTATTTATTTTTTGTAAAGTTTGGTGGTAATTGTAGTAACTATTTATTTTTTTATTTTATTTTCAATCGCAGCTGCAATAGATTACGTTGCACTTCCTCTGTTTCGTTTATAAGCCCGGATACAATACTATTTATGTTTGTAAAATGTTGAAGACTCTAACTGAAAAGCTGAGAAGACACTCTTTAAATGAAACACAGCATTTTCAATTGAAGGTACGTTTCACACAGCAATGTGATTGCATGTTAAAAGTAACTGCACAGCATACTACATATTTACCTAAAATATAAATATAGTGACAATATATTAGTGGTAGTACACTAACACTACATTTAGGGGTGTATGCCCACATGACCAGATGTTATCCTGAAGCTATGCAAAACCCAATGGTACGCTATCCCTTTAAGTGACATTTGAATACAACAGTAGGATTTTAGACAAAGCTGCATAGTTGTTGCATATGCATCATAAGGTTTAACTTATCTGTATATACACGTATACTATCAGCTTCAGCTACTGTAAGTCGCCTTGGATAAAGGCATCTGCTAAATAAACATAATAATAATAATAATAATAATAATAATAATAATAATAATAATAATAATAATAATAATAATATGTACTGTATTTAGACATACTTTATGTACTAAAGCGTTCACATTTTGATACCTATAGCCTGCATATGCAATGGCTCAGTGTACAGTAATTGCAGGGCTATAGCTGATGACCATTATTAGGGTTATTGCTTCCCTTGGGTTGAAAATCTTTTGGTTTTATGAAGAGCTGGACATGTGAGCTGTCACATGGCCTCATTGCAGCTTGACCATTGGAACTGAGCTTCACTGGTAGTGATTCAATACTAGGAAGCGGCATCTTTAACATAAGAAAAGTGTACCAGTGATAATATTGCTAACTGTATTTGACATAGGTAAAATTATTTAAGTGTGGTTAGCACTTCTTGCAGTTTTTAAGTTTTTGACAAAGCTGGACACAAGTTACACTTATTTAACTGTTATTAAACTTGGGTTGGATTTGTTGACAGTTTTAAAACTGTATATGCAGTTCTCTAAATTCTCTTTTGAATAGCTAGCTCTTAAGACCACATTGGTTCACCCTCTATTTGAAAAGCTGTCTAAATGCCATGCAAATGCTTTTTTCCCTGCCTCTTTTTATGCCGTTTACAAAAATTCTTGCTTGTCTAATATTGAGATTTTATTTTAATTGGCGGTCATCTTGCCTCTGTGATTAGCCTTGTTTTTTTTTTTTTTTGCTTATAATATTATTTCATTCTGAATGATTACAATTACCATAAAAAGGTAAAGGCTAAAACATTTTAAAAGGCATTTGTAAAATATGTACTTAAAGATCATTTGACCTTTGTTTGTTGTAATTAAGGTGCTTCCCTGTGCTTGAAGTAATGTGATTCCAGGTTTCATGTATGGTACAGTAATTGTGTAGCCCAGTATGTGGAGTACAGGTGTGCAATAGTTTCTTTATGTGCTGCATAGCCTTCCTTGTACTTTCACTTTGTCAGGAAACATCTGGTTATCACCTCAGCCATGCTTCAGCTGGGGGTTCTCCTCATATGTACACACATGCACACACAGTTTGACACAAACTGTAATACCTTTCAATTGGGCCCTTGTTATGTATTATGGTGGCAGTTGCCAACCCTGTGCTGCTGGTATTAGTTGTGATGGTTATCCTCCATGCAAACATATCAGCAAGGGCTGGAGGAGAATCCTGTGCTAAGCTACCTATTCCTCCTTGTAAATAAAAAGCTGTTTGTGTTAAAGTGCCCAGAAATCCCCAGGATTAGGTCAAACTTAATTCAGGGTCATATTTACAAAGCATTTACCACCATGCTAAGTTTATGCCATTTAAAAAATTTTTTTTTGGTAGGCCAGTAATGATAGTGTGCATCACTGAAATTTCATGATAGCGAAAATATGATTCTGTTTAAAATCTGAAAGAATATTTGGAAAGACTATGAAATAACCATGAAAGTATAAGGCTGTATAAAAGTATGGCTTGCAAGCAGTGATTTATTTAACTTAGTGTAGTACCAGATAACATGTTATACATTTGAAACCAATCAAGGGAATCAAATGGCTCAAAATCCCACCTGAAATTTGTCCTGGCAATGCGAACTGACAAGCATACTGCAACACTTTATGTGGTAGTAGAGGAGTAATAAGTCTCTACTTTTGTGATATTTGATCAATCTGAATTTCAGTGTCATTTTCTTTTATGTCTTGGAATAAAAACTTAGTTAATTGTTAGGAGAGTATAAATAGATCACACCCATCACGCATGTCCAAAAAACTCAGAGGAGCACTTTTGTAATCTAAAAGTAAGTCAAGGGGACGCATATTTTGACTAGTGCCTCTATCGGTGTAATGTCAGGATAACTCTGGCTGGTACAAGACGAGGCGGGATTCTGACAGTGCCATGGAAGAATGTGTGCAATGGGATGGCCCCTCCTCTATACTGTCACAACAAAGGAATTTGTAAATGCAACAGGTAGCTCGGGTCACATCAAGAAGCCAAAGAAGCAGTTTTTTTTTTTTTTATACCCTGTTCTATTCGTTTAGCACTTTCACACACCGCAACGCTGTATTTCACATAAGAAGCTATATAAATCCAACCTGATGGTGTTGCTAGATTAAAGTTCAAAGCCTGCGTTAATGTTGTTTATTTCTCTTTTTATTAATAGAAGTAATTAATTCAGGGCAACATTTTCATATTTAAATACATAAATAAATAATTCCTACATAGAAACTTCTGTTGTTTATTTCTAGTTTTTATATCGTACGGTCTCATAACAAGTGCTATCATTTTTTTCAGAAGAAAAGGGTATCACACAATGCCAAAAATCTTATATGCTGCTCTTCTGTTTCCAAGGCAGCTTACAGGCAGAGATATATGAATGTGTTGATGTCCCCAATACCAGTCTCACACAGTGCCTGTGTTCCTGTAGATTTCATACCACGCGAGTGAGGATGGGGGCGAGAGTGATGATTTAGAGGGAGAGAACCAGGAGCTGGTGCAGATTGACAAAGGTACGCAGTCCGGCAAGCCATGTTAAGAGTTTAGTGGAGGGGTTCTGTCTCCCAGCGGTGTCACCGCCAGGCCATTCCACGCTTTGTTCATCTTGTACAGGGTTAACTTTTCTCAAATTTTGTTTAGGGTGGTTAAGGCAGTATGCGTCTGTGAGGCACCCCTTTTAACACCTCAGTAGTGATCCCATCTAACAAGCCTCTTTTTACCTCCAGAAATTAAACGGAATTGTAACCGGAGCCCTCTGGCCAATAACCAGCTGCAGAACCAGGAGGCCTTGTCGCTGGCGAGAGTGCAAAAGCTACGGGTTCTGTTTGACCCGGGCTTAGACCGGCACAGCTCAGAGGAAGAGTTGGAGCGAATCAGCTGTGAGTTCCTTCAGCAGGCCAGCAAGGGCAGGAAGTGGGGCGGTCACCATGGTGATGCTAGCACCTCTTCAAGTGACGAAGAGGTCAAGGACCTGTGTGGCCCAGCGGAGTCTGACACTCACCTAAGTGCCTCCCCCAGCCCTGTGCCCTTCAGTGCCTCTCCACCGCACAGACTCACCCCCCTGGTCAGGGAAAAAGCCAGGCCTATAATCCTGGCTCACTTCGACCAGTCTTCATCGAATAAACGACAACGGGTACAGGGCAGGCCCAGTCTAGACTTGGAGAAAATGCAGCAGGTATTTCCCTTTACTGTCTATCTCTTTCACTTCCTCCCACTTCCTCCTTACATACTTCTGATTTACGTTTCCGCAAGTCATTGTCAATGTCGTCTGCATTACTAGAAATAATTAAATTTTAGTTATAAGATTACTAGAAGTAAATAACTTTGAGTTTAAAGATTGTTTTTTTAGTGTGTTTCTACTTGTCTTTGTTACTTACAAGAATGATCTAATATTTTTAAGAGAAGTTATGGATGAGTTATTTTAAATGGCTCTGCAGTACATTGTTTCGGACAAACAAGTACAGTAGAATGACCGTGCTGTAGATGGGGCAGCCCATCGTTTATTTCTGGGTAAGCCCTTAGTGCTGTCCTTCTGCATTGGCATACCCCAGGTGATGCCAAGGAACTGAAAGAGGATCACAGATGTCGGCCTCTTCCACAACCAAACCAAGGAAAAAAAAAAAGGAACTGTGCCCCAGCTTTGTTAAATTCTGTGGCTTGAGGGATTTGGGGAGGAGGGGGTCCTTCTGTCTCTCAGTGTTGAGACAGTGAGCAGATGACAAGGTAAAATGCAATGAAAGCGCACCCCCAGTCACGCTGCAGGGTGTCATGGGCAAGGCTCGTTCAAGTGGAATTGGGAGGCCGGAGCAGGAACAATAGGAGGCTTATGTGGTGGCTGTCTGGCCTTCTTTTCGCCTCAGCGTTCTGGAGTTAACCCTTCAGGTGGACTGGATCGAGCCTTTGTCTTAAGATAGGCCTTTGCTTGCGAATATTCCTCAGTTGTATAGGTATTGACTTGACTGCTGCTGAGGAGCATAATAGCTTCTAATGTTTTCTGCCCTCAACATAAAAAAACTAAAATGTGCCACAGCAATTTCCAAAAAATAAATCCTTATTGAATTTTACATTTTTAAATGCAGTCCCCTTTTTAAGAAGTTTTGGAACGGTTTTCAGACCCCCTTGATTTGTTAGATGGTGGTTTAGACAGTCCATGGCTAGAGTTTTGCAGTACAGCTGCGAGAAAAATGTTGAATACTCCATTCCAGTAGAGACTCCCGCCAATGAAATGTTTCAGCTTGTTTTAGTTTTCCTAAGATGGATCAAACATTTTTACTTCGTAGTCCTCCTTTTATTTGATTTTTTCAGGACTCTAATCTTGTGTTCTGGTGTCTTTTCATTGTAGAATATGCTGTTTAAGAAAAATTGTGTGGGGAAAACGAGAATTATAAAGATTCGGGTAAGACTCCTTTTTTTTTTACGTATCCCGAATGCGAAGAGCCTGATGAACTGGGTTTGTTCAGGTGTATTAAACTGTAAAGGTTGAGGGTCAGCAATGCCATGCTGCAGCTGTCCCATGATGTAGCTGTAAATCAGTTTTTATTACCACATTTGTATTTTCTACTTTTTTCTGGCAAAATAACCCAACTGAATTTGAGGTTAGGTCTTGCGTGGATTGTCTCCACTGTTTTAATTCCTTCAAGGTGTAGAATCACAAGTTTTAAAATGAGTTTTGCTACCCGTGTTGACTTCAACTCTTATCTTTTTTATTTTGTTAATTTCTTAAGATTGAAACATCTCTGAAAGTACAACACCAAAGCAGTTTTTCCCATCTTGTTGCTTCAGCCTGTCCCATGAGAGATCATTCATGTGTTCCAGTTTAAGCAAAGCAGAGTGGCATGGCATGTTAGGTGAACTTACAATTGAAAAGAAAAAAAAAAAAAAAAAAAAAAAAGCATGGGGGACGAATATGTTTATGCGGATCTGGTATTGCATCTTAAGGGATGAACATGTATTATCAAGGACAATTTCAAATGCAACATATGTGAGAATTGAAAAAGATACTAACTAAAAAAACACATTTTTTAACACAATGCCCATTAAGATCACAATTTATGTAGTCCCCTGGATGGATGTGTAACCAGGTTCCAGGGAAGGACGGATTCCAGCTTTCAGGGGAATGCCACCTCTCTTTTCATAAAGAGCCTATATGGACATGGAAAGTGTGAGAGCGTCTGGGAGGGTCTTGTCAACCACTGCTCGCTTCAGCTAGAAACACAGAGACTCTCAGCTGGACTAGGGATTGGAAAACAGGATAGGATCTTTATACTAAGAAGATGGAAAATGACAGACGCAGGATATTAATATTGGTCATTTTGGTTAAGAATTTAACTCTTAGCCCTTCAACTGTTGCCACCCTGCTCTATAGGGGCAGTGATAGGGACACACAGGGAGCTGCCACCCTGCTCTATAGAGGTAGTGCTAGGGACACACAGAGCTGCCACCCTGCTCTATAGAGGTAGTGCTGGGGACACAGAGAGCTGTCACCCTGCTCTATAGGGGTAGTGCTTAGGATACACAGAGAACTGCCACCTTGCACTATAGAGGTAGTGCTTGGGACACTTTTGGTCTGTTACCCTGCTCTATGGGGCCAGTGGTGGGGACACATGGTGGTCTGTCACCCTGCTCTATAGGGGCAGTGCTGATATACACAGGAGTATTTTAAAGCACAGGGATGCCTGTCTGTGTTTGCTGTGATACAATCAGATACGTCCCCCTGAGTTATCGGTGATCTGCACATTCCTGGCTGAGTGCAAGATATGACCCTATCTGTTGTGGAAGCCAGAGGAGCCTCGGTGTCTTTGCCAATATATACAAGCTATTTCCTGTATTTTGCAATGACCCTACTTGTATCTAGATCCTACTAACCCTCCCATCTTCATTGCCATCAGTCTAATGAGATGACACACTGATTTCAGTTGTTGGGGTGGTGCACAGTGAAGTTATTGGTTTACATCTGTCCCTTGCCTCTCCATTCAATTCAATGGGCTGAGATGACAAGCCATTACAATGGTGCCTATTTAATGTCTGTTCTTTGCATTAAAAAGCTACAGCATGTATGCTGGCTTGCAAGATTCTCTGTAAAGTTTCTCCGGCAAGTGGGGGTGGCAGGTGGTTGCATTAACAAACCTCTCTGAGCCTGGGTCAGAGGGCATGCACTTGTGTTTACACTCAAGGACAAGCTTTGATTAAGCCTTTTCTCATATGTGAACGCTCCAAACAAGAAAAGGCAGCCCAGGGCCAGCCTAGATTTAGGTCACTGTTTTGATGTGGCCCAGGGCCTGCAATCCAGGACCAGGACCAGCCTTTATAAATGCAAAACAGACTTAGGTCGCCTTTTCGTATAAAATTAGGAATTGATTTTCTATGATAACATGGAAAAACACAGATTTTGGAGATTTTTTTGTTTTTCATTTGGGGAGGGGTAAAAAACATTTAAGTTTTTTTTGGTGTTTGATAATAACCAAATCAGTACACATACCATATATAAACATTAACACAGGCAACTCTGCTTTAAAATTATCTAAACATACCTGCCTAATAAAACTGCTTCCGGTACTCAAGTTCAGTGTTTACTCAGTATTCAGAGCTGTTCAAAGATCCTGAAAACAGTAACAATCACCACTAAAGCTCGGGTCAACGAGTTTGGCAAGGACAAATTTCACATTGCTGGTAATGTGCTGTTTTGTACTTCATGCAGCAAGGCTGTAGATTACACTCGCAGGCAGACCATTGCAGAACACATGGGAAGCGCTAAACATAAACTGAATGAAAGGAAACGTAAACAACAAACTTGGGATTCTTTCCTGTGCTCGACGCCAGTGTCTCATTAATATCTGGCACTGTTTGTAATATCTGAAGTGAAAAAAACAAAACGTACGTTTGCTTGTTTTGTTGATTAACTGCACTGGTAAGCTTGCGACTTGCTTAAGTTTAAAGTGTAACAGTTTGTATTTTCACTGTAATATTTCAGTGCCTGTTATTGTGATTATTATTGTTAATGTTGTTCTACTGGCGATAGAGCAGTAGTTCATTATGCATCGTGCATGTTGTTGAGCAAAGTGTGTTTGATATATGACGGTGTATTACTATATTTAGATTAGGGCGTGTCCCTGATGAAGTTTTTGTTATAATGAGGGTTTTGTATAGGCATCCGTTTGGTAATCTTCCAAGAGAAGGAGTAATGTCCAGTCTTTACTGGTAATGATTAGAGACTAGAGCATAATAATGACAATGATAAAATAACGATTAAACAAGAGAGTAGTTTAACGATCGAGTTTGTAAACAGGGACGGTGTTTATGCAGGTTAAACAAATCCGTATACATGAGAAGAAACATGTTTAATGTAAAATATATGAATGTTTATTGTAAATGGAATGAATGTCAGATAAGTTTATTTTTGTATAAAATGATTTCAGGTGTAATCGGTTGTTGCATAATTAATGAATTATTATTTAATGATCTGAATGAAGTCTCCAGTGCGAAAATATTTATACTTGCGAACACTAGCAAGTTGCCGTTTCCTGCGTTAGAAATTCCTCACTGTTCTTGAGAGAATAATGTGATTGTGGGTGACCATCACCCCATTACACACCAAAACATTAAGTCAAAATAGTAAATGGTTTTTTTTTTTTTAAATACAGTATATGCCAAAAAATTGCTACTGTGCTTCATTGAAAAAAAAAGTTTGTGTGTGTGTGTGCGTGTGTGTATATATATATATATATAGATATATATATATATATATATATATATATATATATATATATATATATATACACACATACAATCTTCCATCCTGATTGCAGGCTATCATTCCATTTATAAACAACAACAAAAAAAATAAAAATTCGCCATATTTTAGGTCTGCTTTTCAGTCACATGTGTGAACCCGCAAAGGCGCCTTAAACCGGAAATGTGAACGGGGGTGCAGACCTAAATATGTGGCTGCCCTGGGCTAGCACAGTAGTGTGAACAGGGTCTTTGTCTGGGTTAAGTGAACAGCCCTAGTCAACAAAAAGTAACGCTGACGCCATTCAGTCATTGGCATGTAAATAATTACGTTACAAATTCCGTCCAGATTCCTACCCACAGTAATGGCCTGGCACAGGATCCTGCCCATGTAGTTAACAGAGATGAATAATATAAATATATGTGCAGTTTACCACCCTGGGTTGCTAGTAAGTACAACATACTGGTATACAGACTCATGTGAACTTGAGACCCTAGGCAACACCAAAGTCTTGCATTCACACACTGCAATGGTATATCTAATATATCAAATATCTGTGGTTCCTCAGTAACAGGTTTCCTCTGTTTTGTTATCAGCGTATCAGAGGCAGCTGTCCTTCTCCCAGGTACATCTACGACCCATCATCCTTTGCCTTCCACTCGCTCAGCACGTTGAAACCGCAGAGTCCACTGCTGGCTGCTGAGGAGACATCGTGTGCCTGATACCCTCCCCTTAGGAACAAACACACCTGGAAACTGCAGTGGGGTCGCAATTGGGTTTGTTTACTGTGAAAGTCTTCAAAGAAGGAATGATGATACAAGAAAAAAGCTTGGTCCTTTTTAAAGGGTTAAAAAAGAAACCGCACCCATCTCAGGAATCTTAATTACAGCAGCATGGGGAACCAAGGGGAGCACTCTGTATGGCTGGACAATGAAAGCCAAAGAGCTGTGGAACACAAAGTAGAGCACTATATAGCACAGGCGCCATTTTGATCTGTGGACAAAAGCTTCAAATTGATTTCTCTGCCAAGCAGTGCTAGGAATCAATCTAGAGTTAAACCCAATGAAAAGACTAACATTATTACTGTGTTATTAATATTAACAAGCAAGTTCAATACCACCACCCTCCCCTTATACTTCCTTCTAATTACTCCACTTTGTGTATATCATATATTTTTTTTCTCCCAAGCTAAAACGATGTTATACTTTTTCAATTTAGAAAACTATGGAAATACTGCAGCACAGCCTGTGAACATGTCTTTCTGATACATAAACAAAGTTAAGCAAAACTCCCTGCACAGCTTTGGCCTTGATGCATATAAATAGGTACGTGTAAATGACATTTGTGTCCCAGCTTTGAAAAAGTCTTAATAAGCAATTACGGAATTGCTGTGGTAATAATGGAACTCCGAAGTCCGTAAAGCCCGAGGGCGGAGGTAAAGGGTCTTATTTGAACAATAATGTAGTAATAGAAAAAAAAAAAAAAACTACAAGGTACATTTTAATAAAACTGTAGCAGAAAAACTTCAGCCATTTCCATTAGCCACTCCACAGCAATGCCATTATACTACATGTTTTCAACTTGTGTATTTATTTACCTTTGTTTGAAATAATTATTGCAGTCCACTGAGAGTTCACTGGATGTCCATCACCACCATGCTGGTTTAATCATGATTTACTTTGCAAAGTCTACCGAGGATGTATGCAGTCAAATCATCTGTTCGTCCACAGCTCAAATGAACACTTAAAGAAAGAAAACAACACATTTTAACTTGACATTTTATGGAAACTTGTGTTGACTATAAACTTTTACAGTTTCAATTTTCTTTTGTTTGAAATTTAAAAATAATCAATAAAAGCCTAAGCCAGTGACACAGTGACTACCTTCTGATTCTACGAATGTAAACTCATAATGGGAATGCTCAAGGATGTTCAAGTGGGAAACTTGCAAAGGGAAAGGAGATACAAGAGAGTTGCTAGCCACTTTTATTGACACTGCAAGTTATACTGAGCCAAATACATAATGTACAATGTTCTCTGAAATTTGGGTCGCTTGCATTCATATTAATTTATTTTCTTTAAGAGGAGACGTCGTATTGGATAGGGTGAGAATTCCCTACTGGCTGCTGTAGGATTTGGCCAGTACAAATCTCCCCTGGCTGTGTATAGAATAGACAAGCTGTCTCTAAAGCCAGTGGGACACCTTCCATTGTCGTAGGACTGGATGTGTGATATTCCTGTCGTACGAGCACGGACAGCTGCCAAATCTGCATGGAAAATCTGCAAGGGTGGCATCTGACCAGCTATAGGCGTGGGTCCTTCAAGAGTCTCCTAATATGAGAACAAATAAAGGGATTGAAATAGCTTCACCCTCTTGAGAAGATGCATCCTTTAGCCTTGTAGTCTAAAAATATTTATCCTTGAAAAAGGACATTAATCAGATAGCAAGAAATAAAAAAAAGACAAATGTTTACAGATAAACATATTTATTATGTAAAAAAACAAAACAAAAACAAATGGACTGTAATGAATGCCAAAAAGCAAACAGTATCTTGTATTTGGCCAACAACAAAACTGTTTATGCATCATCACACAGGGGATAGTCACAACCACTTCAATTATGCAGAAAAATACTCAAAATGATCACATTACAATTGATTTGTCAAAACAGACCGTATAGGTAAAAAGTGCGAGCAAAGGAGCCACAGTACCTGTAAGGATAAAAAGACACACTTAACTGTTGTAGAAATGTTCCTGCACAGTGGTAACCATCAGTAACCTATGTGCAACATGATTAATCCCTGTTTGCACACTAAATCAAAACGCAAGTAGGGTAACGTTGAAATTCCCACAGAAAAGAAGTGTCAGAGTCATGGTCAGCCCAAAGTCTCGGACACCCTAAAACACAATCCTTTGGTGTGACAATCTTCTGAAATCCAGTGTCGAGAGTCACTGAAGTCCAAATGCTAAGTTTAAACTTCTGAAGAAAAATGTGTGACATTGCCAGATCACGAAGGCTCTTGATAGTCCAGTTTCGAAGCCAGTACACACTAATGTTGCAGGGTTAAAGAAATACCAGTAAATAGAACAAAAACAAATTAGTCAGCGACTGTCAGCTGTGGATTTACAGTTAGTGAGTTTCTGCAGTTGCTTTCCGATTCCCCCAGAGACCTCAATAGCCGTACTTCTCATTCAGATGTGTGCGACCGTCCCCACTTTGGTCTGTAAAAAAAGAAAGTAATGAGAAAGTAACATACAACTCATGCCACGGCTTTTAATTCAGTATGACAAAAAAAGCACGTGACAGTGATGTACATCAACAGCATGTACAGAATAGTACGGAATAAGAAATGGCAATCATTATTTTTGATGGAAATTGGTGGTATTTCTTATGTTCTTAAGATATATGAAAGAGAGAGAGCATAATTGCGATTAACTTTGTACCTTTAGGAGGCACCCAGACGCAGTAGTCTGGATCATCCTCTGGGTACTTGGTGGAGAGCAGGGCTGCTGGGGGCTGCATGAAAGGAGAGGTGAGGAGAGAAGGCAGAGTTAGGTGGTACATCAGCAACAAAACTGAAAGGAGATTCATCTGCCAGTCGAACGGGGTTATGGTGTGGTGCTTTTTAAAACTTGATGATTCAAAGAATGGAGCCTAAAACTGCAGTGCTCATCAATCTTGTTCTATTCTACAAGATAATGTATTCCTTGGCATTTGTTTTCTACAAAGTTTAACCTTCTGTACATTTCAGTCATTAAAAAAAGGTTACAAAATGTTAAGAAGAGACCTTTATTCTTGTAGTCCTGAGGACTTGATGTGATTAATCCAGCATTGCAAATATCTTATGACCCCCCCCACCCCCGCCTCACCCCTATACCAGCTACTCACTCGACTGGGTCCAAAAGCTTTCTTCTTTTTCTTCTGAACCACCTCTGGCACCTTTTCACTTCCGGACTCCATGGGTACTATTGAAAAAAAATGCATCCTAAGCAACCACGTAATATACATACAGTCAAAACAGCACTAGAGGCAGTACTATGAAAACACTGACATCGTGACCAACATGAAGAACAGCATCTTAACAAAAAACAGGTTTTTAAGAATTGTACAAGTTGCTCCCAAGATATAGCCTTCAATAGTTCAGCCAATCAGGCATTGGTGCCATGAAATAGTGGGTCACTGTGACCTACATTAATCAACCCAGTGTGTATTTCACAGACGGCTACATAAAAAAAAAAGACACCTTGTTTTACATACTTCCCAAAACCCTTGCCTCATGCAAACCAAATGAACATAAATGCAGGAATACTCAGGCAGGCTAGGTAAGGACACCAATACCAACAGTGTATTTTGCTTAAATTAATCTATAAATTCAATTACCATTATGTAATATTCTCAGGAGAAGCTTTGAATGATTAAAAAAAGAATAACAATGCAATAAAGGTCAAAATCTCATCTCAAGGGAAAAAACTAATCTGTCACACTACATTCATTCGAAACAGACATTTTAATTGTTGCAAGTGGTAGAAGTAAACACACTGCCCCATTTCTACAAAGGGACTTTTAAACTGGCTGAAAATGAGCAAGTGAAGATGACTGCCTTAATGTATCAATGTTAGGGCTGTAGGAGGATGTTTTTGGTTTATAAGCACTGAATACAACGCAGGGTGTGTTTGATACCTGTGGCTGTTTCAGCCGTAGCAGGAGAAGCTTGCTGCTCTGGAATGTCTTTGTCTTTCCCCGCTCTGTCTGGTTCAACCTCTTCCCCAGCTGCATCCTTAGTAGGGAAATTGTTGCCTGAATACAAAAATAAAAACAACGTGTCTTACACTAAATGGCCACTTTTTTCGGACCCAAATATGGGGCTTGCCTTCCCTTGGCTACAATGACAATGACAGCCTGGGGACATTCAAGATCATCCCAGTACAGTTTGAATATCCAAATAGCATGGGTGTTCTCATATACTGGACAGCTGGTTTATTTGTCGAGTTACTTTGTTACATTTAAAGTAAGAGTGAAGCTTATGTATGGGAATATATGTAGCCAGTGGTCCAGATAAGCTGTGTACCTACTGTTTTTACGCATTAAAAAATCTGAAATATGTACAAAATTTAAGTGTAATGCATAAAAATATGTGCAGCAATTTTGCTATACAGCTTGTCTGCCTCCCCTTCTGCCTACCCTAAAACTTCTATTAACAACTATATCTCCCAGTATACACTGCCTTCAGTTACTAGGAAACTGTACCCAGTAAAAAAACAAAACAAAAACAACCCAACAAACATTATCCAATCTCTGACTAGCCCTGTTGTCTTTGCAGCCAATCACAGTAAGAATAAGAAAAATTCGAAGCTGCACAGGTTGAAGTGTGAACTCCCCAGTCCAGATCCAAATCCAACCGGAACCATAGTCAGAGGCAACCACTAAAAAAATATTAAACAAACTATTATATAACTTATTAATGCATTTCCTTATTTATCTGTATGGCTTTTTATTGAAGTTTTAACATGTTCACTGAGTTTAAGAATTTAATGTTAAAATATAAGTAACATAATTTGCAGAGTCAGTGTGATACCTTGAAAAAAAAAATGCGCTGAGCCGATAAAGAACCTTGTAGAACACATGCGTGGTTGTACAGGAGTTCAAAGTGACATTGCAGTTAAAATGAAAGGCTCTTATTTTAATGCTTACCCCATTGCCATTAAAGATTTTACTGTATTTATCAAGATTACTTAGGACTTCAAGGTAATGTTGCATTTTACATATTACCCTCTCAGGGTTAAAAGTAGAGGGTAAATCACTCCCAGACCCAAAACCTTATCTGGAGCGCTGCCTGCAACTGTTTGAAAATACAGTATATCTCATAGCTTTCACAAACACCCTCTTCTCTTTGTTCCTTATTTCATTTCACTCTGCTGCCACCTGTTGACTTAAACTTGTATTGCAAGTGCCGTGGAAAGTGGAGGTAGTGGAGGTTCAGAAAGGATGATATCACTATGTAACACAATTTTTGTTCCTGGGTAGTAAGTGTTATTTCCTAATTGCTTATGCCTCAAAAGTATAGAAAATGGCTATTATTCCCCACAAACTTTGCTTTTGTGACCAGGACAGTGATATTTCAAAATATCACCATTTCCAATGGGAAAACGGGTATTTACAATATAATCATAAATCTCGAAAAACTACTCGCTTCTAAATCTTTTGTAGTCATTTTTGTATTACTTTAGTACAGATACATGTTAATTTGGATTCATGTTGTTTTTTTCTGACTTTATGTGAACGAAAAGACACACATTTGCCCGTTTTCCCATTGGAAATAGTGATATTTTGAAATATCACTGTCCTGGTCACAAAAGCAAAGTTTGTGGGGAATAATAGCCATTTTCTATACTTTTGAGGCATAAGCAATTAGGAAATAACACTTACTACCCAGGAACAAAAAAAAAAAATAATATTTGTTACACGGTGTATTGCTTCTCTGTGGGTCAGTACTCAGCAAACCTCTGGCACGGTGTTAGAGGCAATATCCTTCAGGTAATATGTTAAAGGGAAAGCAGCTAACCAGAGGCCTCAGCAGTAGTGTGTGAACTTGGAGGTCTCATCTCGATATCCGTGTCTTCAGGTGCCGCAGGCTCTCTGCTCTCCTCATCGTCCTCCTCGTCCTCCTCCTCCACCTCAGGCCTCAGCTCCTTCATGTTGAACAGCTGTTCAGGCAGGTCTAGTCTCTTCGGGGGGAGGTGCTGAGTTGAGCAGAATGAACAATTGAATCACATTGCAAAGTGACTGTGCTGATACAGCTTGCAAAAAAATACAAGGCTGGGTCTGTACTGTGCCACAAAGGTCTTACCTTTCTCAACAAAAATAAATTAATTCGGGCTTTCAAACCTTTTAATGCAGACACTTAACCTATTCCGATGTGCAGTTCTGTAAGCAACTTCAAATTACATTGTACCTGTTTAGTTTTTGTATTGCTCCCTTTAATTGTTATGATGTTTGTAATAATTCTGAGTGTCTTTATATTAGAAAGAACCAGAACTGCCTACAGTACTTTTGTGTATTGCCAGCAAAACAAAATGAAACTTTTTCTTCTACTAGATACTTGGCTGATCTATGGCAACTTGGGTGAAAGCAACCTTAACATAGACTTATCAGAAAAAAAACAAACAAACATTGCAATAACCCCATAAACAAAACAAAAATCTAAAAAGTCATGTATTTTTGCCTTGTATGCATGAATGCAAAGTTTTTTTATGTAGATTTATGTAGTTTAAATAATGTAGGTTTAACACATCCCTGATCGCTATTAGGTAAGTATGAAAGCCTGAATCAAAACCTTCCATCCCAGACTTACCCCAATGGTGCCAGTCTTCAGTTTAAACTTGCTACCCCCCTTCATCGCGCCAAATAAGGGCAGGGACATCTTCTTGGGTTTACCAGGCTCTCCAGAACTATGACTTCCTGTCCTAAATATAGGCACACATTTTAATACTTCTGGGATCAATACCTTCTACCTACTGTACAGTTTCCATAAGATTAGACAATTGCTTTCCAATTGCATACACCTACATTAAAAGAAATGTAATGAAGTTTAGTAACAAACTAGTAGTTTTGATTACCATATGTATATCACTGGATGATATGGGCTCCGCCCCCTTCACCTTAGTGACCTTTTAATTGTCCTGTTAAGGGGAATGTGCAACATGGAGAAATACTTCTAGTCCATAGATTTGCCACGGAACTGATTACATTTATTTTTGTATTTCTAAGTTTAAATATTTAGTCAGTTGCCCTGCAGGTTTACAGCCGGTCCTCACCCAGAATCCAGGGCTGGTAGCTGTGTTGGCCGGGTAATCTCCACCAGCCTCTTGAGTCGCTGGCCCTCCTTCTTGAGCTCGCAGGCGTGTAGGTGCAGCTTCTTGCGCGTCACGCTGTCCAGAGCACTGCCGGACCGAACCTCTGACATGAAGGCATCCAGAGGGTCTTCGGAGGACTGCTGGGAATCACCTGGGGGTCAGAGATCACACATGCAGAGGCCACTTAAAAGTATTTCTAGCTCTTAAAAAAACACTTCCATAAAATGTACTTATCCTGAACTTCCATTCACTATATAGGTCTAAAATGTGCAGTTTTATATCTCAAACATGTACTTTAAAAACTTTAAAACATGGTATCTGATTCTCAGTTTGCTTACCTTGTCTCCAAGGAATGTTTCTTACTGACTGTGAGAACTCTAACTTCCCATCCTCTCTGTAGTAAACTGTTAGTGCTAGAACGGTACATAAACAAACACTCACTTTTTCTTGAAACATGGAGCTTCTCCTCTGTTTCAGCCAGCTCCTTCTCTACCTCAGCCAGCTTGGCTACCTGAGAAGAGAGACAACAGGTTAAACTACAAACTCAGAACTGGACTGAGTCGAGCACAACTCAGTTAAATAATAAATAAACACATAAATTCAAACTAGATCTCAGAGGTGAAGGCCGGTCTTCTATTCAAGAGCAGGTCACTGTACAGAACTTCTTCCATCAGTTTGTCGCTCCCTCAGCACTCATCCCCCATCCCTCCCAGCTCTTCCCTCCTCCTCTTCTCCCCCATTCTCCTCCTTCGACCCTCACCAGGGAGTCAAAAGTGTCTGGCTTCTCCTCGACTTTCCCTGCTTTCTTCATGCGGTCCTTCCTCTTCCTCTCCACGGCGCCGGTCCGGTCCAGGAAGGTGTCATCATCGCTGTCGTAGAAATCCTCCTCCTCCCAGTTCTTCTTGCGCCGCTTGCGAGACACTGAAGAGATCATATTTGTTATTTCACTCATCTAGAACTTTAAACACTCAATAACCAAAAGATAATAATAAGATAATAAAAATCCAATCCCTGTGCCCCTGGGCTGTACTCACCAGCCTCCTGTCTCAGTAAACCCCTGGCATCCAGTATCCGGCAGCCCTCTAGGGCACACTGAACAGCTGCCTCCTTCTTCCTGCCAACGTGGGTCACCTCTGCCACCAGCTGCCTGCCCGTTGCATCGTCCACTGGCAACCTAAACACAGAAAAGGGGGGCATCTGATATTAGCACGTCACATTTAGGATGTCTCTTATTGACTTCTCTTTCGTGATTTATAATTAAAGTGAAATGTTGTATTTTTAGTATTGATTATCGGCGTAAGAAAAACAAATCCCAATTACCATATTGCTAATTCAGAAGTTATAACCATGTCTTTTAAAAACGTAAACTGCTGCATCTACCTGAAGCAAGACCAGTACAGTGAGCATGACCCGCAGCACAAGATGGTAACAAGCAGCACAAGCAGAAGCTTACACAGTGGAAATCCACAAAATTGTTGTTTTTGAAAATATAAATTTCCCCAATTAAACAAACCGAGCACAAGGATCTTTTGATTTCACATACATCACTGATATCAAAATGAAAAATTCCCCACATCACTTTTGTCATTTGTACGAATTTACCTTATGTTTTCCTAAAACTTATTTTCCAGTTTAAAAGTAAATTGAATTGGTGGGAATGGTGGACTGTGGTGGAGTGTTGTACCTGACTCTGCAGATCCATGTCCCCTGGTCCTTGGCATCATACTCGTACTCCAGCTCCTCTCCTGAAACACAAAATGGCAGTTTCAAAATACAAAAACAACAATCAGCCTTATCACAATCATTTGCATCTGTGTATTACCAGCTTTTATACTTTCCTATTAGATTACATTGTATAACAATTACACAGTTATCATAAACACGGACAGGAGGCGCCACAAACAATATTTCACCACCTTTTCATAGTCATGTGATGCATCAGAGACAGCCCCTATACTCCGCTGTGGTAACTCTTGATTTTAGTGGGGTATAATTTAAGACTCCCACATCATAGCCTTTTGAGACATTCTAGAATTAGTGTGAGCAGCTACAGCATTCACCTTTTTTTTTCAGGTACCTTACAATTAAGGTTCACAGGAAACCCTAGAATGGATCAAACTGTTGTACAATGGGAGACTGAAACTGTCCACAGGTTTGCATCACATTGACCTAACGCTTAATTTCACCATACTGATACAACATTTGAGCTGCTTTTACCTAATTTTTAAACACACTTTTACTACAGCCATGCCTATGCAGAAGTATAGACTGGAAATATCCCACCTTCTCTGTCAAAGAAGCCTTGCAGGGCCTTTTTGGGGTCCTTGATGTAGAAGGCCTCTTGGTTTTCCTGGAACTCGGTGGCAAAGGGGTTCTCCTCATTCTCATCTTCCACTAGTGCATCTTCAGCTAAAGAACACAAGGACAACAACAACAAGCTTTACAAGCATAACAAGCGCAGGTCACGGTCATGTTTAAAAGTTTCTAAAGTCAAAGTCTCATTCCAATCCTCCTCACCCATTCCCCAGAAACACCCTGTGTCTGCTGTGCTCCTCTCTTTCACTCTCTTCTTCTTTCCCTCCTCTTCCCCCTCCTCCTCCTCCTCCTCATCATCATCATCGGCATCACCCATCATCTTCCTCTCCAGCTCCTCCTTCTGCTTCCTCCGCAGATCCTTCAGCTCAGTGACTGACAGCTCTGACTCCGCCTCCACATCCGAGTCCGGCCCCTGTGTGCAGACACACATCCCTGAGTCAAGTTCAATGAAACCAGTCTGTACACAGCTCAAAAGCTGTCTATTCTCAAAACCGGTTTACCATAAAATTATCTACACCTACTTTGAAAGTTTACTGACAAACCTTCACCTGAATGTTACTGAATTTACAAGTTTATTTTAGTATTTCAAAATTTACCATGAGTGTATTACTGTAATGGATGAAACACCCTTTTTTTTTTAAAAAAAGATACTTGTACAAAATGAATACCAAAGAAAAAATTACAGCAGTTTGCCAATCAATGCCTCTTAAACACCATCAACTTGTTTATTTCCGGTTTTGTGACTTTAAATTACAGATCTAGAATAAAATGTTAAATAAATACATATTTGTGGCTGGAAAATTAAAAAGAACATATTGGTTAAAGCAGCATTAACATTAAGTAGAAATGGGAAAAGGCAATGGTACAATGAAATGTGTTGTTATTTTAGTAAATGACAAGTAGATGGTCTTTTACATTTTACAGAGACTGCCCTGATCTAGAGCAGTTGTTATGTCTGTGCTATAATCCCAGAGGTATCTGTACGGCACTGACCTGCAAGATGAATAGCCTTGTGCTCCCTCCAAACTTGAGCACGTACCCCACCTTCAGTCTAATGTATGTTTTCGGTGGGATTTTGTTCTTGTTGACAAAAGTACCATGTGTACTGCCCAGGTCAAAGACGTAAAAGCCCATCTCCTCCCCGGCTGAGTCCCCGGGAAGGCGGCGGTACTGGACCACTGAGTGATAGCGGGAGATAGAGGGGTGTTCCAGAGACACGTCGCAGTTCGGCAGCCTGCCGAAAACGATGAAGCTCTTTTCGTTCAACTCAACCGTGTCCAAGATAGTGCCGTTCTTTAGAATCTCGAAGAGGTACGGGGTTTCGGCAACCCCACCCCACGACGGCTCAGTGTACGACAAAGGAGGACCGGGTTTGAACTTGGCATTACCATGCGTCTTGACAGCTAGATTGTGTTTCGCTTGTTGTGCGAGTTCCTGCAAGTTTGTGTTTCTTGTCCTAACCACTTTTTCATGGTCCTCGTCTGCACATATTTTTGGAATGCTTGCTGTAGAAGCAGACCCGTTATCTAGCGATGACGTACAGTCGGGCTTGACTTCAGCAGAACTGGCGCCGTTACCACTGCCTTCAACCAGTAGGTCGGTACCCCCTTTCTCTATCACTGATTCTCCAGTGTGTAACGGTTTGTCGCTGCTTTCTTGTAACTTGTTACTGCTTGATTCTGTTTTGACTTGGTTTACTTTAACGCTAGCAGCAGTAGCCCTAGTCTTTTTGCTCGGTGGGAGAGGGGTAGCAAAAACACTCGGTTTCTTGAAGGGGCCTTCCTTTTCCCGAATTGCAGTCTTGCCTCCTCTCTCTCTCACTTCCCCCTCATTGTTTTCACTTGTGTTTCTCAGCTCTAGCTCACTCATTTCGGTCTCAATTCCTTCTTCACGTTGACAGCCCACTTGTGATTTGTCTGTACATTCTGCCATGTTGTCGTGCTGCACCGAAAGGTTTCCCCCGCTTCCAAATGGAAACAGCAAGCGCCACAGGCAATGTTCCTACATGTATCCCTAACATATACCTGTGTGACATCACCAGATTAGAACCCATGGTAAAAAATATACAATTACGCGAAAAACAAAAATAAACCAAAACAAATGTTGAAACATTCTGTTGTCATTTAATTTAATGCTGCATTTTTAAAGCAAGGAACCACTTAATCATATTTGGTTTCACACCAGAGCAAAGTACAAGACGGACTCGTTGTGTTTTGCAAAACATCGAACAGGTCGGTGCTTTTATTATATGAGTATACATTTAGTAAGTACATGCTGAAAGTGAAGCACGAAATACGAATACACATACCAAGAGGGTGGCGTTACTATCTCATTTATGCGTTCTGATTCTGTTTGTACGGGGCAGTCCTTCCTCTCAAATCTTAGTTTCAAAATGTTATCTTTGATGTGGTTTTTTTTATGTTTGGCAGTATTTATTTCGGTTCGTCTTGTTCACTGGATTTTTTTGGAAAAACAACCAGTTGGTATTATTATTGCAGTTTTCAGAGAGACTATTTACAGGACTATTTGGCACCCAATTGTATCAGTACTTGCATCATCCTGTACCTGCACTTCTTAACTGCAACACACTTTGCTGTATTATTATACGACTTCTCTCAGTTATAACTATTTTTCTGTATTTTGTACTAGATTTTAGTCTTAAATCGGTAAGCGTATGGATATTTTCTGTAATTGCTCTTATTTGAAATCGTTCTTATCCATTTATTGTACTTACTAATGGAATTTACTCTTATAAGCAGATATTTGCACGATAAGTTGAACTGCTTTTATGCGAAATCACACTCAAATGTAATTACTTACTGTATTTTTGTATTCTCTCATTTGAATTTGCTCTTATTTACCACAGATTTTGTTGTGTTTCGTATTTCATTACTGCTTATCTGTAAGTGATACTTTGCAACAACTGTAAGTCGCCGTGGATATGGGTGTCTGATAATAAATTAATAATAATAATAATAATAATAATAATAAATGCAAAAAAAAATTGGCAAGTCAATATCTTCAACTACTGTACATAATTGTGGTGGTTACTTTTATCTCAATGAGCAAAACTGTCTGAATGAATAAAAAAAAAAAAAAAAAAAAAAAAAAGTTTGCCCAGTACATAATGTATTCTACTGTTTGTATGATTTCCTTCACAGCCTGACTGGTAGAATGATGCGGTACTGGGGTGAGATCCCTGTGTCGGCGGTGCCATCCAGTCGGAGTTCCTTCGACTTGCTGCAGAGGGAGTTTCGCTCAGTAGAGGTGCAGGATCCACCACTGCACCAGCCCTCTGCCCATCGGCCACGCCCCACCACCATGTTCGACGTGCCCTCTGAGCCCTGCAGCCTGACCATCCACACTGTGCAGCTTAACCAGCACGTGCGCCGGCTCAGACGACTGCTCGCCACTGCACAGGGGCAACCCCAGACTGAGGGGGGTGCAAGGCTGGAGGAGAACGAGACCTTGCCTGCTAGGCCCCCCACACCAGCCATCCCCGACGATCTGCTACCCCTCGACAGCAAGGCACCCCACCTCCCCTTCCAGCTCCTACACAGCGACCCGGAGAGTGATTTCTACAAGTGAGTCTGTGCAGCACCTGCTGTAGTGATTAGAGTAAGTGAAAGATGTTCCAAGTGTTTGTAGACTGTGCATTTTCACCGGTCAAGCTTGTGAAAGGAGTGTCTGATGTGATTCCGCGGAGGCAGTAGAATCCATTCCTTATATCAGGCAACAATGGCAAATATCTTTAAAAACTGTCTTCAAATCACATATGCCAATGGTCAGTAAGAGAAAGTGCAAAAGACTAAGGTAGTGCAGTGGCTTATTAAAAAAAAAAAAAAAAAAAAAAAAGAGAATGTTGAATTCCGGTCAGGGAAGCGGGATAGAATCTTGGCTTTAAAAATGTTCTTTTCATCAGGCTTATAATACATCTTAACATCTGAGATATGCTATAAAGAATCTGTCATTGTTTGCCCCCAGAGGAAAAGGGGAGCCTGTGACGGAGCTGAGCTGGCCCTCTTGTCGGCAGCTTCTATATCAGTCAGTGGCCACAGTGCTTGCCCATGCAGGCTTTGAGTCGGCGCAGGAGAGCGTGCTGGAGATGCTGACAGATGTGGCTCATGAGCACTACCTGCGGCTGAGCCGGCTGCTGCGCGTGGCTGTGGACAGAGAGGCCCGCCTGGGCGCTACGCCCTTCCCTGATGTGGTGGAGCAGGTGTTTCACGAGGCTGGCATCGGCAGCGTGCTATCACTGCATCTCTTCTGGCAGCACCGCATCAAGGACTACCACAGCTACATGCTGCAGGTAAGACTGATTCCAGGACCATGGCAACCCAGCTACACCATCTCTGATTTCCAGTAGCATGTATTTGACAACTAGTATTGTTTACTTGAAGCTGCAATTATCTTTTAATTTGCAGAAACTATAGTGGTCCAGTACGTATTTGTATCTTTAAAAAATATATACAAAAAACAACAACACGTTGGCAAGGTTTCCATGGAAAAATAAAAATGAGTCTCACCTTTTTCTCACACTATTTTGATAGTACCTTGTGGGAAATGTGGGTTTCCATTTAGTTTTCTTTTAGGGAGACAAATTCTCCTCCTCCAGATTCAAATGTCCGTATTAATATTATGGTATATTTAAATGTTTCTGTCTACAATTCTGTCCAATTTGGCCTTGTGTGACAACAGATATTGTGCAGCTTTCGAAGCTGGGTTTACACAAAGTTTTTAGATTGTGTAGAAGAACCAAACACCAAGTATAAAGGATGAAAAATATATCTGTATGTGCTTTGCCAAGGGCTTATTTATGTATTTATTTATGTATGTATTTATTTATTTATTGTAAAGAGTTGCATTTGTTTTACTTTGTAGTAGCTTCAGTATTTTTTATAACCTTGCTTATAAAACAACTAAACTGTGAAGCACTGTTATTATGAGTTAAATGGCAATCATTTCAAACACTGGTGTCACTTAAAAAAGAAAAAAAATACTGAATGAAGAGGTCTCTAAACCCCTTGTACCATATGCTTATTGTTTCCCTATTTGGTTAAAGAGCTTACCAATGCTATTACCAGCAGATCTCAGAATTGCTTGGTACAGCATTCAGTTGTAGTAAAAAGTTGTGTGAGGTTACGTCACAAACGGGATCATCACTGCTGAAGTCCTGTGAACATACTCTATGACTTTCAGACTTGTTTCCATGCAAAAAAAAACAAAAAAAAAACAGTTTTTGGTCAATTTGATCATTTTGTTTTGCGTGAGAAGGCAACTTGCCCACCCTTTTAAGTCGTGCACCTGCTACAACATGATGATTGTGCGTGATATGTACGTGCTATGTCACATTCTCATGAGAATGGATGGAGAATTTGGAGTTTCTAAACTGCATGGAAACCCTGCTGCAGTCTCCAATAAACATATTATGTTATATTAAACAAGTATACTATGTATAAATTGAGAAAAATACTATGTAGAGGGACAATCTTCTACTTGAAAGAACCTTATTACACTCCCAATATTTTATCGAGAATCATAAATAAAAAGCACAGAATTCATTAGGGATGGACCAGTCACTTACTTGATGCTACCTCTATATAAAATGGATGGACAAGAGGACAAAAAATACTGGCTGAGCATCAAAACCATGGGGTCAACTGTCGGTACTAACTTCAATACCTCTAGCTAAAGAAGACAGCTAACCTATGAGAACACTTAACCCCAACTATAACCAGTTCACATGTCCTTAGAATTGCGTGAATAAAATGTGGATAAATTCAATGGTTTGTTGTGCTGCGCTCAAATGCAACCCGAAATGTCTAAAGGTGGCTAGGAGTTGTTTCTTTTTTAATAAACGTTTAGGTTACTTGATATGAAATGATTCACTCACCTGCAGGTTAGCAAGCAGCTGTCTGAGGAGTACGAGTGGCTGGTGAACCCTGAGAAAGCAGCGGAGGACGCCAAGCCCCTGAAGATCAAGGAGGAGCCTCTAAGCGACATCACCTTCCCGATCAACGAGGAGCTGGAGGCAGACCTGGCCTCAGGGGACCAGTCCCTGCCAATTGGGGTGCTGGGGGCACCCAGCGAGAGGTTATCAACCGGGCTTGAGGGAGACTGCTCCCCACATACAGGAGGTACTTGCAGGAGAGTATCAACTAGTGCAGTAAAAGTGTGGTGAAACCTGAATACAGTGTAATGGTGGATTCCTTTGTGATACAGGGCTTTAGTGGCCTGCATTGTTTTGGATATAATTAGCATCCCCATGATAAATTACTTATGGGGGGAGACATGCTTTCAATCACATGCAACAGAAAAGCTTGTATTTCAACATGGATGGACGTACACTGGCAGGTTTCACACAGCCATTCTGTATTGGTAGTAAATTGATAATATTTAGGATACTACTGCACTAGTAGGACAGATTGTTAAGTGCAAGGTTTTGCATATATTTAAGAGGAGGCAATTCAGGAATACCAAGAAATTTGGTGTGCCAGGGCAAACAAATGTCCCACGCCCTGTCCTTGTGTTTCAGGGCTGGTGACACCATGAATTTGAGCGCCACTGTACAAGTGTATAGGATTACCCTATTCATATATATGTTATCTTGTGTGTACTTGATTCTATAGCGCTCCTGTATTTCAGGTGATCCGAATACCCAAAAACGGCACAGGTGTTGAATATTTTTACATACCTGCAGCATGACCAAAAAAAAGAAAGGCCTGATCTATCAATTTGAAGATGAAAGTCTAAATCTGGAAACAGGACTGCATTGACTAACTACTGCACCAGCTGTTAAAAAGCTGTTTCTTGTTTGACAGGTGCGGTGGGCAACGGTTCCCCCTTGTGGAACCTGGCGCAGGTGAAGATGGAGCCGCAGGATGTGGAGGAGGGGCAGGTGCACGGGCACGGGCATGGCGAGCTGGCGGATAACGTCTTCGAGGAGCCCATGTCAACCATTAGCGAGTCTGGCATCCCGCCCTCCCCCAACGGGGCCGGCTCCGATGCCAGTTACGGCTCCCACTCCCCCGACAGCCTTATGGGCACCTCGCCTGTCTTCAACCAGCACCTTAAGAAACGCTTCAAGAAGATGTGACATCTCATCCCACCCCAGCTGTTTATCTAGACTACTTTACCGGCAACAATATGTTATGGACAGAACTCCTGAGACAACCAGGGTTACACCAGGTACTTCTGCAGGGTTAACTTGAAAAGAAAGGGTGAAAGTGCTTTGAACAGAGGACTCTGGATTGCAGTGGGTATGCCAGTAACCTGCAATTTCATTACAGTTTTTAACTTTTTTTTTTCTTTCCTGTAGACTTCTAACTTCAAACACCCTGCAGTTCATTCAAGCTTTTTATTGCTTTTTGGAGAAGCTTTGGGACATAGATGACTGTGTGCAACTGAATAGCTCTGTATCTATAAAATATAAACAGCAGCCACACAAGAAAATAAAGTCAAGTGGATAGAATACAGAAGACAAGGGGGATATTTCAGCTGGTGTTGGGGACTTAATTTTACCTACACCAAAACCAGAGCTTACCGGGGAAAAAAAAAATATTAAAGTGATGCTACAGCTTTGCATTGTTTACAAATGTGTATTCTGTTCCAAGCAAGAAGAGGTCTGTAAGAAAGATGATGTATTCTGAATAATCTGGCCACTGATTTCTGTAAAAGGTAAACATTTTGTCTCCAACGTTTGGGATATCATTTCGTTACATGACCAGTTGTAGATTTATTTGAATAACTCCCTGTGGCAAAGTGGTTGATAGTGTGCAGGTGCAGGTGATTAAAGAACAGACAGACAATTGTAATCCAGGTGAAAAGGTTTGTTTTATTTATTTTTAAGTCCAGTGCCTGATGGCAAAACAAACAGTAAATAATAACGGAGGTAAATAATACTTAATTTATAATCCCTGTGTTGCCCTGCAAATAATAATCCTGTTATTATTATACACCCACACAAAACACAAACACAAGTCCCTTAGTACAGTTGTATTTGTGATACAGGCACAGTGCTGTTCTGGGACGACAGCTCCGGAATGTGTTAGCTGTCTAGTGATAACACGTAACAAATAGACAAAACAAAACAAACCCTCATGATTATCCAACAACAATACAGGTCCTTCCAGGTTACTTAATACCAACCAAAGCAAAGGAACAGGTAACATTGCATTCACCCCTATTTACACCGTCACTCATGAGCCCTTGGTAAACAATTGCAGCTTCTTTTTTATGATCTGCAGCTGCCACATCATTTGCCCTCCGGGTCAATGAGTTAGTCTACCGAAGCTCTGTCTCTTTTCTACATGACCGACTTCCTTTAACCCTCGGAACGAAATGTCAGGTCAAGTAGTCAGAGTATTCTGTTCCCGTTACTTAGTGCCCTCACAAGTTGGGAGGGAGATTTACCACCAAGAATCATTGTCTTTCAGTCACACTCCCTTTAAACAAAAATGTGTGCTGTATAGTAAATGAATATGGAGAAATTGAAGTGACTTTATGTCTTTGGTTTACCTGTTTAATACCAGAGAGGTATAATGGTGGTCCGGCTGGTTTGATGTTAATCCAGGCAGAAGGCAGTATAAAGAATCCAGACATCGATTGTGGGTATAAGCACAGAGCACATTTATTTTAGTAGTCAAATGCTTCAGACGATTCATAACCTAGTTCCACAGTTCCACTCTATTTAATCCTTTTCACAGAATTAGGTAATTTTATTATTTAGCTTGCTAGTTAAACTACATTACACCTGATAAATCTAAGGCACATATCCATAGCTCTCCACCCACCTCACAACTGAGATATTTACAATTAAACTAGTTGAACTGAGGGAGAATGAAGCTGTACTTGCAAATTCCTAATCCCCCCCCCCCCCCCCACCTAATAGACAGAGATTTACAGATACTCAATCTTAGTGAAAGTCATAATTAAGAAAACAAGAATACCATTCTATCCATACTCATTTTTATTACATTATTACTGTAAGTATTTCACACTAAAGTTTTCCATATATCTATATAACTGCTTATTGACTGTAGAATACATGTCTGTAAGGCAAGTAGCTAATAACACCCAGGCTAAATAAATTCCTGGCTTTAGGGACAAATATAGCTGGGTATCATCAGCATAGCAATGGAAGTTCACTCCATGTCTGTGGATAATATCATCAATAACACCAAGAACATATTTTAATCAGCTCCTGATTTCCATTACATGAGAGTAGGTGTTAAAACTTCATACTGATATTGGACTCCGCTCTCACCAATATAAGCACCAACTAAGACCTAGCTTCTTTTACTGTAAACTAATGTTCCATCTGCGTTTCCTTCCATCTGATGATGTAGATATTCTTCTGCCTGGTGTTGATGGCTGAAGTGTAATGCTGGCTCCAGGGATCAACCACAGTGCAGCCTCCCTAGCGCATCAGCATGACAACCGTCTGGACTGAGCTGAGTAGGGTACTTCTCTGGGGACTTCAAGTGGACACCTTCCATCCTTGGTGTTTCATCGACTAGCCCACGACACCTTAAGAGGACTTGACAGTGATTCTGGTGTCCCAGCATCACCCCCTTCCATCCCCCACTCAGCTAAACCCAGCTCGCTTACCTTCCTTTACATCAACGTTTTTTTAGTTCTACTGTGCTTGTGGTCCCCAACCAGAATCTTTTCATGTCAACCATAGCCAGTTGCTGCTCCTCTCTGCTGCTTTAGATAAGTTCTTCACTGTGCGTCACAAGTCTTGACCACTGAATCCGATGTCTCTGAGAAACCGAGTTGTGGAGTATGCCACAAATCCTCAACAACCCACCTCAACTGGGTAAACCTGGACTCTACACCTTACCTCATATTAAAATGTGTCTTGATGTAGCTGACAATGAACACAAAGGACACCATGGATCTTCTCCTACCCACAGATTAAGGTTATTTGGTAATGGGAGACCATCATATGTTGACCTGAAAGCACCAGAGTTTAAATTTGCCCTGCAAAGTGCTGCTGTCTATGCTGTTCAACCCTTGCACTGCTTGTTGTCTCACACAAACTGTGTCCTTTAGGTCCCCATCATACCATCTCCCAAGACTTTTCACAGGCTTCCCAGACACTTAGTATTGCATCCACTACCTTTACCTTTAATTATAGAGGTGCTCCTTGACTTAGTGGGCTTGGATTGCATTTGTGCCCATTCATTGTTATTGATTAGTTTGCCCAATCACTGATTAGTGCAGGCTACTGTTGTAGTCATGATTGTCATGTCATCCATGCATGCTGCAATTTGTGGCAGTCACATTCCAGAAGCCAAGCATTCTCCTCCAACTAACCATTTTGACGCCCTAATAATTTCTTCCACTGACATGGTAAAAGCCAGTGGAGAAATGGTGCATCCTGCCATTATTCCAATTTCTAGACATTGCCATGTAGTGCTGAATTCTGAAGTTGAAAAACTAAATTGCAAATCTCAGAAGTAGGCTTTCACTTAATTTGTTATTGTCCTTGTTACACTGAAAAAATAATTTGGTGCCCAAAGAAGCTCATGTGGTACTGAAGCGTATGCATTGGCTAAATGCAGGAATGTCACATGGTGCTCCCTCCTCTCCTTTTTAGCTGTTTGAATTTGGGGCCAGATCACACTGATGTGCGCTAAGCATCTTGGGAAACCTATAATACAGGCTTTCTGAACTGAAGCGTCAATGAAGCAGTTCTTCAACAGGTAAGCTGACAATCTCTGAGCAACAATGCTGAAGAAAATCGTGCCTTCCACATTTAACAGGGAAATTGGGCGAAACTGATTGATACTTGTAGAATCTTTTTCCCACGCTGATTTCTCAGAAGATCTTGTCCATTTAACTCCAGACTTGTGCCTGTTGAGCTTCTTTCTTATGCTGGTTCATCTGACTGGGTTCACAAGGTAATCAAAGAAAAAAACCCCATTGTAACCTTAATAGGTGTAGTTGGTATTTTTAGAGAAATGTAAGAAGTCATTGCAGTTGTGTCATTTTAGAGTTAACTGCTTGTCCTATATTGATGAAACTTGCTAAAGACCTTCTTTAACACAAATGATCAAGTGCATCATAATCAGAGGCTGTTAGTTTATATTTCACACATTTTTCCATATACATACATGTAGTGGTTATAAGTAGCTATGAACGACGCATTTAACAGTGTAAATAACACTTACATATGGAAGATTATTTGGTTCTACTTCAGAAGAGCGAATAGGTTGTTTTAATTAGTGACCCTTTTTTGAAATGATGGAATTTTGTTCTGTTGATATTCATTTAATACGAGTCATAACACTACAGTACGTATGTCACAGGGTTTTGAAAGATCTTCAGTGCAACTTGTTTAATTGTCATAAAACTTGCAAAGGATCTTCTTTAGCAAGTTATACACTGCATTCTTTTTTGTAATATTTTAGTTATTTTTGTCTAATGTAATTGCAAGAGATTGACAAATATTTCAAAGACAACACTCATGAAGATTCAGGATGAAAAATTATTCAGACCATCAACCCCTAACGTTGACCAAAGGAGTATGGTAATCTCAAATTATCTGGGAAACCCTACACTTCAAAAGTTTAAATATATGTGCATCCATAACAATGTATGGAACAACTCTGGTAAAGTAAAGCAGTTTATTGAATAGAGAATAGCTACAGTAGATGAATAAAGAAATGACTCAGTTATGCAGTTCACAAAGTTACAGAATAGCATCAATCAGAGAAAATGATTAAAGGGTTAAATCATTGAGTCATCTTCAAGTATCCCAGTCTACGGTAATGTTATGTGGACCTCATCAAACCAGATCTTTAGAAGTTGGTTGAGGTCTGTTAACAGTGGAGTAAGGAAGAACGGAGAGGTTGTCTGTGCATCCTTGTATCTTCACTTTGTCCGTGTGCAATTACCAGCAGGTCTGTGAGATGTGTTATTATATCCAAGGTCACAGGTTAGCAGGTTGAACACAAATCCACAGTGTGATCACTCCTATTGACATCCAGCGCATCAAACACTACATCTCTCTGTATGTAGATGATGCATTATTATAGCTTGCAGATATATCTAATTCCCTCCCTAATGCCTTGCAGTTGTTTGATTTTTGGTTCTTTTTCAGGTTACAAGATCAATGGGTTTAAATCTGCTTTGCTGGCCTTAAATCTATTTACTACAGACGCATTACTTATACCTTAGCACCTATTCTTAATTGCACAGACAGTTTTACATACTTGGGCATAAAAATTTACAAAACGCTGCCATCAATTAGAGAAGGAAACTTTGGGAGTATGTTTCCTAAAGTACAGCTTCAGCATGCCCTTCAGGGCAGAATAGCTGCGACTAAATTGAATTTGTTGCCCCGGATTACTTTCTTGTTCTCCTCCTTGCCTCTATCAATTCCCACAAATGTGTTACTAAGATTAATTTGTTGTGCTCGTAATTTATCTAGAATGGCAAGAACACCAGGATTCATTTAGCCACCTTGTAGCGCTTTAAATCCTCTGGCGGGCTCGCCTTACCGAAATTTCAATATTACTATTGAGTTTTCCAATGCAGGGCTATGAAGATGTGGTTTCACCCAAAAACTCCTGTTTCTTGGCGTCCCATTTAGGATATTTTAGTGACACCGTATCGCTTAGAGGATCTAACCTTTTCCGGCATAAAACGTAATTAATTTTTTCGATTCGCACGGGCACCATTATTGCGAATACTTTGCAAACATGGAATAAAGTTTGCGTATTTTTTCGTACGCATAATGTACTACACACACTGTCCACTATCTAGTGTAATGCGTTTCTATCAACTGGCTCACGCCCTTATGTTTATTCTCATTAGTTAACGTGCAATATACGCACACGGAATGATATCTTTGGCCGCCTTTGAAAGAACAATACTCTATTCAGGGCTTTTCTTTCGGGCTACGCTCATCCCTTCATGCATATGGGGTTCCCTGGGGTGCCTCTTTACATCCTCCTTCCAGCCCCCCCCCCCCCCCCTAGCTCTCCCCCCCAGGGTAGGGATTGTTTCCTTCTCCTATGATAAACCCCCCCCCCCCCCAATATTAAGACCCTTCCGATTACAACTACCATTTGGGATAGGGAGCTGAGTAAGCTTGCTGTTAAGACTCCTCCGATTACAACTACCATTTGGGATAGGGAGCTGAGTAAGCTTGCTGTAACCTCTGATTGGGAGAATATTTTTATATCGTCAAAAAATCTGGCACATCAGTTTATTCATTATAAAACGGCTCACAGATTCTACGCTACTCCACTTAGGAGGTTGTTTGTTTTAAATGGTAACATTTAATTTATTTTGAAGTAAATGAAACGGTGCTTGAGGGACACCATTCACTACCCGACATTCAGATAACAAGCTCGTTATTATTAGTCGTCGTAGTATTGTTATTGCAAACTCTGAATAACCAGCATACTATAAATATATAACCTGCTTCAATAGTTGACGTAGTTGTTAAATTGAATTCATTTATTCATAGAAGTACTTTATACCACCACCCCCGCCCCCCACTTTTATAAAGGCTTCGGCACCGTTAGCCTTATATTGAGCTGTATTGATGTAATTGAGGAGGTTATCAGGGGATCACGCGGCGAAAAAGGAGCAGCTGTTTTGTCTAAAAGGATTTCTGATAATATCCTTTTTAGGTTAAACTACGATATACATGGGCATTTATTCCAAGCTGTTGTTCTATTGCCGTGTATTGTAGTCACAAATTCAATCAGAATGTTATTATTTTCTAATCAATAGTTAACACCTTAAATCAGCAGTGGTCGTTCAACCCCCTGTACGATAATAAGCCGATTGTTTGTAACTTTTTCCTCTTTAAAGCGGGTGATGCTAACAAAACAATTCCATATATTTTTTTAATGTTATATCAAAATGAAGTGATATATCAAAAATAGATTTTCGTTTTAAAGACTTCAAGACTACCTTTTTATTTTAGAACAAGCTCAGAAACAACTTGCCATGCATAAACACAAACTGGACAGAGATCAACATATCAGGGGAAAAAAAAGAAAATGTTCGGACCCTTTTTTCGCCACAAGGGGTCACTGTTGGCATTCATTTTCAGCACACTGACGATGAATATGCCCTCTCAACTCGTATTCGTGTTTTGCATTCAGGTTTGCTTTTTTTTTTTGCTAGCTTTATGTTAATGTGTTAAGTGGGGGGAGAGTGTTACTTTGAATGATAATGCAGTGAGTCCCTCCTGGATGAAACTGGGAAGACAGTGCCATGGGGTTGACTCGTCCTGCTACATGGGCCAGAGGCTTCTTGAGAAGGGTGGTGACAGTGATGAAAAATGCTTTAAATGAGAAATAAATCTAAGGCATTTCCATTTATTACATTTATTTCTTATCTTCCAAAGCGGTTGTTTCCTTTTCCCACCTCCACGCTGTCACAATTGAAACAAATAAATGGTTCGTACTAGCATAACCGTCGTTCACCCCCAGCACCACTGATCAGAATTAATACAGTAATAGTATGTGTCATCAGATATCATTCAAGAATCATTATTGTTCTGCATTCTAATAAGATTATGCTGCTCAAGCACTGTAATGTTTATTGAATGCAGTGTAAATGTTCCCCATTAAACTGAGAGGCCACATTATTGGTACTGTATAATCTAATACTGTACTTAAGTAAGTAGCAGGGTTCCGAAAAATATAGCGTTGCACTCCACATGTTGCTATACCTGTTTAAATAACCTACCTGTCATTTTGCATTTCATTGTTAACATCCTGCCAACGTTTTACACTTACAACTTTAAACTCTGTTTTAAAGCTCTTTTCAAAATGTCCACTCTAGTGCACTGACAGTGTAAGGATTATTGCCAACACTATCAAACAGGTAACGCAGCAATAATGATCCATGATGTGGTACTTTTAAATCACTCTTCCTGCAGTGATTTAGTGGACATATGTTAAAACCACAGTGCACTGCAAAAGATCTTTGAAACAGACTTTATAGTTATACATGTAATAAATTGTCAGGATGTTAATAATGAAAAGTAAAAAAAAAAAGGTATGTTATTTAAACAGCTGTAGCAACACATGTAACCCTGTATTTTCAGAATCCTGCTACTTGCACTTTAAAAATATTGTAGCGAACTTGGTTAATGCAGGGAGGCGCATCAGAAAGGGTGAGGCAATCTCGCACTAAAACATAGCTCTTTGGATAGATAAGACCCTAGTGCATCTGAAGAGATCCCTGCTGCCCCAAGCCTTGCAGGGCTACTGGGTCAACAAGAGGCCAACACCACTCCCATTCAACTCTATAGCAAAGTGAAACACCATGTATACCATGCGCTCAGACTCTGAATGTCCCAGGAGGCTGAAATTCGGCACAGAGTATCAGGGTGACGTGCACATATTAAATCCAAAAGCTCGGTGCCTGGCTCTTTTGGTTGCCATGCAGAAGGTATGCTTAGACAGCTATCAATTAAATTGAGTCTTTTTATTCAAGACATTGAACTTCATAGCTAAGTAGAGCCATTGTTCAGAGTTCTCAGGAATGTGGTCCAGCTGTGAAGGTTCTCGATCTTGATTTTCAGAAAGATCTGTTCATGGGAATGTACTGTACATTACATCCCCAAATGTCACCTTAGGAAGTGTATAAAATTAGCACTTTCAGCTGGTTAGCATCCAGTGCTTCATAGCCCCCCCGGTGGAAGGGTTGGGATTTAAAAAATGCACAAAGGCAAAGAGTAGGGTAGCACCTAATAGCAGGAACAAACCCCAGGACTCTGTCTTGTATTGTTTGCCCCTGGGACCCCCCTCCCCAAATGTTCGAGGCAACTCTCCATGAGGGAGGGTGAAGCCAGATTGTCCCCCAGTGTCCAAATACAAAATTCGGGGATCCTATAACTTACCCATCAAAGTTTATGGGGCAAAACCCACGATTTTTTGTCATATTGCATGAACCATAGCACCACTTGTGGAAGGGTTGAGAGGTAAAAAATGCACACAGGCAAACAGTAGGGTAGCACCTAATGCTTGTTTGTTATGTCATAGCTCAACAACCCCTGGGGCAATGAACTCGAGGCTGGTCTCTTTAGATGCAATAGGGTCCTGTAGTGCATGTGCATGTGTAGTATGTATCTGCATAGATGCTGCATCTGAACCTAAAAAGCCAAGTTCTTGAACCTCAGTACAAGGCCCTGTCCACACTGCATAACCGAACTTGCGAGGCCTACTCAAAAATGTTTTAATTAATCCAGCTCAAAGCGTCCACACTGAAGTACCATTTCATGTTTAGTTGGGCTTAATGTGTCCACACACTGTCAGAATAGTTTGGTTACAATTCCTAGCAGTGCAATGAACAGTGGAAATGAGTACGATAGTATCCCAACATGCAGTGTGTTATTTTAAAAAATAATGGGTTATGCTTCATATTAATAGAAGTGAGTATTGCTAAAAAGAAATAAAGCAACGTAATTCTGTTGCAGAAATGTAAATATATAGTGTAGCGTGCACTGGGGAAGACAGCAGCAGGGCTGGTAGGTGATGTAATCACACACAAAGACATAAGCCCGATATATGCTCCTTGCAAAGGAGACGGCTCTTTTGTACAGCAGTATCTGCATTATGCTTTAGTGCGGGAGGTCCCAGGTTTGCAATCGCCCTCTGCCTGTGTATGCATTGCCTTGCCCTGTGTGATGCGCCTGCTTGTGTTAACCCGAGATCGCTATGTTGGTGTCAGAAGTGGATGCAAGTACTCCGTCATGCACTCGTCAGACTGAAGCCTGGTGAGCGAGTCGGGACAGACTTGAGGCTGACAGGGGAGAGTGTAGCATGCATGCAAGAACGCAGCAGCAGGACTGGTAGGTGACGTAATCATACATGAAGACATAAGCCCGATATACACTCCTTGCAAAGCAGCTGGATCATTTGTACAGTGGTATCTGTGCTATGCTTTAGTGCGGGATGTCCCGGGTTCGTGCCTGCTCTCCGGTGTGAGGATTGCCTCGCCCTGTCTGATGCGCCTGCCTGCGTTAACCGAGATCGCTACAATATGTTTGAGAAAACGTGAATGCATTTTTGTGTGCCTGTCGCTTTAAATCCACACTTGTGGCTCACAGAAGTTGAACCAAAACTTACAGAAACTGTTATATTTTAAGAAGTACAAAAGCTAACATTCTGAAATTTTCAGATGTTGTTCCCAACAACCACATGGATTCACTGTGTTAATTTCAGAATTACGAAAAAAAAAAAAAAAAAAAAAGATTTTTTAAACTGACATCAGTTAGGTCATAACAAATGTATTATTTATATCTATCATACCTATCATAATTTATACCTCTTTCATGTGTAATATGTTTTAAGAACACATTCAGTATGTACATTCATAACATGTCATACTTGTCAACATTTGGAAACTGTTCAGCGGGACCGAGTAGCTTTTTCAGAGCCTTGGCAAGATGTTACTGTGTTAACGTTTTCCTTGTAGAGCAGGTTGGTGTACATGTCAGTAGCAAGTGAAAGCAATTCACTCATTGTCTATATCTCCTTTAATTAGAATCATGGCACAAAAACATTTTAATACCCATTCATCTGTTCTTTAAGGAAACTAATGTAGGGATCTGCGCAGGCAGCGGGAAGAAGGGAGACAACACGTTGAAATCAGTTCCAAATCTTTTATTCAGGATGCTAATCTCTAGACCCACTCAGAGACCACTGCTCTGACTGCTTCACTGCTTCACTGATTTCTGGAACATGACCAAATCCCGGACAGCAACAACAACACATAATTGGTGGCGCAGCACCCTTTTATAACATAGCTTCGCCCCTTTATGTTAAGCAAATCCCATTGGTCCTCAGCTGCACACCAGGATCAATGGGCACAGACAAACAACAGCCAATTACGAACAGTTTATCTCTACGGCCTGGATCCTCCAGCCATGCCTCTCTTGTCATGCGTCTCCAGCCATGCAGTCATGAGTGTGCAGCTTTTATTAGACGTCATCATTATACCGCCAAGGCAAGCTTATTCAACTGAACACCTCAATCACGTGACCACATCATACCTTATGGTAATACAGCCAATGGGAACTTCATAAGACCCTATCAAACGATTGCTATTAACAATAACAATAAACGTAACAAAGCAAAAACATAACATATGCATTTGTTTCTTATAAATTTAAACGTCAAAGAAAAGTGAAAAAATTATTCCCCTGATATCTATGCACTCTTTGTCGGCTGTAAAATATTTAGTTGCAATTTAGTTTGAATCAGAGCAATATCATTTAAAATAATATCCTTTATATTCCAAAGATGGTTTTACGGTCTTTGATGTGACATACCTGTGCATGCATGACATGTGCATGTCATTGACTGCATACATATACTTTATTTTTTATCTTTCAATGATTTATTCATTATTAGGGGAGAGCCTGTCTTGTTCATACAAGAGACATTTTGAAACAGTGTTGATGAAGATTATTATTTAAATACAGATGACTGTAGTGTATGATTTCAATGGGAATGTCAGATTATATGATAATATGCATATCATTGTGTGCATTATTACATATTATTATAGCTATCCATATCACACTGTTTGACATTTCCCCAATAATAATGAATCTCAGTAGCTGAAAAAAAAAGCATATGAGGAACATTTCTATGTGACTGGGTTCATAAAATAATGAGGAGGATTATTTAAATCAATGTGTAGGAGCTCCCTGGGAGCAGATCTTGAAATGTTTTTATTTGAAAAAAACACTAACATTATATCTTGATTTGATGATGCCATCATTATTTAACAGATCCTTTAAAAACATTATTATTACAAACATTTAGCAGATGAATAATGACGTCTATTACAACCTGTGCATGCACGACCGCACGACTGGAGCTGCACGGCTGGAGGATCCAGACTGCAGAGATACCCCTCTCCCAATTACAGGGCAGAAACAGACAGCACCATACACACGGGTTACATTTACACATAGACAGGGTTATGCAAGCAAACCTTGGGAAAAACAGACTGGAAAGGGAACACAATAATAAAGGAACACAATACAACGGGAATTACAGTACGCAAACACAGTAGGAACACAGTACAAAACATAATTGCAAGGATGTCTACAAGATTCAACACGCCTTATTCAAGTTCATAGATCGCCTTGCAATTATTTTAGCTGTTAGCTGCAATTCATTTTCATATAAGATTAAAACTAGCCTTTCTTTTTGTAAGAAAAACTATAACACGCACACTTTTTACATTCTGCAAATATACATTTATTTAATTCCCCTAAGTAGAGTTTCTGTAACCCTTTCTATTCTATAGTTTAATTGGGAATACTCAGTTTGTTTCCGCAGAGTTGATGCAGATGTCTTGTAGAGCGATGTCCTCTTTAAGTGTTCATGTAACAAAACACAAACTCTTCCTGTAAAATTCAGTCCATTAATCTTTAATCATTAGTTGTCTTATTTAATGACAATCCCAGGTAGTGAAGTTCTTTGTATTTCAAAGTCCTTTAAGTTTATTAATTATGGGGTGTTTTCTAGATATTATTCAGAGGTTGCAGTTTAAAATGTTACATGCTGTCTTCCATTTTCTCTGACATATTATTTATTTGGGTATTTACTGGATGTTATTAGCAGCATTGCAGTTCAGTTGTTAATTGCTGCTCTCCATTTCTCTGACTTATTCATTCATGTTGTTTGGAGTTGTTGGTTAAATGTGTTCTATGCAAGCTCCCTATTTCTGATTTTGCTTGCTAGATGTTGACAGCACATTCCCTTTTCTCTGACTGACTCTACAAACTCACTCTAAAACAAAGACAGCCTCTTGGTTGCCTTTGATGCTTTCTAAACTTACAATATCTCTCATTGATCACAATAACTAAATTGAATTACCCACAACACCTGGCAATTCTAGGGAGTCAAACTTGGTCGAGCCTGTGGGCCTCGCTTATCAGTGTTGCTATGGTTACTGAGTTAGGCTCACTCCTTTATACCTCATTTATTACGATTTTGCAGATTCAGTACAATTAAAATATGTTTAAAACACAAAGAATAAAAAGCTACTCTCCTTATGTTTATGTTTGTCATAAAGACTAGACCAGCCGCCTCCAGACATATATCTTATTAACCTGTTATGCTTCTACAACAGTACATACATGGAATACAAGTACTGTCAAGGATGGTGTTACAGTAATATAAGTTGATACGTAATTTGTAGGGGGTCTCTTAAAGAGTAGCAGGGTTCAGAAAATATAACATTATACATTCCCATGTGTTGATACAACTGTTTAAATAAACAACCTGTAATTTTTCTTTTCATTGTTAACATCCTGACAACTTTTTACACTTTAACTTTAAAGCCTGTTTCAAAGATCTTTTCAAAATGTCCGCTCTAGTGCACTGTGGTTTGAGATCTGTCATAGAGAGACTATTAAAAATGAAAGTGCAGCAGGAGAAACTTGCTCCAGTAGCATTAAAGGATTAAATGTGTTTGACTTTGTGCATATTGTTGTGATTAAATTTCTTGCTTTTCTATTTCTGTAATTTCAATAATATTTTCTTAAAGGTGCCAGGTATGTGCGTTATTGTAGCATAGGCGCAGAAAGATGGGCCAAGGTCTTTACCTGGTGCAGAAAGATGAGCCAATGTAAAACTGTTCTACATTTTTTTCTTCTTGAGCCATTACCCTAACCCTAACCCTAACCCTAACCCTAACCTCAAACTAACCTTTATTAAGATTAGGGTTAGGGTTAGGGCTTATTTAAATCTTGAAGACTGAGTATTCAAATTCTTTCAGCTGGCCCATCACTGAAAAGGCTGGACGACCTTGCCGCACCTATGCCTGTGGGTTTTGTTTTGATGTTTAAACATGGGAATTATGTGTGGTGTTCTATGCACAGGATGACATCTGTACACAGGATAAGATGTACTGGAATTTTGGCAAATACTTCACTGTGATTGGTTGATTTCAGATAAGTGATTTATAATTTTTATTTTACGGCAATATGCAAAGAAGGATTTTACTACAGGTATATTATACCCATTTACACAACATACTTAGAAAACTTGCTGCTGGATTGCACGATCAGGTTTACATTGATTTTAAACAGACAATTCATGCCGGATTCCAGAATAGACAGATTCTGGATAATAGAGGATATCACACTATTAATTTCAGTAGGGATTTGGTTGGGATTACTTTGAAACTTGTGCTGTACAGCACACATGGGATGTTTGCCTTTAGATTCAGTTTTGGTCTCACAGTTTAATTAATTACAGAATGAACTGACTCATTTGCATACAGAAACTGCTAAAATGAGTTAATCATTGTGGAATAGGAACAACACTTGATTATATTAGTCCCAACATCTATAGCATTCTCGGAGTTAATACTTCCTCCAGGCTGAACTTCTTCATGAATTCATATTAAGCACTCCTTGAAAGAATAATACATCTCTAGGCTATTCAGAACTGGAAATATCTACAGCACATTACATTTTTGCAACAACATGTTCTTATATGCATATAATGTAGATTTGTAGCACATTGTTAAGCTTTTTGTAAACCTAAAAGAAAAATCTATTGGCTTGTTTGAATCACATAACCATGTAATAACATTGCACATGTCTTTTACCATGCTATTTCCAAGTAATTACACCAGGTAACAAAATGTTATGTAATTCCATATAACAGCAGTTATGTTGTAAGAGCAGTAACCAGCTTTAACTGGGTTTCAACTTTCAAATTGCTAGCATTCAGCTTGAACAGTTTCCAGCTGCTTCAAACAAGCGTTGACTGTATGCTAACCAGGGAGCCGGACTTGCTCTCATTAAAGTGTGTGCTGCCCAGTGAGTGAGGTTTCATCTTGCAAACTGCTAGCACTTGCTTCCACTAAAGGGTACGCTGTGGCGCCACTCGGTAGCTATATTTAGTCTCACAGGATTATTGTAATTTTGATTACTACTTCTGTTTTAAAGTGTTTGATAGTTTTTAGTAATATTGTAATTATTCTATTTTGCTGCTTTTTATGCTTTTTGTTGGTGCAAGCATTAGCAAATGCAACAGTTAAGAGAAGTACAATAAGGAAATGACTTTTGTTGTTTGTTGTTTGTTTTTGTTGTTACTTTTCACTTAGCTGCTTTTGGCAAATGTGCTTGCAATATGGTCTTCTACCAAACGGTGTTCCACATGTTTTTATCCCGAGGACAAAGCATTACTTAGTCCCAAAATGTAAAATATCTAGTCTGGTAAACATTCCACTTCATAACTCAAATGGAAAGATTCCAGCTAATTTATCAGAATGTACACAGGCAAAGTTTTTAAATGAATTAGTTGTCAATAATAAAATTGACTTAATTGTCTCACTGAAACATGGCATAAATCTGCCAATTTAGGTTTACTGCATCAGTCTACACCTGCAGACCTCTCAGAACCTCATTTTCCATCATCGTCCTGTTCACATATGTAACTGAGATGGATTTACCAGTGAGCAGGATGATGGGAAATGTAGTTTTGAGAGGTCCATGCAGGTACATGAGAAGCCATCTTAAGGCATTGAATGCAATGTAAAAGTTTAAAAAAATGGTCAAAATATCAAACAATTTAAACAATACACACACCTTACGTAAACAGTTGTAGCAACACATGGGAACATTTAACACAATAAAATAAAATTACTCTTTAAGTCTGTCTCTGGAAATGGCCCTGCTTTCATTAATGATATGCTTTTACCTTGTCCCTGGACGGCAGATGAGATCTGCTGATACTGGGTTTCTGGCGACTACAATGATAAAACATAGCTCTAGTGGTGGAAGAGCCTTTAATCATTATGTGCCTTTAATCACCTGTATTATGGAACAATCTTCCAATTGAAATCCAAAATGCTGACTCAATCAGTGCATTTAAATCAAAGCTTAAAACACATCTTTACGCAGAGGCCTTTCTGTAGATTGGGATTGCCTATTTTACAGTGTATATATATATATATATATATATATATATATATATATATATATATATAATATATATATAATATATATATATATATTTCCCATTTGTTTTTGGATGTTTTTTGATATTGTATATTATGTTATTGTATAGTATATTTATTTGTAATGTGAAGCGCTTTGGGATGCCTTGGCATAAAAGGTTCTGTACAAAATAAAATTGATTGATTAAAATTGTACTACAACACAAGCACTATAGCACTCACTATGGACTTGTGAATGTGTGTGTTCTACTGTGTTTATTAATTATGAACTGTGTCTTATTATTTTGGGACAGCAGCCTGTCGTTTTGGAGCAGTGCAGTACACATTGCTGAGCCCTACTGCTGTGTATTGCCTGGGATTATTCTTTGTGGTCACCAGACAAGGATCATAAAAATAAAACCTGTTTGGATCGTGAACTTAGTTCTCTGTCTTCTGTTTCATAATCACATCACCACTACAACTGCTCACTGCAAACCACTTTGCCACACAGCCCGATTTGTTTGTTTTGTGGTATTAAATTTTTTAGTGTTACTTGTATGTAACATTTTTGTACCACAGCGTAACAGGTCAACATTTTCTTTTCTTCAGTTGCGGGAGGGTTTCTTTTATGAATTTATGCATCTTTGTTTTGTAACCATTGTCATAGGCAATATCTATATTCAGTATCGTCCATAACAGCAGGTATTTTGACAATTGTTTTTTTTTATTTTGGTGGCGCAGTGATACATGGTTAGCACAGGTAAGGTGATTTGCCTTCCTGTTGTTCCTTAGTACAGTCGGCATTGCCTTATCGGGATATCTGCTTAAATGGGATACAACTCTGGGAGACGATTCTTCCCAATGCTATTTATGTAGTCTAATTGGGACATCACTCTGTTTAATTGGAATACAGTATTTTCAAATGATGAACGGAGATCGCTTTTTAGGGCAAGACAGTTTCCTGTAGCACAGTGCTGTGAGTACGTGATTACCCTATAAACCACGCTGAACTCTTGAAGGAGGAGGAGTCTCCTACGGTTTCTTCTCAGGCTGATGTTGCAAAGAAAGATGGCATGTCAACATCTCAGGTGCCTCTCATTTAATTGGGACAGCCACTTATTCAGGATTTATATTCACTTCTTCTGAGGTGTCCCAATAAAGCGACACCCACTGTAGTTCCTAATCGTGACATTGTGCTGGATATTGTAACGGCTTGGAACACTGATGCAGCATTCTAAAACTCTGTTTTAAAATAGCATATACATTACAGTAGCCTGAGATCCTGAGAAGAAACTTTTGGTGTGTGTTCTTCAGGGTCAAATTTCACAGACATGACTATGTATATTTTAATACATTATCATAACAGTTTAAATGTGAAGTCTATTAAGCATTACAATGAGGCTCCCACATATTTAGAACAGTATAATAAACTCAATGTATGGTGTCTATGTTGCATTTAAATTGTGTTATTTCAATGGAACTGTCTGTAGGGCAGTAATCTTGACAATCTCACTGTTTAAACTATGAAATGTAAATGAATTAACATTGAAAGCAGTTACTTAATAAACCCTCCTCTAAATACCAACCCTTTACCCACGTATCTCTGTTTCCTAATGGGAACCTAGTTGGACTCTCTCACAGGGTTTCACATAGTTTGCCTCATTAGCATTTATGAGGTTTACATGATATTTTGTGAAAATGTCATTTAGTTTAATCATGAATTGGGAAAAAAGAATTACATTATGAACATACCGTATGAACAATACCCCCTCCAGAGGTTTGTCTAAGAAAAGTAAATAGGGATTCTCACGGTAAAGGATCTGATTGATTATATATCCAGAACCTTGCTTAAGATCTGTTGATCTATACTGTAAAGCATCATAGCCTTTCTAATCAATCAGAGTGCTCTGTCCATACAGTGCAGCTTGGGGTTCAATAGTTCAGCAAACAGAAGCTTCACTAAGTTAAAAATAAATAAATAATTCCAAAACTGTAGCATCTTTGGAGAATAAGACATAAGATAGCAAGCAAAAAAATGATGTAGCTTTGTTCAAATATCCAACTATGATCAGCAAAAAGATCATCCAAGAAAAAGCTGAATACACACATTTTAGTTGATGAGAATGTTGATTCTTGAAATGAAGTCCTTGTTACTTGTTTGGACCCAGTTTTAGAGAACTGTTGATGGTGCCATTGTCATGGCAAGAATCCAAGAACCCAAGAATCCAAGAACCCAAGAATCCAAGAACCCAAGAACCCAAGAACACAATAACCCAAGAATCCAAGAACCCAAGAACCCAAGAATCCAAGAACCCAAGAAGACAAGAATCCAAGAACCCAAGAACACAAGAATCCCCTCATGCATCAGTGCATTTAATTATGATTTGTACAAACATAGTGTATAAAATGAATAATGAATTATTTTTAATTACAGTACACATTTATTGGAAACATATATTTGTATTTATTTATTTGCAGACAATTACATAAGAAACAGACAAAAAGACACAACATTTGGTTTAATTAAGGTACGGATTTAAACTTGAAATACAAATAAATCAGAACTTTCATATTGTTTTTCAGTGCAGTCACCTTTATGAATGTTTGCGTGGTATGTACTGCCTATCCACTTTGATGTATTATTCCAAATGCTTTCATTCTAGTCACAATCATGAAGAAATTAAGTGAGCTCTATCCATCAAACAGTCCCCTTGTGTGCATATGGAAATGTACGCCCATACAAGTGCAATTAACGGCACCTACAACACCAGACATTCAAGTTTATCATTACATGCAGATTGTAAATCTTGTGAATTCTTCTAACTAGGCATAACAATGAATTGCTAATGTGGTTCTGTAATTAGTACTGATTCCTGTGTATGATATGGTAAACAACGTTTTCAGGCACAGTAATTAAATTCTCTACTACATGCAAGAAATGTAGCACAGAAATGCAGAGCAATTGAGCTGAACTGCAGCATTAATGGTATGACCACCACACTATAATTACAGCATTTATCTCAGCAATGCAATTAATTGGATTTCACTAAGCTTAAAAAAACAACAACATTGTTTTCTACTTCAAGGATGGTGTGGCAGAAAATGGCTTCGCGGTGAAGTCAGAGCAGAGGAAGGAGTTAAACACAGGCAGGTACAGTGCAGTGGCACATGCGCCGTTTTATTTTTAACACAAAATTAAATAAAATATTTAAACAAAAATAAACACTGCTCACAGAGCGAAAATAAAAGATTTAAACAAAAATAAAACACAATAATAACAAATACGATCCAGGTCAGGCTGGGCAATCTTCTTCACTGATCCTAGATGGTTTTAAATTTATTTTCTCTTCGCTCGCTCGCTCTTTCGCTCTCCTCCGTACAGCTACCTCGAACATGGAGAGCTGCAGCTTTTTATACAGGTGCCCATCTCCCGATTAGCAACAAATGAATCACTTAATTCGGGAGATGGCCACCTTCTGCACGAGTTTTAATTAAGCCCATCCACGCTGCAAAAACAAAATAAAGGAAACACATGGCGGTTCGCTGTCACATATGCACATTAGTAAATAATAAATAAACACAAAACACAGTACAGGGGCGGAGGGGAAGCCCCGTTCTATAATAAATACTGTACAGGGCTGCTCGCCCTGTTACAGATGGTTTAACAGGCAATGAGGGTCACTCTATTCCAGATTCATAATATTCCTGAATAACATTTTACAGACATATCTAAAATAAAGATGTCGGCCTTACTGTTATTTTCGTCAAGTGTTTTAAAAAAATATTGTCATTGATATGTAGGTATGGGTAATTGAAAGAATTTGTCTAGACTAGGAAAAGTAATCCAGTTGGCTAAAAGACTAACTAGGTATTTGAAACCACAGAATGCCACAAGTAGATCACATTTAAAAAGAAAAGAGTCAACTCAAAGCCATAAACAAAGAAATAGTTCTGACAGGGAACTCACTTTAACATTAGATCATATCATGTAAACATCAAGCATATTTTAGGCACTTTCAATACTATATCAAGTCATCAATCAAATAGCTCTTATCTTATTCGTCCTTCATAAACAACACATTCAATGATTGGCAAGGAAAGGATTTATATCATACCTCAGTCCATTAAGTTCCCTCTGTGCACCAGAGTTTGCCTCCTCCTCCCCAGTCTCCACCTACTTTTTGGCTTTGTCTAACGGGGAGGTAAGCTATCCTGCCCTGCTGTCCATGGCTTTCTTAAGGTCAGTTTCTTGTTATAATGTAACTGCTTGCATTAATGAACAGGGGATCAGAAGGGTTGGAAGGGTTGCTACAAGAAAGATACCGGGACAGAGAAGAATAAGGGCAAAGAGGGGAGTTGAGCTTACAGAGCTGCACAAATTGACTTTGGCAGAGCTGGTCTGTTTTGGAAATTCATAGTAAGAGGACATAGTGAGAGTCAATGACTAGAGTGAGTTTACAGAAGCGAAGACCGGGGGGAGGGTGGATTGAAGGGAGGGGAGGCAGCGAATTCGGAACAGTGGAGAAAACCAAAGAAGGCAGAAAGGCAAAGAGCTTCCATGACTAGATCATCAAAAGGAGAGAAACAACCTTGGAGGAGGATTGTGTTTGGTGAAAGAGAATATCAGTAGTAATGAAGAGATGGGAGGTGGTAGGAGGAGGGGAACACTTTGCCATCCCTTGAAGGAGAAGGCGGACAGCGAGGATTGATGATAGGGGAGGGGAAGATATATAACTACAGTCAATGACTTGATGATCTAAAAATTCTGATGTTGCTATGAGAATTAAAACTAAGTTAACGTCTTTACCTTCTATAATATTGTGTCTGATCTGGGGAGAGAGTGTGTGTCAATGAATCAGGAGAGGACGGGCCAGTTGTAGAAGCTGAAGCGAGTGTGCAGATTGGCAGGCAGACTGCAGGGGCAGCCGCTGGGGGGGGGGGGGGGGGGTGGTGACAGCCATGGCTATCATGGCAGATGCGTGGAGGGGGAGAGCTGCTGGTTCCAATCGAGAAGTCATGGTTTAAAAAATGTCAGAGACTGAAGAAACGACGGAATTGAGAGGCTGAGTAAGTTGCTTGATATCATTGGACATTTGTAGAAGCTGTTTAAAAAAAGAGTCAAGAGGAGCCGAGAGTTGTGGTAGAACAGCAGGAGGTGAAAGGGGGCAAAGCGACCGCTGAAGATTCTGGTTCTCTGAGCTGCCGTGTGGGGAGGAGACACAGCCTCTACTGTCAATGATTGGCAGTGCAAAGAAAATAGCAAATTTTGATTACTCCATAATCTTATCAGTGGGACAGTCTTTTAGAAAAAAATAAGCTGGAGAAGTAACCCCGGGGACGAATTTTCAGAGTGACTGGGAGGCTAGGTTACTCAGAGGCCTGGATGATAAGTGCAGCCGGAGCAGGCACTGCGCCATCAGTGGGGTCCTGGATGAATGGGCCAGTGACGTTGTTGGGTGAAGAAAGAGCAGTAGGGTGGACAGATTTCTTTAAACATTTTTTACTCGGATTAATGATTGAAGAATTAGGAGGAATGTAGTCATCATCTGAGAATTCTGTTTCCGAGGGGGAAGACAGTTGCTTCAGGTGCGTGGTCTTTTTGTAACTATTTGTAGCCTTGAGTCTGCATGGCTGTGCTGGCGAGACACAAACAAAAAACGCAAGACAGCGAGCAAGTTCATGACTGGAGAAAACAAATGGTGCTGAAATAAAGAACAGAAGTTAACAGAAATGCAATTAAATTTGATCTGGCATTCATGCTGCAGTCAGTGTACTTGATTGCAGATATGAATTTAATTAGTTAATCAGACAGGCAGTGCAAAGTTATACGTGTTGATGATAATATGCACCCAAACAGCTTTTGACAGCATCAGTAGTGAGATGTGTTCACTGTTAGTAGAATTGTCTTTAGAAATTAAACACAAGGGTGAGATGTGGGTAGAGACATGATTAAATTCTTCAAGGATGGGTAATACAGGGATATCATTTTTATTGTGATTGTATGTACTAACACAAGGGAGGCTACAGACTGGAGGCTGAGTGAGAACCTATGACCATGCACACTGAAAGCGAACATCTCAACCAACCAGGCTTTTCTGCAAGTGTGGCCTTTTAACCTTATCTCACTTATGGCTGGAGTCAGTCCAAATCTGCAGAGAATTTAATTCCTCAGAAATCACAGGATTTGCAGCCTCCTACGGATTTTTTATTCTTCCACAGAGTCAACATATTCTGTAGCTACATCGTCATCATAATGATCATAAACAGACTGCTAAAGTGACCTGAAATATATAACTTAGTTTTTTGGTTCTAGTTTTGATAAATTAACAGATGTTTGGTCTCCTTCAGAAAGTAGCAGTTAAGTAAAGACTGAGTTAAGGCTTTGAAAATGTGGCCCAAGAAGTCTTATGTGAGGTGCTGTAATTTTTATTTTATTTTGACAGTTTCTAAAGATTTTACTGACAAAAATGCTTGATACATTAAATTGGAAGCACTTAAACCATACATTGTTTGATATGATTATACGATTTTATTAATACAAATACTAAAACACATAAGATGCTCTGCAGAATGCAGTTTTTTTGCATATTTCCCCCAGATTTGTACTGTCTCTACATATGGGTAACACAATCAACCCCTGCCATTTAATAGCCAGGCTCATCTGCAGTTGTGGTTATAGAACTTTTTGTTTTAAACAGTGGGTGTCAGTAAGCTACTCCCTGGGTGCCTGGACATTTAGGACAGCTGTCATGTGATGAAGTGACTCAATCCCACCTTGAAGCTGAGTCTTCCTTTTTACCTAACACCTATCCAATAAGACAACTTCAAATACCAATTTCCAATCAAATAAAAACTATGTTGCCAACCTGCAATCATATAAACGTGTAAGAGCCGGTACATGCTGTGGTGTGTGGAATTCCTTCCCGAGGAGTCATTCAAGCGCAACAGAAGAGGGTCATTGCTGTGATCTTTATTATATTTGAAACTAGCTGCCGGATGACAGTGTCCTTTTTTTTTTTTTTTTTACATTTTTTATTATAAACGCTTTCTCGGCAGAGCTTGCTTCTTCATTGTCTGTCCCCCGAGCATCCTCTCAGGCTCTCCCTACACTTTCTCAAAAAGCAATCTATTCCTTTCACTGCCACCAAACCCTTTCAATTCTAAAAAGTAGAATCTTAAAACCCATTGGTTTTCCCTTGCTTTAAATTGATTGTGAATATGCTCTGTGACAGTTGCCTTGTTTGTTACATCAGCCAGTTTACCTCAGCAGTATTATCTGAATCAAAGCATTATGATGAATTTTCTCATGTCTGGGAAAGGACATGAATCCTAAATTCCCCACGACAAGCAAAAATGAGGCACGGAAATGCAGGGCAATCAAGCTGAACTGCAGCATTAATGGTATGACCACCTCACTGTGATTGCAGCATTCATCTCAGCAATGCAATTAATTCCATTTCTCCCCCCCCCAAAAAACAAAACACCATTGTTTTCTATTTGAAGGATTGTTTAAAGACGATTTGGGTCCATCTTAGCCAATTCAGCCAATCAAAATCCCAGATTCACAAATATTCCAGTATAACAATTAACAGACACATCTAAAATAAAGATGTCAGCCTTATTGTAAATTAAAAAAAAAAAAAAGATTTTTGGTCTAATGTTAAAAAAAAAAAAAAGCAACAGCAAAAAAAATATAACATATGTGTTGTCATTGAAATGTAGGTACAGATAATTGAAAGCATTTGCTGAAATATTAACTAGGTATTCAAACCCACAGAATGACACAAATAGATCATAAACTTGAACCCTGACTGACAGGACTCCAAAGCAAACACGCTAATGCTGCTCTAAAACAGAAGGCTCTGTTCTTGGAGCAATAAGACACGCATTTATACCACATCACTCAGACATACACCGGGAACCATTGCAATATGCCACTGGCTGCATCAAGCCTGGCAGTTATTTAGGGAAGCAGCTGGTTGGTTAATTGCAGGATAAAAGTACTTGACGGCTTTTAGAGAATTTCACTCCCAAGGTAAAAGTAAAGCTGACAGAACACAAAGCCACATTTTCAGGAACAGTGGGTTGAAACCTGGTCCCAGGAGACCTAGTTTGAAGCAACGTTGCTGTATCAAACCCCAACTCTCCTCTGGTGTGCCATGCTGTGGCCTAAAAACTAGTCTCCTGAAACCAAGTTCCAAGCCACAAAGTGGATTAGTATTCCCTCAGCTTAAAGCATGCAAACCAGAGCTCACCACATGTGAGACCTACATAGCACACAAAAGCTCACAAGCGGTAGGATTTATAGAATTGGTTAATTAGAAATAACACCTTTAAGTTGTTCTTGTGATATTTTAAAACTATCTGAAGAACTATAACAGGATATAATGGTATACAATAGGATATTCCCAACCTTCATCACTGTCCTTGATCCCAAAAGCACTGCATTGTCATCACTCCAGTTCTTGAAAGAATGGTGACACTGGATAATACTCATCTGTTACTGTCATCTTGCACCTGGGATGAGATGAAAGAGAAAAAGAGTGTGAAGTGTTGATTAAAAGTAAGAAAGCTTGACATTACCATCAGGTACCAGCAGCATATAGGGGATTCGCTGACTCCTCAAAAATGTTTAATATCTGCAGTTTTTGAAAGAAAATAAAATGTTTCCAGAAGTTTGATTTATCCCTGAGGCTCACCTGAAAAGACTATCAGTCTCCCTGAATTCACTGCGATGTGGAAGAGGGTTTGTTGTTTCTGATACAGCGCGATTCCCCAGCAGAGTTCTTAAGCAATTACACAGAACAAGGAACAAAGGCCTGTTGAAACCACTCCAATATCAAGGGAGATTATTTTTAACTCTAACGTCCTTGGTAAAAATGTGTACTTTGTGTGTATATATAGTATGCCATTTTCAAATTGATATTTAAATCCAATTTGATATGGCCACAAGTATACCTACAGTAGGACAGTATGCTGCACACCCTGATGAATACAGCATCCTCACATCCGACCTTAGTCAAATTCCATTTAATTTCCAAGTGTGTCCTCTTGTCTTCACTTCTGTACAGTGCGTAAAGTATTGGTTAGGGTTAACAGTGTCAACCCCTTTTAAGATTTTAAGACTTTTAACATTTTAAAATGCCCTCCCTTAGTCTTCTTTGTTCCACGTTAATAGATTCAGTTCTTTCAGTGTATATTCGTAGTTCAGTCCCTTAAGTCCTGGGATCAGTCCGGCTGCTCTTCTTTGGACTCTGTCCAGGGCTATGGTGTCCTTATGGTGATGTGTTGGCCAGTATTGGACACAGCATTCTAAGTGCGGTCTCACCAGTGCATTATGCAACCTCACAATAACCTCCTTAGATTTGTACTCTACACTTCTGAATGTATACCCACACATACTGTTTGCCTTTTTGATTGCGTTCCTTCATTGTGTGATAGTTGACAGTGATGAGTCTATTACAACACCTCTATGAGCTACTAGACTGCACTGGTAACCGCAAGAATTAGAATCATTCTAGCAAAACATTAGAAGAGGAGTTACAACTCCTGCTCGATTCTTAAAGGCAGTGTCACATTAATAAACTGACCATTACAATATTAATCAGGAATCTTGGTTTTAAACATCTAAAAGATTCCTCATATATAATGTTGCATCCATTCTTAAAATGAAACACTGGGTAGTAATTAAAATCCAGAGAGGTTAGGAAAATAATCAGAGGGTTGGGATTTCCATCTCTGATTTGAACTGTTTGATCACTGTTTGAATACCCTGACACCAAACTGAACAGATTCAATTCTCTACACCACCTGTGTTAAATCTGTTCATTGATTTTTACCATGGATAAGCAAATGTATCTTCTTAGTCAGGAATGTCCCTTAGGGTGCTACATAAAAGGAGTTCCGGTTTTGAACAAAAATGCATTTGGCAGCTCAGGTGCCTCCAAACCAAAAGGTTACAGGTTTGTATCTTGACCTGAGAAAAACCTGATCCACCACCAACTGTTTTCATAAATTTGTGATCATTTTGTCATTTTATATAATAAATAAAGCTTGTTGCTATGTACTAGTTGTACATTATTATTATTATTATTATTATTATTATATTATTTTTTCCTAAGCAGCTTTGTATAATTAACATGTATAATATTGTTAAGAAATGTCTTTAATGTTTGCTGTAGTGTGCCATGATCAAGTTCAGTTATTGCACCACTCTGTATTTACCCTTTTCGAATAGTGTTTTTGACCCCTAGACTGCTATTGATATGTTTTATGCTGCATTTAAATTTGTTATGCAAATTTGTCTGCACGATTAACATTATAAAAAAAAGTTTCTCTAGTCACTGTCTTTAATATCTACTGGCTTGGTTACCCAACCCCCCCCCCCCCCCCCCCCCCCAAAAAAAAAAAAAAATATAATAAATAATAATGAAAAAAAACATCGAAAACATTGATTAAACTTGTGTTCTATATTTCATTGAGTACCTTTCCACTGAAAAGGGTTGCTACACCCCCTTCTCCACTCACTGCTTAATATTTATTTAAAGACTTTCAGAAAGTGCTTTTTGATCCAAGGACAGATTGACTTCCTAGAATTGATTTACAATTAATTTGATGACTACCTTCACCAGAAGAGCATTTGTATAGTGCCCATACCTTCTGGACATTCCTCAAACTGCTTTAAAGTGACCTTTTTGGAAAAAAGTGTCAAAGTCAACCTGCCCTTGAAAAACAGATTGAAACAACACATCATACATTTGTGTCAAGGTATTGGCTTGGCACTGTGCATTGCATCCTTAGCAAATGCGTGAACAAATCCTTCTAATATGCATTCTGATTTGACATGCAGAAATCAACTCCTAGCATGTGGTAGGCCCTTGGAGAATAATAATAACCCCTGTTTAAAAGGCTAGAACCTTAGAGATGAAAAGATTCCTTGATTAGTGTTCTGTCAGCTTGCAAGATGAAATATCAACTTTCGACCTATTTTTCAGCTTTCAGTGTGAAATCAACCTTACCTAGTTTCTTTGCAGTGTGCGTATTGGTGTGAGCGCCCACCAGGGTATTGCTTTAAAGGAAATATACCATTTTAATGAAATGTTTTCTTTCTGGTAAACATTTTGTCTTCAAGGAGATTATCCAGTACTGAGAACAACATGTAATACAGTGACTTCACTTTGTAACTTCTCCTGGAAGAAAATGCACCAGGAGTATCCACGGTTCCAGGAGCATCTACACATTAACACAATTATAAATCAAATTACAATTTTACCCTATACTTGAAACTTAGTCCTAACTCTCAGATTGCAAAATTGCTATTTATTCCACAGTGAGACGATTGAAATAACACGCTTTATACAATAGATACTATGCACCAAACAGTATTGAACAATTTGTAATCCTGTATTACAATGGCAAGTTCTATAAGCTTTCATTATGTCTGTGGAAGGGGTGTGGGTAATTCACTGACCAGGAGACAGACAGGTGTATTTGGGAAACACCACACAGGTGCCCAGTTTTATTTTAGACCGGTTCTTTTTTTTCTCTCCGGCAGAGGGCACTGTTGACCGTGGGCTGCCTATCAACGATGATAGACAGCACCACGGAAATACCACAGCTGGTACACGAACCGCAAATGCACTCGCAGGTGCTCAAAGAAATAATAATGAAAACAGAAGGCGAAAAGAACAAGGGAAAATAAAACAGTAATAAAACTACAAATAAAAGGTGCTGCACTCGGCAGCGTTATCCCGGTCGCCGCTACCCGCACGACCCGGATCACCGTCCTACTCTCTCGGCTATCTCGCCTGCTCTTTCACAATACGCCGGGGTCTGCCCAAGGGTTCCCCGCTCTCTCTCTCTGTCTCGCTGATTCCCGGTCCCGAATCAAAGCGTCCGCACCCTTAGCGCGTCTAAGTGGGCAGACCTGAGGAAACAACAGAGCGTTATTTTATAGGACCGACAATCACCCAAGACCCGCCTCCCAGCCATTCAGAGAGGGGGAAAGTCCACACACACACTTTCCCACCTCCCCGTGTCATTGCCATGACTCATAGGCGGCTGTTGGGCGACTGCCGCCCTCTTCCTGCAGCCCGTGAACACGCCAGCAGAGTCAGCACAGATCTCTCCCTGTTACAATGTCCTATTTCAGATGGCTTTTTCCAGTAGTATATTACCATGGATATAATCGATGAATGATTAACCATACCTGCTGGCTTTGATCGATTTAAAAAAAAAAAAAATCATTGATTGACCTTGTCTACCTGAGTGTGGTATCAAAAAACTGTGCAAAAATGAAATCTTGAAAAATGGCGGAGGGTACTTACTGTAAGACATACCCAATCGTTTATATTAGAAGCCCCTGAGATCAAAGTGCTGGTCACGGCTTTGCTAAAAGGTTACTATGAAAGCGTTTGCATATGCATGTGTGGGAGCAGGACCTTGTGTAAATACAACTGCTTTCAAAACGGAAGCTATCATATGTACCAGTCTGATTTTCAAAGGCCTCTTGGGGGTCATACTGATGTTATTCTATTGCTTCATATGATGTATGTGAACCTGAAATTACTGTAAGACGACCAATACTAGAAACTTAATGTTTCCATCGAAAGATAACTGTCATGAAGACACTTCAGGTCGTTATTAAAGATTAAAAGGCCTTCATTATTAGTCTTTCTCCCTGTGGCAGGGCTGATGTAAGTAGTATAGTTTTCTTATTCAAGAAAATGGGTTTGCTTTAAAAATGGTTTAATTGGTATAATTGAAAAGATTTCTAAAAACACATAACAGTATGACTAGACATGCTGCCTAATTGAAACTGAAGGTGCAGCAGGTGGCCAGAATAAAGAAAAAAAGATTGCAACTTGCAACATTTGCTCATCGGTGCTTTCCTTTCATGGCAGTATTACAAGTTTATCATACCATCTTAGTCGCAAGTAAGTACATTTTTCTTGTTAATCAACGTATTTATTTTAAACAGTATCAGAAAATGTATATTGAAAAAAGTATTTGTCTAAATTACTGGTCGGCTTATTGATTTAATTACAATGCATATAGTTAGTGTTTGCTGTTAGGAGCATTAAAATTGAAGCTGAAGCAAGCTAAAAAATGATCAATAATAAACAAATAAATGAGCAAATACATCTTGACATTCCAAACAATCAGACACACATCTTCTTCCTTTTCCTCCCTTTTTAGCTTTTAAAAGCATGCACTTTTAAACCCCTCAGAAAAGAAAAAGAAAACCTTCTATTTTTAGTTATCCTGTTCTTCCAAACCACACCTAAAACATTATAATTTAGAAGCCAGATGTGAGCCCTCCTGACCCTTACAACACCACAAATAGCCATCAAAACTAAGTTACTATTTTAAATCACTCACTTTGGCTAACTTGCACATAAGAAAATATTTTCAAACTGTCAAATTACATATAAGTAAATGTATGTATATTCGACTGCTGGCACATTATGCCAATACTTTATATTACTGTGACATACAGTTTCCTATCACTAGCAAACAGGTGTGATGAATTGATTAATCAATCGCGTAGATCGGATGATTAATCGATCAATAGAAAATATCAAGATTAAAACCCCTACTATAAACACATCAAGAGAATGCTAGAATCTGCCAATGTGCTGTCGATGAATGCTACTGCAGCTGATCTGTTCCCAGTACCAGCTGTTACTGTATGAGGTAATGCAATTCACTTCTAACACACACACACAGGTTCTGGCGTAGATTCTCAAAGCTCTTTACAAATTGTAGTCACCAAACCAGAAATAAACAACTGAACCATATAGCGGTTTGTAATTAGCAATGATTTGACTAACTGATTTGTTTCTTCATTTTGTTTAGTTTCTTTTTCTTTTTAGAATAAAAAAAAATGTTGCGAATCACAAACAAAAGTTATGTCTTACCATACCTGTATGGGTTTTACAAGGCTTACCCATGCTTTGCCGTGCTTTCACTATACTTTATTACACTTTGCTATTTTCCATCTCCCAAATAAAAATGCCCAGGCTTGGTAAACAACATTAAACAAACAACAACAACAAAAATGATTAACCTCTCAGGCCATTTACCTTCCACACAGCGCATGCTCTGTTTGTAAGGCAAATTCATTGACAATGAAGATTTAACTTGTCAGAAAAGAGCAAAAAACACACATAACTAACCAACCAGTCTCCAGACTAATAATAATAATAAAAAAAAAACAAAACAATCAATGTTTCCCTTGTCGCTATCTTTACTGTCTAGTTCCTGGGTTAAGCCTTTGTAGGCTGTATTTATTCTACAGTGCTAGAGCTATGAGAAAATTATGGGAATTTGACATGTGTCTGGGAATTGTCAAAAGTCTTTTCTGCTTCATTTATTGCTGTTAGTAACTTCCTGTAGATCTTATCTGACTCTTATAAGTCATTATCCAATAAATTTCTTCAGCAACTTTATGACATTGTGAGTTTCTCACAAAATGATAAGAATCAATCCAATCAAATCACATAAATACAATGTTGCTGCCTAGCAACCCATTCTTTTTAGTTATTAAATTTTTTGTGGATGTTGTGGAATTTTGCTAATTGTTATGTTCATTTTTTTCTTGGATAAACATGATAATAAATGAATACAAAAAACGAACACTTGCATTGACAGTACCCAAACACTTATACAAAATATCCAAAGTTCTCTACTATTTTTAAATTGTAAAAATCATACAAGATAATAAGTTATATAAAATGAGTCAGTTATGCCCTTTGAGTTAATTAACACATGCCAAATTCAGCTAAGTCTCACTTTTAATACAAACCAAACAGGGCAACAGTTTGCAAATTTGGAAAGGAAATTAGGTTGCAAGTCAACCCTACTTTAAACAGCCAGGCAAACGAACCCTGACCAGACTGCCTCTATTAATTACCCTCAGAAATACATATATATGTTCATTATCTCAGATCAGTACTTGTTGTTCAGTTTACACAACATCACATTGCCTGCTCTGCTGTTCTTGATGTTTATCTACCCATGAGAATCAAGGCTACATAAATAGAATGATAAAATTGCGCTGGGAGAAGCATCATTCAAGACACCAAACTCCATTCTCCCATTGAAAACCATTGCTATAAATGTTCAGCTATATTACATTTAAGCTAGTGATATTTCCCCTGGCCACTTGCTAAAGAGAATTCGATAACGTTATTAGGCTACCTCCAGGTACTTCATCAGCTATAAAACATCCTAGTAAAGTGTGCTCATTTCATTTGTTAGGCATCATCATTTTCATGCCTTTCTTGGCTTGTAACCATTAGTGGAACAAGTATTCAGTGTGCAGTATTATCTTCTCCCTCAGATATTGAGTGTTTTTTGGAGAAAGCAGACCCTTTTTTTGTGTGCTTTTCAAAGTACAGAATAGATTGTGACACTTTTTTTTTGTCTGATTCATAAAACCACCGTCGGGATACATATGATGGTGATACCATATTGCTATCTGATTTGTGTAGATGGTAGTTTATTGTCATGTTTCAAATGTGTAATGAAATTGTGTATTTAAATGAACTTGACCCGTGTTATAACATCAGCAGAACTGATTGTAGACATAGTCCAGCCCCGCTATGGACACTATTGTTCTATTGAAAGATATAAATTAAAGTAGAGATTCCGCTTTATAATAAAACAACACATTATTACATAACATGCACAAAATGAAAAATAACATGCAAAAACTAATTTCATACAAATTTCGCATACAAACCTAAGGAGGTTAAGATGAGGCCACACTTACAATACTGTTCAAATCTGGTCACATTGTAGCCTTGGAAATAATCTAATGGATAGTATCTAGACTAATCCGAGGGCTTAAAAGAATGAGGTATGAGGTTGATGGAACCAAATCTATTTATCGTAGAACAAAGAAGAATGTATTGCTTATACCAACCCGTTCAGACCAATGGAAAGAAAGACAAAACACAACCTAATAAGTGAATTTTTGAGAAACATAGGTTGTGATTAATGCAAAAATATGTTCCATTTGAAAAAAAAAAATACAAAAAACTTTTATTTATTACTCTTATTAAAAATAAATGAACAAGGTCTTGGACTGGACTCAATCATAAACGTTACCCAGCTCAATTGCAGTGATGGCATGTATTAATGATAAACTGAAACCACAAAAATATTTCTCCACATTCTATTCACAAGGCACGGATTCATCTCAATGTTTCTATCCAGCTGAAGTAGTAATTGATTTGGGCTGTGTCCCAGTGGCAATATCTTATATGATTCCATCTCAGTGTTTTCTCAATTTATGAATCTACTTGAAATTATTAAAACTCGCTCAGGCTAACAATTTAACTGTTGTGTTGTAAAACCCATTGTGGAGACCTCAACATGATTGAAAATGCTTTGGCATGACTGTGGATCTCCTGTGGATGAAGAAACAAAGTGAATTTTTATTACAAAGTTAGCTGTTCATTATATCTCAATTATGCACATTCAGAGATTTTTGTAGTAATTGAATAATGTTCACTACATCATGGTAGATGAATGCTAAAGTTGTCTCTTTTTTCCCCTTAAAACTAACAGTATATGCTGTATTTCAACATGCCATTCATTATCAGTTAAATCAACTTGCAGTTAGGGTCTGGCTTCAGTAAAACAAAGGGATGCTGAATGGCTAGTTGCACTCATCAATTATGTGCATGGACTCATAATGACTGTGGAGCAAAATAGGCACAGTTACAGGTTTTCATACCAGTTCAGTCATCCAGCCCCCCACCCCCACCCCACTGACTAGTAATAGATTTACAAGCATAATTATAACTCTAATAATAGCACATGTTGGTATGATTTGCTGTGCTAGGCACCCTTCTGTTTTATACAAGATTTTATTCTGAATAAATACATTTCTTTTGTTGTTTCTTTATTCCTTTGGCAGCTGAGCATGCTAAACATAGTAATAGCTGAGCTACAGTCACAGCGCTGGTAAACTACAGAATAACAACAACACATTTCTATTTTACCTTTCACAACAGCTTGATTACAATTGTATTTCATAAGGGTGTATAGTTACATGACACTGAACTACGATTAGACAAGGCCAGTGCTATAAACTATCTTCCATCCCACTGCTAGAACCATTAGGTAACACGATCCTCCGTTAATTGTGTGTTTGAAAGTAGAAAAAAAAAACAATGCAATGACTCTCTAAATGCTCCTTGTCATTAGGAGGTCTGTTACACTGTTACATTAGCGAGATCAATAGTTTTTGCAGCAGGAAGACATGATCCATGTCTTCCCAGTGTTTTGTCCCGGCAAACAAACCCTAGATAGGTTAATTGATCACTGATAATGCAATTTATCCAAGCTACAATTACACTGATGCACCAAAGAGGCATGGCCTGGGTAATAATTTGATGCATCCATGCATCGCAGTCACTCACTGCACCCTATTAACGGGTTGGCATGTAGTAATTGCATCCGGTCTTACCTGTCATCTGTTTAGTGTACTCAATAAATGTAAAATATATGAATGAGAGTAGGCTATTCCGCCCATCAATGCTCACCTGGTTCCTGGAAACTGGCTGGTTTCTAAAGTTGGGTCGTGAAGGAGCCCATTGCTTCAGAATCAACAATATGGCCTGCTAACCTACTCCATAACCACCACTTTCTGTGTAAAGAAGTGTCTCCTTCCCTCTGTGCTACTGAAATTACAGTTAATTTCCAGCTGGTTCTGGTTTCTGTGTTTGTTAGACTACAGCATTGCCCTGATTATTCTTTGTTCTAGACCAGTGGTTCCCAACCTTTTTGGGTGTGTGGACCCCTTCTGAACCTGCAAATTCTGCAGACCACCATGTACTACCCTTTAGTGACACACAGCCGCTATACAAGGAGACTGTATTAATTTTGCTTTCCACTATAGTGCAGCAATTGATAACGATGTCACTAAGAAAATTGATTAATGTGCCTAATGAAATGGCTGGTGCTGTTTCACGCTGTCACAGCCTGAATGTCAGGTTGGAGTGATGACAGTTTTAGCCTTAAATCTGGTCCCACATACTGGTACTTTGATTTCAACCCAACAAGTGCAGCAAATCCATTTTCACAAGAGTATGTGGTGGCAAACGGCATCATTTACTTTACTGCCATGAAAATGTAACTAGAAGTCAGTCAGATTTGGTTGCGTGAAGACTAACTTTAATGAGCTGTCACTTGAAAGCTTTGTTAGACTGTCTTCCTCCTTTGATGTCAGGTTTGTGTGCATTTCACTGTCATCATTCACAGATGGGTTTCTAATCGACTCGGTTTTGGAGTCGGGGGTCACTGTGTTTCGTTTCTAAGTGGCATCAAAGGTCAGGTCAATATATATGTACCAATTTCACTTACACTTTGTAAGGACATTCCACTCACTACCCCCAATAGTTTTTGATTTTTGAAAGAGATTCATTGTGTAAAAAAATATGTACAGTAAGTAGTCTTAAAAGGAAGAGGAAAAAACTAGTAAACAAAAAAGAAAAAAAAAACATATTGCTATATAAATCTCTTTATGAACCGACCTGCAGATTTTCAATTCCGTACTCCTGTTGTGAGTATTAAAAAGGGGGAAAAAAAAATAATTGAAAAAAAACCCATTGATTTCAACCTTTTCTTGTTACTTTACTGTGTATGCTTCACTTTTCTTTCTGTGAATCGCAGAGAGGGTTAAAACACACGTGGTTTGAAAAAAGCAACATCTTTGTAGTTAAATAACTTAATAATGGAAAGACAGTAACCTTTCTGTGGGAAGGCCGGTCTCCAGGGGCACTTTCCCCCTGGTAGCTGTGTCGGATTGAAAATCTATAATTTGAAATTATAACAGTTGGTGGACTTATGTGAAATGTCCTAATTTTAAATTCACGGTAAGGGCACGTTGACAGTAAATTGCGCATGTAATATACTTTACTGAAAGGACTCTTCACCAATTCAGTATTTTATTTTATTCAATTCCTTTTTTTTTTACCCCTGTTTTTCTCCCCAATTTTAGAATATCCAATTGTGTTCCCTCAATGCAGCAATCCCCACAACAGCTCAGAAGTACTGATGTTCAGAGGGTGTCAACATCCTCGGACACGTTGGACCTCTACAGCTATTGGTGAACTACCAGCCCCCCCCGGAGGACAAAGGTCACTCCTGCTTTTGTTTGCTTTCAGCTCACCCAGCTCCTGGCCAGCATGATCTGCTGCAAAGCTGTAACAGTCCGTGTTGATTTTGCCAAGCAAACCCACAGGAACTTTGCACAGCCAGGATGCAAACCTGTGCTCCCCTGACCATATGACTCACTCTGCACACCAGCCTAATGCTTTTTGGGTGCACAAGTCACTGGGCTTGTTTAGTTTTCTTGAGTATGTGTGTACAATAACTCTACTTTTAAAAACCATGTGTATCTAGAGTTAATTTCCATCCACCAACAACAATGGTTTGGGCCAAGAACACATGTGATTCTAATTCATTCTGTTAGATCAATTCAACCCATAGGACACAAAGGGCCTAATTCACTAAACAGCAGTAACGTGTTTTGCAGGCAGTAAGACCCTTTACTGCGTGTTTGTACACCTGCTGTATTCACTAACTAATGGCAGGCAACCTAGCAGGTGGAAAAAACGAGTGTGGAAAAAGTGTTCAAGTCATTTAAATATAATGAATAATGTTAATGGGTGGAAATGTATTTAAATAACATCACAAAAAACCATAAGGGAGGTATTTGATATGCAAACCATAGTCACTTAAGGGTGCTAACTTTACTAGGTGCCTCAGTGTGTGCCATTTATTGAAAGCAGGTGGTGTCACAGAACCAGGATGAAGAGTGCAAATGAGAGTGAGAAGAAGACTCAGTGAGACATTACTAGGGCTGTGTGAGGAGGAAGAGGAGGTAATAACTAGATACAGATTGAGCACAGAGATCATACTAACAAGGTTAGTAAGTGACTTGCTTAGGGTCACACAGTGAGACAGTGGCTGAGCTGGGATTTGAACCAGGGACCTCCTGGTTATAAGCCTGTTTCTTTAACTACTGGACCACACAACCCTTAGCACATACTGAATGCCCTGTTGAAACGCATTGGAAATTATATCTATTATCCCAGAGAGATGCTCTCCATGATATAAAAGTGGCCTTTTATGATGTGTCTGGCTTTCCAAATGTACTGGGGGCTATTGCTTGCACCCACGTAGCACTGTCACCACCTCAGGATATAGAACATATCTTTTGTAATAGGAAGCATTACCACTTCATTAATGTACACATGGTGTGTGATGCAAAACTGAGGTTTCTTGACGTGGTCGCCAGATATCGTGGCACAGCACACGACTTGTACATCCTCAGACAGTCCGGGATATATGAAGATTACAAGGCAGGTGTGTATGGAGCTGGTTGGCTTCTTGTCATATGCAACAATTTCGTGTATGTTAATATATTTATAAAGTTGCCATGTATGTGTGATATTTAAGTAGCTAGCTTAAAATAGCTTTAAAATACAAAAGAAAATTATGGAAACTGTAAAGGTCCAATAAATGAATATACACAGAGTGAGAGTTGAGGGGCTGTCATAAATTTAAAAAGTAATGTTTTGCCAAACCTTTTTTGAAATGTAAATAGTGAACTTTTAATTGACTGAACGAGTGCTTTGCGAACTTTTGATTAATATTACAAAAAAAATAAGAGGGAGATCAAGTTGAACAAACAAATATTTATTTGATTTGCCGAGTTAAACATAAATGTTCCATTAACAATTACTTTCTCCGCTTTGACTGTCTGGCAGGACACAGTGAGTCTTTGGGGAAAGCAAGACTCCACCCCTTTTCCCAAGGAGTGCATTTATTTTGCCCTTAATGTTTTGCCAGATGGTCCTCTTCATTGAAATTAATGTTCTCACTGATTCAACACCAAAAAGCCTTACCTAATTCCCCACTATTGCTGCTGATACATCTAGCACCTGATCTGTAAACTTTAGATTCCTTAATCTGTCCTCCTGGGTCGCTGTCATTGTGACAAACTCAAAACCGTACTTCCCTTTTCTTTCAAGTGACCTTATATTCTATAATAAAGTGTGTTAAACCACTTGCATAATTCTGTGTGCTGAATTCCAGGCAATATGACAACTTGTAATTTAATCATTTAGCTCACTTTATTTGTGCATATAATTAGCTTAGTGAATAAACACCATTTACCACCGTTTAGTGAATGAGGCCCTAAGTCAGGTACTTTGGAAAAATCACTGGGAAACTACAAAGTTTTGTAAGCGACACTCAATGTCCGATAGTGGAATCTATAATTAGTTAACCATGGTGGTACAGCACGTATTAAGATCAATACAAGGATAAATGCATTGAACCTTAACCCTAATGATACACTGCGTTAGCTGTCCCTGAGTTTAATACAACCACTCAAGGCTGGAAGGAAAACTGCAGTACTGCAAGGTGAATGTGTGCAATATGAGTCTCCTCTTCCCATTCTCATAAATCACTTGCACTCTTAACTCCACAAGTACCTCCAGTAATGAGGTCACCTGAGACACATTTTGAACCTGGAGATTATTTAAAATGAAAGTACATTCCCAAATGTTATCAAGGCATCATCTTTTTCAAGGACCTACTTTTTTTTTAAAATACGGTCACCCGCAGTTGGGGACTTTTATCTCAAATGCCATACTGGTGTTTTCAGCTGTATATTTAGCTACATCATTTGAAAGGTTACATACTAAAAACCCTTAAATGTTGTAAAATAACACTTTTGACTGTGTTATACACTCATACTGGAGCAAAATATAATATGTCTAGGAAGGACTTGTGCAGAGTTAGCAATGACAGGTAACTGGCGTTTTTCTAGCCAAATTGGCTTGAAAGCATCTAGTGAGTCAACATTGTCTTTGGAGGCTTGGCTATTTTTTGGCATTCTTTTTATCTTGCTTGTTTTTTCCTGTTCCTTTAAGTTACCATACATTACATTAGGCATAGGACTAATCACCACAATTCTGGACTGGTTAATATGGGTATTCTTCACGCACGATTGACACTAGATGCATTTCTTCTTTATTGAAAAGACAAAATACATAATTTGTATTTGTCACCAGCAAAAAAATATTTAAATTTATTATTTATTACATTAACAAAAATAATAATAACTGAATCTGTAAGGTTTACTCAGCATCTACTGTCATCACTGAATCGACAGGAAAAACCTACATGTGGGAAAAAGATGTGTAGTTAAAAGACATATTGCCATTACTGCAAAATAAACAGGCAAGGAAACTGATAAGCATACAAGAGCACATGCTCTAGACATTTTTCAAAAAATAGTGTGAAAGAAGAACTGAGACTTGCAAATTACATTGCTGTTCGCTCACTAATGTCACTCATTGACCACCTGCTGCCAGTGTGTAAAAACTGCTTCTCAGATTCAGAAATCACATTGAAAATGAGAATGGGGCACACTAAATGCACAGAGCTAATTAAACATGTTTGGGACCTACATTCCAAGAAAAACTCCTGAAAGATGTTGGAGAGAATCCCTTCTGTCTCTTAATAAATGAAACCACTAATGTAAGCTATCAGCAACTTCTATGCATTGTTAAAAGATGCTACTCCACAAAGTTAAGCCTCATTGCAACATGTAATTTTTTTTACAATGCTGCCTGTTACCGATGAGTCTGCTAATGGACTATGTGGTGATAATTTAATGGGCCCCCAATTATGTGGAGGGATTGATACATAAAGTAATTGTAACATAAATCCTTAATCTATCTCAAGACAAGTAAACATGTATTTGGATACCTACTCAAGGCACGCTTTTAGTTATGTATAAACAATACCTTACTCTAATGATCTAGTGTTTCACCACAATATCCTTCTTTAATCACCTTCAAAACTACACAAGTGAATACAAAAGTCAGACGTAAACATATGAATATATATTTTATAGTAATCATAGAATTATGCCTATAAATATGATTGTCCATTCAGCACATGATTTAAGGTTTAGACAATATTCAACCTTGATTCAATTCAATGTTATCATATATCATTGCTTGTTTCAACATACAAAAACAAAATGACAACTCTTGTTGAAAGTAAATACCTTCTTTTCTTTGAAAAGTTACAAAAATAAAAGTATTGTATTTGATTCTAGTCATTCATTTTCAAAGTATAATCAAGTATTATACTAAGTATACCCAAGACAAATTAATCTTACCCTTAAAGGAACAAACATATATTTTTAACATATGGTAGAAAAGTATGATCCTTATACTTTTCATAGAAATTGGCCCCTTTTTAATATATTTAAAATATATGGGATATATTTAAAATATATTTTAGTCTGTAATCCATATAAAATAAATATTATTTTAGTATTCTGCTCTTTACTATAGCATACTTTTAGATTTAGCAGTAACAAAGTATTTTTATTGATCTTTTGATTTAAGGTATTTTCTTCAAGAAGTTGTTTTCAGCAGCTATGTTGAGAGGGTCCTTTGAGAATTTTGATTTATTTGAGAGAGAGAGAGAGAGAGAGAGAGAGAGAGAGAGAGAGAGAGAGAGAGAGAGAGAGATCGGTTTTCCATGGTGCAAGCATTTTTTTTATATCATTTAAGAATAAGTGTATCTCTCAGATTATTGTCATTCAATTGGATGACTCTCCTGGTCATTCCATTGGTAAATTCTGAATCAGGTAATTTTATTGGCTGTTTTGAATGTAAGCAGATGATATCATAACTTCATCTAAAAGACACCTCCCCATTTTCATTTGAACAAAGATCGTAAATCACAGAAAACACATTCAGTTAAAAGCACTCTTTTGTCAAATAACTTTTCCTAAGTTATTAATTTTTACTTTTGTACCAAAATGAATCATATAAGTCCCATACTTATCATTCTAATGAATACATTTGATTTTAATCAATTTCCTGAATGATAAATTACTTATTTTTTAGTAATTTAATTAAGACTTTTAATACATTAGATTTGAATGTTTGTAAATTTACAAGTTCACAAGAATATCGTTTTTTATAACAGTTAACATATTTTCCCATTTAAAACAAAGGGAACTTAATTACAAACTGAACCATCTCCATTGTCCACCAGCTGGCAGTATGACACCATTTTGACCAGATCTCTTATGGAATTCACATTAATTTGGAAACGATGTCTGGCAGGAACTTTACATGGCCCTGTTATCAGTTTCAAGATGCAATGTGTAAACAAAATCTGTTTGAAGTTTGTCACATAGTTCTGATAACAGTCTATGTGTCCTTAACAAAGTCAAGCCTAGCCAATCTTTACAGCAGGGGATATTCTCTAAACAAATTTTTCTGGTAATCAGTGAGTTTGTGTTTATCTCTTGTTAGTGTCATCTTAGAAATACATTCAATAGGCATATTTTCTTTTAAGAGAATATAAATTGAACTTTTTATATCCCAGTTCCACAACGAACTGCCCCAGTATCTGGAAGCTGTTAGTTTGGATATCAAGATTCTTGTTGCGATTGCCAGTGATTGAGCTAGTGTTATGGTCGGTAAGAACCATTCTCTCTTTTCTTTGTTAAATAAAGATGTACCCAATCTCATACAGGTTAAGTGTGTTTTCCATTCACCACACCTCATTTGCATTGGAAGTGTTTCCCCGAAACATTGAATTTCAAGTCTGTGAAACCTACAATTGGTTTGCAGATTCCAACAAATGACAGCAAGTCTATAAAGAAGTTTACCAAGCTATTACTGTTAAAGAAAAAACGAAAAGATCCTCGCTGTTTGCAACATACACACCGGTTGAGTCACTTTAAAGACTGTGTCTTGGATCAATAGGATGAACTATTTGTCCCAGGATGCAAACCGCTGCTACACTGCCAGACTGCCTTATCAAATATACTACAACGACAACAATAAATTGTATTTCACATTCCTGGATGTAGTATTGGAGTCTTTCTACGACAAAGATGTTCCAAGCCAAAGATGTCGACCTGACAAAGATCTTTCAGGAACTAAAACATTTTGACAAAAATGTAATGCAGAAAATGGTGAACCCTTGTTTTATGTCACATTCTGACAATCTCAGGCTATGCGTACCGATGCTTGCCAGCTTGTGATCTCCTTTGCATTAGCTTTGGCAGAACACCCTGTGCCTGTCAATCTGTTAGCAAAATTAAAGGAGAGGTCTTTCCTTGTCAGTGCTATCGAACAAGCCCTCCAACTTATGCCAGGTGACGTACAGCAGCTAAGAAACCTATGCTTGCTGTTCCCTTCATCTATAGTCAAATACTCGGTCAATGAGATGTGCACGGCATTCACAGATTACATCACCCCAAGAATGACTGGGGTACTTGAACATGAAAACAAACATATATCTCTGCTTCACTTTCTAGAAAATGTTAAAAATTAGGTCCCAAAGTACTGGTGTTACTTGTACATCTACAAGGATAGTGCTGGGAAGAACTTGGTGCACAAGCTTGCTAGTTTGGCTTTGAACCATCTGATCCTTCCAATAGCCAATGTTGAAACAGAAAGGATATTCAGTGCTGATGTGCTGATGTATGCAATTAAAATTTGCTAAGGATTCAGTTTGCTTGATGAGATATTCTGTATATTGATTACTTTTGGGAATAACTATATATTTGTAATATATGTATCTTAAATCTAATTCTGGTTTTTGGCTGGTTTAAGAAACACAATTTGACAAGTGTTTTGGCTGGTTACGTCCACAATTTGGTGGGGCATTGCAAAACACAAATTAAAAAATCTGGCAACACTGGCTGTGAGCAAAGCCCTCATTGTACTGTATGCTAGATACTGTACTGCAGGTGTTATGCTTTAGGTGCCTGGCCACACAAATTATAGTTAAAACTAATACAGAGACGATTTATAAAAGCAAATCATTAAAACAATTGCATTAAAGAAAACAACTTTTTTAATATTAATTAATTAACAGTGTACAGCAGTTACTTCTAGACTTTAGTTTAATTTACAGTTGGCCACGATCTTATACACACACACGGTGTTACAAGTGAAAAACATGCATTATAATGCTTCATATTGCTGTGGATCCATGCAAGCATTATGAATGGGAATTATGGGAAGAAAACATATTTTATCAGGAGCCCAATGTAACATAGGTCAGTAAGTAGTATAATTTATCCTTCAATTACATATTACTTACACCAATATATCACATATTTATTTATGTGTTGGAGTGGGGATCCAGAGACCCCAGAATCCCATTGTAAACAGAGAAGTTAATAAGCTGCCATGGCAATGCTTTGCTCAATTAACAGGTTTCATGGTGTTTCAATAATTGGGTCAGCTCAAAAATAAATACATTATTCTAAAAGTGGAGTCATTATTTACAGTATTTTGGGAGACCCTGAAAAGCAAACATAGGAAAGGAGCAGACCTTGTTATCTCATATTCATTTTAAGTGAGTTATTCTTAACTCACTCTGATAAGGGCAAGTCTCTGGCAGTAACTGTGCGTGCTGCGCTTATTCTTTAAATAATTTATATAAAATATGCAATGCAAATATTTTGAAATATCAATATTTCAATTTGGCAAATTTGTCAACACTACTCTGTTTTAAAGATCGTCATCTCCAGTACAATTATTCAGAGAAAGTGGATTCTTAACTAAATCTACTACGGTGTTTCCCTTGTCTGGTGAAATTAAAAAAAAAAACATATAGAGAAAATTAAATTCTAAATACTGAAATGTATTATTTTTCTTAATAACACAGTCGGTGAAATTCAGTGCTTACCGGCATATTAACACCCCGCCTCTGCTCACCAATGATCGGACAGCTATCAGATCTTTCACTTTCCCATTGGCTACTCACTCGCCTATAATTTTCATGCAGAATACCGTGAACGGCCTCTGCTTGCTTATGATTGGACAGCTGCAGATATTTGACTCTCCTATTAGTTACACTTACTATTAGTACCTGTAATTGGAACAAACACAATTTATGTCCCACCCCTCTAATAAGCGAGCAGCGCTGTTAACAGACTGCTGTGACGCTTCTGTTGGAAAACGTGTTTAAAGCTTATTTTTCCACGCTACGACCCGCTAGAAATGTGTTCACGACCCATAATTTAAGAACAGCTGCCGCGGGCACGATGGCCTGGGTTCACGGGCACGAATTTGTCCGCGGGCACCACTTTGAGAACTACTGGTCTATACAATAATACTTTATGTATGTTAATATTAAATATTGTTCTGACCCTACTTTGGGAGGAAACTCTGCATAATTGGTGTAGAATTGGTGTAGTAAAAAACTGAAAAGTTGTATCATTCCCATAATCCACAACAGACAAATAAAGTTATTTCTATATTTTTTCTAAAAATATTTCTATTAGATTATTACAAACAATGATTCCTTTATATGATACATTCATAACTTCAAACAGTCACTCATTAATTCTAGAGGTAGACCTACAGTTTGCTGTTTTACTTTTCAGAATAGGCAACTCTTTGAGTGTTTGACTCTGGGAATGGTAATGTCAGACCTTTTCCCTTGCCGAAAATGAATGAATTAATAAATAAACAAATAAATGATTTCCATTACGGGAACGTGTGGTTAATAGACTCCACTTCTTCAACCCTTTCCCAGTTTACAGACCATGCTTATTCTATTGCAGATGTGGCTAGGACACATATGGAAAACTACGCTGTTCTTGGTATAAACTTTATATCTCTGACCTCAGCAAGGATAAATGTAACTGGGTTTTCTTTATTAAAATGTAACAGAAAATTAAGACTCACAGCTGGAGACACATGTGGAAATCACGATCTCAATTTACACTGCAGTATGTATATGAAAACATGTATAATTCAGAATGAAAAGACCTACATGGCTTCTTAAATAGTCTCCTTGTGAAGCAATGATCAATACGTACAACTTCACTGTGCACTTGTGGCCTTCTAATATGGATTTGCAATTAGTTCTGTGTCCTTTTTCGTATGCGGGCTGCACATTTTGTCATATAAAGGAAATACTCATTGAAGAATATGTCACAATTATTGAAGAAAGAAGCTAATAGGCAGAACATTTTTGTTAAGAAGAGGTCAAGGTCAATTGGAAACAAATCTTTTCACTGTCAGGAAATGATTCCACTGTCAGGAAATCCACAGACCCCATTAACAGACACAGTCATGCATGCATTATATATATATATATATATATATATATATATATATATATATATATATATATATAGTATATAGATAATATTATAATCTTGATATATAATAAGCCAGTCCCCATGCAGAAGTCCCTGTCACAGCTAATGGAACTCCCTGCAGACTCAGTCGATGGTTTTGCTAATGGCTTCATTGATTAGGATTTTGCACCATCAAAGATAAATGTAAAAAGGACACATATGCCTTTCTGACCTTTGTGAGATTGTTTGAGAGCTCTCAACCAGAGATATAAGAGAAACATCATATTTTTATTTCCCAATCCCAGTGTAATTTCTACACACTTTGGAAAGGCAAGTGACAATATTAATTATGAAGTTTAAAACGTACCTTTATATGTAACTATAAAAATACATATATGCCACAACCTGTATAATAACTATTATTAAATGTGCATTGGTTTAAATGTTTTTTCTGGAATAAAAAAATAAACAGATACTATTCAAGTTTATTTCACAGCATGGTTTATTTATAATAAAACATGTTTGCCTATGTGGCCACTTATCAACCAACAGCTATGGTCAGCCCTTTAAAATACTGAGAGAGTGAACACTGCTTTGGGCTTTTGCTTGAATGGTGGCATAGACTGAATGAGATAACAGCTCACTTTGCAGTGACTGTTCCTGTAAATCAATGTGCAAAAGAACTGGCTCTCTTAGCAGTCTCTACACAGGACTGCAGCAACTAAAGTTAATTATAATTGATAAAATGTCAACAGTAGATGTGCAGATTCAAAATTGATATGGGTCTTCTGATGATCAAGACCTTGGTGGAGTATCAACAGTCGCTTTGGGAGACTTAGAACAAATAGCCGAATGCACCCAATTCAACCGAGACAGCTTACAGACGCTCTATGGATTTCTGATGGCTTTAATACCTTCTTGAGGATCACAGATGATAATGTTTGACACTTCTTCCTGCATGGCAATGCAATTCTGAAAATTAGAAAAAGACACAAAACGGTTGTTTTGTTGTTGTGTCAAAATGACACAAAAAAGAAGTGCCATTAGGTTTCTTTAATATGTTTAAGCATTACCTGAGAAATGTGAATCTCAGCTGAACAATACCATTCACTGTAAAACCAGAGAACAAACATGTACAGCATCTGGGCAGTTACAATACATGCATGTAAGAATTCCAGTCGAATTAGAAAAAAAAAAAAAGTCTGATTTCAAGTCATATTTTTTAGAAAACACATTACAATAATGTTATATTAAGGCATCTTTAACATCCATTTCCTTAGCTCATTATTTTGTTTCTGATGCTTTCTGCCAACCTAAGGCTTAGCTATCACAACCAGTGCTTCTGACCCATCTGTCATCACAGTTTCAGCGTGATCCCTTTATTAAAAACCTTCCTTTCTTACCCTTTTATTGGCTGGCATCAAGTCATCCTCCCATATTTCAGACTGAATTTCAACAACTCGTGCATGTTTATCTACAATCCAATATTGCTGCTTGGGTAAAAAAGCAGACCAATGCAGCTAAATGACCTGTTTAAACTGGGGGAACTGTAGGCTTTTAGGAATTAAGCACCAGAGGCCATCACGTGGAAATACATAAGAGTTCTGCTTCTCCCAACATTTCTTAAAACCACAGGATTTACTTGTTATTGTGCAACTTGAAACCCTCCTTTGTGGCTACAGGCAAGCAGCCAAATTATATTTAAGGAGAAACAACATACAGCTCTGGAAAAAATTAAGAGACCACTGCAAAATTATCATTTTCTCTGGTTTTACTATTTATAGGTATGTGTTTGGGTAAAATGAACATTTTTGTTTTATTCTACAAACTACTGACAACATTTCTCCCAAATTCCAAATAAAAATATTGTCATTTAGAGCATTTATTTACAGAAAATGACAACTGGTCAAAATAACAAAAAAGATGCAGTGTTGTCAGACCTCGAATAATGCAAAGAAAATAAGTTCATATTCATTTTTAAACAACACAATACTAATGTTTTAACTTAGTTCAGAAATCAATATTTGGTCGAATAACTGTGATTTTCAATCACAGCTTTCATGCATCTTGGCATGCTCTCCACCAGTCTTTCACATTGATGTTGGGTGACTTTATGCCACTCCTGGTGCAAAAATTCAAGCAGCTCGGCTTTGTTTGATGGCTAGTGACCATCCGTCTTGCTCTTGATCACATTCCAGAGGTTTTCAATGGGGTTCAGGTCTGGAGATTGGGCTGGCCATGACAGAGTCTTGATCTGGTGGTCCTCCATCCACACCTTGATTGATCTGGCTGTGTGGCATGGAGCATTGTCTTGCTGGAAAAAACAATCCTCAGAGTTGGGGAACATTGTCAGAGCAGAAGGAAGCAAGTTTTCTTCCAGGACAACCTTGTACTTGGCTTGATTCATGCGTCCTTCACAAAGACAAATCTGCCCGATTCCAGCCTTGCTGAAGCACCCCAAGATCATCACCGATCCTCCACCACATTTCACAGTGGGTGCGAGACACTGTGGCTTGTAGGCCTCTCCAGGTCTCCGTCTAACCATTAGATGATCAGGTGTTGGGCAAAGCTGAAAATTGGACTCATCAGAGAAGATGACCTTACTCTGGTCCTCTACGGTCCAATCCTTATGGTCTTTTGCAAACCTCAGCCTGGCTCTTCTTTGCTTCTCATTGATGAAGGGCTTTTTCTAGCTTTGCACGACTTCAGCCCTGCCCATAGGAGCCTGTTTCGAACCGTCCTCGCCGTGCACTTCACCCCAGCTGCCGTTTGCCATTCTTTTTGTAGGTCACTTGATGTCATCCTACGGTTGCTGAGTGACATTCGAATGAGTTGGCGGTCATCCCGGTCAGTGGAGAGTCGTTTTCTCCCTCTGCCGGTCTGTAGCTTTGTTGTCCCCAGTGTGTGCTGCTTGACCTTGTTCTTATGAACCGCCGTCTTTGAAATTTTAAGGATGGAAGCAACCCGACGCTCACTGTATCCCTCTGCCAGTAAAGCAATTGAACCCTTCTTTTCCTCACTCAAAACTTTCCTTTTCAACTCTTTGGGCATGGTCAATAGTTATTTTTTAATTCCAATTACTTTTGAGGCACTACTAGCACTGTTTTGCCATCCAGCTGGTCCTATTGCAAGAGGATAGTGATGACCACAGGAGTGGTTTTTATACTTTTCCTCGTTAAATAAGATTTGGTTCAGGTGATCCCCTAATCAGTACCTCATTCAATAGAATGAGGTGTGCCTGTGTTGGAATTCAACAGACACTGGAATGGAATGGCTGCCATACATGTAGAGATGCTGACTTAAGAAAAATTTGCAGTGGTCTCTTAATTTTTTCCAGAGCTGTATATACAGTATGTTATGAATGACATTTACTGTACATAACACAGACTTTCAGCTCTATACTCAAAGGCTTTCTGCTTCAAAATGGGCAGAATCTGCACACCCCCTTTTGAGCTCCATTTTCTTGTTTCCATAGTAACGTGCACCAGCCTGTTAATTTAGGGTAGAACAGCGGAAAAGATCATTCCAAATTCATTCTGCTTTGTCTGCAGTTTGGAAGAGACAGCTTTTTCACAACTACAAAAGAACTCAAACAACTTTAAAGGCAAATAGATTTTTTTGTTTTCCAGCTTCATTAACAACAAGGGATGAAGGGAGTGTTGACATGTCTATGCAGCCCTATGGCCCAGACAGGGTAATTAGAAATAATGGGACAGCTTTTAAAAATGTCTTTGAGCTGCCACAGAGCTGCACCGCTACAGGCCATTGACATGGCTATATTTTTACACAGATTTCATGATTTTCATGAAATTTAACTATTGATGTAGTTCCCTGTGAAAATTCAAATTTCTGAAAGAATAGTGTAAATATACTTATTTTGTATTACTTAAAAATAAATACACTAAATGTCTGCCTTATTGACGCACTACCTGTAGTGTTAAGACCAGCAAGAGATGCTACAGATCTATAAAACTATAAATAATTACAATTGATAAAACTATGATCGAGACTGGTACATATCCGTCAACACAAAATTATGTGTGTCTTCTCTGACTGTATTTCAACATATATGACAATAAATCATACATGCGACCAGGCTTATCCAGTTCCTTGAAATGGACTCCTATATATTATCTTTCATCTCTCCATCTTTATAAATGTGATGATCTTTGTCATAAAGCTTTGGGTGTTCTTCTATGGCAAGTATTATTTTTACCTCTGTCATTCTGGATACTGCTTCACCCTGCTGGACCATGTGTATTGAAGCTGTTCTTTGATTGCTCAATTCCCTAGTTGTCGCAAGTCAAAATCGCAGAAAACAGGATTTAATCTGCCCCCCCAGCGTTGTCTGTCGTACTACCTGTGGTGTTAAAGATACTTATCAAAAGTATAGGTTTTATTAATTTTGTCACATCGCTGCACATTTTTGCTTGTCGTATCTCAGGTCTGCAACCGACAGCTATAACTTCAGTTACTCGCACTTGTTATTCAAACTAGCATGTAAGCACACGCTCTATTTACATGTATGTTTTATGTTCCACTTTCTGCAAATATCTCCACTCCAAACTAACAAACTCTCCTGCAGAAACATAGCCAGCCAGACAGACACAAAACCCCAGGGTAGCCATCCCTTTTGTTAAACAATTTATATTCAGGTGTGTAAAAGAATAAATAATTCAGTTAATGAGGACTAAGTTGAGAAGCTGATTCAAAGTGATAGAAACCATTTATGAATTGACATAACAAATTTATTGCAATTGAACTAGTTAAATATTGTAGATTATAACAGTAAAACATACATGTACAAGATAATTCAGTGAAAGGTAACGGTGCATTGCTACAATCTGTTAATATTTACAACATACACAAGTATGTAATTGCAAGAATAGAACTCCATAATAACAATGCATTAACAAGATGATACCATTGCTAATAATTCCAGTAAGATTTAAGATTTTAAAGCTTATGTTTCGTTGCACTTGAGGTATCTACATTTAGAAAATTAGGAAATGATGTAGCCCAGTTTGGCTTCAATATGAATGATTTCACAACTCTGACTGAATACAACAAGCGATCATGAGCCTTTCTATTAACTCTGCTTCTAAAAGTGTGTCGATTTCTAGAAACAGTTTGGTTGAAGTTCTGTCATGCCATTGGACAGATGGGTCTGAAATAGAAATATTGACTACAGCATGGGTGTGAGGCTATAGCTTTAATCAACAGCAAATCGCTTCAATTCCTCTGATAATACTGGCAGATAATATTTAAAAACATACATTTTGTTTACTGTCTAAAAATGTCTGTATCAGAGCGGTATGTTGGTGCATTCATTTAGGTGAGATCATGAATATGGAGGTGAACCATGTTGCCTGAATGGATTAATTCCCAGTACTCTTGTTAATTGCTTGCCATCTATCTGCCGGTTCATGCATATCCAGCTGGTTGAGAGACGTTTTATAGCTCCATTTGCCAGCACACCAATACCTGTGAAAATCAGATATAAAAAACACATTATTGCAATTCTCTGTTGGTGAGATCATTAAATTTTTGTTGGGATTTTTTTCTACTTTAATTTGATACTTTTTTTCCCTGGATTTTTTGGTTTTGTTCTTTTGTTACTTTGTTTGGCTTTCAATTACATTGCTCATTTTTTTTTCATTTGTTGACATTATTATTCACAACAATAAAACGCCTTTTGTGAAATTGACACCTCTGACGTCCCTGCTTTTGCTGTCTGTCACTCTTGCTGACATATTTAGTTATAGGAATAGGGCCAGTAGAATCTCCTTAGGGAGGACAAAATAACTGTTTCTCAGTTTTGCAGAGTGACTGTTACAACATTAGAAACCCTAATAAGTAACACAAAACATACCGTTACACTCCATTTGTATTAATTATGTGGCAGAGATTTGACTTTAATTGTTTTTTAAATACAAATTCAATACAGTACAAGTGTAAAAGTTGTGTGATGCACTGCTGTTATGGATTACAAAGCTTTAGAACCATGCTTGCCTGGCTCTTTTGCATAATTGCTAAGATGCTTGTTTGAGGTGTTGCCAGCCTCTGCCCCGTTACATTGGTGCCATGACCCAGATCTGTTAATAAAGTCTACTGAAATGAACTTGTAAATTTCAGAATAATGCATACAGGAGTTTATACTATGCAACAGTTCAACAGGTGACCTCATTTCCAGTTGCCAGGAGTAATCAAGTTACTTAACCATAGAGGCGAGGGCCAAGCCTAGGAGGCCTCTGGCTGCACTTGTTCGGCGCCTGAGTAGCAAGTGAACTCCCTCCATCCAATTCTCCTTTCTGGCAACGCTGGAGAACACAGGCCACTATAACACTCCCTGTGGGATGCACTATCCTTCAAGAGGTAGTGCTTTTACAAGGTGAGCTACTAGGGACCCAAACATTCAGTATTTGAAACCATATGGGGTATTCGACTTGTGCGATTCATTGCAGGTCTATTCAGTTAAGTACTTACACAGTTGAAGATCAGTTTCTTACTAATATAATTTCCTGCTATGAAAGAAATAACTATCAAAGTCACAGTGAGTCAAAGTCCACTCATCTGCTTCTCGTTAACTCCCCAGTGCTGCCCCTGCTATAGATCTGGCAACTATCTTTGAGATACCAAGTGTGTCTAAGTTAATTAGAGTCAAATGGAAAGTCTTTAAAGATTATAATAAAATAGGGTTTTATCATCTTGATTGGGGCACATTCAAATGGCTTCAAAACATTAAGTAATGGCATTCTCCAGTATTCCTAAACTTTGCATACTGATTGCAAATCCGGCTCAGGCAATGTAAGCTTGAGGTGAAGTGTTTTCAGCTTAACTAGACATTTAAATCTAACATGAGAAAAAGTTTTAACTTTATGAAAATGTAAGTGTAACAGGGTGGAGGCTGGGCATGAACAGGCAACCCCGCACACCTCAAGCAAGTACTGTAATCACGATGCAAAAGAACCTGGCACATCTGCATTCATGGATTTAGAGCTTTCAAACTCATCTTATATCACAGACGGGACAGACTCCATAATGGCTGCGTACCACTGCTCGTTAAATAGGCAATAAAATCAGAAATAAAGAAACAAAAAGTTAAAGTCAGAGAGCTAGCCTGGCCATATTTACTACAGTAGACAGTCTTTGCAGTCTGAGTTTATATGTAAATGTTTGCTGTTGGATATATATAATAATAATAATAATAATAATAATAATAATAATAATAATAATAATATTGTCATTTAGCAGACACTTTTATTCAAAGCAACTTATATATGTGTGTGTATTTGTTATGGAATTGAAACAGGACAGATGAAATAATAAACTTATATACACAACCGCAGTGTGCAAATCTGCTGTTGAATTTAACTGGAAATGCAAAATGAAGCATGAAATAGCTATTCCTAGCATTTCTAGGCATTAAACTAGCAGCATATGTGGGTTTTATAAATCAAGGCTATAACCTTTAAACGGATAATTTACACTATCTACATTTTCAGATTTGTTAACACTAAGTAATAAAAAGACTACCATAGGATAATTCACTAAAAACTTGTTTTTTATTCTGATGTATGTGGTGTGGATAACATCAGCATGAGTAGAAAGAAATGAATGATGTGAGGCTGAAAGCCATGGTCTGTTTACACACTGACTGCCGATACACAGAAGCCCACAGTCCTAAAACTCAATTAAATACTGCTTTATTATTAATATACAAGTTTACAAATCTGACTATATTTGTTTTCAATCAATGCCAACCTTTATTTTGTCCATTTTGAATTTCATTGAAAAAAAAGAAAATGTTGATGAAGAGGCTACTGTTAAATGACTGAGGTAGGTAGCTGATTATGATGTCACTATTTTGAATTGACTTTGCAGTTATTATTATTATATTATTATTATTATTATTATTATTATTATTATATTATTATTATTATTTTCATTTAGCAGACACTTTTGTTCAAAGCGACTTAGAGACTAGGGGTGAACTATGCATCACGCCTGCAGCTGCAGAGTCACTTACAACAGCACCTTGGTTTTACGTATGACCTGAAGGATGGAGCACAAGGAGGTTAAGTGACTGCTTCCTATACTGCAGTTCCCTCTTTGCAACTGTACCTCTGGTTGCGTAAATGGAAAATAACAGTTTCAGTAACAATTTCTTCTGGAATAGTTAGCAGGCCTAATCATGGTAAATAATGATCAAGCAGAAACAACAGAACACAAAATAATATTGCTATAAAATGAAGGTGATTTACAGTACCATATTAACCAGGCTCTTGCATGTATATTGTAACAAAGGGCTGGTGTTGGGACTTTGTTTGTGTGTGCGTATTTGCTTGGACTGTGCTTGGAAAGTCCTTACTGATCTTGTCCAAAAGGTCCTGGGAGAGTTGCGGGAGATGCGCCTGCCTGTTCCCAAAGAAGGATGGGGAATGGTGGTTCTGCATTGACTACCAGCGGCTGAACAAGGTTACCCGCGAGCTCACCCCCTTACCTGGACTTGGTCTCTGGCTCATCTTAGTTCAGCTCACTGGACCTCAAGAGCTGCTATTAACAGGTGGAGCGCACCACTACAGCCTGGCCCAAGATGGCCTTCTACACCGGTCGAAGGCTGTGGCATTTCAAAGTCATGTCATTCAGCCTCTGCAATGCCCCTTCCATGTTTGAGCACCCAGTGGTTTACCTAGATGACCTGGTGGTACACACCCCAACCTTTGAAGAGGCCACTACCTGCAAGAGGTGATGTAAGGGCTGGAGGTGGCTGGCTTGAAGTTCCATCTGGACATGTGCCGCTTCATGCAGCGGGAAGTCACCTTCCTGAGACATGAGGGGGCGGTGGGGGCATCCAGACTGAGCCAGGAAAAATCTGCGCTGTCCAGGACCGGCCTGTTCTGGTAGATCACTGCCAGCTACGTGGGTTCTTGGTTCTTCATACTACTTTTGTTGCTCTCTTCGTCACCATTGCCACTCCCCTCCACTTGTTGCAGGGGAAAGATGAACAGTTCATCTAGACATAGCTTGCCTGAACACATTTAAGAACCCGTGAGAGGCACTGCCTCAGGTGCCTGTGCTGCCTGTCCCCCTTATCCAGATCACTTGTTCCTGCTTGACAGTGACGCCAGTAACGAAGGGATTGGAGCACAGTGTCATAGTGTTGGTGGTGGTACACAACTTCATCATATACCTCTTGGGGCTTCCCTTCTTCATCAACACTGACCATGCCGCTGATGCACTGTGACCCCAGTGACAACACTTTTGTTTACGGCTGTACAAGACAATGAAAAATCCAGTATACCTGTGTCAGCAGTAGGCTGCTCCTTGTAATCTGTGTTTGGGCCATTTTCATTTTTTATCAAAGACTTTTACAATCCCTGTACTATGTTATCACACAATCTCTACTCAGACAACTGCTTGGTTTCCTATAGTGGCGAATCAGCAAAACATGTCTCTAGGCTCCTTCTCAAGCACTTTGGCAATGTTTTGAGATGCTGGAAGGACATTACATTAATAATAACTGGCTGTAAGACAAAGTATCCCAGTTAAAGGGATTCATCGATATGTAACAAGATAATTAATACTGTGTGATAAGAAATGGATAACAGAGGAGATTGAATTCAGGCGTCTCGAAATGTAACATTGATGTATAGCTTACCTTACACCGATTAACAGCCAGTTTGAATCTGACATAGGTGGAAATGATCACCCCTGCAACACTATTATATCCATTGCAGTCATGCTTGTTGTTATAATTCAGTTCGGTTCAGTTTAATTTTGTTCAAGGGTGTTCACAAATCTCTTTGAATCGGGTCCCAGATCTTCCCCACCCTGTCCTATAAAACACTGCTGTGCTTCTTATATTGTTAGAGGTTTGCAGTTTTGTGTGGAGTTTCTTTCCTAGATACAGGTTTGCAGTGGCGTGCTTTTTGTATAATTCCCTATTTCTGTTTCAGCTGTTTTGGGCTGAAAGCAGCCTGCCATTTAAATAACTATATGTAATTTACAATTGATAATCAGCAGCACAGAAAAGGGGAGCATTGGAGTGTATTGAGTCCCTAGAGTGGGTTCGTTGAAAAGAGATAGATGAGATAAACAGAAAAGGAATGATGTGCTTCCCCTACTTGAATTCCCTTTTGAAACAAATCGTATAGCAGACAGCTTTACAGCTACATTGAAGTGCAGACAAAAAATGCACATTAGCATTCAAATCTAGCGATTTCAACAAACAAAGGGATACAAAGAATACAATACAAAACAAAAAAAAAAACCTAAGGGGAATAACTTGAGCATCTCGTCTGACTGGATTTTCTCTTCATATTGCAAAATGATTGAAAGTCAGGAAAGTTGCAGTACAGGCCAAAAATGAAATGTATTTATACTACAAACATTTTAAAAACCTGTCTGACACAGTTATTACATGACGTACAGTTAAAAAGTAAACAATAGTCTGTGAGGGTGAGACCCTCACTAATATTTAAATGCCTGTTATTGTGGTGATTATTGTTATTCTACTTGCGATAGAGCCATGGTTTATGTATAGTGCATGCTGTTGAGCAAGTGTACATATGGCTGACAGGATATTGCTTTATTTAGATTTGGGCGCTTACCTTAATGAAGTAAGTAAGTGTTTTGTTATAGCCATATGTTTGGTAATCTTCCAAAAGTTAGGGTAAGGCTAATGTCCAGTCTTTATTGGTAACAGTTAGGGATTAGAGAATAATAATAATGACAATAATAACCAGTAAACATAGTGTAGTGATTTTGGTTAACGCAGGCAGAACCATCACACAGGGTGAGGCAATCCACACACAGGCGGAGAGCAGGCGTGAACCCCTGACCTCTTGCATGAAAGCATAGTACTGATACCGCTGTACAAAAGAGCCTGCTCCTCTGTACAGTGGTATAGGCACTATGCTTCAGTGCGAGAGGTCCTGGGTTTGCGCCCAACCTCTGCCTGTGTGTGGATGGGTGCGTTCACGGAGATCATTCTTAGAAGATCATTGGCTAAATTGTGATGCGCCTGTCTGTGTTATCTGAGATTGCTACAATAGGATAGTTGAAAAGTTTACTGATAGTCTGTTTATAAACAAAGACGGTATTCATGCCTGTTAAACAAATGTGTAAAGAGAGAAGAAACATGTTTAATGTAAAATATACAAATGTTTATAGTAAAAAGTATGAATGGAATGAATGTTAAATAATGTAGTGTCTTTATTGAATAGTGCATCCTGTTAAGAGTAGAGGGGGCTGGGACTTATATAGTGCTGTTTCTTTCCTGCTCTTATAGAGTGCTGTTTCTTTCCTGTTCTTATATAGTGCTGTTTCTTTCCTGTTCTTTTTGTGCCATTCGTGATCTTGTCTTTGCGAATGTCAGTCATTTTGTGTTCCTGTTAGTCTGTGAGTGCCAGTTGCAATTTGTATTCCAGTGGCAAAATAAATATTTGTCTATCAACACTATCAAGTGGCTCACTCTTTGATTCCAAAAACTTGAAAAATATGATTGTGGGTGGGGGAAAGCTCACCCCGTTACACAGTCACAACAACTGTTTTGTAGAACAAGACAAGAGAAAGAAATATAACACACTACTTTTTAAATTAAATAAAATAATAAGTAAGCCCCCTGGCAAAACTGGCAACCTGATGCAACCGAGATTCATATCAGCATTCGGCCTGCACTCCACACTGCAGTGTTTTACTATGAGCCACTGGGAACCCTGTTTCCCACCTAACTTTTAATCTCCCTGCACATGCTCAGCACAGTATAGAAGCAACACACAAGTAACAAAGTGACATGTTCAGCTGTTCTCCAGCTGACAGCCCGGCCTGTCTGTTTGTCTATTCTCACAGCATGCTACAGTATCACAGACCTCACACTGAATGTAAATGCTCTGTGACAAAATCGTCTCTAACAAGAGCTATGAGACAGACCAGTTACATGTTTCCTGTTGTATTTCTTTACTCCTGATCAAGTAGAAATAAATAACCCTTTGAGCCAGTGGACAGAATGACCCATAGTTTAGTTTATGCGTTAAGCAGTAGAACTCTGAAGGCAAGAGCACTATCGTACAGACAAGACCAGCTACCAAGTAAAGACAGGAGTGGAAGCCCACTGTCAGGCTACACCAGTGCTAGGTGGGGTTAAAAGGGCACCCACTATAGAATGCCCACGGATAAAGAAAGGAGTTAGACGCCTAACCCGTGTTACCCTTGTAAAAGTAACAATGGCTCATTTTTAAGCGGGGCGATGGCTGTTGATGGCCATGTGCACACACACATTGTATAAAAATGTGTCTAGGTTCCCCTCCAACAGGCAGATAACACAGCAATATGAAAATTGTTCTGGATTGATTAATCTGACCTGATTGGAGGGGGAACTAAAAACAGATGACTACAGTATGATCGTAAATCTCGAAAAACTACTCACTTCTAAATCTTTTGTAGTCATTTTTGTATTACTTTATTATAAATACATGTTAATTTGGATTAATATGTTGTTTTTTTCTGACTTTATGTGAACGAAAAGACACACATTTGCCCGTTTTCCCATTGGAAATAGTGATATTTTGAAATATCACTGTCCTGGTCACAAAAGCAAAGTTTGTGGGGAATAATAGCCATTTTCTATACATCTGAGGCATAAGCAATTAGGAAATAACACTTACTACCCAGGAACAAACATTGTGTTACATAGTGTAATGTTTGCATTAATTCAAGTCATTCAGTTCTGACAAAAAAGGTAGGATACTCAACAGACAGGCACTTGAAATATCGTGGAGAGAGCTGCATCTATGTACAAAAACAAATTTTTATAAAGAACACCAGAATTTTAAGGAGCAGGTGTCAACCCTAGAGCATGTAAGCCTCATCTAATGAAATGAATCCTTTCTACATTTCTGTCTGGTTCAATGTTTGAAATGTATTCTAACCTCAGACAGTTCATTTCAGATATTCCACATGCTATTTCAAATTCCACCTCAGGGATTAATTTTTAAAGAAATGCACTAATCTACATGAGGGTTTGTTAACTAAACTAACACAATTCCCTATGCAGTGAAACTTAAAGAAACAAGGAACCTACTGCCAACAGATGGCAAACCAGAGGTCAAATGTATTGCTGTTGAACTGGCTGTGGTTGCATGTACAGACACTGTAGTTCGCAGTTCATTGAAAAAACAATTACAATTTTTATTTACATTTGTGGAAGGATTGACACAAATGAATCAATCAAACCCCCCCTAAATGTAAATTGTTCCATGTTCTTCCTTGTTAGTTCCATATTCAATAGTTAGCAAGTTCTTGGTTTAGTCATTTGTTGGTTGACAGTAAATGTGCTTGTGGCAGGCTGGCGAGTGGATAGAGGCCCAGAGACAGACTGCAGTTCAAAAAAATAACTATTTTATTATAAATAAAACACAAAATGAAAGGGCACAAGGGCCAAAACAAAGCAATTTAAACACAAAAAAGATAAAAAGCAAAACTTACAAAAATAACAGTTTCCAGGCTGGGCGATGCCTTCACTGGATTCAAACTTTCTAAACAACCCAAAAAAAAAACCAACCTGCTTCCTCAGCTCCCTCTCTCCAAATGAGAAGCAGAGGCCTCCTTTTATATCAGGTGGCTGGGCGCTGATTGATCGTTAATCAACCTAATCAACTAATCAACCCCAGCCACCTGAACATAATAAACCCAGGCAGGTAGGGGAAGTTAACCCCATCTCTGCCAATTTAAAGGGCAGAGCTTTGCTCTGCCACACACCTCCCCCCATGTACAACGTACACCGGCCGCAATTGGCCAACACCCCCCTCCCCCCCCACAAGAGTCCAATTATGTCCCTTGGGTGGGCTGTTATGGTGGGTGGTGGTGGGCGGGGTTGATGTCGGAGCCCCCAAGCCTTCTTTGGTTGAGGGGGCCCCGAATCTCCAAGGTAGCACGGCGACGGCGGCCCGGCTCCCTCTGGTGGCGAAGGCGGCGACTGCGGCCCGGCTCCCTCTGGTGGCGGAGGCGGCGACTGCGGCCCGGCTCCCTCTGGTGGCGGAGGCGGCGACGGCGGCCCGGCTCCCTCTGGTGGCGGAGGCGGCGACTGCGGCCCGGCTCCCTCTGGTGGCGGAGGCGGCGACTGCGGCCCGGCTCCCTCTGGTGGCGGAGGCGGCGGCGGCGGCTCCGGCCCTCTCGGGCTCTGAGAGCGGCGGCTCCTCCTCCCTCTCTGGCTCTGGGGACGACGGCGGCTCCTCCCTCTCGGGCTCTGGGAGCGACGGCGGCTCCTCACCCCTCTCTGGCTCTGGGGCGGCGGCGGATCCTCCTCCCTCTCTGGCTCTGGGAGCGACGGCGGCTCCTCACCCCTCTCTGGCTCTGGGGACGACGGCAGCTCCTCCACCCCTCTCTGGCTCTGGGAGCGACGGAGGCTCCTCACCCCTCTCTGGCTCTGGGGACGACGGCAGATCCTCACCCCTCTCTGGCTCTGGGAGCGACGGAGGCTCCTCACCCCTCTCTGGCTCTGGGAGCGACGGCAGATCCTCCTCCCCCTCTCTGGCTCTGGGAGCGACGGCAGCTCCTCACCCCTCTCTGGCTCTGGGAGCGACGGCAGCTCCTCACCCCTCTCTGGCTCTGGGAGCGACGGCGGCTCCTCACCCCTCTCTGGCTCTGGGAGCGACGGAGGCTCCTCACCCCTCTCTGGCTCTGGGAGCGACGGCAGCTCCTCACCCCTCTCTGGCTCTGGGAGCGACGGCAGCTCCTCACCCCTCTCTGGCTCTGGGAGCGACGGCAGCTCCTCACCCCTCTCTGGCTCTGGGAGCGACGGAGGCTCCTCACCCCTCTCTGGCTCTGGGGACGACGGGATCCTCCCCCTCTGGCTCTGGGAGCGACGGCTCACCCCTCCTCTCTCCTCTCTGGCTCTGGGAGCGACGGGGCATCTCCTCTACAGCCCTCTCTGGCTCTGGGAAGGACGCCGGGTGGTGTTGTTCCTCCCCTGTTCCCACCTCTCCCCATCTCGACGCCACAGCGTGTTGATAACTATGGGGAGATCGTGGACGAGGTCTGCCTCAGGCTCCTCAACCAGTCCCTCTCTGGCTCTGGGGAGTGCGACGGCTGATGCCCGGGGTCACTGCCCTCTTCTGGGCTCTAGGGGATCCTGAGTTGTGGCGTCCTCCTCACACCGGCCCCCTCTCTGGCTCTGGGCAGGACGACGATGGTCCTCCTCCTCACCAGGAACACCAGGGGAAGAGGCTCGGGTGCTCCAGTGGTGGGCAGCAGCTTACATTTCTTCGGCTGCTTTTCCTCTTTTGTCGCTGTCTGCTCTTTCCCATTTCAAAAAAAAAAATACTGCTCTGAGCCTCTAGGTGGCGCTATCCCACTACTGACACCAAATGTGGCAGGCTGGTGAGTGGATAGAGGCCCAGAGACAGACTGCAGTTCAAAAAAATAACTATTTTATTATAAATAAACACAAAATGAAAGGGCACAAGGGCCAAAACAAAGCAATTTAAACACAAAAAAGATAAAAAGCAAAACTTACAAAAATAACAGTTTCCAGGCTGGGCGATGCCTTCACTGGATTCAAACTTTCTAAACAACCCAAAAAAAAAACCAACCTGCTTCCTCAGCTCCCTCTCTCCAAATGAGAAGCAGAGGCCTCCTTTTATATCAGGTGGCTGGGCGCTGATTGATCGTTAATCAACCTAATCAACTAATCAACCCCAGCCACCTGAACATAATAAACCCAGGCAGGTAAGGGAAGTTAACCCCATCTCTGCCAATTTAAAGGGCAGAGCTTTGCTCTGCCACAGTGCTATATGAAACTATTCATTAATTCGTTACCTCCAACATTTAAACTTTTTTTTTGTTGCAAGTCAAATAGAAAAATAACTATATTTTAAGCATTGTTTAATTCATAATAAGAATATGAATATACCTTGTTTAATTGCACAAATGAAAAACGTGCTCCTTGAGAAAGTAAGACAATAGACACTTAAAAAGGCTCCTACAAGTATATTAATCCAATAACCTTGATCTGGGACTGACATGACTTATATTTGTGTTATTAATACACAGTGGCATGAGGTGACTTTTTAGCAAAGCATGTTACAACTTTTAGGTGATAGAGAAAAACATTTTCTTATAATTTAGGATATTAATAGCAATTCAATAAACCAAATACATTCACAATTGTACATTGCTTTGCTGAAATACCATTTTACATCTTTTCCTGCTTTTCTGTAAGTACTTACTACTTGCAATTTTGGTTTTGATCTTCCATTTTTATCATTCTGTTTTGCTGCAAAGTCTCTGATACAGACATGACAAATTATATTGAGTATTTTGAAAAAAGTTCCCCCTTGAAAATATTTTATACAAGTGGCATTCCATATTTGCCAGTCAGTCAAATATTTCTCATTCTGTTGCACTCCTTGGCAATGTGAACAGATAATCCAGATATACATCTGTATCATCTTTAATAATAATAATAATAATAATAATAATAATAATAATAATAAATCAATTCTATCATTCACCTTGAAGTCTCCTCTTTTATTTTAGAAATGTTTGTGCTTCTATTCATAGAGTCGCAGGGCGATGTCTGGATGCTCATCACTCAAAATGAACATTTAACATTAAAAAATGAATATCGACAGTAAGGTTCAAGGTAGACATTTGCTCAAGGGGTCTTCCCGATTTCAAAAAAGCTCTAAAGATGTCAACACAAAGCTCAGGAATGAGCCCATGCTTTGAGCCTCACTCTTGAGTATTGAGTCGTGTATAAAATAGACCCTTATTTCTTTATTGCCCCATGATGAAACCATCTGTCAGCGTCTGTCAAACTGGATGTTTGATGTTCAAATTATGTTTCTAAAGAGATTTCATGCATTTTACTTCAGCGAGAAAAAAGTCATTTCTGAGGTCTTGTATGTTTTAGTTTTATTAATATTTTATTGTATTGTGATTTTACTGTTCGGGTAGGCTAGTCATAGCCTGATTATTATTAACATTTTTTTTTTTAAATTCCATTTAATTAATGCCTAACAACTTCAAACATTGTTTATAAAGTCAAACAGCAGAACAACGCAGTTAAACGAGGCAGTCTTCCCAGCGACAGCGAGTGGAAGCGACAGCGAGTGGGAGAAGTACAGCGTGGAAAAGTACAGAGCAGTTTCGAAGCAGAAAGGAGAAATTGCATCTTGAATTGCTTTAATCAGAAAACAGAGGACATTGGGGAAACACAGCCGCGTGTGTTTTTCTGATAACAAACAAGCTGAAACTCGGAGCAGCTGATTCAAATTCAGCGCCGTTTTGAGACACGGGCGAGGGGAGGAGAAAACAGCACAGCAGAACAACGCAGTTAAACGAGGCAGTCTTCCCAGCGACAGCGAGTGGAAGCGACAGCAAGTGGGAGAAGTACAGGCGTGGAAAAGTACAGAGCAGTTTAGAAGCAGTTTGAAAGCAGGTTGACGGCTGCAGAAGAAACTAAACTTCAAAAAAAAAAAACCCTCAACATGGTCTTCAAGCCAGTAATCTGTGACACCTGCTTGATGTGGGAAATCCGAGAAAACCCAGCGGAGCTAAACCAAGTGTGCGTAAAGTGCCGCGCGATCCAGGATTTGCATAAACTAGTAAGCATGCTAGAAATGGAGCTGGAAGAAGTGAGACAGCAACAGGATCTTGAGGAACTGGCACACCCACAATTCATGGAAGTCTGCATCACCCCTAACAGACTGAAAGCCACCAGGGAGATAGAAGGTCAGAACAGCTGGGTTCAGGTAGGCAGAAGCAGGGAAAAAAAGAAACTTCGTCAAACACAACCACCAGAAATCAAAACAACCAACAGATTTGAGTCACTTCAGAATTGTGATGAGCAGAACCAACAACAAGAGAATGAAAGGAACAACATCCAGGACCCTATTGACAGTGGTGACAAGACAGTAAAAAGAAGGGAGGTCATGATTGTTGGGGACTCCATATTGAGAAACACAGCAAGTTCAGTTCGCAGTTTGGACCCCCTTACTACAACAGTGTGCTGCCTTCCGGGAGCCTCGGTCAAGCACATCACTGAAAACGTGGACAGGCTCCTAGAACGAACAGGAGACGACCCGGTAGTAGTCGTCCACATCGGTACAAACAACATTGGAAGAGACAGACCAAAATCCCTGCAAAACAAATTCAGAGAGCTAGGAAGGAAATTAAAAGAGAAAACCAAAACTGTGGTATTTTCTGGTATACTACCCGCACCTTGCAAAGGACCATATGGACAGCTGGAAATAATAAATCAAAACCAATGGTTGAAGACGTGGTGCACACGGGAAGGCTTCACCTATCTTGATCATTGGACCACTTTCTACAACGAGGACTATCTGTATAGACGGGATGGACTGCATTTAAATAACAAGGGAACTAGTCTACTTGGAGAAAAGATCCTCGAGCAGGTTCGGAAGCATTTAAACTAGAAAGGAAGGGGGGAGAAATCAACAAAAAAAACAGAAGGGAGAGCATCAAAACAAGAACAACAACTCAGGTAAGACAACCATTAAATGTGTTTATCTAAATGCTAGAAGTATCAGAAACAAAATTCTAGAACTTGAAGCTACTGCACTAACAGGTAACTATGATGTGATAGGTGTTACAGAAACTTGGTTATCTGAGAGTGATGGGGACGAATATAATATTTGTGGGTATACACTGTATAGGAAAGACAGGCAGGACAGAAGAGGAGGAGGGGTAGCGCTATACATAAGAAACAGTCTTGAAGCCCAGGTGTTAAACCTGGACAAAGAAAATAAAACCGAATCAATATGGGTCAGAATAACAGACAAAAATTCAAAAGGCATAATAATAGGAGCATGCTATAGACCGCCAGATTCAGACGGTGAGCACAATAATCTGTTATACAATGACATTAGAAATGTGTGTAGCAAAGGAGAAGCCATACTAATGGGGGATTTCAACTTCCCCCAAATAAAATGGGAAAACCCGGTGGGTAGCTTGAAATAGAAATGGTGGAAATGACAAATGACTGCTTCCTAACACAATTTGTGAAGGCACCCACTAGAGGGGAGGCATGCCTTGATTTAGTCTTTTCAAATAACGAAGATAACTAAAACAGAGGTCAGAGAACCATTGGCAAACTCAGACCACAACATGGTCTCATTTGAAGTGTTTTTTAAATCCTCAAAAGTAAAGACTAAAGCTAAGGTTTACAATTTTAGAAAAGCAAACTATGAACATGAAACAGAGACTAACAGAAGTAGATTGGAGTAAAATAGAGAAAACACCCACAGAAGAAGGATGGTTGTTCTTCAAAAATGTAGTACTAGAGGCGCAAAACAATTATATCCCTAAAGTAGACAAATCTAAATGTAAAACTAAATTGCCAAAATGGTTTAATAGATCAATTAAAAAAAATATTCAGCGAAAAAAGGCACTTTACAGAGCATTAAAAAAGGACCAAAAAGAAAGTACACAGAAAGAGTACACAGAACTGCAAATGCAAGTCAAAAAGGAAGTTAGAAAGGCCAAGAGAGAAATAGAAATGAACATTGCTAAGGGAGCTAAAACCAATTCCAATTTTCCAATATTACAACAGCAAGAGAACATTCAAAGAGGAGATTAAATGTTTAAGAGATACAAATGGCAAAATCGTAGAGGAAGAAAAAAAAATAGCAAATATGTTAAATGATTACTTTTCACAAGTTTTTACAAAGATTGACAACATGCCCCACATGTCATCCAGTTCCTATCCAGTTTTAAATATATTTAGCATAACTGAGGCAGAAGTGTTAAAGGGACTAGGAGCTCTTAAAATAAACAAATCCCCTGGGCCGGATGAGATCCTCCCAGTAGTACTCAAAGAAATGAAAGAAGTAATTTACAAACCGCTAACCAAGATCATGCAGCAGTCTCTTGACACAGGGGTGGTACCGACAGACTGGAAAATTGCAAACGTAATACCGATCCACAAAAAGGGAAACAAAACTGAACCAGGTAACTACAGACCAGTAAGCCTGACTTCTATTATATGCAAACTTATGGAAACTATAATAAGAGCCAAAATGGAAAATTACCTATATGGTAACAGAGTACTGGGAGACAGTCAACATGGTTTTAGGAAAGGGAGATCGTGCCTAACTAACTTGCTTGATTTTTTTGAGGATGCAACATCGATAATGGATAATTGCAAAGCATATGATATGGTTTATTTAGATTTCCAGAAAGCTTTTGACAAAGTCCCGCACAAAAGATTAATTCTCAAACTGGCAGTTGGGATTCAAGGAAACACATGTCATGGATTAGGGAGTGGTTAACATGTAGAAAACAGAAAGTACTGATTAGAGGAAAAACCTCAGAATGGAGTGTGGTAACCAGCGGTGTACCACAGGGATCAGTATTAGGTCCTCTGCTATTCCTAATCTACATTAATGATTTAGATTCTGGTATAGTAAGCAAACTTGTTAAATTTGCAGACGACACAAAAGTAGGAGGAGTGGCAAACACTGTTGCAGCAGCAAAGGTCATTCAAAATGATCAGACAAGATTCAGAACTGGGCAGTACATGGCAAATGTTAATGAAAAGTGTAAGGTACTGCACGCAGGAAATAAAAATGTACATTATAAATATCTGAAATTGGAGAAGGAATCTATGAAAAAGACCTAGGAGTTTTTGTTGACTCAGAAATGTCTTCATCTAGTCAATGTGGGGAAGCTATAAAAAAGGTAACAAGATGCTGGATACATTGTGAAAAGTGTTGAATTTAAATCAAGGGAAGTTTTAAAACTGTACAATAAAGTAAGATTCATCTTGAATATTGTGTGCAGTTCTGGTCACCTCGCTATAAAAAAGATATTGCTGCTCTTTGCAAAGAAGAGCGACCAGAATTATTCCGGCTTAAAAGGCATGTCATATGCAGACAGGCTAAAATAATTTAATCTATTGTGATCTTGAACAAAGAAGACTACGTGGCGACCTGATTCAAGCATTCAAAATTTTTATTTGTAGGGACTTTTTCAGCCTTCACAAATTTAGAAAAAGGGGCATTCAGAACAGAAAATAGGAGCACTTTTTTACACAGAGAAACTTCAACTCCCCAGTAATGTTGTGAAGCTGACACCCTATCCTTCAAAAGTCTTGATGAGAATGGGATCAATGCTTAACAACCAAACAGAATGGCCCCTCTGTTTGTAAAGAAATGTTCATTTTGACTGTAGAAGCACTTGAGAATGCACATTTGTCCAAATGTCAGCTAAAAAAGCAACTTAAAGGTAAGATGCATTATTAAATCTGAATATTCATTCAGCTACTCCATATGTAACACTCAAACATCAACATTTGTCCCCCATAGTGCAGTGTTGGCAATGTTGTCAAGGGCATGCTTGCCAGGTGTTGACACCAACCCCCCCAAGCCACTGGCAAATAACTGTATTAATTACTTTCTTTGAAGTCAGACACCAGAGATCAAACAATGTCTGGTAAAGCTGCTAAAGCCCACATTTTGCACCTTTTTTCAACTGTGAAGCAGGAATGAAATTTACGTTGCCATGTGTCATCACTGTAAGGGTATAACACCATGCACCATGTAAGCTGAATGTTATAGCATTAAAAGATTGGTACTGTGGTGTTAACAGAACACTAGTACAAATCTGTGGGGTCATACATGGCACAGTGATGGGATATAAAAAGAATCACAGCTCAAGTTGCACAGGTGTTTGCGGAAGGGGGGTCTAACTGCTCAGCCCTGCCCTCATAAAAGTTTACCATGGTAAATTTGCACAGTATTTTTGCAGGTTCCAATGCTCTCCCATTTGGTTATACTATGCTTTACTATGCCTTCACTCCTACCATGCTTTCACTTTACCATGCCAACAGCAAAAGAAAAAAAGAAAGGCTGTTGGAGTTATACTGTAGATTTTGATATATAAGCCAGTTAAAACGGAATACAAATAATTAAATACGTATCCAACTTAGAAGTGACTCCAGCTTACCGGCAGGGTCCTGTTTAGATCTTTGTATTTGGTATTAGTGTTTGCACTGCACCATGCAAGTGCATCAACATTTGTCATTTCATTAGTAAAAAGAAATACTAAGGTTTCTAATATTTGAGGGACAACAGCACTGGCTCTTAGAACTGCGAGCACACCTCAAACCTGACCTGAAAATAAACTTGAGTTTTATTTCTATTTCAGTGACTCCTAAAGATAGAGATAAATGATGCTGCCTCTGAAAACACAGATGTGTTGCTGCAGTTGAGTTAGCTCCTGGTGTGTTAATTAATCTGTTTTCTGCACTAATGGGCTGTGCCACCTCTGCTCCTTTTTCCTGTTAGTGCCCAGCGAGCCAACAGGAGGGAGGAAGGCAATGTGTATACATCTGTCATCTCCTTGCCAGCTCACAGAACTTTCAGATACTAAAAACCCAGCTCAGCGGATAATTCATGCTGTTTACAGCAGATCTGCTTTTTTAAAAAATATTTTTAAGGAGATCCATCTTTCAGCTACCATTTATTGCCCAGAATGGAAAAGCCCATGCATCTATTTTAAACTCTATCTGTATAGATGGCCTTCTCTCATTTCATGCTATTCATGCTCCTTAATCTCTAGAACAGCATTGTAAATCTTCAGAATTAGTTAATTAAAAATAAATAAATAAATAACATAAATTGCTGTACGATTTCTGAAGTCTAGCCGTCAAAGAACACAGGGAACTGCAGACAGCCTCGTGGTGTTCTCTATCGGTCCCACATTAGGAGGTGCATCACCAGCCTCTCTTTTGCTGCTTCTAAGGTAGGACAGATTTTAACCTCATGTCAGTGACATGTGAATGTCTATTCTATGGAAAGTGCTGTTTCAGATGTGACACAGTAGAGTTTTTTAGGGAATTTAGGTTGCCCATGTTGTTATTTATTTATTTATTTATTTATTTCTTAGCAGACGCCGTTATCCAGGGCGACTTACAATTGTCACGGAATATCACATTACAAAATATCACATTACAAATAAGAGCAGTTATAAAATCCAATAAAGTCAATAGTAAGAGCAAAATCAAGTAAGAGAAAATAAACATGTGCTATATAATAGTAACTAGGAAAACAACAGCATGAGTTGCTCGGGTCTGAAATCAAAGGAATAACTTGTCTGTAAGTGGTCCCAGTTAAGAGGTAATATGACATTGTTATTATTCTGACTTTAAGCTAGGTGACTGACCTTCTTTCGTTAAGGGAAAAAGTGTTGCAATGATGTTTCTGTATCTTGAATAACCTACAAATGCAATCAAATGTAATAATGTATTGATTATACTCACCTGTTCAGGATAGCCTTTTATTAATCAATAAACTGTGTAATTTGAATAATCTATCAAAGTAGATGTGTCTGATTCATTATAATAAATAATACAGTTCTCACAATACCCTACAAAGGGAATGATGCACGATGGTGCTTGCATAATGAAAATGTCCAGTCAAAGTGGCCTTATTAATTTTGCAAGTGAAACACTTTGACATGTTGCTGTAGGTTATTTAAGTATAATTTATGCAGCCTTGTGCTTACTAATTGCTAAATATTTATAGAAAAGTCCTCAGAGCTCTGCAGTTTATTTTGTACTAAATAAGATGGATCATTCCGTAATGCAAACAGCAGTGTATGAACAATGTTCTTATTACTTACCAGTGGATCATTCTCTTGGGCCTGTGATATTTTGCTTGTTTGTTTTCTATTTTAAATGTATAATCGGATTAAATGTATTGTTGCAAACCTGCAATAAAGTAGACTGAAGTCCACTAATTAGACACTGAACAGACACCTCTACGATCCTAGCCTGGTCTACAGGAACCACAGTAAAAGAGTAGTTGTGGTTAATGTAGAACTGGCAGCAAAGTTGCCAGCTAAATGCTGATTTTGTGATGTAGACACGTGCTCACACAAAACTAAGCAGAACTTCCAAACAGACTCAACCTGGGCCTGCATACCTGGAACCAGAAAAACATGATGTGCTGCAGGATTACCATCTGTAAGAATTGTGCTGTACATCAGTCACAACGTATTCCAAGCTCCACGCAGAATCTTTAAACCAAGAGATTGTAATGCTGAAGTAGAATGTCATCATCAATATCTAATTTCATGGGTGCTTATGTTTAATGCTTTGAAGTTATCTAATGGTAAACGCTTGAGTAAATGAAAAACGCATTGGAGCACCACACTTGGTGAATATAAAAAAATGGGTAATCATTCGAGCATGATCTCAATGTTCAGAGTCCGGAGACTCAGCTCAGAGCAGGACTAAGTCCAGTGTGAAATTCTGAACCTAACTGGCAGAGGTTCAGCACTGCTGGTCGATCTCGTTGAGCAAACTAGAAGCAATCTCTGCAGGTCTTCTTGTCTCTCCTGCACTTAAACATGCTGCTCTAAGAGAAGGTTTGCTATTTTACCAATTTCACACCTCTCTGTGTACCTGTAACCCCCTGCCCAGATACATTAGAGCTAATTATTGACTCTGTAGCACAGCACATTCTTCTTTGCTTTTCAGAGCTGCTTTATATATCATCATCATCAACACTGATAGATGGTTGAACAGAATCAACTTAAATAAATAAATAAATAAATACACAAACATGTACTTGCACCCGAGACAGGACAACCTTCTTTAAGAAATATAATTTGTCACCAATGTCAAAAAACATTTAAGTTTTTTACCTTTCTGCAGAAATTGGGCTGAATGCAACCTCAATGCAACAACCCAGCAGTGGAGGTGAATAAGTGATGTAACACATATGATGATTGTTGCTTCTTGTTACATCAACACACAGCCATGTCTAATAACTAATCATGGCCCCCTTTAGTTTCCTCCATGTTGTAATTGTCTATCCAGATGCTTACTATAGTGCTAATAGTCCCCTGCATGAAGGTCATATAAACCGTCAGGGGGGGATCACTTACAGTTTTTCAAAAATGAGGTTTTGCTCAGCAGAATGTTAATGATCGATTAATGAGAGCACTGTTGCATTACAAACATTTCAGCAACAGTATAAATGCAATAGAACATATAAACACAATATATACTAGATAAGAATGTTTAGTACATATTGTGATGACCCCAAAGGAAAACAGAGGTGGGGGCTGGGGTCATGCAAGGTCAAGTGGCTGAGTCGTGGGGATTGGGGGAAAGTGAGTGGGTGGATATTTGGATGCGAAACTGGGGCTGCGGTCCCACGCTTAGGTGCAGGGCTGCAGTCTGTGTAATCTGAGAGTGTGAAAGTGCAAGTGTGGTCGCCAGTGGAGGTTAGTGTGTTCCAGAGCAATAAAGAGATTGATCAGCCTATTTCTGTTATTTCACTCCCAGTTTCCCTTCCCTTCTATTGTTTATCTTTTTGTTAAATAAATTTGGCTTGAGCCTCAGCCTCCATTCTTTGGAACCCCAAAAATGCTACAAAACTACAGGACAGTTTCAGTTTGTCTTTAAAAATGACTGTGGTTAATAGTAGCTGTGTGGTTTATTTCTTATCCTGATCATTTTACAAATAATTAAGCGTTTTAAAAATTGTAATGATTGTTACAGTATTACTAATGAAACAATAGACACAATTGTTTAAGTAAACTTTTTTATCCTTTTCAAAACTTCAAGTTGGCAAATTCCTTAGGACATTCCTGAAATGCTCCCTTGTCTATTTCTTTGCTTTGCCTAGCTCAGCTAACCAACCAACCAGCTGCCTTCCCTAAAGACAAATGGATCAAGTAGTCTGGCACTGAGCCACTGACTGCCTTCACAAAGTTGCCTCACAAGACAAGTTCCCATAGCAACACACCAGAGGTTCTCTGAGAAGTGGTAAGCATGTGCAGTCATGGGTCCTCTGTGTGTGCCAGGTTTGCATGACTGCCAATTGATTGGTGCTCATGTGTATTCTTGAAATAAGAGCATTCTTGAAATGTGACATATAAAAAAAAATACAAAGCACATCAATACCAGTGATACCACATTCACTCACCTTTAACAAGTGTACCTATAGGGAAAAAAGGTTACCCGGGTAACACCAAAAAATGAAGTGACAAATATGGGAGGAGGAGGGAGTTGTGAATAATATGTTTGTTGACCAATCCCCACTACACGAGGAACAATAATGTCAGGGGACAGTCATATAATACACATAGGCTACAGTATAGCATCATCACAGTCAATCTAGAAAAGACAACAGTGTTCCAGTATTGAGAATTGAGCAGCACTCCATCCTTTCTTCATTAGACCCTATTCCAGGTCTAGCTACTGTAGATTTCCAGGACACTGATTCCTGTGATGAGGCAATTGGTATAATCTGTTCTTTGCTTCAATGGAATGGCTGTTCTGGCAATGCTAACGGTTGAACTATCCAAGAGATGCAAGTGAGTACGTCTATAGAACTGAGGTCTGGAGAATATACACTTTTTAATGAACACAAACTTATGGAAATACCAATATCCTGTTTCTAGAATGAATAACAGACTGATGGATAAATGACATTCGAAGGACATGTACCCCTTTCTGAGTACAGTGCTGTATTTTAGGGGTTAAATTGAAAGACTTTTGAATGCAAATATAACTTTTGTCTCTACTCTGCTAGACAGACTCTCAAAGAAGCTTTCCTTTATGCTGAGAAGGCAAATGCCTTTGACAACTTGCTACACCATCCTGCTTTAAGAATTTGTCTTTGCTAGAAAAGTGTACACGCCACATAAATGAATACAACATGTGACAGTTATTGAACACAAACCAGCATTTAAAAAAGAGAGTATCCATCCAACATATTTGAAATGTGTTTAAGCCAAATAGTTTCTGTGGCATATTTACAAACTTTTTCGTCTATAGAAAGGGTCTCTGGGAAACCCTTTCCTGTCCTGTATGGAACCTGTTCTGTTCAGTTGTTGTTCATATGGTTTCCACACAGGCAACAATCACTACTCTGGATCAAAAAATGAAGGGGAAGTACACGTTGTAGACCAAGGGAATCAAACCTAGATATCCCGGTTCAGAGACCAAATTAAATGTTTGCTATGCTTAAAGAGGCAATCTCATGCTCAATCTCATCTCAATGGGGAAATACTATTTTTCTTACCTGGTTAACTATTTCATTTTGTTTCTATCTTGGTACTCTACTCTTGTTTTCTGTTTGTGTAAATATGTGTACACCTCTTAATGTTTCTACACCCAGTCATGGGTAAGAGCCCTGTGTTTCTTCAGAATCCTACTGGAAAATTGCACTGCAGTGTGGTAGAGGGGTATGCCAAACCATGACCAAGCAAAAGTCAAATGCTAAAGAGAGACATTAAAACAAGATTTCAGAGCCACTGCAGCTATGAGATGTGAAAATAGTGGCTCTATATTGAACATTAAAAAATTAATCATATCAATTGCACAATCAATATTTGACTCTCAAAATGGTCGAAGTTTCAACTAAACAAAATCAAAGACAATCAGAAATTTCTACAATATGTAAGCCTTTAAATAATGGATGTTATTGCTGAAAATATACTTTTTTTTGGATTGAGGGTAACATAAAATCTAGTTGGGAAGAGATAAGGATGACACATTACAATATTATTAGGCAGGACTAGCTGCAAATCAAACAGGTACAGCCTAGCAAAATTTCCTTGAGCCTAAAGTCACAACTATTGTTTTGTTCCATATTCATAAGACAATAAATTATTGAGAAAGCATATATGACAATCTCATGAAACATAAATACATGTTTTAAACATCATCTTAATGTTTTATCTAGCTGTCTTCAAATCCACTGAACCAATATAAAAGTGATAAAAAATGTAAAGCAGTGTTGCCAGTGATTTGAGGAGGCAGAGACAGTTTCACTACTTCTATTGCTGTTGAAGTAATTTTACTACCCCCCCCCCCCCCCCCCCCCGTACGAACTTCTGAGAACATTTCTTCACAATCACACAGTGTTACATTGTTCTATTGTAATAGAAGTCCCTCTTAACCACTGTTATTCAACTTTACTGAGGGGTGCATATGGAGAAACATGAAGTGTTTAGAAGGACATTTGCTACAATTCATACTATAATCACAAGTACAAAGGAGGTGCTCATTCTGTTTAATCAGAAACTGGTGCTTTCACTATTAGTCATGTTGTGCACTCACCTGCATTGAGAATGCTGCCTATAGCTGTGTTCCCACTACCACAAACCTCATTCTTGACACGATGAGCATGCTGTTGCTATAATTGCCTTCCCATCTCTGTACACAAGAAAACATCAGGCTGTGGAAATCTAAGTAAATGTAATGTAAAAAAGGTTTTCAAAACACGGTTTGAGTAATGGAAACACAGCTTCAATGTCTTCCCCATACAGGATGCTTATGTTAGTATTGTTTTATGACTGAAGCAACCTTTGCTGTGCCTATCCTGTGGATGAATACATTGTTTCCATCTACCATACCGCACAAGACCGACAAGTGACTTTACAGTTTATGCACAATGCATGTTAACGCAAACGCTTTGCCCTGACTAGTAATTTGAATCGAAACTTTGTATATTATATATATATATATATATATATATATATATATATATATATATATATATATATATATATATATATATATATATATATATATATATATATACACACACACACACACACACACACACACACACACACACACACACACACACACACACACACACACATATTTATTCTTGAAATGAAAGGTCTGGGAGATGTCTTCAGCAGGTGAAATGAGGCATACATGACTGAACAAGTGGAAACCAGGACATGCAAAGTCCATGTATCCGAAATACAAATATTGATTTTCTGTCTGCCCAACATCTTTCGTGAGAAATTGATAGAACAGAATGTTAAACCATTGACATGAACAGCCTTAATTTACCATCATTAACAACTGTAGCAATCATGGCTGGGGTTTGTGATTACTGGCAGTGAAATGTATTCAACAAAACAAAGTCTGGTTTTAGCTCTCTGTAAGATACAAGCTTTGCAGTTTATTAGAACCCTGCAGTCTTTTTACTCATTGCAGCTGATTAGATGTGTATAAGACATTTAAGCATGCGTTATGCAGTGTAAGGTCATGCTACTGTGAATAATTGAATTAACCCTTATTGCATTTCTATTTTCCCCTTTAAAAAGTTGCCCACAGCAAAATCATAGCAAAGTTTAATAAAGTATAGTGAAGCATGGTAAGCATGGTAAAGCCCAGAAAGGAATGGTAAAGCATTGGAAGAAAAACATACTGTCTAAATGTACTGTTCCCTTCAGTTAACCTTAACATGGCAATTAACAGATACCTTATGAAAAAGCTGCAGTGGGCAGCATAATCCAAGGTTATGAAGAATGAAAGAATTCACACATATGTTATTACACAGAGACTGTATTCAGTGAAACCATTATTAAAATCCGTTGTGACAGTGACCAAGAATATATCTGAAGCATTAACGTAAGATCTACAAACATATATGCAAGTGAATAGGTAGGTAATATTTCTCAAAATATTATTAATACTTACTTTTACTTTGTGTACACAGTTTAATGCAAACAATTAAATATTCTAAATCTAAATGGCAAACTTGAAAGTAGAATTGTTGTGATTTGTGCATGTGAGAAATGAACAACCAACACTTACTCTCAAGTGCATTGGAGTCAGCCGCATGAGGAACCTGGGTACTCTTTCCGAGCTCTGGGTAAGAAGCTTTGTGATAATGCAACGAGTCCCCACACAGCACAGACCTGTGTGTGAGCGTCCTCGATCTCACAAGCCTAAAGCCAGAATCGCTTTTATGCCGAGCAATCCAGAACAGAGTTGGGTGGGCTACTGATCCCGGAGAACAGTCAGCAGCCCTGTTTTTTATCCACTCTGAATGTGCTCGGTTTCTGGCCAATAGGGTTCGCTGTTGCACGATGAGTAAAAGGATTCCCTGCCGATTTCCCTTCCCCCACCCCGGGAGTGTCAGATCCAATGTGACGCCCCCTTCAGAGTCCACAGTAAAGTTCGGCTTCTTTGCACAGCCCGGACACGAACCGGCCCTGTCCAAGATGCATGGCTCATCCTGTTCAAGATGCATGGCTCATCCTGTGCTCGCTTCGGCAGAGATTTAGCCGGGTGAGCCACTCGGGACCCTGTGCTGTGAGAGTTTTATGCAGCTTGTGGTTGGGGATCGGCAGAGATGTCTGGTGAAGCTGCTTTCCTTTCCGCAAAGGTAAAGACAGAAAGCTGTCAAGCCAAATGGTAGAGAGAGTTCATTGCCAGGTTGATGTAAAAGTGTAAATGAACAAAGGACACACAATTCATTAGCTTGTGTATCTCACAGATTCTGCAGGTTAGTAAAGCGTATCAAAGGGATTAGCTTTTATTAAGGGTCTGTGAATGCAATGGGAGATCTCCTACATTTCCAACAATACTGCAGTAACCAGGGGTCACAATCAGGGCAACTCAGTTAACATCTATATTCAGTAATGTTTCCAGGCAGAAACCCAGGATAATTAAAATATGGATCCTGTTGCTTTACGTATCACTATACCCACAAAGCCAAAGCACGGATCTGCACAGACAGTGGTCTTGGATCTTGTTAAATTAAGGTGCCTCACCACATAGTGAATAGAACTTTAAAGTCTGTTAAATAATGTATTGAAGTTTTTAATTAAATTCTATATTCATGAAACTGTTATAGATTGTCATCTTTGCTTAATGGAATCAGGAGAAATGCAATTATATTTTTCTGGACAGCTGATGGCAAATCCTTGAGGTGTGATACAGACCCTTGTTGATTCAATGTCCAGGCCGGTTTAGACACCTATGGACAGTCATGGCTTACTCTTAGACCATAGGGAAACTATGGCCTCTACAGACAGCCTAAGTTAAATGAGCCACGAACAGACTTTTGTTACTATGACAGAACAGAGGATGACATTCATGGCCAAACCTGTTTGACAATGTGACCCGGAGGGCTTGTGAGTGACATCAGACCAGAAAGGAGATACACAGGACTTGGGTACGGAAGTGCTGATGCACAAGTTTATTATAAATAAAACAAAGATTTAAACAAACACAAAACACTTCAAAACAAAATGTCACAGTGGCCAAAACAAGAAAAACAGACACGGAACAAACATGTAAGGGTAGCAATTGTTTCTTTATCTCACGACTCATGTCTCTCATTCTGCCTCTGAACACACTAATCGTGTTTGGCCAAAGCTGCTGGTTTTTACACATGTGACCATGTCCAGATTAGCAATAAATGAATCATCTGGGGATGGTCACATTCCACACGAGTTTAGCATGGATGGAGAATTTTAACCCCTTCCATGCTGCAAAATAACAATAACAAAATATAGTGTTCTTAAAATACAAAACCAATCATTAAAATAATAATAACACAACCCCAATACAAAATAATACCTATACACACAGGGGCAGGGCATATCCAGTCACCAACCGTAAAAACTCAGAGAACACATGAGCTAGATGAGGGCCCACACAATACTAAGCAATGTTTTCTGTAGATTGACCCTTTTCTGTCATGGACAGCAGCCACAGCAAAAGTATTTTCAAAGACTGTGGCAAAGTGGCTGCTGAGTGAGAACAGGTGCAGAGGTGATGCAGTGCAGGAACAATCACAGACAGAAAACTGTAATCCGTTTGCAAAAGGGGTCTTTTATTTTTAATCCTGGTCTGGCGACCAACACAATAAACTCCGTTGATACACACCAATGTGTAATGCACGGAGGTAACAATAGCAATGGCTTGCAGCCCAAACAATAAATACACGTTATCCGCCCCACAATAATACTGGACATGGCCACCAGTCCGAATGCGTGCAGTAGTGCTCGTGATGGGTGATAACAATTTATTGAGTGACTGTGGTGTAGTGTTGTTCTGGCTTTGAGCTGCCCAGGGTGACAGCCAGGATACATATTAGCTGTCTGGTGGTTCACAAACAAAGACAATTACTAACAGTAACAAACAAACAAAATATATGATATACGAATATATGAAAATATACGAATATGTCTTTTCAGTTTTCACTGGGTCTCTCAAGTCCTTCTAGTTCTCTATACGTAAAACCAAGTGAAAGAGTAGATTGCGATTCTCCGTCCCTTTTTATGCTGTCATGCATGACCCCTTGGTAAATGAGTGCAGTTTTCTCTACAATCTGCAGCTGCTACGTCATTTCCCTTCTGGGTCAATACGTTCTTACAATAGAATCTCACCTTCTTCCAGACTGACCGATTTCTTGACCCGGGGAAAGAACTATCAGGCCAGCCCATCCAAAGAACTCTACTTTCGCTGCTTAGCACCCTCGCAGGTCAGGAGGAAGATTTACAACCAAAATTAATTGTATTTCTTTCACAAAGACCTAGTAGTTAAAACCTTCAGAATCAACAGGCATCCTCTAATTTATACTGACAGCACTGCTTTGTTTCAGTGAGGAGTGGGAAATGCTAGGGGCAGATAACAGCTATAGTAAATGTCATTGTGATCAAATAATTTGTTTTTCAATAATTTTTTTTTTCTCCAGCAATTAATTTTGAATGATTAGTGCAGGGTTTAGAAAGATTGCAGTGCATCACATTGATCAATCTGGCACTGTGAGGATGGTTTATCTCCCAATCTTCTGTGGGTGTGATCAAAAGCGTTCTTTGTTGTTTCAAATTCTGTAGTCTCACCTTTCCTTCTTGTCTATGTGTGTGGGAGCTCTCAGAAATCTCCTTTTTTCTTCCCAGTCTTCGGAAAGCCACCAAAACAAATAATGTAGGGGATAGTCAATGTAATCCGGTTTAATTCAGAGTTTTTGTTAGTAGTTTTCAGGAATTTAGGACAACCACCCACAACTTAATTCTTAATATGCTGAAGTAGAATCCGAGAAAAGCCTATAGTTAATGTAATTATATACAGTGAACGACAAGAGCTATTTCAAATATTATTGTAGAATAACAATAATAAAGTTGCTGAATGCTGTGTTTTATAGCTCAAGTTTGTCATCCTCTGTTTGAAGCTAAGGATTTGTGATATAATTCAATCTGCATTTGCAGTTATGTTTCACATGAGTATCTGTTTAAAGGTTGTCCTAGGATATTGATCAGGCTGCAGGGTCCTCCATGAAAATTGAAGTTGAAACGCAATGGGGTAAATTCGCAGATGTGTTTACTCTGCATTGTTTGGAGAAAATCAGCCATTGAAGCTACGTGATTTGAAACAACATATTCAGGAATTGAATTGAATGGCTCTTAGATAGTCTTAAGTTGTTTATATCTAGTTCTGTAAACAATGTGCAAACAGCACTTTGTGATTAATTTTTTTTTTTAATGTTTTAATAAATGTCTGGCGTTTAACCCATGGTAAACCTCTCTTCAACCTTGTGACAGGCTGGCTTGTGGGGTAATGTCAGATCAGCAAGAAATACACAAGCAAGAAGGTAAAACTGCATTGCTGCGCTGATTGTTATTCAAAAAAGTAACAAAAAAAATAAAACTTCTCAAACACAAAATAAAAGGCACAAGGGCCAGCGTAAAGGTTTCCACAAAATATAAATAAAAAACAAACACAATGGGCCCGATCTTCAATCTTTGCACAATCCCCTCACTAAATTTCTCCCTTGCAAAAAAATAGTGCTTTTGCACAAAATGAGAGATATTCCAAAACGGCACAAAGCAGTTGCACAACATTGGAATATAGTAGTTTTTTGAGCAATTCGCAAATCTGTTTGTGCCTCACAAAACCGTCTGCGCATTCACTACCAATATAACAAGTGCACACAACAGCCAAGCTAGAATGCAGAATGATTCACCATTCACAAGGACAGTCACCGTTAGTAATGGCATTACCCCGACAAGCTGCTATCGTTGGTGTTGCCACAATATGTACCTATATGTCAACAGACGAGACCACACAATATATCCTGCACACATACATACAGGACCATTCAAATACACAATGGGCTCCATAGCTAGGCGTCGTGTTTTCAAATTAATGTACTGATAACAGCACTGTTTTATTGAATACTGACGTATCGTATCACAAGGAAATACTATATAGGTTTCTATAGGCCAGCTGATCTGACATAGCTGTATGTTTTTGAAGTAAAATAAAAATAAAAGCCTTTAGATACTGTCTGTTTTTTTTCTGAATTATTTTTTTTATATAAGTTGTACCGTGACAAAGTCTACTGTGGTAGCACACTCTGTGATTTGTAAATGTAACAAGTTCATTCACCTGCAAAGTAAACATCAATCAAGCATTTTTATATACACAATACGCAGAAATGCGTTATGTTATTCATTCTACTCACCCAGTTGAACATAATTATTAAGCCCAGTTTGTCAGGTTTTTAGTGTCACCAGAATGGATTTTTTTTTTGTTATGACATTTTTTGTAAGACTAATAATTAATTCTAAATATGCTCCTAAAATGTTAGTTGTAGCCTACTATGATTTCTCAATAAATGACCAGTCTCTATACAATTAGTAACACCGGCATTCAGCAGACTGGACAACTGCATAAAAACAGACAGAAATTACAATTAACAGAACTGTTTGTCCCGCCTCAGCTAACTTATGAGTGGACTACTGCAGAGAAAATACAGGTCTTTGATTGGTTGATCGTATCACCAGTCTGGCTTTAGAAAAACGTTAGCATGCCTTTCACAGCAAGAGTGCCCTGACAGTGACTGGCTCTCTGAACTGCAGCTGCCTACCCCTCACCCGTAATATGCAGCAACCTATGGAATAGCCAAATAAAGCAACGGGCCACAAGATGGGTGTATGATGGCCCTTCTGCACGGTCCCAATGAGTATCTTTGTGGACAAAAAGGTAGCATTTGTTTTTCTTGCTGTTCTTTTTCTCTCTCCCTCTAATCTGTTTCTCTCTCCAACATACTCAACCCAGACAATGGATTTATCCAGGCTTTTATAGTCTGTGGAGTGCAATTAATTAATAATTAACAATTACCGAATTAAGGCTCCAGCCACACTCTCACATGTATTTCTAGCAGGGAGGAATTTAACCCTGTCACTACTGAGCCAAAACAAAGCATAGCAAAATCATAATATAAGCAAATACATATATACATATATGAACATATACATCACATTGCCCCCATCCCCCCTTACAGAGCTAGATATAAATACCCCCCTTAAAGTCCCAAAAGTACCGGTTTACATCCTGCAACAGGTAAAGAATTAAGAAGGGGGCTATGGGTGGCTGCTACAGCAAATCCCTGGGAGTCAGCAGCAAAAGAGCCACAGATGATGAGAACCGACCTCCTGCCTGCAGAGGTGGAAACAGCAGCATTGCAATACCCCCAGGTGATGGCGAGCAGCAGGCAACCCCAGGCGATGCAGAGCAGACGCCCCTGAGCGGTGCAGGCGTGGCATCCCTCAGTGCAGCGGGCGTGGCATCCCTGAGCGGAGCGGGCATGGCATCCCTGAGCATAGTGGGCTTGGCATCCCCAGGCAGTGCAAGGCAGGCATCCTTGGGCGGTGCAAAACAGTCACCCCCAAATTAACACACCCTACAATTGTAACTACACAACCATCTGTGTAATTACCTTGCTACCATCAAACAGCTTGCTTGTAAAGTGATTTCCCACCCAGGTAAGCAAAATACCAATCTCTTGTTAGCCCCTGAATACTCCAGTAAACCCCTGTCTTGTAGAGTATCTGTGTATGCATGTTTCAGTTTAGAACATATTTAATACTTTTGATCACACTAGGACATTTGAAAAGCATTACTAGATTTTCATAGCTTCTTACTCAACATGGTGTACTTTAAACCTGCATTTGCATGTGCATGTGCTTTAACATGAAATAGATTTTAACGTACTGTATATTTTAGAAGTGCAATGTGCATGATTTATTTATGAAATGTAAGATGACACGATATCCAAGTAATTCTGATTGAATTTGTATGGGTTTGTGGGTTTCCATTTGCTCAGGTGTCCAAGCATTTAATAAGATCCAATGTTGGCTATTATTATATGAAATACTTTTGGAAACAAAAAATAAATAAAAAATAACATGGGGGACCTAGTAAAAAAGCCTATTCATACTGAGGCACGCCCCTGGCCTGCACCTGAAACTGATCAAACACCGGATGTTGTGAAATTAAAAAAAGAAGGGTTCACATGAAGATCTAATGCTCACCCAATCAAAAATCACTAAATCAACAAAAGAAGAATTGCTGGTACACATGCAACACAGCAAGCAGCAACAAACATATTTATTTTGTTGTAAATTCTATGCCCTGTTAAGTAACACTTTAACTTCTAAAACTACAAGCATTACTGACTCCCTGAAACTACAAACTTTTTTTAGCATGTTTGTAGTGCACTAATGCGCTAAGAAGAGCTCCAAAGGACAAGCTTACTACTCTGGAGGCATTTTCCCCAAACCAATAGACATGCTAAAACTTAGAGATGAATTAATAGGAGAATGGCGGGGAATGAACAGAAGAAAGGCAGACCTGAATAATCACAAGGAATCCATAATGTAGAAATATCACATTCTCTTTAGCGCAAAAAATGCCTTAAAAACTGAGATCATGCATGAATAATTCTGAACGAAACAGACAATAATGAAATACATGATACATTTGATAGTGCAGCAAGCAGGGAACCAGTCCCATCAGAATGTTCCCCTAAGTAAATACTTTAGTTTATGTTTAATTATAAGTTGAGTTATTGCTGCTAGTTAAACTGCCAGTGTCTGATTTGTGTGTGGATGCATGGTTGATCCAGCACCCTCTCTCCCTCCTCATCCACCAAGAACCTCTGTGTCACCTACGACCTCTCCCTCTCCTACTCTCAGCACATCTCTACTCTGGTACGCTTCTTCCTCAGCAACATTACACAGAATTCACCCCTTCTTCACCGAAGCTCCTAGTTCAAGCCCTGGTGCTGTCCTGCCTTAACTACTGCAACTCCCTCCTGGCTGGCCTCCCTGCCTCTGCAATCCGTCCACTCCAGCTCATCCAAAACTCTGCTGCTCGCCTTATCTTTTCCCCTCCTTGTTTCTCCTATGCTACACCGCTGCTCTGCTCTCTGCACTGGCTCCCTATCACTGCTCGCATCCAATTCAAAACTCTTGTACATGCCTATTGCTGTCTTGGCCTTTCTCCTCCCTCCTCTCTCCAGACATTTCTCCCTACTCCCCATCTTGCCACCTCTGCTCCTCCACCACTGGCAGATTAGCTGTACCCCTCTCCACTCCCCCAGCCTGCTCCTTCTCCACCCTTACCCCTCTGTGGTGGAACAACCTACCCATGGATACCAGAACTGTTCAGTCCCTGACCACCTTCCACGTCTCCTCAAGACACACCTGCTCAGAGAGCATCTGTAAACCTCACAACTCTCCACTATACTGGACTATAGGCACCCAGTTGTACAGTACATCAGCGTGTCCATACCTTGCCGTATTCTACTACTGCTCTTAATTATAATTACTTCCTGTATCTTGTATTTGATTTTACTCTTATAGGTATCTGCATTCACATTTTTTTGTAATTGCTCTTATTTTAAATCATTCTAATCCATTTATAGTACTTACCAAGTGCTCTTACTGGACTTTACTCGTATAAGCACATATTTTCACTACAGGTTAACTGTTCCTAGTCGATCTCACTCTTTCATGTAATTATTTACTATAGTCTTTATTTAGCTCTTATTTTAATTTTATCTTTTTTGCTACTGATTTTATTGTATAACTGCTCATCAGTAATATGATACTCTGTAATGTGATATTTTGTAACAACTGTAAGTCGCCCTGGATAAGGGCACCCACTAATAAATAAATAAATAAATACATAAATAATAATAAATACAAGACTGCTTTCTAAAAACAAAACATCTTGATAAAAGGCAACATTATGAAAAGTGCCCTTTTCTCGCCTTCTTCAAAGTAAGATACCGGATTAACTCAGACATTTTGAACCAAGTCACCACCAGTAGACAATATAGAGACAGATATTTATGCCTCATGGTAGTTTTCAATCGGTTTCTATATATAAAATGTGAAACAAGCTGACACCAATTAAAATTGAAATATAGAATTTTCAGCTTTGATTCATTCTTCCATTTTCAGCATACACACAGTGAAACTTTGCCACAGAATTTCAAGCTGAGGAATCCTATTTCTTTGCGGGCAGAAGCAAAAAACATTCCAAACAATTAAGCTATTGGAGTCCCGCAAAGATGGGCACAATATAATCACAGTACAGCCTGTATCAACAACGATTCCAGATCTTAAAATACCTATCAAACGAGTAAAACAATATCCTATTATCTTGACTTTGAACCTCAGATGTAACAAGGGCTAGACATGGACCAGTGGTTCCAACAAACCAAGCAAGATTCTTAACCTCTGCACAAATGTGCTAGGCTCCTTTGTATATACAGCTGTAATGCTTTTAAAATAATTTGACCTGCAAGGGTCAGAATTTGCAATGGCATTGATCATACAGCGCCTGCCTGTCATGAATCTAAAAACGCTATAGACCCTGTTAGTCATTTTAAGGTGCCTGGTTATTCAACACACCCAGAGCTGCAGACAGAAAAAAAATAATGATGTTTTCCCAATGGAGACTATATATTATTTAGATCATTTGTAATAAGCTGCGATTTGCTGGAAAACACTGCCACACAGCTTCATTATTTTCCTTTTCTATGGTTCTATTCTATTAAACCTCAAACAAAAAACAAACATGTCTTTTCATTCAATAAGCTTTTATTTGATCTTGATCCAGGTGTCAAATTATTCAAGGAGACTTTCACTAAAATATACAACCGGTACGCACCGTAGGGACAGGCATGTTGGGATGCCTTGTTTGTAAGCAATTTGACAAGTGATTTTACATTTCTTTAAGGCTTATATGTTCATTTGTACACATAGATCTATGCCCCCCGAGAGGTTAGTTTGTTTTGTTCTATTAAAATCTGTTTACCCAGATAACCCCTTGGAGGTTCAGTTGGCAACTTAGTTGTTCAGCTCAGCATTCACACTGAGCACACTTACAGTTTGTTTCTTTTGATAAATTACAGGTTTATAACAAATGAGAGCAATGCCATTAGTTCAGCTCCAGTGAAAAATGAATAATTGCTGAGAAATTATACCCTTAGACATGTTGTAACAGCACAAGTCTTGTGGCATTTCAGACTTTTGGTTAACAGATTGACAGTATCCCAGGGGTCCTCAGATAGCAAACACCTTTTATCAGCAGTGTCACGCTGACAGGCCCAGGACAAGAGCCTCCTCCACTCATTAAGTGTAGATATATCCTTAAAAATGTACTTATAAACTGGTGCATTCTGAGAGCCATGTTATATAGAAAAGGTCCATCCTGGTAGAAAACATCAAAGAAGCATGCATAAAAAATACGGAGAATGGTTGAACTAAGTGACTCAACACATAATAAAACAACTCGTTAGCAACTACAAACCTTTTCTATACAGATGAGCTAAGGCATTATGAGAGAGAGCGAGAGGATCTGAGTTGCAAATCTCACTCCTGACCCAAGAGGGCGCTAAGGTACTCGCACATCTGTACTGAGACCGACCGGCTTGGAGAGAGAGGCTGAAAAGGAAGTTGGCCATCTTGGTGCGGGGCAGAATGACAATATTGGGGGACAAGATTATTGTGATCAGCTGGCTGCATTAGACAACCGGCAGGTGTGCCAAGTTGCGCTGATCATGGACTGTTCCCCGTTAATAAAAGACACCCTCTACCATTGTTGGTATTGGGGTTATTTGCACCTGTACCAGTGACTCTGTGACGTCTGATTCACCACCAAACCCACCACACCGTCACATATTGTGTCTTTGTGTGATCTGAAGGGATGGATCCAACTGCCTTGGCGGCGTTATTGCCAACGCTGGACCAACAGAGGGAAGATGCCAAGCTGAGGAGGGAAGCCTGGGAGGTGAAGAGGCAGGAGGAGCGAACCGTCCACTACACTTCACACATCCAGATGGTGGCCCAGCTGAACCAACCTGCCGAGGCACCAGCAGAGGTAGGGGAAGATGGACTCCCCATAAGTTTGCTTCCCAAGCCGAAGCTGCAGAGGATGCAGCTGGAGGAAGACGCGGTCATGTTAGTGCTGCTAATGGCTAGGTGGAGTGGTGGGCCCTGCAACTGGCCCCCTGCTTAACAGGTGAAGCCCCGGAAGCCTACCAGGCTCTTGAAAACATCGCTGCCCAGGACTACAAACTGATTGCGGTCCATTTATTCAGTGCCTGTCAGGCACGTCAGATCCAATTTATTTTCACACGCGCTGTTTATTTTATACGTGCTGTTTAAAATTTTTTTTTTTCCAAGTAAAACTGGTTTAAAGGGCATTGCAATGCTAAGCGACATCAGTATTGCATCTCCATTCAAACCCCACCCCGTGTTCGCTGTATTTTTCACATACCTCTTTATAGACGTGCATACTGACAAATCCTGTCCTGATCACTTGTTTTATCACCAATCTCCTCAATAATGTGATCCAAGTCAATATTTTATTACTATAACATCTCAAAAAGCTCTGCAAATTTCTGTGATACTCTTCTGAGTGCTGGATGTGGAAGCAGCTACCGCTTTGTTTATGTCTGCTTGTCTCTGTATGGTGCAGCTGCTAGGGCTATTGCTCACACTCCCCTTTTATTTTTCATTATTTTTTTTTTTCAGTTTCATTTGGCCCCTATCAGTCTCACTCGGCCAATGAATGGTTTTCTCTGCTTTTTCCAGAGAACAAAAACAAATAGAAACTTGTGCTTTAAGTCTTTTCGGTGATGTCGGACAGAGCCTGACACTGGACTGGAAAGGGTTAAGCATGCCATCCTCCGGCAGTACAACATCAAATGGGAGACCTCCCGCCACCGGTTTCGTGAGTAACGAAGACCTCCTGCTACCCGTCCCTGCGTGGTAGCTCAGAGACCCGGAATTGGATTGCACAGTACCGGCCCACCACGTTGTACGCATATACGCATATTTTAGTAGTGGTGGACTACATGACAACACGATATCCTGAGGCAGTACCTTTGAGGTCCACTAGTGCAGCTGTGGTCGCAACCGAATTAATGAAGATTATGTCTAGAGTAGGGATCCCCAAAGAGATTTTGACTGATCAAGGAACTAATTTTATGTCTAAATATCTTGCTCTTGTATAAATTATTGCAAATCCGCTCCACCCGCAAGTCAGTTTACCACAGCAGACTGACAGCTTAAAACAGATGCTGAGGAGGTTTTTAAACCAAGAGAAGAAAAATTGGGCAAAGCTTCTCCCATACCTTCTGTTTGCAGTGATAGAGGTGCCACAGAGCTCAACGGGGTTCTCCCTGTTTGATATGTTGTATGGAAGACAACCCCAAGGCATTCTCAACATAATAAGAGAAGGGTGGGAGGAGCCTCAAAATTAAACCAAAAATGTAGTCCAGCATGTAATGCTGTTGAGAAACTGGCGCATGATAACTTAAAACAGGCTCAGCATCATCAGGAACGACATTATAACAAAAACACACAGATTCTGACCTTTTGGCCTGGGGATAAGTTGATGTTGCTCCTGCCCTCAAGTGAATTGAAGCTGTTTGCTAAAAGGCAGGGCCCATATGAGGTAGTGCGGGCGATGGGACAGGTAAATTATGAGATTCAGCTGCTCGACCTCTATAAATAAAACTGAAATTTACAACTTTAATTTGTTGAAACCCTGGAGGGAAAGGGAGGCCCTGTTCATTGCGAGAAATAATGTCGAGGATGATTTTGATCCTGACATTTATCCCCTTAGCAATGCGAAGGTTGTGGTGGGGGATCAATTAGTTCCCAGTCAAAAACAAGACATACAAGGGTTAATTGGGAAGTTCGGTGAAGTTTTTTCTGATTTGCAGGGTAGAACGAATATAATTGAACATGCTGTTGTTACTTCCCCAAGTGTGAGGGTGTGGAGAGACCGTACCACATCCATGAAAGTCGGAGGGGGACGGTGAGCCGAGAATTAGCGGATATATTAGAGCTTGGAGTCATAGAGCCTTCATGGAATGAGTGGTGCAGCCCGATTGTCTTGGTTGGCAAGAAGGACTCCAAGTTCGACGCATACCCTACGCCTTGAGTATATGAGCTCTTCAACTGGATAGGAGGGACACGGCTTATCTCCTCCCTCGATCTGATGAAGGGATACTGGCAGATTCCCTTAACTCTAAGCTCTCACGAGAATATCGCAATTTTGACTCTGGAAGGCTTTTTCCATTTTGTGACCAAGCCGTTCGGGCTTCATGGGGCTCCAGCCACCTTTGAGAGAGTGATGGATCACATGCTAGCTCCACATCAGAAATATGCGGCTGCGTATATTGACGATGTGGTAGTGCTTAGCTCTTCCTGGAAAGACTTACAGCTGTCCTTCAGTCTCTAAGGGAAGAGAGGGGCTAACAGCCAACCTGAGGAAATGTGCGTTTGCCAAAAAAGAAACACAATATTTGGATTATATTATGGGTAATGGTCATGAAGACAATGGCCTCTAAAGTCCAGGCTTTGATGGACACTCCGATTCCGAAGACCAAAACTCAGGTGAGATCCATTCTCGGATTAGTAGGTTATTACTGTAGATTCCTCCCAGAGTTCTCCACTTTTGCCACCCTGTTAATGGATCTCACAAACAAACAGACTCCAAATTTGGTAAAGTGGTCAGCTGAGTGTCAGGGGGCTTTTGATGTGATAAAGAGATGACTTTGTCAAGCTCCTGCACTAATATCTCCTGATTTTAGCAAATAATTCATCCTCACTTTCATTCATTTCTCACTTTGACATTATGGATGTTTTTTGTGTTGATCAAGCAGCTTCCACTGTTAGGGACCCTGACTCTTGGAGCAGAGGTAGCATGCTTACTGACAGCCATCAGCACTCCTGGTTTGCATGTGTTTTTCTAGTTCACATGAATTTACTCTGGCTGACTGACTACTGTAGTGTCACTGTAGAACTCTTCCCAGAATAATTAATCACAAATGTATAGCATAAATTGCAGCAGCAAAACATTAAAGGCATTACCTTAATGCTTCTGACATTTCAGCCTAAGGAGGAGAGAAGGTAAAGTTCTGTGCATGGAAGAGACAACGAGCAGGCCGAGATGCGGGAGACAGAAAAATACAGCTGACTTTGCGCTGAAATGTTCAGTAAGCATTCTGAGCTCCCTCTGGCCTTTTTATTCAAGTACAATCAAATAATGATAAGGGATAGGCTTCAGAAATATCACGAAGGCTTAGAGCTGTAGCATGCCACAGTCATGTTCAAATTGACACAAACATGTCATTTCTTGGTGTGTGATTGGGCAGCTGAGGGGATCAGACTGGAAGGGGGTGTGTTCTATCACACAGCGTGCCCTTTTGATGCTTTCTTACAAAGTAAATAAAACCTACATTATGTGTGATTTTATTTAATCCAGTAGGTGGTGACTGTGGGATTATTTTTATCCACAGCAGCTTAAAGCCTCTTTTGTTGACCAGACTTTCTTTTTATTTACATTGGAAACCCCCGCCTGATATGGAAACTAGGGACTTCATGAAACGAGGTACACAGGGAATCATTTTTACAACTCTGTTCACTTTAGGTGTTCATTAAAAAGAAAAGTAGGTTGTGACAGGGCAGGGCCCTGCACATTAAAATATGTATTTTGTGATTGGCAGTCGTCTTGGCTCAGGAGTGGGTGAACAGCCTACAGTCAATTAGGATAATTGATTTTTTGTGGTGTCTTTCTGGAGTGAGAAGGACAACCTTTGTGTTTGTTTTGTGAATAAATAAAAGTCTGTGATGAAGCGCTGAACTGCAGTCTTTCGTGTTTGGGATAATGTTTTGGCCTTTGATCAGCCTCCACCTTGAGACCACTATGCCTTAAGGTGTACAACAAAGCAACTAAATTTGAGAAATTACAGGGAAAAAAAAGAATATACTGGATAGCAGTTAAGTTGTTAAACAAACAAAAACACCAAATTAATATAATGTTTATTTAAAAAAAAAAATTGACGTATCAAATATATATTATTATAGAAATTGATATATTTCACAGACTCACGTCCTCCTCCTTCAGCCATGAGCCCGGAGTGGGTCTTTTTTTTGTGGCTGGAGCCTTAATTACCCATTAATCAAATAATTACCTTATTAATGCTCCAGCCACATTCCCACAAGATTTTAATCGGGATTGGGATTTAACCCCATCCCCATGTCAGCTTTTAGCCGGTTCAAGCAATAAATAATCATGTTGGATGGCTTTGGTCAGTCCACACACAAACATCTATATCTATATATATATATATATATATATATATATATATATATAATATATATATATATATATATATATATATATATATATTGAATATATATACATATATATATATATATATATATATGAAATTGGATGTTATTAAAATATGATGATATAGATTAATGATTCATCTGTTTTTCTCCATGATCTGCTGTCATTTTGTACAGCTGTTCTGAGACAAAGTTAATTAAATACAGGAGGTACGTTAAGCTTTAATATCATATTTTCTTCCTCCTCATAAATCTAAATAACTTGAAATCTGGATGTCATTTTGATCTGCTGATTTTGTCATTTTGTACAGATCTTACTGAGACAACAGATATTAATTTAGACTGAATTCCCGCTCTGTAGATCATATTTTCATATTCCAAGACTGGTAGGAGGACTTTTTTTCATATTATCTTTATTTGTTTCATACTGTGAGACAACATGTGTTGCAAATATATCAGCTTGTATGAAGTAATATGAAACAAACCCTTTAACCCTTTAATTATGCTTAAATTACAACCACTGCATGATATGTTAGGCATCAGATCTAGGATTTAGGATTTTAGTTGGCTGAGTTGCACTTTTTTGCTGCTGTACATCTAAGAACTGTGTTGTTTCTTTTTGTGCATAGCTGTGGTCTGGGAGTTGCATTCACGCCCCAATCTTAGCACATAATACTATTTCCGAGCTTAGATCATTCACACTGTAGAATGTGGAGAATGGGAGATTTAGAACATGACTGGAAGATTCTCCGAATATTTCAAATATGGTTGATGGTGTTTTGGTCTCACACAATATCAAACCTGCAGTTCCCAATGCTGTTACTGAGAACTCTCTATTCTGAAGTCCATGGAAAAGGTAGATGACTGCCCTATCTCTAGCATGCAGTAACTATATTCCATATATCTTTTTGGAAGACTTTCTTGCTTGTTTAACACATAACTGTGTCCCACGTAAGCTGCAAAACCGAACTGTTGCTATTTTGGGTGGGGGGGGGGGGGGGGGGGGGGGGGGGGGGAGCCATCAAACATTTCCATCCTTTCTTCTCACCCTCATTCAATTATTGCTTTCATCTTGAACTAATGTGAGATGATAAGGCAGGCATTCTTTCATTGTGTTTTTCAATTCTGAGCCCCGGAGTCACTCTGTTCAATGTGAGAAGTGATTGAGCATCAATAGGCATGGAGAATGTAACCCTGTGGACATGCAGAATGTAACCTTGTGGACATGCAGAATGTAACCCTGTGGACATGCAAAATGTAACCCTGTGGACAGGCTGGCTTGTGGGTGACATCAGAACCAGGAAGCAATGTTCACAGACAGACTGGATTTACCGGTGAAGCTGAGCGCTTGGTTATGCTCAGCATTTATTAAATGATCTCAGAAAATAAAAGGTTGAACAGACAAAAGACGGCACTTTGGACCAAAATAAATAGACAAACAAAACGAACAGACAATGCCGGTGCTTTCAACACGTTGTAGCAATTTTCTTTTACTTTTTAGTTCTCCACTCACTGAACAAACAACCCTGAGTGAGTGAAACAATCAATCAATCAATTTGGAATCTCGGTACATCTGCAATTGAACTAATTTGTGCACTTCCCATGCTTCCATACAAATACCCCTTTTAATCTGCCTGTGAAGTGATTGTGCCATCCTCGTGTCTAAATACCATTATACATTTTATATGGGTGGGGCACATTGCCACAAACCCTCCTTGAACTATCTAGTCGGGACAGATAAGAAAACATGATAGAATAACAGAGGAAATAAAACTTGGTTTTTAACAGCTCTATAAGCGTCACAAGTTCCCTAAATCAGAAGATCACTGGTTCTAATCCTGTTAGGGAGAAGGCAGGACATTCTCTGTCTAACAGCCCCTCAACAGGCTGTGAGAGAGCTGTGCAGTAGCCACTGGTCTGATTCTCTGAGGACACTGAGTCGTTAATATTTAAGGACATGCTGGGCCTTATTTAGCTGGCATAAGCTATGTACAGTGACTTTTGGCACCCAGAATGCAATGTTCTTTTTCTAGATTCACAATGTCATCATAACACGTACTTTTCCAGATTTTGGAAATGCATGTTCCAAGTGTGGAACGCCTGGAGCGGGTAAACCAGTGTCAATTTGGTACAATTAGCATCGTTCCATGGGTCAAAATGCATCAAATTCAAGGGACAAATTGAACAAATCATCATCTTACTGAGATGCAGGCACAAGTGAAATTGCAGGTGTAGGCTGGTATAAGTTTATTTATACTCTTCAGAGGAGCGGTCCAGGTTCATGCAGTGTGTAAACTGTCCAAATGAGATTTCTCAGTTCAATATTCTTTATTTCCTTGCACAGGTTTGTTGCTTTTGGTTACAGCATTAGAATACAGAGCGCAAAGACACTTGCTGAAAGTACCCTGTGGTAATGAACTTCCTCCCTAGTTCCAAGACACAACCTAACTCCAAACAGTTCAGCAGCCACGTCACAGTGCGTGGGGTCTTCCAGTTAATGCTACAGTAGCATTAGCTGCTCAGTACAAAATAGAGTACCAACATTTATTTTTTTTGCTGTATTAATTCTAACTAATAACGTTAATGAAATAATCTGAACAGTGCAAATACTGTAACATGGCCAAAACAATTGAAAATACATTGCAACATTACACAGGCATTATTGCAGAGGGAGCACAAAGCAACTACTTTTCTCATCAACCGCTATATTTCCCATTTATTTGCGGATGGTTATTAAAAACTGGAAATGAATGGTGAAAAAAGTACTTTGGACAGAATCCGGTAAATACTAATAACTATCTGTGGAATTTTAAACACCTAATTAAAGTGCATCTACCAACTGATTAATAAGTAGCCCCACTCAGTTAATAATGGTCATCCCTTTTAATGCGGTGGCATCAGCCTAGTAATTCATCAAGTCAACTGTGGATCACCATGCAGTGACTGGACTTTGTCTAGGGTGAAAAATTGGCTGGAAACAAACAGTATATATATATATATATATATATATATATATATATATATATATATATATATATATATATATATATATTGCAGGAGTAAGGCACCATTAAAAGCTGGCATTTCAAATTGGGTTGAAAACAACAGGGGTAACTTTAAGAGCTAGAAAAATTTAATCCATAACATTTTTTAGCTTCCCTTCAGAACACCCCATTTCTTCGGTTGTACCTCAGGTTGGTATTACTCTTGCTATCCCATAAATATAACCAAGAATGCAGGGAGTTGATTCAAGTACATCAGGTATCCAGCTGAAAATTACATTTGGTATCTTGTACAAGTTTGCCCAAGGCAAATGGGCCTCATCCAAAAGCACAAGCTTGCTATTGCACTTATTCAGATTGCAAATGTCTCTGGAGCTCAGGGGAAATGTGAGTCAGAACCCATTCAATCAATAGCTCTGTGGAGAGAAACATGACCACCATACACAACTGCAGCTCCTACACAAGCTGTACCTGTCAGTTCCAGCATTTGGCATTTAAAGGCACTTTAATTTAGAGTGCTGAACGAACACCTAAAATAAATTCAATGTGCTTTCCAAGAATAATTTTCATCAAAGTAACAATTGGAATGTTATAGGGGAAAATAACATAACTACGCGTTTCTGAGGTCTGTTCAGAATAACTGCAGATATAAGGCAGTGCAGTTGACACTCGCTGTCTAGTAATTCTAGAGGATGTAATTCCTGCTTGGTTGACCCTTATTCCGAACTGCAGTCATGTTCCTCTTATTGCCCTTACCAGGGGTCGACACCATGTCGAGTGGTGACGAACATTTAAAAAACAGCACATCTGGCCCTTACCCTGTGATCCATTTTAATGTGTTTATAATACAAATTGCATGAACTACCCCTAGTAGTGCAGATGCATTGTTACATGACAATAATGAACCCATCATGTTTGTTGCACTGTTCTTCACTCAGCGCCAGGTGCAGTATTTGCAGATCTGGATAGGCTCACAGAGACCAGTCTTTATTTAACAGAACCACATCGGAGGTCCTGATTCCCCAAACATCTGTTCCTCTAGTTTATACAGCCAGAGCCTTGCCTCCTTATAATTAAAACAGCTTAACTAAGAGAGCCTAATGATCTGCGAGCAGATGCAAATTACCCTGGGTATCAGGACAAGCAGGTAGCAAATGTGATTAGATTAATCTCAATTATTTATATTATTTACAGTTATTTAAGCAGGGCAGTCTGTACAAAACACACCTCCAAACAACAGCACTGGGATTTTCTATTGTTCTTGTTTATCAGGTGGACCCTGTATAAGCCAGTAACAGAGATCAGTAACAGTAGGTCCACAAGAATTCTAGGTTGTGTGTGATGTAAACTCTTGGACACTGACTGTTGGAGAAACATAAACTTTATAAGAAACTATAGTTTACAAAATTAACTGGGTTTCAGATTGAGTTAGTATTTGGTTTAACAGTTAGTTAAGTTAATTAGACAATCTTAGGTTTAATATTGATTGCTGGAGCAGGAAAGACAGATGGAAAGGAGATAGAGACTCTATGTTTTCTCAGAGATAACATTTTGGGGATAAAACCTTAAAAGACTAACAATCTCCTTCCTTTATTTAACTTTACAACATTATGACTTTGGGAGTAAAACATCAAAGAGGCTTTATTTTTGTTTTATTAGGGAATCAAGAAAACAATACAAACAATGCAACGATAATAACAATCCCCCCCCACACACGAAGGACCTCAAAACTAAATTCAGTCAGAGATAGCACACGCGGCAAGGGTCCACTGATGAAAGGGAAGGGAATGCGGAGGCTGCCAAAGGGACAGAACATGCATACAGGAGTAGGCGTGATCTTCATTTGATGTCGTCTACAAGGAGTTAAATATGTTCTATGCAGAAAATTGTAATTAATTAGTTGATGATTTTGATTTTTGGAGGCAGAGTAAATTATTTCCTAACAAAATCCTTCATTTTCAGGAGATAAATACCTGTTACAAACAATACTGGCAACCCGAGATTTATTTGAGGTCTTTAGTAGGTGAATATAAAGTGTGGAAATCAATCCATTCATTTTGCCCCCAGTGTCTAACATATCATGCAGTGCATGTGATGGCAATTCTGTCCCCTAGGGTACCCCATAGGTACGCATTGCAGAGCAAAGACAGAGGTAGAAAAAGAAAGAAGTACTTGGTAAGTTATATTACGATTGAAGATCTCGGAATGTGCGAAGGCACTTATCTCTACAAATATCTACAACAGTATATATTCCCTTATCTCTCCACTGAGGAAATGAAAGGGAACGACCGCCTGATAGGAGCACAAAATTATGAAAAATAGGTGATTGAAAATACAATTTTATTTGAAGTTTTGTATGTTTTTCCACTAAGTGCCAAATCATAATTAAATCAGAGATTATAGGGCCATAACAGAGTTTACATTGCTTGAGAGGAACACCAGAATAAACCAGGTCTTGCAGTCTATGTGGTGATACTAGGTTTTCCTCCGGTCATCGGTTGCCATGAAACAGGAGCATTAGAATCAAACCAGACACAAACGACCAAAAATAGTATTTACAAGTTTGGTAAGGACAATCCCCCAGTGGATTTCTCACACTGCAGGATAGAGTATTTGACACATGGCCGTCTTCCCCTCTATATAAATGTAGAGATCATGGAGTGCAATTTATCACAAAGTGGAAATATAGAGCTAAAAAAAATGATGGGTGGAAGCACATTCATTTCTATTGTGGAGATGCGAGCCTGAAGCGAGATAGGGAGATGCAGCCATCTGTTCAAATCAACCACCACCAGTTTGAAAATCTTATTAAAATTAGTTTGTGACGTATCGAGTAAAGAGGGGAAGATTTCTACACCAAGATATTTAAAATGTTTAACCATTGGCATGTTCAGAGACAAAACTGTGTCCTTCATTGCAGCATTCAGGGGCATTAGAATGGACTTAGATCAATTAATTTTGTATCCCTACAATAAACAAAAATTATTAAAAATGGACAATAGCTGAGAGAGCGATTGGGGAACACTATTAACAAATAATAATACGTCATCTGCATAAAGTGAAATATGATGCTGCATGTTACTTAGAATAGGGGAATGACTGGTAGACTGGCAGACAGCTTGGTTGAGCGGTTCAATGACAGGGTAAATAATAGAGCCCCCCTCTATTATCCCCCATCGGACAGCCCTGACGAGTGCCCCTGGAGATAATGAACTGGGGTGAGCATTTACTGCCTGTGAGCACCATTGCAGAGGGATTGGCATATAGAATTTGAATCATATTAATAAACTCTGTACCCAGACCCATATAGTCTAGAGCCAAGCAGAGATACTCACATTCTATGTGAAATCCTTTTCAGCATCTAAAGAAAGAACAGCGCATTGGGCATCAATATCCATAGCCATGTGAATGATATGAAGAAGGTGGAGAACATTATTGGAGGCTAAGCGGGTTTTAATAAAACATGTTTGATTATGATGAATTAGTTTAGTCATATGGGATTCAAGGTGGCACGATTGCACCTTATCATATAGCTTGACAGCTGAGTTTATCAATGAAAGAGGCTGGTAGCTTGCACATATAGTAGGGTCTTTATCTTTCTTCAGTACTAAGGATACAATAGATGAATTAACATATCTGTGAAAATAACTCTTATCAATAGCAGTTTGCATAATTTTCAATAGAAGTGGACCCAATTCAGGTGGAGTACCGTCAAACCCTGGGGATTTACCTTTGTTCATGTCTTGTAAAGCCTCCTTCAGTTCATCCAAGGAGAACAGAGAGTTGAGAGCGGCTGACTCATCTGCTGAGAGGCGTGGAAAATTGAGTTTTTGAAAAATTGCGTGCATTTATCTCTGTCATAAAGAATATCAGAAATGTAAAGCTTAGAATAAAAGGCGTTTATTACTAAAGGGTGGGACAGTGTATCTCCTTGAGTAGACTTAATAGATAACATGTCTGCAAAACGGTCATTGCTATGGAATATCAAGGCTAGGAGGTGACTAGCTCTGCTACCGTTAAAGTAGTAATGCTGTCTAACCCTATGAATAAGAAACTATGCGCGATATATAAGTAGAAGATTGAGTTCCTTTCTGATAAGATCTAATTCTAGGTGAATGGCCTCAGAGAAGAAGTTTTGTAATGTGTGTTCTAAAATGGCTAGTTTGGGTTTCCAGTTCTTTCATTTTACTGAGTCATGATTTATTGAGATTAAAGGCAGATAAAGTGGAATTATTTAAATAAATCCCTTGACAGCTTCCCAAAAAATGTGGGGATCATCTACCGAGCCACGGTTAAAGCAAATAAACTCGTCCAGTTTGGACTGTGGTGTTATTTGAAATGATTAGTTCTGTAATAATGTGTATGAAAGCACCATCATGCAGCTCGAGTTGGAGTGTCCGTGAGCACAAACCTGCAAAGATTTGCATGATGATCGGACAGCGACATGGAAAGTATTTCGGCATTATGCACCTCAGTGAAAAGAGGTTTTGAAGCACAAACTAAGTCAATCCTAGAGAAACATTTATGTCTGGTCGAGAAGAAAGTGAATTATTTAATTGAAGGCTAAACACACGCCTAACATCAACTACTGCTACATCGAAGACTAGCTGCTGCAGAGCAGAAGAGATGAGCCACTGTGCATTGCCTTGCTGCGATCTGTCAAGAGCAGAGCTAATCACAGTGTTCATGTCCACACCAAGGATTAACTTGAAAACTGAAAGCAATAACAATTGAAGAATTCCAAATCAAATATTGCTGGGGCATAGATTGAAACAAAAGCGTGTTTTTTTTTTAACCTAAAATAATAGTTTTTAAACAGACCACTCTCCCATCTCAATCTCCCGCCGAGCCCAAAGTAGTGTGCTATAATACAATCAATGCACCTTTCGTTTTGTTTTCTGCAGTGGAGGAAGCTGCCATGTAATAGTACTTATTAGCTAGCCTGGGGGTGTCCTGTTGTTTAAGATGAGACTCCTGAATCATGGCAACGTATATTTTCTTTCTATGCAATAGATCAAGGCAAGCAATGTGCTTATTAGGGGAATTTAAACCTTGCACATTCCAAGATAACATCAAAACATTAGTCATGGGATTCAAAAATAAGCTTGAGGGTCAGAAACAAGTAAACATGGTATCTCAAGAGTAGTTCAGGAGACATTACTGCAATAATCCCCAAAATACAGTAAAACAGCACAATTTTAACATTTTGGTCGTGTTAAAGCACAAAATAGCGCCCCGCCGCCCCCCCCGTCTGGTACCCCCTTCCATGTGTCGCCACCACACGCCGTCCCCCCCCCCCCCCCCCCCCCCCCGCCAGTCTTGGGAACTTGGTCCACGCTTGGTAAACCATCCCACCCAGCACCCCCCCACCACACTACTTTAAAGTAAATTTTTAAATAGTGGGGGGCCCCCGGCCCCCGCCATACATAATGCACAGAAGTTTATAAGTCAAAAATTGCCCACCTCATATACAAGTGTTTGGAACACACAGAAACTGTCCATTATAAGAATAGTCCCAAGAAAAAACTAAGATATTAAAAAAAATAAAATAAAAAGGGGGCTACTCTGATGTGGGAGAGTGAATCCCCGATGTTGACTTCAATGATCGGTCACTTAGTTCAATTGCACGAAGGGCTGAAAAATCACCAGATGCAGGTAGTCAAGTAGAAACAGTCACGTCCAGGAGAGCGACTCTCCGATGTCAAGGTCCCCTGATAGCTGAAATGAATGGCGTAGTATTCACTTCAGTTTCAGTAGGTGCCGAGAAGACTTTTGCATCAATCCATTGAGTCCACCTCATCAGTAAGTGCCAGAGTAAGGGCCTGGTTAAATGGACCTGGCGGCTGAGCAGGACAGGAGACAACAAGAGAGTTCAGAATGTCCTGCGTAGTTAGGTTAAAATCTGAGAACTTTATTCGAGTAGCAAGGAGAGACCTTCCTGTTGGCCTGGAGTACGAGCTGGTGATGTGAGTAGCGCAGAGGATTGAATATGAGTGTGCGGGGTCGCCCTGGATTTGTTTTCATAGATGTGGTGTGACCTCATGATCTTGGTGTACTTGCCCGATAGAGATGGAAACCACAATGGTAGAAATTTAGTCAGGAAATCGATAGCATTCTCATCTTCCGAACCCTCTTCTAAGCACATAAAATGGAGATTATTTTGCTGATACCTATCCTCCAGCTCCGCAGGTTAACCCTGGAGTAACAGACAGAGGTCGGTTTCGTGGTACCATCCACTCAGATTCCCTTGAGCTCACGAGCAAAGGCTGAGAGTTCCTTTTCTATTGAGTTCAGTTTGGAGTCATATTTTAGCACCACTTCTTCAAGCTGCCAGAATTGGTGTTCAAAGGACTGGCGATTGTTCTCCATGCAGATGACAATACCTCCAGCCTTCCAACATCAAAGAGGCTTTGGAGCAAGTGCGGCTGGTGTATAGAGGGTGTTGGGGCACCGCCCCATCAGTTTTAATTCAATAAATAATGCTTTAAGTAATTCACTATTTTGTCTTGACCACGGACAGCAGCAGAGGTTACCATATCGTTACCTACTTTATATGGTATCGTTACGGGACCACTGCTTCAGCCGGCGCATATGAGCATTGGGGCAGCTTCCCCTGATGCCCCTGTAGCACATGCGCAACAGCAATTTCCTTAACATTTTGTTAAAGCAAAGGTACTCAATGTTACTCAAAGCGCAAGGTATCATGGGTATATCAGCTGTTACCTAGGAAACCGAGTATCCAATCTGAGAAGGCGATGGTTGTTAATGGATAAGGAGCAAAAACAAATGTCAGAGATTAAAAGTGTTGAGCAATTATTGACAAATCCATTCCTAGGAATGAGTTTCGAGGAGAAGCTGAAACTGAAAAGAATAGGATCTGATCAGTCTGTTCTGACACTTCAGCAATCTGCAAAAGACAGGGGTAAGGAGTATGTTTGGAAGTTTACAAAGTCGTGGTATGAGAAAAAGAAGTGGTTGTGTGGTAGCATTACCAGAATTTTGTTGTTCTGCTTCCTGTGTTTACTGTTTGGAGGGGATATTGCTTGGACAAAAACAGCAGCAAGTGACTTGAAGCATCTTTCTGAAAGGATTAAAAAACATGAATCATGTAAATCTCTCTTGGACAGTGTGATTAAACTTGTCATGTTAGAGACTGTAAATATACCTACACTATTAGATGACAGCTACCGTACTGAATAAAAAAAAAACAATGCAGAAGTGTATTAAAACAGATCCGTCCTGTCAAAGCTGATTGATTGTGTGAGGTTGTGTGATGCTTTTGAACTGGCATTACGTAGACACATTGAAACCAAATCTTTGAACCCTTGTGGATTTTGTATCGATTATAGATAAAGCAATGGAGAAGCATTTAAAAACAGCAACTGTGTTTAAAGGCAAATCTAAAACAGTGCAAAATGAACTGTTGGACTGTATTCTTGATGTGACCGGGGAATTAATTGTTCAGTAGTTAAGAAGCACTGAATTTGTTGCTGTACAAGCTGACGATACCACTGATCTGTCAACAAAGTGCCAGTCAGTGCTGGTGTACTGGTATACTGATGGAAGCAGCAAAGTCGTGGAAAGATTTTGTAGTTTTAGTCAGCAACATGATTCCTGTGCAGACTCAATTGCCAATGCAGTGCTTGAACAAATGGTGATGTATTTTCACGGAATAATCGGAAGCGAGATTAATATAAAAACTGTTGCAGGAATAAGTGATGAATCTCGAACAAACATGACACATATGCACATTCTTTGCTTTCACTTAATACATTCCCTTATGACAACAAGGATTCCTAGCAACATGTAAAAAAAAAAAAAAAAAAATATATATATATATATATATATATATATATATATATATATATATATATATATATATATATATACACACACACACACAGTGGCTTGCAAAAGTATTGACCCCCCTTGGCATTTTTCCTATTTTGTTGCCTTACAACCTGGAATTAAAATGGATTTTTATTTGGATTTCATGTAATGGACATACACAAAATAGTCCAAATTGGTGAAGTGAAATGAAAAAAATAACTTGTTTAAAAAAATTCTAAAAAATAAATAACGGAAAAGTGGTGCGTGCATATGTATTCACCCCCTTTGCTATTAAGCCTCTAAATAAGATCTGGTGCAACCAATTACCTTCAGAAGTCACATAATTAGTTAAATAAAGTCCACCTGTGTGCAATCTAAGTGTCACATGATCTGTCACATGATCTCAGTATATATACACCTGTTCTGAAAGGCCCCAGAGTCTGCAACACCACTAAGCAAGGGGCACCACCAAGCAAGCGGCACCATGAAGACCAAGGAGCTCTCCAAACAGGTCAGGGACAAAGTTGTGGAGAAGTACAGATCAGGGTTGGGTTATAAAAAAATATCCAAAACTTTGAACATCCCACGGAGCACCATTAAAGCCATTATTAAAAAATGGAAAGAATATGGCACCACAACAAACCTGGCAAGAGAGGGCCGCCCACCAAAACTCATGGACCAGGCAAGGAGGGCATTAATCAGAGAGGCAACAAAGAGACCAAAGATAACCCTGAAGGAGCTGCAAAGCTCCACAGCGGAGATTGGAGTATCTGTCCATAGGACCACTTTAAGCCGTACACTCCACAGAGCTGGGCTTTACAGAAGAGTGGCCAGAAAAAAGCCATTGCTTAAAGAAAAAAATAAGCAAACACGTTTGGTGTTCGCCAAAAGGCATGTGGGAGACTCCCCAAACATATGGAAGAAGGTACTCTGGTCAGATGAGACTAAAATTGAGCTTTTTGGCCATCAAGGAAAACGCTATGTCTGGCACAAACCCAACACCTCTCATCACCCCGAGAACACCATCCCCACAGTGAAGCATGGTGGTGGCAGCATCATGCTGTGGGGATGTTTTTCATCGGCAGGGACTGGGAAACTGGTCAGAATTGAAGGAATGATGGATGGCGCTAAATACAGGGAAATTCTTGAGGGAAACCTGTTTCAGTCTTCCAGAGATTTGAGACTGGGACGGAGGTTCACCTTCCAGCAGGACAATGACCCTAAGCATACTGCTAAAGCAACACTCGAGTGGTTTAAGGGGAAACATTTAAATGTCTTGGAATGGCCTAGTCAAAGCCCAGACCTCAATCCAATTGAGAATCTGTGGTATGACTTAAAGATTGCTGTACACCAACGGAACCCATCCAACTTGAAGGAGCTGGAGCAGTTTTGCTTTGAAGAATGGGCAAAAATCCCAGTGGCTAGAGGTGCCAAGCTTATAGATACATACCCCAAGAGACTTGCAGCTGTAATTGCTGCAAAAGGTGGCTCTACAAAGTATTGACTCGGGGGGGGGGGGGGGGGGGGGGGGGGTGAATACTTATGCACGCTCAAGTTTTCTGTTTTTTTGTCTTATTTCTTGTTTGTTTCACAATAAAAAATATTTTGCATCTTCAAAGTGTTGTGTAATTCAAATGATACAAACCCCCAAAAGATCCATTTTAATTCCAGGTTGTAAGGCAACAAAATAAGAAAAATGCCAAGGGGGGGGGGGGGGGGGGGGGGGGGGGGTCAGTACTTTTGCAAGCCACTGTATATGCACTGTGTGCCTTTCACAGTGGACCACCATCACAAAGCACTTTACAGAGTTAGGCTGTGGACTGTGCATTATATGCAGAGTCACTTACAATAGGACATTGATTTAACATCTCATCCACAGGATGGAAGACAAGGAGATGTTTGTTTAAGCAACTTGCTCAGGGTCACACAGTGAGTCAGTCAGTGGCAGAGGTGGGATTTGAACCAGTAACCTTCTGGTTACAAGCTCTGGACTTTTTACCACCAGACCACACTGCCTAATTAGAGAGAAAGAGGCAGCAATGTGAATGCAACACTTCTTCAAATGAGGTGTCCTTACTGTATCAATTAGTAGCTGATATGTACCATATACAGTCCATACATCTATATTGCCTCCATTGCTCTGCTTTGAGTCCTTGCTGTGAGCAAGCTCAGAGCTCAGCAGGCATTTGATTTTGGCAGCTTTAGTGAAAAATGAAAGGACAACTAAAATAAATAGTCAATTGAGCAACTTTTCAATATCCTGTTTGGAATTCTAGAGCTGGCAATTTAACCCTGTTCCAATAGAAAAAAAAAGCCTATACTATGTAAGTTTAATCAATTGTCATCTGCACTCTTTAATGTATCCAATTGCTATGAACATATGTGCCTTTTAAATATACTATACTCTTGATGGTCACTGTCATTCGTTGTATCACATGCTAGACTTGAGATTTGGGTATTTGGTTAAAATGAGTAACACATTTATTAGACTTCAAGGCGCTTCATGTGCTTTGAGAATTTCATTGGGGGATTATTACAGTCTATCCAGTAATAACCTCTTACCACTCTTCCCTCCACTTTGAAGATTTGTTTCTACACCTCCTTCCCCATCAGCAAGCTTCATGATAATACCCCTTGTTTGTCTCCAAGAGACAGTTTTAAAAGTATGTGTTTAAATGTATATGATTGCTAAGCTCGCTGCAAGTACTTTAATTAACAGTGAAAGAAAGAGCACATTTACAACTCCAATTACAATTTAAATAGACAGGCTGATTCTTCTTTACAGTGGAGTAATCTACTCCCTTGCTATTCTTAATCAAGATCAAGTTGTCAGATTGCTGCTGCAAGCTACTTATTTTTCACTACTGAACTGATATTATAGTGTTAGCAAATCCTCTCTACCCTCTGACTTAGATGGAGGAAACCGAGCTATGACTCTAGACTTCACAAGTCATCATCCCTCACAGAAATCTTGTAAACATGGTTCTACAAATGCTTTCATTGTTCTAATCGGATTTCTAAAAGCTGGGATAGAAAAGCAGGCTCAAAAAAGGGTAATGTGCTGAAGGCATCAACACAGTAACTCATTAAGCTCATTAAACTCACCGTCGATGCGGGCCCTACCACGTGGTAGATGACCTCGACTGAAGTTATGCATCCCGAGCCGAAGGTGAAGGCGCGAACGAAAGTCAAGGTCTTCTACCACAAGGTAGACCCCACATCAAGAAGGCTCTATCATTACTAGAAAATGATTTGTTTCTTTATATTCTCTTTAAAAAAAACAAAACTTTATATACTATGTTTTCCTTGGACTTCTGATATTTCACCAGTTAACATTCCGTTGGGGATAATAGTCCCTAACATAATTAGAATAGAAAAACAACATACAGGTAGAGAAAATGCTATTATTATTATTATTATTATTATTACTATTATTGCTAACATATTTATTTATTGGGGTCTTACTCTTCTTATAATGTATCTGCACATGTGCAATTGTTGAACAGTCCATGTAGTATTGAGTCTGTTTCTAAACAGGCAGGGAGTGGATTGGCTGGTGCTGAGAAAACTGAAACAGGGTTGGAAGTTTGACTCGCTGGTTTTGAGGGAGGGTGTTGTCTGGATCCAGCTGAGGACAGAATTGTGGACCAATCATGTCTTCCCTGTTGATTTGCTGTCCAGTAGCTGTGAACTGAGCCTTCATTACGGTGTCCTGTCACAGAGATGATTTCCCCAGCATCAGAAAGTATGTTTAAGTAGGTTTTTTTTTATGTTATCAGATTAGTTGTAGATTAGAATGTTAAGGGGAAAAGCCGGTATTTGTGCACGGATTGATTTTAAAATATACTTCACAGTTAAGCACTTCAACTGTTTCACAGAAGAAGATTTTGAAAGTTTTTATTTTCAAAAATGTGTCAGGCAGCCATCTTGTTTAACTCAAGTTTCTTAAAAGATGATGCTTGTGACATTTCGAGTTAGTCAATTAAACTGTTTGTCAACTGAGGCAGTTTTAAATTTCAGATGTAAACATACACCTGGTTGCCATCTTTTTTTATAAAACATAACCATTTTGACATATTTGTATTCCATTGTTATTGGGACAATAACTACCAAGTTTGGAGTTTGTTGGTCAAACGGTGTTCAAATAGCAGCAGTTTGCTGTTAAGGGTGAATTTCATTAAAGTTTGTGGCAGCCATTTCAACATTAAAATTTATCGCAGAAACTTCTGCTTCATCAACTTAATGCGGGCTTGGATGCTAATGATATGTGTAAAGTGTCAGATCAATGGATTCACCGGTTCCCAGGAAGAAGATTTCGAAAGGTTTCTGAAAAATGTGTCAAAAGGCCATTTTTGTTTCCGGTCAACACCATTTTTTAAAAGTCAGTTGTATTGATACAGTATCAGGGAAGATGCTTGTGGAGTTTGGAGTTAGTCCAGTAAATCGTTTGTCAACTGACGTAGGTTTAAATTTCAAATGTAAACTTATAAGTGGCGGCCTTCTTGTTTTATAAAACATCAACATTTTCACATACTTGTATCCCATTGATACTGGGACGACAACTACCAAGTTTGGAGTTTGTTGGACAAATGGTTTTCAAACAGCAGCAGTTTGTTGTTAGGGGCGCGTTTCGATAAGATTTGTGGCAGCCATTTTGACATGAAAATTTATCACAGCAACTTCTGCTTCGCAAACTTGATGTGTGTTTGGATGCTGAAGATATATGCCAACTTTCAGATCAATCAATTCACTGGTTCCCAAGAAGAAGATTTCGAAATGTTTTATCAGAAAAATATGTCACGTCACCAATTGTAAGGACGCAGCAGCAAAATTTTTTCAGCATCTGACAGCCAATGTATCCAGCTAGTTAACTGCCAAGTCAGAACCTGATCAGTCACACAGCTTTGAAGCAGCAGCAGCTTAAAGTTTTGGGAAGAAAAAAAAAACTTCAACAATAACAATAGGCTTCTCAGCCTTTGGCTTGGAAGCCTAATAATCAGTGCTCCATCAGTGCTTCCCTGCGATAGTCAAAAGTACATTCTTATATATTTCACAACAGACCTCTCTGAATAATCTCAAAATAGGTTAATCTGTTTACACTAAAAATGTAAAAAAATATAAAATCACAAATACAATATATAATAGTCTAGCTATACATACCTCCACTTTCACTGATAAACCACTGAAATCTCAGAAGCAAGGCGAACTCACCGTGAAGCTAAATCAGTAAAAACTTAGCACTGAATCCCGCTGTTAAAAAAAAATTAAAAAAGCATTTCTCTTATTATATTTATACTGTAGTATTTATAACCTCTATTTGGAAATGTGTATTACAGTGAAGCTATTGCTACTGATTGTCACGTTAAGTGTGGAAGGGTAACCGCATGAAACAAATATTAAGAACATGAGAACATAAGAAAGTTTACAAACGAGAGGAGGCCATTCGGCCCATCTTGCTCGTTTGGTTGTTTGTAGCTTATGGATCCCAGAATCTCATCAAGCAGCTTCTTGAAGGATCCCAGGGTGTCAGCTTCAACAACATTACTGGGGAGTTGATTCCAGACCCTCACAATTCTCTGTGTAAAAAAGTGCCTCCTATTTATTGTTCTGAATTCCCCTTTGTCTAATCTCCATTTGTGACCCCTGGTCCTTGTTTCTTTTTTCAGGCTGAAAAAGTCCCTTGGGTCGACACTGTCAATACCTTTTAGAATTTTGAATGCTTGAATTAGGTCGCCACGTAGTCTTCTTTGTTCAAGACTGAACAGATTCAATTTTTTTAGCCTGTCTGCATATGACACGCCTTTTAAGCCCGGAATAATTCTGGTCGCTCTTCTTTGCACTCTTTCTAGAGCAGCAATATTAATAGAACATAGTTCAAATAATAAACTTGGAATTAGTAACGATAGGCTAGTAGCACAACGTCTGCACAGCAAATTAACAAATGTATTTTAAGCTACGAGGGGATCATAATGGAAACATTTAACAAATAATTACATTTGTTCATCTTCAGAGAGAACAAAAAAAGCAGGGACAACAAAGTAGAACAGTCCTGTTACATCTGCTGTGTAAACCTGGACCCTTTTTATTGAAATGCAGATTTATTTATTGGTACATTTTTATGATGCGTGATAAACTGAAATGTTAGCATAGCCCCTCCTTAATTACCATAAAATGACACCCAGTGGCATGGCACTATTGTGACCATGACAATATGCCATAACATACTTTTTGTTTATGGTGTATACAGTGCTACTTCAGTTTTTCACAGAATATATTAATTCACTTCAAGTAGTACATTTGTGCACAGAGTTATTAATTAACCTGCGTGTGTTTTACAAAAGCTTGTAAAGTTATCATAGTCCTCTATTGAACATTTCTCTATGCAACTGGAAGTTTAGCTGTTACAATCCTATTTTAAATAACTGCTAGATTATTTCAAAAGACTGTAGAGCTCTTTGATCCCCACCCTCTCACTGAGCTGGGCCACATGGTATTCCATTATGAATACAAACATTATGCTACTACAAACACTAAATGATGTATTTCAAAAAGAATATTAGGTGTCAAACCATTACATTAACCCCGGTGCACAGGAATGGGATGTCTCGTCCCAACTCTGCTGTATTAAACTGAATCTGTGTATTTCAATAGCATGTATCCTATCATGCTTTTAAATGAAATGTCCTCAAGTACATTCCAGGAAGAAACTATCACTGCGCTAAATTAAACAGGCTGCCTGATGTATTTCAAGGAACTTTAGCTATCATATTCCCATATTAAACAGCCTCACACTGGATATCAATAAAAGTGTGACATTCACACTTCACACTCTGATATACATTGAGCCAGCTTGCTGGTTATTTCATATGATTTTTAAGGAGCATGCTGCAGTATTAAATCTGCACACATTTTGTCTAAATTGGTAATTTTGCTCCCCTGCTCCTCTTTTGAATAGGTTGAGGTCTTTCAATACAATTTTAAAAGAGTGAAATCCATTCCTACCTTTTATTAGCTATAGCCAAGTTATCACTGCACTCTCCTTCTAATGCTCTGAAGATATTTTTCCTCCTTTTTTTCCCTAGATTTATAGATTTAAAAAAATAGAATACTGTAGGCGATGCAGAGCAGCAGGCAGCCCCAGGTGATGCAGAGCAGCAGGCAGCCCCAGGCGGCGCGGGTGCGGCATCCCATGTTCGGGCTCCTCCCACTCAGGTGCAGGACGTTCAGGCCCCTCCCACTCAGGCCTAGGATGTTCGGGCTCCTCCCAGGTTTCTCTGCTGCTTCTTGCAGCTTTTCCTTCCTCCTCCCATCCTCTCCTGGGCCGGCGCATAGGGACATCCCGCCCAGTTATGCCCATCCTCCTCGCAGCGACCACACTAGTCAGCCGGTGGCCCCTCTGGACATGCCCACCAAGGGTGGTCCTCTTTCCCTCACCAGGAGCACCATGGGAACAAGCTGGCTGGGTCCTCCAGCTGTTGCTGCTGCAGCTTCTGTTGCTGCCTGCTCTTCTTGCCCATTTGTTTTCTTCAACAACAAAGAAAACAAAAAAAAAACTGCACTTCCGCTCTGAGTCTCCAGGGGGTGCTATCCCATCCTGACACCAACTGTGGCGGGGTAGCCAAAGTGAGGCGACTCAGAGTCAGAAAGTAAATAAAATACTTTTAGTTAAATAATAATCAACGCTCAAAACAAAAGGCCACTTATATCCTTGTTGTCATTTTAATTAATACTGAAAGGGGTTAATAACCCATCACTCAAGACTACAAAGCATTCTTCAGTGAGAATCACAGGCCAGAGTTATTGCTTATAGTCGATGGTTTAACAGTTCTATAGTCATGTTGAGTGTTTTGTAGTTGAACCTCCCGGAGAGGTCTTTTTATAGTTTCTCCAACACCACACTTGCTACTTCACTAATGAATATTTATATCATAATGGATTTTATGTACCTTTTCATCCATTATGGAGGAGTAATTACACTGGCAGTTAGCCACCAATAACAAGTTCTGGCAACCACACACAGTTTCAGATGCTGCAAAGATTTTGTTTGTAAGGGCTTGGGAATGTATCCGTTTTTGCTGAAATGTATTCAAAAGAAGAGTGAAAACAAGAAGGATTATTAGGTCTTCTATTTAGAAAAAGTGTTTCTTTCTAAAGCCTGATTCGCACAGGACTAAAAATCACCACATAAACAGGTGGATTTGGATTTTTTTACTGACACTGATGAAATTTAGTCCTATGCAAACCATCCATTTCTTTTTTATCCCAGAGGTAGAATTGTAAAATTTCAACTCAAGCGTCCTTTACTCCTGTGCGAATCGACCATGTCAGTGTTTTACTGGAACTGAGACAGCATTTATAGGGTATTCGACTCAAAGCAACACCAGCCTTTACAATAAACCATAATATGTTAATGTTAAAATAGGTAAGGATCTGTCCTGAAATTTACAGTTCAGTTAAATGTAACGACTGGGCATAATCAAATTGGGGACGGGCGAAAATACAAAACATAATTGTCGACTTAAAAAATTGATGCTTTGAATGACTAAATGAAAAGGTCCTCAGTTCATATGCTTTATTCTAACTCCATCTTGCACGAATTATTTACATCTGGTTCATTGTTTATGCACAAAAGCGCCTTCTCCGGCCATAACACCGCATTTAATTTTAAATTTACCGACTTTCTTGAGGAAAATTAATCCATATCTGGGAGGTTACTCAACCTCCTCTGCTTTTGAGGAAAATTGAGGAAACCTCATTTTTTGTCCTGTGCATCTCATACTTAAGATATGTTTGTGTACATGGTTTGTACACATGTATGTTTCATATTTATCGTTTGTATGCACTATTCACTTGATTTATTTTGCACTACATGTATTAATTATTGTTTGATAACACTTTTTATGTTCTTGAATTATTTTGTGTTTTTTAGTATTACAATACAATACAATACAATAAAATTAGTTATTAGTTTTGCAGAGCATCCCAGGTCACTTTACAGTAAAACATAATAAAAAGCTGTTGGCCAATCAATCCAGCTCAAAAATAAGCTAATGAAAAAAATATGTTTTTTTTGAAGCTGATTTAAAAGATTGTGCCAGCTTTTCTGATAGAAGTTGGGGCAGTTCCAGAGGCACAGGGCATAACAACTAACCCTGATTTTAAGCAACTTCTAGGAATCACCAATTGTTCAGCATTTACTGAGCGCAAGCTGCGAGGAGCATAGAGCATCAACAATTCCTGCAAATATGTGTAGTGTCTTATAGGTAGTGAGCAGAATTTTACAATCAATCCTATATTTAACAGCAAGCCAGTGCAGTGATCTAAGAATGGGAGTGATATGTCATGAACGGCTGGTGCATGTAAGCATTCTAGCTGCAGCATTGTTAACTAGCTGGAGCCGATGTAGCTTAGAATCAGGGAGACCAGCAAACAGAGCATTACAATAATCCATCCGAGAAAGAACAAGACCATTAACCAGCTTCGCAGCATCTTTATCAGATAAAATGGATCTCAGCTTAAAAATGTTTCTCAAATGATAAAATGAGGCCTTCACAACAGAGCTAATGTGGGCATCCAAACACAGTTCTGATTCCATAGTAATTCAACTTTCTCACTGTATTACATGGGGTCAGAAGAGTACCATCAGATGAGACTTCAATACTAGTGGATTTAGCGAGAGTGTTTTTGGAGCCCACTAATAATACCTCTTTTTTTCTAGGATTTATTTTCAAGGCGTTTTCAGCCATCCATAATTGAACTTCACTCAGGCACTGAGACAGCAAAGAAACTGCCATCTCTGGTTTTGTAGGAAGGGAACACTATGCATAACAGTGGAATCCCAAATTGTATTTATTAATAAATGATCCAAGAGGGAGCATATAGACACTGAAATGCAAGGGATCAAGGATTGAGCCTTGTGGAACTCCATATTTCACATCACCTGTCTCAGAGGACTGGTGTCAATGGCGTCAGTTCCTGTAATTCTCATATAATTTTGTAGTCTCTCCGGTAAGATCCCATGATCCACAGTGTCAAAAGCAGCAGACAGATCCAGTAACACTAGAGGAGACAATTTTCCAGTGTCAACAATGCAAAGGAGGTCAATACAGAGCCTCAAAAGGGCAGTCTCTGTACTATGTCCTGAGCGAAAACCTGACTGAAATTTTTCCAGTAGCCCATATTTACAAAAGTGACCCTGAAGCTGGGCAGGCACAACTATTTCAAACAACTTTGCTAGAAAGGGAATGTAGGAAATAGGCCTATAATTTGCAATATCATGTGAGGAAAGGTTTTTTTTTAAGAGGTTTACTTTCAGCCATTTTAGAATAGAGAGAACCCTTCCAGCTGTCAAAGAGCAGGTAACAATATGAGATAAAGTGGGACCAACACTCCCTAATAAGCCAGGTATACGGTGTCCATTTTAGGACATCCTCAATCCTCACCCCTCCTCAAGTCAATTGTCACCCCTCCTTGAGTCAATCCTCACCCCTTCTTGAGTCAATCGTCGACATCAGACCTCATTGCTTCTTGAGTTAATCTCACCCCTGCTCGAGTCAATCGTCAGACATCAAACCTCACCCCTCCTTGAGTCAATCATCACTCCTGCTCAAGTCAATCCTCACCTCTCCTCGAGTCAATCCTCAACCCTTCTCGAGTCAGTCCTCAACCTTCCTCGAGTCAATCCTCAACCCTCCTTGAGACAATCCTCACCCCTCCTCAAGTCAATCATCACCCCTGCCCGAGTCAATCCTCAACCCTTCTTGAGTCAGTCCTCAACCCTCCTTGAGTCAGTCCTCAACCTTCCTCGAGTCAATCGTCAGGCATCAGTCCTCAAGTTTTAATTTTTTTCAGGGAGAGTGAGAGGTTGGATAGAGTTATCTGAATCACCCAATCAAACAGGAGCAAAAAAAACTTTCTGTGCTTCCATTGGATGTCACAGATGTCAATGTAGCTGCTGGTTGGTGTGTGTGTTTTTACCTTTACCATTTAATATGTATACTGTAAGAGTTTTAAAAAATACTTTAAGTTATGATGTGAATTTCATTATTTGAATTAGTTTGGATTTAAATTGTAAGCAAATCTTCTCAGCATACATCATCAGACATAACTGTTTGTTTTTTATTTAATTTAATTTTGTTATGTAATTAAAAAGTCCTACTTTCAGGAATTATTCCCCAGGACAAAACTACTGCAGGTTAATAATAGTAGGGGACACTATCAAAGTAAGAAGAAATTGTTTTGGGGACTTGATTTTATGTGCTGGATCAAAAACATTGGAACCTTTCAATAATGCAAGAGACCTGGTTTATATGTGTAATTTAGTTTGTCTTCTGCTACACGTTTTTTAAGATAATATAGAAAGTCCCTACAAAAACACACACTTGTCGGGAGATGGCCAGGTATATATGAAGTCAAATCAGCTGCTCATCAGGTTTTGGGTGTTCAGAGGAGGAACAAGACAAGTAAGAACTGAGAAAGTATAATGTGCAATTGCTACTCGTACTGGATTTCGACCAGCACGGTACTTGTTTGTCAAAAAGTGTTTGTCTGTCTATTTTGTTTTGTGTTGTTTTTGTTTTGTTCAAGCTTCAACCCGCAGTGCTGTGTTTGTCTCTTCCTGGTTTGATGTCAACGCCAAGCCATCTCTGTCACACTACTCCAAGGAAACAAAAACACAAAATGTCTTTTTTAAACAACATACAAATACACACGATTGGGGGGAGATCATTCAGTCCATCAACGCTTGTCTGGTTCCCACTAAAGGATTGATCCCAAAACTGTGTTGAGTCTTAAAGGATCCCAATGACTCAACAAAATGGCTAGGTAACCCATTCATACCCTCACCACACTGTCCTAATCACCTAGTCTCCACTTAATTACCAGCTGTGTCCTCTGGTCCTGTGCTGTGTTTAAAGTATTGGTAGGGCTAACTTCATCAACTTCTTTTAAGTTTTTAAAGACTTCCATCAGGTCTGCCCTAATTCTTCTTTGCTCCTGTCTAAATAAAATCATTCCCCCTATAGAGGTAACATGTTAGGATTGAATCCTGGAAAGAGTCATTTTAACTGCTCCATTTACTTAACAAAGCCTGCACCAATAACAACTACGAAACTATGTTAAGTGAAAGCTAATGTAATCCCTGAAACACACTGTGCTAAAAAATACTTTACATGCTGGAGATTCTTGCAGTTGAAATCTGTGACATCTGTTCCCTGGATTACGACATTTATAAGACGAAAGCCTCCTAAGCAAGCACTCCAAACAAAAAAGCTTCTGCTAAGAATAGCAGAGATAAAAACAATACCAGCACGACCCAGTTGTTAAAGCACCACACATACGTTGCTTTTTTAAATTTGATATCTATTGTAAGAACACAAAGCTTGTTTTTTTCTAAACTGGTTCAGTGAGCAAGAAATACTGGCCCTGGAATGGAATGTGTTGCAAAGAAGATTCCACATTTCTGATGGTTTGTTTGTTTGTCTGAATCAATCCATGTAAGAAAAAGGAACTAATTAATTAATGACAGTACTCAGAAGAAGTGAAAGTCCAGAAGTGACAGAGTGGTGAGTGAATACAGATGATGCAATGCAGTGCGTAATAAACAGATATACAATAATATCCAGGTGCAAGGGTGTTTACTGAATAATTGACAATGTCCAGAGTTTTATGGCAAACACCTGTAAATAATAAATGATGGAAGTGATACAGCGGCGTGTATCACTTTGTTTGTAATCCGCGGGTTTGACCCGAAACCAAAAGTCCGGTCTTTTTCCTCACCCACACGTAACACAAAACACAAGAAAAAGACAGACAGTCCGTAGTGAAACAGGGAAGTGCTGGTGTCCAGGTTTGTTGCTGGCTTGTGGCTACAGCTCCGGTTTATGTTAGTACTTTTAGTGAACAGACAAATAGACAGTGTTACTAGACGGACTAACAAACACAACACTGATGTTTCTCACAGATGCAGGGTCTCCTTTTAGGTTGTTTTCTAACTATTTACAAAGGAACAGATTACTTTGCTACGACCCCTATTTATATCCTTCCTCATGACCTCTTGGTTAAGGAGCGCATCCGCTTCTCCAATCCATGGATGCCACGCCGTTTCCCATCTGGGTCATTGAGTTTGGTTACTGTAGCCCCGCCCCTTTTGTAGCTGTCCGACTTCCACCTACCCACGGGAATAAATTGTCGTGCCTTTTAGTCCAAAGTACTCTGTTCCCTTTATACAGCGCCCTCACAGGTCGGGAGGGAGATCTAACATCAAGAATCATTCGATCTCTGTCACACCAGAGGTTTGGACATTTGGTGTACAGTAGCATCATAATCCTTTTATCAGCTAGTTTATTTTTCCATTTCTATTTATCCACATATAATTTGTATTTGTTTTTAATTAAAAGTAATTAATTACAGCACCTTGAGCTCCTATCAGATATCTGTCAATGCAAAAATGCATATATATATATATATATATATATATATATATATATATATATATATATATATATATATATATATATATGTATGTTATGGACCGTTGCCAAAATCGGGCAGTTGCCGTAATGCCCAGGTATTTGTTGAAGAGCCCAGCTGCAGCGGGCAGATGCCGAATTAGCTTTGAATTTTATGTAATTTCAGCATCTGCCCAAGCAGTTTATCAACTGCCCACAGCCCCCAGGCTCATGGCAAAGAAATAGTGTGCCATATTGTAACAAATTACAGGCTAATAGAAAGTAACATAGCAGTGTTCATCTTCTGGGTAGCTACTGCAGTTTTACACATTATTTGAATGTGTGAAAAATAATTTCTGCTAAACAAAAACTAAACTTTTTATAAGAAAACGTTTTCTTCTGAGTCAAATTGTCTTTCATATTTCTAAATAAGAAAAATACAAACTTTATACTGTTGATTAATGATTAATGAATATTGCTATGAGTTTCAGGTAAATATATTTGACTGGGTGGCTTTTACACATTTAAACTTAACTGTGATTATTAGTCTTTTGCTGATATTGAATTATCTCTCATTCAAACAATGCTCTGTTCAGAAATGTATATTGTATTACTGCAATAAGAATAAAATAAAACCTTGTTGCATTTTAATCTGGACTTACCCCCCATTACTCTAATCTCTATATCTAACCCATGATGAAAATAAACTGTGCATTGATATTTTGTTTAGTTCCGTTGCTATAGCGTTGTCAGAAAGGATTTAATTTCTTTAAATAAACATTGCAATGGGTGGCTTGGTGGCGGTGTGCTTTTGCACTTAAAGGCAACAAAGATAATTCACTCTCTATCTGTATTATACTGTATCTGTTAAAACTCTTTCTTCGCCCGGGTGTCAGTGGGCAGTTGACCAGCCAGGGCAGATGCCGAAATGACATAAAATTCAAAGCTAATTTGACATCTGGAGATTTGCCGCAGTTGGACACTGACACTTCACCAAGTGCCCAGGCATTACGTCAACTGCTTGATTTCGGCAACAGTCCATAACACACACACACACACACACACATATATATATATATATATATATATATATATATATATATATATATATATATATATATATATATATATATATATATATATATATATAATACATATATATAAGTTATTTGGTGACCTGTGTGTTTTGTCCTTGTAACAGTTACACACTCCAGTCATCTTTAACAAGTCAGCCAGCAACAGTTTGCAGTGAAAACACCATAGCATATGTTTATTTCATTGGCAAAACAAATCAGCAACACAAAACCTAACCCACCTTTAGGTTCTCAGGTTACTTAATCAGTTTTATTATCTGACGACTGATGAACAAGACCAAGCTTTGAAACCAAGCCTATGGAGTAATCTGATTTAAATTTGATACAGCTATATGGGATGCCTCCTCCTCCTGCATGAACAATAAAAGTGAACAGTGTATCGATGTTCTCCAGCTCAGCACCTTTTTTGCTCATCATTCTGCCACATGTCAAGCAGGCACAGTAAAAAAAAAAAACAGAAACACATGCGAGGGGGAAAACAGAGGTCAGCCCAGCCATCCTTTAAATGAGGATGACAATAATAGCAGTTGACATTTCACTTGGTGATAACAATGATCGTTACAACTCCACATTTGCTGGAATGTTTAACCCACCTGTTGCAGATCCTAGTTGATGGTATGTGGGCTTGGACAGATAAGGTCTGATAAGGCCAACAAACAAGATAAATAATCAGCTGAAGCAGACACATAATTTACAATAGCAAGATGGGTAACTGTGGCACCATACATTTTGAGGGTCTGTGATATGGCTTTTGCTTGCAAGGGGTGTGCAGGATTTGTATTAAGAAAAGGGCAGAGCGAAACTAGAAGTGGCTTACAGTTAGAGCAATAATTAGATTTAGGGTTAGAGTTAGAGTTAGACCTAATCTTGCACATCCCAAACTACACAACTTACTTGAGGTGAAAGATATGTGAGTTCTCGATCACAGTTCTAGAGTGGCTGCCTGTGCCAACCTCAAAAAATAATCACCAGTACAACTTTTCTGAGATGGAAAGGCAGTGCTACTGAGGAACAAATAATACTAACTATTTAGAGTGATGTCATCATCATAACAGCTGTTGTGAGTCTTAATGAAAATGCTGCATTCAGCTCTATTTTACTTTACAGCTTGCCAGCGGAACATGCTGTGTGCATTAGCTGTTGCAATTCCACCTGCAGGAATCAGTAGGTGGTAGTCTAAAAATCCAATTACGCCACTTAAACATAAATAAATTATAGAGCTTTTTTAACAGAACAAGCTTGTGAGCAAAATTTTGCGTCAGTTCATTTTAATTGACTTATGCAGATGGGGTTGAGCTAGCAATCTTAATATGCAATATACCAGTATATATATATATATATATATATATATATATATATATATATATATATATATATATATATATAATATATAATATTATATATTATACACATTTGTTATTTAATGGAAACAGAGCTTACTCATTTCTACTCATCTGTGTTGTGCATATTTACATTTTCTATCTAGGGTTTATATCACAACTGTGTCCTCGCCAATTAACATTAAAGAAAATACCCATTATAGCTCACAATGTAATTATTAACCATACTAAATACAATACCTCAATGAAAACTAACGAGTCTGGCTTAATTATCCCTAGATTCATGATGAAAACAGATTAACAATTAATATGATGTATATACAAGTATTGCAAATCAATCATAAATGTATATTTTTTATAAGACAAAAAGAAACTTAACAATCCAAATTATTAGTACATTTATTCATATTCTCAAAGGAAGAAGAATCAAGGTTAGGCTTAATAGTTAAAAACATGTATAAAGAAGAAATAAATTAAAACATTCAAGAAAAAGTAATGCATTGTTAAATGTTCATAATAGAGTAAATAGAGTTCATTAGTGAAGCAGTCTTAATAGTTCATCATGCCATTGTTTGATTCAGTCTCGCATTACATGCGGCAGCTTCCAAGTGGCTAAGTACGTATGTACAATGCCCAGCATCTAGTTGAATAAAGCACATTACGTATTGTGACAATATCAATATCATGGCTTCAGTTCAGTTACTTGTAAACACACAATGTAAGTCTGATACTTATTCTATTGGTGTGATGTTTAAAACTAAGTCTTCTTAACATGGCTGTCCTCTCTGTAGAAGTTAGCTGTGCAGCAGCGCAGTATCTCTGTGAAGTCTGTACTGTAGGCAAAAGCTTTCGTAGTTCCGGAGGCAGCCCATCTTCTCCAGGACAGCTTTGAAGATTTCGTTGAAGAACTTCGGAGTTTGATGAGTTTAGAGTGATGAGATGTTTTGAAGAAAGAACGAATCCAGCAAGCCCAGAGAGAAGAAGCAGAGAGAATTAAAATCCTTGTTTTGAGTTTAAATAACACGATGTATAGGTGTTTCCTTGTACTGTAAACAAATCCTTGTCGGTCATTCCATTGGTTCACAGTATTTGATAGACAGTTGCGTGTCACACAAAAAGGGTGTGTTAGAAATGGAATGTATCCGCCTATTTTGTTATCAAAGGATTTATCATTTAAACCTCCTATTCAATATAACTTTAGTTACATTCATTGGAGAAGCTTATGAATTTCAGTTTCATTCTCTATACAAAATTACAAATACAATCAAAGGATAAAATTCAAAAATAGTTATTAGTTTATAATATTCATTTAAAACACAATAAACCATTCAGATTTATTGGGAAACTTAAAATAACCATTACAATTGTGTCCACAAGTTATGTAATTATAAATGATTCTTAAAGCATTTTAACTAAACTCTAACACAATAATAGTACAACTGCATCATCACTATAGCTTGCTTTGATAAGTTTTATTACACCTTACAATTAGATAGCATTTTGGAAGGTGAGCTTCAAAGAGTTAACACAGTTTGTGGCCTGTGCCTTATCTAATCAGCTTTGAAGAAACAACCCATTCCCCACAGCATGTGTATAATAACCCATTCCCCACATATATCTGGAAAATGCTTCTTTTAAAATAAATTTAATCATGAATTTCCTTGAGATCTGTGATATACAAATCCTGGGTTAAAGACAGTATATTTTAACGGTGTCTGTGTTGTTTTGCTGAGCACGAGACTAATAACTGAGAGCTCTCATTCCGAATTGTGACTTGAGCAGGGGGATGTGGTCTCTGGACTGTGTGTTCTGTTTGTGTGTGTATGTGTGTGTGTGTGGGTGTTCTGTGATTGATTGTTTATGTTCTATTAACTTTTCGAGGTTAGACACACTGGACTTGCAGGGTGGTGCTAATAGCCTTCATCCTAGATCACAGAACTGTTGGTACTGTGACTTTTCATATGAACAGCACCTGAGAGGGGAAATAACTGAATCAGGGGGCTATGTTTGACTGTGGGCCAATAACAATGTATCTGTTCATGTTTATTTGTTCAATTTATCTGTTAACTCCACCAAACAGGGAAGTTTACCCACTTTTGTATTTACAACTACGCCACTGTATATAAGCCTGTTACTTCGAACCCCTAATAAGCGTGTCCTTGACAAATTCGAAATTCTGACAAATGAAAAAGGTCAATAGTTACTGTAGCTGAAAAAATGTTGAATGGTGTTGGAAAAGGCTGAACGTGCTGTTCAACTTGCTAAAGAGTATGATGTGGGAACGTCAACAATTACTGACACAAAAACTGCAAAACAAAAACTTGAGAAATTCTTAAATACCATGAAATCAAGCACCGCCACAGCATTGTGAAGAACTAGACTCTGTCAAGACAAGGCGAGAGAAAAAGCTTGTACATGTGGTTCATACAAGAAAGGGAAAAGGACACTGATTTCAGGACCAGCACTTCAAGAGAAAGCATTGCTATTCCATAGATGACTACTTCCAGAGGGCACGTTTTAAAGCTAGTGATGGATGGCTGTACAGACACGACATCGGGCAGCTTTGCTTAGCAGGGGAAAAACTCAGCGCAGATACAACAGAGTTAGAACCGTTCCATCAGAAAATGCTTCAGTGTAACACTAAGGAACAGTGTTTGGGGATATGAGAAGAATGCTAACGTTTAGCTAAAACTTTAGAAAACAATATATGTACATGTATTGCTGTTTTTTGTAAACTTGCATTCATCCAACTGTTGATTCACACAAACTATTTCTATGTCCCTGTCACAGCGTCACAACCAGAAAAAGGAATGAATGACAGAGAGGTGTGGTTTGGTGGAGCTGAGCGAATGTTTCGCTCAGCATTTAATAAACAGAACAGAAAATAAAAAGGTTGTACAAACAAACACAAACGCAGAACACGGCACGGGTAGCCAAAATAAACAGAAACAAAAATGGACTAAACTTAACAAAATGGTGCACGGACAGACACTGACAAACACGATGAGTTTTGAACACACAAGTATCGTGCTGGTCCCACCAGCACGCAATAGCAATTGTAATTATCACTCTCCTACTCTCTATCCCATGCTCCCTTCACCGAACACCCAACCGCGAGTATGTGAAAACGTCTATATCTCTATCTATATATACTGTTGTGCTGGGATTCAATTACTAATTAATTATTCACTTGAATCCCAGCATGTGAATTAATAAACTGCAATTCCCCGTGCTCACATATTATTCCATTTTACCTGCACGTGAAGTGCTGTGCAATCCTCATGCCTAAATACACATATACATTTTAAACACTCGTGTTACAGACCCGTTTATATCCCGTGTACCCATATCTATACACCAACGTTTAAACACACCACACACAACACATAACATATAATATACACAGGGGCCGTTCGGATGACCAGGCTTCTACCGTGTGTGTGTGTGTGTGCATGTGTATCTATATATATTAAGGCCCGACAGTAAAGTACCCCATTAACTTCATTCTAAGTTATGCTGAGTACATTCATTTAATTAAATCAAAAGAAAGTACATCTTTGTTTTTGATATTGTGCACATTGCCATTGAAAGGATACACCAGATGGCAGAGTTGAGGTGGTACTGAGTTATTTCTTTTTAACTGTCACACAATAAAAATAAACTCAAAGACATCTCAGATTTCAATAATTTGTTCAAGGTCTGAGTCAGAGAGGGGTGGATAAGGTGCAGAAGTGCCTTTTGGGTTTTTTCTTTAGCATAGCTTCTTTAGTGATAAAGTCGGGGTGAATAAGTACAAAGTGAACAATTTTTGTTGTTGTTGTTCATCCAAATCGACATGTCTGCTTACTACTTTTTGTTGTTTTCTTTACAGGTAATTGGTCACTGAGTTTCATAGCTACATCTGTTACCTTAAGCAAGAATGTTACCGATACTTTAAATTCTGTGAGGCAGTGCAGTGATTTAGAATATGTGACAAGGCTCCAACTGTTCTTATTCATCCAGTATACAGATAGCTGGAACCTTACATTGATTGTTTCACGTTCTGGGTTATAAATAACTATATATACAGTTCTCCCTCGCTATAACGCAGGTCTCGGGGGACATACGATATGAGCGTTGTAACTGAAGAGCGTTATAAACTGGGGAGGGGGTGGGGGGCTGCGGGACACATAACAACACACATCTGACTATAATACAAAATAAACTAACTCCCGCTCTATATTGCACATATAGTGAAGCAAAAAGGTAACTTTCCGTGAACTAATCATGCATAAAGCACCATGTGATCAACGCTATATTTTTTTTATAGCCTTTGAATGCTGCAATCATAGATATAACTCTGCCCATGTTATACAGGTTGTAAAACACTTCAAATATCTCTGAGTTTAAATTTATTCATCTTTACATATGACTTTAATCACTAGCTTTAATAAGATATTCAGACAGGTGGAGGGTGATCTAAACAGATGGACACAACTCCCTAACTCATTTCAAGCCTGCATGTACATAATAAAAATGAATATTCTTCCATGTATAAATTTCTTCAGTTCAATGGTTCCACTCCCTCCGCCGGTAGGTTATTGGGTCAAATTGCATTCAGTGATCTCCAAGTTTCAGTGGAAAGGGAAGTGGCCATACACTAAATTTCATATATTACATTGTGAAAAATATCTTTGACAAATTTCTAAATTTTACTTCTCGTCTTTTGTGTTGCGACCGATTACAGTCTGGTTTGATGCTAATATTCTTGTATCGAGGTGACAATTAGAAGAAAACTTAATATCTCCAATTAGACCACAAGACTTGCTTTATTCTGGCATTCCCCTTAAACAATGCAAATTACGTATTGGACCCATATTTCTTATTTGATCACGGTGTGGCGTTTGGTGGAAAAGCACACTAAATCTCAAACAAAGTGGTCTCCTCAGTCGCCTATCTTTCATAATACTACGCTCTTATCAGGTGGCCGCCCTTTTTCTTTCCCTCACTGGAGTGAAAAGGGGGTTCATACTCTAGATGATGCTGGCTGAATAGTGACAGCTCCCAGATTTAGTCTTCTATGAATGACAAGGGTGACAATTAATAGACAGACAGATACAACACGACAAAAACTTACAGTTACTTTCGGCTTTCAAAACCATAACAAAGGAACAGATCGCTCAGCCACATCCCCTGATATACCTTCAGTCACGCCCCCTTTGGTAACGAATGCAATCACATCTCCTCCAACCCATGACTGACGCATCGCCTACCACAGTAAGGTGCTGACTTCTAGTATTGTGGCTTCGTCCTCTGTTTGGATAGCTGACTTCCAACTGACCCCGGAATGAAGGTCAAACCATCCAGTCCAGTGCACACTGTTCCTGTTATACAGCACCCTCACAGGTCGGTCGGTCGGGAGGTTGTTGACTCTGATTCATTCTCTCTCTCTCACACAATACTACACAGTCATTTTCTATTAAATAACTTTTTTAGAACATGCTGTGTCTGGGCCAAACAAAACCCCCAACTCTCTGACGCAATTCAAAATATAAAGCAAAACTCCACATAGAAGTGTTTATCATCATTCTAAAACATAAACCACTGGGAGGTGGTAATGCAAATAGATTTGGAATCAGTGTCCATGTTTCTTTTACAGAAGTTTAGATACACACCTTTAATTTTTACACCTGAAATTTACCAACACAGGACATTTAATTTAAAATTTTACTATGTTTGAGAAATGTATTCCTTCTGTTTCTGTAACACTATTCTGGTATACTGGTTAAAACTGGTCTAGAAGCAATTTTTCCTCAGGAAATATCTGATGCTGTTCCTTTAAATGTTAAAATGCCTGGCACTCGAGTGTACTAGTTGAAGAGGGTGGATTGTGGTATATGGCTTCACTGCAGTGAGTTACATTAAAGAAGTTCTCTTGATTAATCATGGGACTTGGTGAGATGTCATTTAGCAATTATTATAGGAGCCCTCCATCTAGTAAGATGGCAAGGGAGCAGGCAAAGGCAATCATTGAGAGGCTGCTAGCTGACACAAAAAACATTTTAATTTAAAAGGAGTGTTAAAGGTACTCAGATGGTTATACCTACAGAGTGCAGAATATGATTTTTAATGTCTTTTATTGAAGCACTGGTTGCGCAAAGTCTTATATAATGCATTTTGGCAGACAGCCAGGAGTGATTCATTTTGTGAAGGTTTTAATACAATTTCTAATTTTGGCAGTTTTTGATTTTATCTTTTTTTTTTTATTTTTTTTTTTGTACTGGGCTTATTTTTTTAAATTTCTGAATGAAACCATGTGAAATTCAATTCTAATGTAAGTCTTTCCCAAGACGAAATGTTTATCATTTAATTTTACAAAGTAAAATGTACTGCTATTGTGTTTTTTATAGTTATGGATGACTTTATTTTAAGTGCTATTTAAGTGTATACAAAAGAGACCTATTTACATCAGATAACTGGACAAGTGGGTATTTCACTCCCAATACCACATCTGTGATACTAGGAATGTAGACATGCAGACATTCCCAGTCTCACTGAGCTCAATAGACTGGAAGAAAGCAGAACCCCCGATTTAAACTCTAACACACATCACAGCTCAGGACTTCAACCTCTGCGCGCTCCAAAGCCTTTTCACATCCATTAACTGTATCACACAGTACCACTCTGTGTGTAGGATAAATCATACAGTCAGGAGAGTGCAGGTTTGCATTCTGACTTTCCTGCAGGTTAGAGAGGGAAAACCGTCAGGCGCCGTTTCTCTTCATTGATCTACAGTAGACCCTCCTAGGCAGGCACCTAGTGAGCTCCAGTCGTGACTCAGTTATTATAAAAAAAAAAAAAAAAACTATATTCACCTCAGGTCCACACCAGAATGAATGACGTATTTGCCATTTTGCTTGGGCAAAGTTTGTTTGGGCATGTCGGCAGTGCTGCAAACTTGAATGGAATACATGTATAATACCCCTTCTCCACTGACAAGTCCGACCCGTGTGGGCTCGGTACGGTACAGGCACAGGTGATTCGCCACTGGCTATTTGTCAAGCCGAGCATGAACCAAACCATGAAACTCTGGCCTCACAAGACATCTGAATCCGGCTGTGAGCCGAGCCGAGTCAGGGGCGGGGTTAAGGATTTTTGTCATTATGTTGCATCAGTCAGTACACTTCAGAAAGACAAACAACAAACATGCTGGGTAGCAAGTGTGATGAGAGAAAAGTGCAGCCTTGGGACGCTGAGGAAGTGCAGTCTCTGTTTCTCTGTGGGCAGATGGAAGTGTTCAGAAATGAGAAAGTTTATGCACAAATTTGTGACGATTTTAAGCAAATGGACATAAACCGCAGGTACGGTACACTTAACTCACACACTCAGGAAACACACAATTCTACCAAATCTTTCATCCTTGACCTTTATTATATTAATATAAAGAAAAAAAAATGCAGAAAATAAAAACATTCAAAACTTATTCACAAAAATATAGTTAAACAAAATCCAGCTGTACCATACATAACAAAATCCAGCTGTACCATACATACAAAATCCAGCTGTACCATACATACAAAATCCAGCTGTACCATACATCCGGCTCTCATTGCACTCGCGCAGCAACCAAACAAAAAACATCTAGAAAAAATAACAACTATCCTTAAACAAGATATCTTTGGCAAATCATATTTTTAAAATCTCCTTTTTTCCCCCTTCAACAGAACTAATTGAACTTTATTAATTCGATATAATCAGTAAAATTTCTAAATATATTTACAAAATATAGTGATACAAGATTCAGCTGTACAGTTGGGCTATTAATTTTTGAACACCATTTGTTTGCGCGTCTTTTGGCAAACTGAGTTAATTAATAACAATAATTAATAACAACCGTCCTTCGTTGCGTGTGACGTCAGTAGCACGGCTCGGCTCTGCAGTGGAAAAACAACCCAGGCTCTCCTTATCCACACAGTGAGTTCTTGGTTCAGCCTCAGCGTGGCTGGGTTGTCCAGTGGAAAAGAAGCATAAATGACTCACACGTGTAGGTCTGCATGTTGAATGAACCTGGAAACGAATTAAAATAAATGTGTTTCCAGCCAAAGTATCGTCCTGGCCTCTTACGATGCTCGACTACATCTACAATGAAAATTTGCTGGACCTGTATCCTAACCTCAGAACAGCACTGCATTTGTTTTTAACTGTGCCTGCCACAGTAGCTTCTGAGGAGAGAAGCTTTTCTTCCCTGAACATGAAATTAATCAAAAACTATTTACTTTCTACAATGTCACATGTTTGACTGGACTGGGGCAGATAACTATCGTGCACCAGATCTGCCGAAAACTGGATTGTTCAGCTATAATGGCAAACTTTGTTGCTGAGCAAGCATGAAAGGTTCATTTCTAACTATCTCTGTGAGTGCGTTTTTTTTCTCAATTGCTGTAGTAAAATGCAAATCATTTAATCATGTTGTCATTGCCCTGTTTCAAAGTCATGGTATCGTAACATAATATTACTGGTAAGAATAGAGAATGGGGAACCCAGAATCGAGCTTTGCACGGGGCCACCATGGGACAAACGTCGCTACTGAGACCAGTATCTGGGTGTACAGGCAATTTGACTGGTTTTGGGATCGGAGAACGCCCACCAAACTTCTGAACACACTGAGCTGAACTGAAGTGAACAGAAATTCACCTTGGTTTAAAAAGGACATTAGTTAGATAGATAGCTTGGCGAGTGATGACCTAAGCAGAAAGTCCAATGCAGAATTATTCTGAACACACATAATAGGATATTAATCAGCTAAGAAATTATAATTATTTAACATGTACAGTAGACTGCATAAAGTATTCCCAGAGGGGACTGTCTGAACACGATCTGTACAGATAGGCGACCTGTATATCCAGGTAATAACATGGGAAATGTATATACACAGTGATTCATCAGAGTGGTCAATACAGGTGTAGAGGGGTGAGATGAACTATATTTGCCCCTATTATTCTTTCCCTTTCAGTAAAAATGTGCAGAAAGATCAAAACCATATATAGAACAGTATATTCATTTGCAGTATGTGGACAGATAAAACAGCTAAAATCATCATACTGAAATCTTGTAATAAATTAAGAAAAATGTATGCTAATATATGCAAGTTAGCGAGAATCTTTAATGTGTGCCTGTGGAAAGTATTAATCCTTTCATGAATGTAAGGATTTAAGTAACAGATGTGTCTAAAATACTAAATCCATCTTTTGACTAGACAGCCTTTAATTACTGTACCTTCATCACCTTGATACCAACAAAGCGAGCAAAGCTTAACTTTTGTGTTTTCTAGAAAGACATGTTATTTTACTAAGTTATAGCCTTGTTCAACTTGTAATGGGCCAACATATGTTCTTTGCATACTTCCTTTTCTAGTTAAAATAGATATATGCCCTGAAGTCCCCATCCCAAATTACAGTGTACTAAAGTTCATGAAAGGCGCAGGACTGAAAACATAAATATGTAACATAAAATATATTTCACTTCACTAATAAACCCAAATAAACAAGTAAAAATGTTTACCAGATCATAGTTTAGCAAACATCACAGAATGATACCCCTAGAGTTCCACATGCACATATTATCAACTTCGAGACCACATGGTAAAAGCTTAATTTACATTTTCCTTTGGAGGGCCAGTGCATAATTTTAATGTGGAATGTTAAATTAAAGTCCCCGAAATAATTTCCTTAAAATAAAAATGCACTCCTGTTGAAATTTCTTGAGTGCTTTCAAAAATGTAATTAGATTATTTTATTGGTCAACCTCATTGATTCTTTGTAATACAGAATCTAGACTGTGAATAACATTTGTTTTTGCAAAATCAAGTTAGAAAAGCTTATATCTTTACAGAAGAGTTAGTCACATTGTGCTGTTATTATCTGTACTTATAAATATTTTATATCGCTGAAAATGGCTATACGTTGAAGATTTAGTGTGGGTTTAAATCAATATTCATGCTTCTCCTTAACCCCCCCCCCACCCCCCCCCCCCCCCCCCCCCCCCCCCCCCCCCTTCATTGTTCTGAAAAATACTGTGCACAAGGTTGGAGCTGAGTCTTGCTAAAATCTGAAATTTTCAGCTGGACCCATGTGGCTCCTAGCAATACTGTACACCGGCAACTCCCACTCCACATTTGTCAAGTCAAGAGCAACACTCCTGTGCCAAAATTTATCATTCAAGAAGTGAATAAATGACTAGATTTGTTGGTACGCATAATGTTTAGAATTGTCGCACACATAGTTAAATCTTGATTTATCAAGCAAGCATAAGGTAGAAATTTTTTTGTAGAAATTTGCATTTAAAACAAACCTATATAGTTATATATGGTAAATGTCTGTCACTGCTCTGTTTTCTAGGCGAGCGCCCACACTCCTGTTTAGAAGAATAAATTAATCGTGGGTTCTGCCTGGCCATTTAGCCACAATATTCAGTAGATGGAGATGACCATCAGATGTACCCTGCACATCAATTGAATGGTACTGTTTTCTGTTCACAAAATGTAATTAATTTACTCTTGGTTCTTTTTTTGTTACAGGAGTACAGTCTATAGCATCGATCTTATTGGGGACTCAGCAATTGAATGGAAATCTCTTTTAACTCCAATCCGTTGTTCTTCCCTGCAGGAAATTGAATGTACCAAGGACAGAGTGAAATGATCAAGTCCAAAACCCCAGGCATCAATGTGCAAAAAGAGACTTGTGAAATGGCAGCTATGTCTCTGATCTGGCTTTGAAAGTTACCAGTGGCCAAAAAGCCAATAGTAGTAGACACAACTTGAACATGTGCAGGAACAGGGTTTGTGTGCTTGATTGGTCTGTACAACCTAGGACCCAAAATCCCTCACAATTCCATTAGGACTCCTTTGGAATGCGGTATCTTGCAAAAAAGTTCTTCTAGACTTTGCTAATATCACATTGATCCAGAAACACTCACTGGAAAGCAACATAAAGACAGTTTGAGATTTTCAAAAGACGTTTTGACATATTACCACCTGCTTCTTAATAGCCTACAAACCCCTGTAAACAGACTGGCTGTAGGGGTGACGTCAGGCCAGGAAATGAAACCAATACACACAGCAACAGCGGACGAAACTGAAACGCTGTGCTGCTCAGTGTTTTATTGTAAAATAAAAGTTTTAAACAGAAAACAAAAACACTTTGACAAAACAAAATGGCACATTGGCCAAGCAAACAAACAGACGATAAACAATAACAAGCATCGTTTTAGCAATTGTTGTTGTAGTTTTTAATCCTTTTTCAATTCTCCTCTCCACACCCGTTCTCCACTCACCGAACACACAACCCAGAGTGAGTAAAATGTGCATCTGTATATACTATTGTGCCGGGATTCAATTACCAATTAATTATTCACTTGAATCCCAGCACTTGAACTAATTTGTGCAATCCCGTGCTCACATACTATTGCATACTTTATCTGCATGTGAAGTGATTACCAGTACACAACTGAAACAAGGGAGTCACAAAAACATTACCTTCTGCTTATTAATAATCACCAACATTTATGTATATCATACTACTGCCTAACAATATTAACAATAGCATATTTGGTATATAAATGGCAATCATTTACAAAATAATTATATGTGACTGTGGCAAAGTGCCTGCCCCTGTGTATATTTTTTGTTATATGTTGTATGTTAATGTTGGTGTATAGTCATTGGTACACAGGATATAAACGGGTCTGTGTAACACAAGTGTTTAAAATGTTTATTTGTATTTAGGCACAAGGATTGCACAAAGTTTTTTTACTTTTACAAAAAGTAATAATATGTGAGCATGGGGAATTGCACTTTATTAATTCACGTGCAGTTGTACCGACTGCATAAAAGCAGCATGTTTTCACTCACTCGGGGTTGTGTGTTCGATGAGTGGAGAACGGGATTGGAGACGAAGGTACAAATAATAAGAACAATGGTAATCGTTAAAAATAGAAGCTCACGTGTTTTGTCTGTATAGTCTGTTTTGTTTGTCTTTTTGTTTTGGCGACGAGTGCCGTATCCTGTGTTTTTTGTTTGTTACAACCTTTTTCATTTTCTGTTCTGTTAACTCATTAAATGCTGAGCGGTACCAATCGCTCAGCTCCACCCAACTCCACCTCTCTGTCGTTTATTTTCTGGTTCCTTTTTCTGATATGAAGTCACCCACTCCAGCCGTCTTTGTGACAGTGACAAACATTGCAATTTCAGCAATACTTGCATCAATAACATAAACCTAATGAGAACGTTATTATTTTACATATTGCACTGATTGTGGATCTTAAACCGATTTAATAGTAGTCTGATCTTATCGTGCAGTACCATTATTCTAACAAAAGGAAAAAATCATATTCATGCTCCAGAGTGTGCACAAGTCCACGGACATTCTCACATGCTTTCTGTTCAAATGTACGTATGTACGGTTTAGAAGGGAATACTTGTTGCACACATGAATTATAAATATAGGTCCTGGTGCAAAGTTATCCTCAGCGACTCCGCATACGCTCCGCCACACAAACAACCACAACAGAAATTCATTGTTTTGTGTTTGCTTTAACCACCTCTCAGAAACTGTTAAGACTAAGTTCTTCATACAGCCTTCCGCCCCTTTACAAACCTAAATTTTTTCACGTAGCCATTTTACTTCATCTAAACAAACCATTTATCTTACTGTATGACAACACAGAAGCATTGTTCACAAAACAATGTGCTGTTAACTGTGTTATTTTCAGAATATACATACATTACTGTTATTTCTAATAGTTGTATTTCCTCTTTTTCATGTTTCATGCTTCAAAAGTAGCGAAAAAAAAAATGCATCCCCAGATTTCATCTTGATGCCTGGTAACAGAATATAACTGAATCATGTGCATTGCATGGTCTCGTAAATATGAGTCCTAACTACATTTTTGTAGCGCTGTCTTATTGATGTTTTTGTTTACTGTAAGCTAGTCATGAATTGCTTGACATTCCTTTATTCCACTGTTGTAATGAAGATTGATTACTTTGTAATTGGTAAAATTCAGTCTGTGAAATATGGTTTCACCCGATAATTTCAGTTATGGACATGCTACTGGGCACAGTTTATTACAGTGCACCCTCCCGTCTGTACTCTAAATGCAGGTTATAGCTGCTATAATTAGTTAAGAGTCTAGTGCAGATCAGGATGCATGAAAGGTCCAGCTTTATGGAGCAAAAAAATGTGCCAAGGACAAGCTACCTCATATATCAATTTTCAATATAATCTGCAAATACAGCCTCGCATACCATACTTCATGTAACACTTCATGCTCAATTTATGGCACTAGTACAATACCTAAAGTCTACTTGCTTCTGTGTGTAATGAAGCAGTTTCACTAACTTTTATATAAATGACCCCGTTGGGAAATTTTCATCTGTAATGCACAGTACTTATTCAATTTATCTTTCCCTTTCATGCTTTATGATTAAGTGTGGATAGTTTCCAATACTGCCATATATGTGTTATCGTAAACTTCTCTTTGCAGCAGGGAACTGAACTAATATTCAATATATTTACCATTCTAATGCTTTATGGATTGTAGAAAACCGGGGATTGTTTACCACTTTTGGGACCTTTTTCACAGTCTTCTAGTATAAAATGAAAAACTCTCACAACAGCTAATGAATTGAAAACTGTAATGATCATTCCCTGACAAACGAAGGCAGAGCATTCCATAAGTTAGGAGCTGTACAAGAAAAAGCCCTACCTCCCGGGCTGCTTTTGTTGACCCTAGGAATAACCAGCAGCCCCGCATCCTGTGATCTCAGAGTGTGGTTTGAAAGATACAGGGTCAGTTACTCCTGCAAATAACTAGGTGCTAATCCATTCTGGGCCATGTAGGTTAACAACAAAATATTAAAATCAATTCTATACTGCACAGGGAGCCAGTGTAAAGAGGCCCAAACAGGGATAATATGTTCACTTTTCCTGGTTTTTCTCAGAATTCTAGAGGCGGTATTCTGAGCAAGCTACAAGCAGGATAACAGATATTTTGGGACACCAGAAAAAAGTGCATTACAGTAATCAATTGTACACGAAACAAAGGCATGCATTAGTCTCTTGGCATCAGATACAGAAATAATTGGTTTAAGTTTGGCTATATTTCTTAAACGGTAAATAGATACTTTAGTAATTTCCCAAATATGAGTCTCAAATGATAGATCAGGATAAAAGATGACCCCTAAACTCTTAATTTCTAGTTTAAATTTTGATGGGAGACTGCTAGGGTTGAGTTTATCTAATCCCACATTTCCTTTTAGTTGGTTCTGTGATCCCACTAGCATAACCTATGTTTTATCTGAATTCAACATTACAAAATTCTATGACATCCAATGCTTGATGTCTGTAAGGCAAGTAACTAATAACACCAAGGCAGAAGAATTTCCTGGCTTTAGGAACAAACATAGAGAGCCCTGTGGAACACCACATACAACTTCCAATAATGTCGATTTTACCACCCCAGTAGAGACGAACTGAAACCTGTCAGAAAGATAAGATTTAAACAGGATAGGACAAGGCCAGACAGTCCTACTGTGCTTTCAAGATGATTCAAGGAGTTCGTGAAAAAAAAGGTGAAAAAACTCCAGTGCAGTTCTCAAAGTAGTACTCCCTTGATATCCCCTATTTACCACAGTAAATTGGAGTTTTGTGAAAGCATCTGCACTTACCGATGCGCGTCTCCATTCGCCCTCCGGCTGCGTGTCTGGTTCGTGGTCACTTTCCTCAGAGTCCTCAATAAGAGAAATATTTAATTCTTCTTCACTAGATTTATCAAAATCATCATACAAACCGCATTTGTCTGTACTTTCTGCCTCATCCATTATCTGTGCAAGTTCTTCAGGCTGCCTTGACTTTCTCTATCTTCTCTGCGCCATTCTCACTGTGCGTCTCAGTCTCCATTTGTTCAATTCGGCTTTGCTCAGCCTGTACCTGGTCTATTCGTCTGTCTCCGCCTTCTTTCCGATCATAGATGATTAGGGAACGCCTTGCCTTGGCTTTTTCCGGCTTAAACACAACACATGCTGTTAGATCATGGTTTTCGGCAATATCGGACAGTCCGACAATAGACCGGAAAGAGATTTTCGCAATGTCGGACCAGGTCCGACATAGGACCGTAAAGGGTTAAAATGTGGGTATTAATAACACAAAGAACGTATTTTAATAGTTTTGTAGGAATAGGATCAAGAGGGCATGTAGTAACTGTCATATGTCGAATTAGCTCTGTCAGTTCCTGTATGGTAATCAAAAAAAAAGACCCCATAGTAGACTTAAGAGGTGTAGTTGGTAAAATTGGTCTGCAGTCCTCCTTAATAGAAGGTGTCTGTGGAATCTCATTCCTGATGTCTAGTATTTTATTTTTAAAGAAATGTAAGAAGTCATTGCAGCTGTGAAAGGAGCCAATGTCAAAGGTAGGACTATTAGGGGAATAATTAATTCATTTATCTAGGGTAGCAAAAGAAATCTAGGATTATTTTTATTTGTTTCAATTAAATTAGAATAATATGATGATCTAGCCAAAGCCAAAACCTTCTTATATTTAATCAGGGGGCCCTTCCATGCGAGCATGCAATTTAGATTCCCGCCATTCTATTTTACGACCCTCATATTTCATCTTAAAAGTTGTATCATTGAACCACGGTGAGCCTTTTTTAAAAGACACTCTCTTAGTTTTTGATTGGCGCTACAGTATCTAAGATACCAGTCAAGGTGGTGTTGTCAGTATTAACCAGCTCATCTACTGATAAGGATTCAGAGAGTGGTAATGAGCTCAAGACATCAGAAAGCTTAACAGCAGCTGAAGAATGCGTGATTTGCAAAACCTCAAATACAATCGCAAAATGAAGTAAACATGTTAAATATATTCATACATCTAGCAAAACCTAATATTTACAAATCTTAAACATTTAGGTTCATATAATTTAACTCTTCAACCAAAATAAAATACAACTTTCGATTGGAAATACATCATGCAATTCAAAGGCTTACATTATCAAACAGAAAACTAGCATACACAAAACTTTTAATGTTTTTGTCATTTCCTGTTATATATTTAGTCATTAATTTCTAATTTAAAAAAAAAAAAATTATAAAGTTGCATAATCAATGTCTGGTATCACAATTAAATTTTCATTCTGCATCAGTAAGCCGCCCAGCTGTGTCTGGCCACATCATTTCATTTACATTGCAGAAGATGTTCTCCCTTCACTATCCCTTTCAAATGAAACTCTGTAGATTGCCTTCATTGCGACATTTATGCCTGCTGAGAACGCGGTCAATGGTAGACACACTTACTCTATTCATGCCATGAAAAACATGCTCATGTGCAACTATGTAGCTTTCTATCTCACAAAGGCAGATATCATTGTTGCACAAATCAGATTGTCAGCCCTTCTTCGCTTATTGTAATACTGCGGTTGACAAAACGGTCCACAATTGTTGTCTGTGCTGGCTGTCACCTGTGTTGAACACCACAACCATGACCATGTTCACCCCTCTGTTCACATCCATTTCCACGACCACATCCACCAACTTGCCCACCTTCTCCTGCCTGTTTCAGCACAATTTGTTAACATCAACCTTTTATGCTTGAGTGACATTTGATTATAGATTGATAAATTGTGAAACATGCATTTCCATGCTCATAATGTATATTTAAGGAAATGAACATTAATTTTGAGCAACAGCATACAGATGTATGTGTTTTGAAAACAAGACACTCACGAAACTGAAGTGATGGAATTACATTAAGTGAACCATAGAGATGGTTCAGAATTTTACATTTTGCATTTTGCTTGTTAACCAGAGAAATGTGTTAGTAGTTTTGCAAATGAGGAGTCAGTTTTGGTGTATGTGTTAATTGTTTTGAAAATTGTTCTATGAGTTTCAGGATAGTGCTTTAGCAATTGAGAAAAACTGTAAGTATGTGCAGAGAACCCATTACTCATATTCATATTCGTACTCCAAATAACAAAATTAATGTGTATTTCCCATTCAAAATTGTGTGGAGAATAATAACTTTTATTTACTCTGGGTTCACTTTCTCAAGATAACATTTATTTTCCCCTCATTATCATATTATTAACAATAGTTTCTAGTCCAACACGATAATAGTCATGTATGGGAATGTCCCTGTGAACAATATTTTGTTACCAGATGCAATTACATGGTGACACCATGGCAGAGACCATTTTCCTTATAACTACACACAGTTTCCACCAAAAGTTATCATGTAAGCCAAGGTAATGTTGATAGTTAACCAGTTATATTATTATTGAATGGTATGTACGCTCTACAATCTAAAAAGCTGCCATTTTTTTAATTGGCTTTATAATTCAACTACATTTATGTTGTATTTTCCAGTTATGCATCCTGCATATGTATGTCTTTCTCCACTAAATCATGTAGCATTATTATACCTTGTTGACAAAGTCACCCAAATAGGGATAACTTACTGCTATCCTCAATGCTTATATCTAAAAAACGATGAGATAAGTTTCAAAGTTTACCTGTGATAACTTAACTTACACTCCTGCCAGGTGTCTGAGTATCCAAAGTATTGTGATCAGCAGCATACATTTTTGTTTAGACCATAACCCTGCTCCCCTTAGAATATGTAACAGAGATGACACCCCATTCAGTTAAAAAAAAACAAAAAAACATACCGTTGCTTATGGTTGTGCAACAGCTACTTCCCATCAGAAGCCATTTTCAGCAGCTTTTACTGAGCAATCAAAAGTAGTAATTATAGTTTATTCTGTATGCTGTCAAAAAGTTGTTAAGGATTTAACATCTTCCACTAATGGGAAACATGTTAAAATCAACTGCAGCTGTGATGTTAATGAAGAATTATTTCGGTGTTATATAACCAGTTTGTGTGAGTGTTTTTGAATTCAGCCTGCTGTCAACTCCAGCATTGCCTTGAAGCTGGCAAGTCACCTTGTAGAACGTTTCTCTGTGTATGCTTGGTATAAAACATCACAAAGATATTACAGTTTGGTGGAATTGGGGAGAGCGAGCCCAGGGTTTGACATCACCTATAATACTCCCTTTAGATTAGCTCAAACTAATTAACTGTAAAATCTCAACTTGCATTTTTATAGAAGGGATAAAAAGTAAAACAGTTAAAGAGTTAAGCCATGATATTGTACAGTTGCAGGTCACCTTCAGAGTGAGGGATTTTCAAACAGAGAAAATTAGATTTACATATTCACTCTCCCGCCTCGAACTATATCAAGTCTGCTGGTAACAGCTGAATTTTTAAGTCAATTATAGTAATACAAAAAAAAAAAAAGAATTCCCCAGCATTTTCTCCTGTATTTCCCATCCAGCATAATTTTATTAATATGTATTTTATACAATGGAATGTAACCGAGGGGGCAGTGGTAGATTGCAAAACCTCAGTTTTATCCTTGCTATGTTCCAGCTGCCACCTTTCACCTAAGCATGCTTGAGATCAAAATTCTGCTTTTTTGAAGGATTCTTCATTGTTACATTCTTGAATCCTCCTGGCTAAAAATTCTGTTGTGGATATTGATCTTTTAAAGCAAAAAGATCAATGCACATAGAAAAAGTAAAGTTGTCAATTAGTTTCGGCTCCTTTTGATGAAAAGGTAACAGTTGTAGAACAAAAATCTTAGGCTTGCCTGAGGTTTTATATGAATGGCTTATCTAATGTAACAGATGTCTATGACATGGCCTTGCAGTAATCCATTTAACATCTCTTAATTTTTACCAACTTTCCTGACCAGAATATATGCCTGTGGCACGGTAGCATCACAGCCCAGAAAGTATTGACAGGGAGAGAGAGCTGCAGGTTTAATGAGCTAATGTGCAGTTTAATTACAAAAATAACACAGAGAACACAAACAAACAGACACAAAAGCAAAACAAACAGTTTAAACAAAAATAATACATACTGTTAAAATATTGCAGTTTTAGACTGAGCCGTCGGTTTCATATACACATGGCTACACAAACTCCCCTAAGTCCCAACGCTATTTCTTCATATATATATTCAAACCTGCACAGCACACAAAAACCTTGCCTTCACCAGCATTAATTCTCACCACTACTTATAAATTACCACCCGTGAACACCTATTTTATACACCTGTGGCTCCAGCCACATTCCCACTTGTTTTGACAGGAAGAAATGTAACCCCCGTTCTGCCAACCAAAGATTCCCCACACAAACACACTGGTATGGCTTCCACCCTGCCACACTGCCACAATGCCCTTAACCCAAATTCTTTAGCTATTTAACTTCTCAAGTTGCCCTTACTGTATTCTTCAAGACTATGAAAAGATTTGCCACGATGCTATGCTAAAGTCAACATCTTGCTACATAATCACCCTAAACATAGTTTCAATGCATTATGTTGTAAGCATTTCAAGGGGGCAGTGTATTTTGTATGTACAGAATTTGACGATGATGCAAGGTCCGCATGAAAAGAGTTTAGATTCTATTGTCACTTTGAAACAAGCATCTAAGAGTGAAGTAATCGCCTGGGATTAGTTGATGTAACTAATTAAGTCCAATGTACCAGAAGCAATAGAGCTGTAGCCAAGAACTAGTTGAAAATCTCTGTGATGCACCGCCAAGGGACTGCAACTGCCCCTGGGAATTACAGTATTTCTACAGAGATATAACAGGAGCATAAATCTACATTTGTAACGTTTTTTGAAGATTCACCCCTTTGTGCAGCTTAACTGTTTATCATAGTCACAGGTCTACAGTCACCTCCCAATACCATGTCAATACGTTTATATATGTGTGGTAAAGCTCCAGTTTTTTTTTTTTTTGAGAAACACTAAATTGTTGCTTTAGGTACTAAATTAAACGGAATGTGTTCAATATTTATTTGCACACCAAGGTCCTAGTTACTGGAGTAATCTGTTTTCTACAGGAAAATCACCTACGCTCCATAAAGCTGTACACAATGTTTTAATGTAGTTGGTACCTGTGTACCTTATAAAAGTTTACCATAGTGAATTTTCACAGTGATTTTGTAGTTTTCCAATGCTTTTACCTGCTGTGTTTTTTAATATGCTTTACCATAGGTTTCCAAGCTTTGCAACTCTTCCCAATATCTTAACATTGAGCTTTATTACACTTTGATAAGCTTTTAGGTGTGCTTTCTGTACATTGGAGAGGACACAATCATGTTATAGGTATTTAAAATTAATACCCTTGACTAAACAGCTTTAGATTTTATATTATATGTCCTGTGTTGAGGGTATTAATTAATAATGGCAAACCATTGTTGGAATGAATATCAAACTGCACTAATAGAGCCACAGAGGTTACAGCCTAACCAGTTGGAACAATCAATATTTCCATATGAGTCATGGCATGTTAGATTTCTAGAATGATAAGCAAAAGGGAGAAGATTAGACAAAAAAATATTGATAAATCAATGACATTTTAATAAATACATTAAATACAGTAATATATTATACATCACACAGTAACATACATTTAATATATTAGTACAAAAACAAAGTGAATTGTAGAAATCATGCTGGACCTTTAAACCTATTACTTCTCAACATGATTTTTGAATTACATGCTAGGGTGATTTATAAAGTGAGTGCTAACTTTTCATTTTTAATAACAGGCGTATTCTTTTGACTAACATACAGTTAACTGTAACTGACTCTCTCCTCTCTGCTCAGGATGTCTCCCTCTCCTCCATTCTAATTCTCCTTGACCGCTCCTCTGCCTTCGGCACTGTTGATCATGCGTTTCTCCTCTCCTCTCTCTCTGACCTGCAGATGTCAGGCACTGCTCTTGCCTGATTTTCCTCCTGTCTCTCTAATCATTTCTTCCAGGTTTGCTGATGTGGTTCTCTTTCTTCTCACCCCCTCTTTACAGGTGTACCTCAAGGATCTGTCCTGGGACCCCTCCTCTTCTCACACTACACCCACTTAATAGGCACTTCTCATGTCCTCTTTTGGCTTCTCCTACCAACTTTTGCTTCAGAAACAGTGAGTATCCAATTACAATGAAAGAAAAAAATATTTCTTAAACATTTATAAGGGTTATAATTATGGTCATCAATGTTTTCTGATGCAGGTTTAGCATTGTGTACCTTTACGTCTTTGTAGTTCAAGCTGTCCTACGTTTAACTAGATTTGCAACTCCGTCTTACAAGATTACGACTTCCAATCAAATGCCACATAACCACAGAGGTAATGTAATGCATTTTTAAAACAGACCACTCATATTTGTATTAGGTTACACACTGTTAGAACCTTTCTTTTTTAATAACATGAAGGCAATGAAAAGGCTAATATTATCTAAGACACAAATGAACAACCATAAGGTTTTATATATTTCATTTCAACAGAAGTACTGCATAGACACAGAGAGCAATTACGTCAGTAACTTCTTCAAGAAACAGAATTGATTTATATTCTTCTTTTTAAATGGTTTCAGTCTGCGGCAACTGCTTTTTTTTTTCTTTATTCAGACTGCATTGACACAATGAATGGCCCTGTTCAAAAAGCTTTAACTCATTAACTTAAAATGAGAATATACATCTTAACAAATAATATATGGCTGGATTGTAAGCATGGTTTGCCAAACCAAAATAAACAGATAAATAAATAAATAAATAAATACATAAATCAATAAACTGCGTAATACGCATAATGTTGTTTATGAATATATAAAAACTAATGTTTTGATTACGTATAAACACATATCTGTCTGACGTAGCGAGCTAGATAGACAAGGAATATATATATCTCATATATATAGAATATATACAATATACGTAAGAGCACGGCCATAATGTGGTATATAAGGAGCGAGTATATATATATATATACTATATATATAACAGTAGCGCTGAAGTAGCTTGTCATCGCCCTTATTGCGGCATTGTACTGAACATAATGAATACAGATTAGTTGCTATTGTCTCCTCTTTATGTTTAAAGATTTCTGGCTCATTAACTGAAACCAGTGGAAGAAAAAACCTGCATGCTCTGTTCTTGATGATTTTGGGTGTGTCACGGAGATCATTCTGTGCAGATTCTGTGCAGAATCTGACCAATTTAGCCAATGGGTGTGTTCAAGGAGATCATTCTTAGAAGATCATTGGCTAAATTGGTCAGATTCTGCACAGAACGCACCCCTAGAAAGGTTACTTTTGGAGCTTATATGATTTAAATTAGGAGGGTAAATAAAATAAGTTCTGCCTTTCATTGTATTGTGAATGCACCTTCACAGCTTTGTGTAAGGTAAATGGATTGAATCAATACATAACAACAATCCCGTATTTAAATTTGCAATAATGGGAAGTCTGTGTGATAATGAAGCAAATGGCTATACCGGGTCCAGTACCTATCCACTAATATGGTGATAGAAAGGATTAACACAGCAAAAAGAAAATCAGTAAGTAGGAAACTGTGGTGTAGCCAGAGAAATGCAATTTTGTATTAAGTAAACCGGTAAATAATATTACAAAAAGAGAGGTTAATAACCAAAACATAGTTATGCTTTAATGTCTGTCGTTATATATTGTTAACATTGGCTACAACTGTGTAAAAAAAAAAAAAAAAGTTATTTGCATAATTTCCATGTATTTTCAATTCTTCTGTTATTGGTATGAACCTTGTTTTAGAGTTCCCGTCATTCCTTGGTTGAATTGCTGGGTCTTTATTTTGAATGTATTTTTCTAAAGTACTGTGCTTTCACTGAGAGGAGCTAGGAAAGCATTATGACATAAGATGGCATGCGTTACAGAAAATCTCAGTAGAAATAAAAAAAATATTTCACACTCATGAATCATCTGCTGAAAACATGAAAGCGATAATCTTGATCTGCTACTAAAGCAGATGGTGCAATACAGGGGGTGAGAAGTGGCAGCGGAAAATAAGTCATGTACTGTTACTGACTGTGTTTTACCAGAGCATGAAGCTTTATATTACCTCCTCCACAAGCCCCATCCTCCCACACTTCACTGAGCATCAAACACAACGTCAAGTTCAATAAAAATGCAAAGCAGATACATCTTTAGAAAGTTGACAGCTACTTTTTCATCAAGCCTGACACATTATTTTATGTTTAATACGGTTGACAAACATCATTTGTTAAGAGTGTTGTTTTCAAAGATCCGGCAGTAAGCAATCAGAGAGATTCAAAAGTTCACTATTGTTTCTTAACTAGGCTGAAAGATAAACTTAACATCGATATATTCATAAAGTTATCATTAGTTCCATCACACTTGGTATCTCACTGAAAAAAATATTTTGTAATACTTATGCCTTAAAGAATAGAAGGATTGATGATAATCTTTTTTTCATATGTATAATACTGTTCAGTAGACAATATCAATGAAAAGGGATGCCTGAGGTCACTTGATTTTCAGTCTGTCTGCTGCTTAAGTATAACTGCTTTGCAAAGCTCCAGACGGCAACTAAAATGCTTGCAAATGTGTTTTGGGGGTTAGGTAACCCCAAAAATACTGCCTCTCCCTTTAAAAAAATGTGTCCGTTTCTATAAGTGTGTTATGACGTGTCTGTAAATTAAAAAAAAAAAAAAAAGCCAGCATACCACATGTTTAAGTGCAGAAACGGTGGTAACAATCTGATTGAATAGAAATGTGTAGAGGTATTTAAACCAGCAGAAAATGAAATATGGTATCCTCAGTGTGAAAGAGCTGAAGCCTTGCACGTGTAAATAGTGTGGTTTTGTTTCTTGTTTGGGTTTTCTATAAATTAAGTATCGGATATGGCAAGACTGGGGTTAGAATCACCAGCCTAATTAGAACAAGTGTGGAATCTGACCAGGTGTTAATTGATTAACTGATTATCAGTTAACCCTGGCCACATGCTCTAAAAAAGGTCTGGAAAAGCCATTCCTTTGTTCATTGTCTTTGTAAGCCTGGAAACAGAGTCCTGCACGGGTCAGTTTTTAGGACCTATAACACCGTCTTATAGTTTATACAATAGGCTATACAGTGTGGTAGCGTTCTCTTAATGGATATATTTTAACATAGTAACATATTAACTTATCTCTACTTACTTTACCTCGTCCACGTACATTTTTTATATCACTGAGCAGACGTGATAAAAGGATTTGTGACAAACAAGCAATACAAACCGAGAACACTGCTTAGTGAGCTGACTCCTCCCTAATTGCCTCCTGCTTAGCGCAGGAAATACTGGTGTAGTGTTATTTTCAGGTACGCTGTAAAAATTTGTACACAGTGCACTGTGCTTGCTCGCAAATGCCTAAACAACTTCCACTATTTTCCAGTCTTTTATATTGTTGTTAATGTAATGTATCATATTTTTCCACCATTGAGAAAATAGTATGCAAATATTTATCATATGCAGTACATTGGGTCTTGTACATTTTTTACTTGTGCAACTTTGCGGTGGACTCATTTTGTCTTGCTCATCGTGAATTGTTTTTTTTTTTTTTAGAGAAATTGATTTTCTGTTTTCCGTTTAAGTTTGCAAAAATATTATGTATAATTAATGATAAATGTACCTCTGTTTGACAATGGGAAAACACCCATCAGATTGCAATTGATTGCACCTGTACCAAAATCTGACAGTGTACAATTTTCTGATGTTACATTTACCTTCAAATACATTATTTGGAAAAAGGTTACAGATGAGTACGCTGAAAGGACAGAAAAAGTTTTTGGTGGCTCAAATTCAGACCCGAGCCTGACCCGAAAATGACATTTTCTTACCCGCATTTTAATTTAGCATTTCTGAGTCGTCCTGTGTACCCCAATGACCTTTACAAGTACCCCCAGGGGTAACGTCAACGTAAAACTTGTTTTAAAAATTACCTGGTGTCATATTCTGGTTTAGAAAAACTAGGATATGAGAAGTTTATATTTATATCCTAAAAGTTACATTTTATACTTGTTGATATACCACAAGAGTCACGAGAAGCAGCAAGGAAATACACCTACAAAGTATTTCATGAAGGTCAAAGTATACCTGTGGCAAAGTGGCTGAGTGGAAACAGGTGCAGGAGTGATGCAGTGCGGTAATAAACAGACAAAGCCTTGTAATCCGGTTTGGAAAGTGATTTTTATTTAATCCCCTAGCAATACACAGCAATGTGTACTGCACGGGGTAAACAATAACAGGTTTGCAAACCCAAACAATAAACAATAAGTATCTGCCCCACAACAATACCAAAACAGTCACCAGTGCAACTCTCTGTTTATTCTGTCACACATCACCCATTGGTAAATGAATACAGTCGCCTCTCCAATCTACGGCTGCCATGTTGTTTCCCTTCTGAGTCAATGTGTTATTGCAACGGAGTCCGGCCCCCATTCTAGCGGGCCTTGAACCCTGGAAAAGAACTGTCAGGCCAGCCCATCCAGGGAACTCTGTTCTTGCTGCTTATTATAGAATCATTGTATTTCTGTCACAATACCACAAAGGTGTTCTGGGGTAAAGGTATATTACTGCTGACTAACTCATTTAAGTGCTTAGTGTGAGAATATAAAGGTACCAGGCAATCAGTCATTTATAAAATAACCACATCAATAGGCAAGTGTATTAAACACAATCAGTTATCAACTGTTTAGTATTGATTGTAGGTTTCTTAAATATATATCCATTATATATATATCCATTATTGAAATTAGAGTATTGAACAATTAAAGGACTCAGCAATTTTAATTCCTCAGCTCCTTACTGCTGCACATTTTGATTACCTGTCTGTACTACATACTTTATTATTCTTATACCTGTAAAGGTATAAGTTTCACTTACTATATAAAAAAACACATTACAATAAAACCCTTGCGGAACACTAAAAATGAAATATTTCTGTTTTTATGGAAATTCTCTGTATCTGTGTGTGTGTGTGAGTGTGTGTGCATGTGTGAGTGTTGGTGTGTGTTTGACAGAGAATTCTGATGCTGTTATTAAAATGTTCTTTCCTTTGAACTCTGTTTTTAAATGAAAAAAAAAAATCATATTGATGTAATCTGTCCTGTTGTTTCCATAGAAAACGGTTTACCAGTACTCTGAATATTTATTAATATCACCCCTGTTCGGCGAGTAGAGTCAAGGACATCTATGTAATGTCAAATTTACTTCAAATAAATACAGTTCTGGTGTAGCATCAAAATTTGCTTTCCATTGTAACAGTGGGTTTTAGTGTTTGATGGTCACGCTTAACCGGTGTGTGTGTGTGTGTGTGTGTGTGTGTGTGTGTGTGTGTGTGTGTGTGTGTGTGTGTGTGTGTGTGTGTACTGTTGTCTTTTGCCAATAGACCCGGTTTGTAACTAACTAGATAACTTTCCTATTTCTATGTTTTTTTGTTTTGTTTTTTTTGTATTGGTAATGTTCATTGTCCTATACAAAAAGGCTATTTATTGTTTATAGCTTTTATTAGAATGTGTAGCTTTTTTGAATGCAAATGTTTTGTTAATTAATTGAATAGGTAAACTTTGCACAAATTTGTTTTTCACTTTATTTGTGAAAAGTTGAGATACAGCTCAGCCTGCATTTTGCACCAAGAATCTACTGTATTGTACATGCGTCCCAGAATTTAACAGCTTCCACAGAGATCCACCCATTCGTTTTTACCACCGTCAATGAACTAATTTAAATAAGATAGATGTGGTGGGATATTAAATTTTGTACACTTAGTTGGAAGACAGCCAAAGATACTTTAATACACAATCATAGCAGTAAACACTGATGCATTTCCTTGATTTCTTTCTCGTATTTTGTTTAAGTAGACCAAGATTGGTTTTAACCAGGGTCTGTGAAACCATGACTAATATGATCCATGGGCTCTTTTCTTTATATATTCCAGTAATTGGTATACATGGAATTGTTATAATTTGTAAGTGTTACTCTGCTCTGTGTTTTTGTTTGATTTGACAACCAAGTAGGAGTTTGTGACAGAGACAGAATGATTCCTTGTGATAAATCTCCGTCCTGACTTGTGAGGGCGCTGCAAGGGCACAGTGGCCTTAACTGGATGTTCAGACAATTCATTCCCAGGGTTAGACAGAAGTCGGCCATCTAGAAAGGGGGCGGAGCTACGGTACACTAAATCATCGACCAGGGAGGGAGATGATGTGGCATCCGAGTATTGTTGGAGCGGCTGCAATCGTTAACCAAGGGATCATGGTTGACGTTATAAAAGGGGATGTAGCGAAGTGTTCTGTTCCTTTGTTACAGTTAACGCGAACCAGAAGGAGAACTGTATTGTGAATCATGAGTGTTTTGTTTGTTTTTGTCATGCCTAATTGTATTTGTTTGTTATTTGGACAGCTAACACGATTCAGAGTTGTCGCTACAGCCCAGCACAAAACCCGAACAACACTGTCACTTTGTTTCACGATAAATTGTATTTGCACCACAAGCACTACAGCACTCACTTTGGACTGGTGATCGTGTTTGTATATTGTGGGTGTATTAAAGACTGTGTTTATTATTTCAGGATTGAACCCCAGGGTTAAACTGTGTAGTACACAGCCTTGTGTACTACCATTCATTATTATTTACCGTTTGTCATCAGACTTTGGAGTATAAGTAAAATACCCTTGCACCTGGATTATCATTGTCTGTCTGTTATTGATCATCACATATATTATATATATATATATATATATATATATATATATATATATATATATATATATATATATATATATATAAATATATATATAATTAACTTTTAAAGGATGGTGAAGCCTATCCAGCCTGTTCATTTCCTCACAGGGACAGTGGAGTATCCAGTCACTGGAAAACAATCTTTCTGAGTCTGAAGAGTGATATAATTAAAATAATGTCTGAAGTTAAATCATGACATGCTTCACCATCACCTTCAAATCAACATGCAGTGGTATAGAGTAGCCCACTAGCCAGCGCAATATAGGAATCTCCTAGTGTGCCTAAAACTTGTAGAATAAGTGTAGAAAGTGCCCATCCAAATGTGCAATACGTATGTCGTATTCCTGAATTCCTGAGGCACAGTTAAAAATAACTTCAAGCAGGGAGGTATGCTTGCAATCTTTAATAACTGACTCAAGACATCTACAACTGCTCAGTTCCATGCTTCAAGGATCTACAGTAACAAGAACCGGAAGCTCACTCTGGGAAGAAGGTGAGGAATGTCTAAGTACAGGTGCCTATAAGGAACAATGTATTACATAATCCCACTATTACAATAACTTACTTACAGTATAGTTTCACAGGAACAATTCCATCAGTGAAAGCAGTGAGCAACCAACATCCAATGGATCAGTGGAGTCTATTCAATTAATCTGAAAAGTGGCAGATCTAAATACTGACACCATTCAATTATTAAAATAGGAACAAACAAGCCATTGGACAAACTTTTAAAGACATAAATACACTTTTAACAATTTAAACAGCTGGGTTTTTAGATCTGCCACAGTTTAGATCAGAATAGATTTAGAATTAGAATAGAGTCAGACAGGTTTATAATATCCTAACCGTATATAATAAAGCTACAATTCCATGAAGAGATTTTGGTGACATATAAACCACCATAGTGCTTGCATGAATGGTTCATCAATGTCACCTGAATCCTGAGATGGGATTACACTGTTTATACAGTATCAGTATACAATCAATTCTCATTTCCAACAGATTTCCAGACTGAGCATTTTCAACTTGAATAATACCCCCCTTTAAAATCCAACTCACACATTCTGTTTCAAATGATACCAATACATGTCCACTCTACACTGCAAACACTTTGACAACCATTCTGAAAAACTGGGGTACAGTGATATAGGCCTATGAACAATTGTGGATGCAAATCATCAGCATTTCGGATTTTGCCCAGTTCCCTGATGTTGAGAACGACTTGATTTTGTGGTTTAAAAATGTCTGTGTTCGAAATGGGACGTGCAGGTCTCAAGTGCAGTTCATTTGCAATGCATACCTTTTAAAAGTCCAATCCAAACTATATTTTCAATAAAATGCACAGCACTTTTAAATGTATAATACCTTCATTGTTCTGTAATTGAAAATAGATGTCAGTGTTACTGTAACTTCAATAAAAACTGACAGTATGCATTTGGCTTAAACTCCTGATAAAATGAATTACTGAGATAGATATTTTGAGGTTTTTTTTTTTTTTATATAATACTTAACTAATGAGTCAGAACTTGAAGAATATGTGTAGAAAAGTTTACTTCTAGCAATTGGAAAACAACAATAGTTAAATAAAACACCAGTCAGAATTGCATTGAAACATATTTACAGTATTTTTGTTTTTGTCATATACTACAGCTTACCACAGGGATAAGTGGCTCAAAAAGGTGCCAGAATTTAAAGATATCACTTGAACTGGCGAACATGCACACCACCAACGTATGTCTTAACCACCATGCAAAGGAGCCAGGCTCATCTGCGTTCATGGTAATAGAGATTTATCCTCATCTCACCGGCAGACGTCCAATGTTGATCATGCCAAGTGTTAAACATGGTGGAGGTTCTGTGATGGTATGGACTTGTTTTTCTTCCTCGGGCACTGGTGACCTTTGTATTGTAGAAGGATCAATGAATGCTGCAAAATATCAATACATTTTGCACTCTCATTTGTTACCCAGTGCTAGAAGGCTTATTGGATGGTGTTGGAAAACATGGATTGAGAATTGATTAGCAGTTTGCTACGCATGTGGACTGGCAGAGCTATACTGGTGTTTTTTTTCTGAAAAGAGGCTAATATTGCAGATAGCAGACTGTTTGGTTCAAATTGCATGTACTGCTTACAATTGATAGAGACATTGCGTCTACAAGTTTCTTGCCCAGCATTGACTGCAAGCTAAAAAGATAACAATGCTGTGGACCAGAAGGGGCCAGGCTCTAAGACTTTGGAATGCAAAGCATAAAGGGGCTAAAAGGCTCCCAGGGACTGGCATTGGACCCAGAGGTTCTCAGAGAGATCGAAAGAGATAATGCCACTGGGATCAAAGGGGCAGATTTATGGACCTTTTTTCTCCAGGAGTGTGAAGAATGCACTGAGTTCAGAGGTTGTCACACTAGACTACACACACACACACACACACACATACATACAGACACACACACACACTAAATTAACAGAATAATGTGTTGTACCTTGACCATTGGTTAAGTGTCAAAGAAAGGGGAGGTGGACCATCTATACAGAAGGGTATTTAATGTCATGCAAACATTGTAATGTTGAATATTCTGTTTGTCCTGTACCTGGGACCAGACTCCCTGCATATTTCAATAAACCTGGCAACTGATTGAAGAAAAGGACTCTGTGCATTTTCTTGAATCTACTTAATCACCATCATTTTTTTGTAAGTTACTTCAGATGGAAGTTTGTATTCCAGCAGGATAATGACCTAAGCATTCTACGAAGTCAACAAAGGAATTTCTGTAAGAAAGGAAGATTACAGTTATGGCTTGGCCATCTCAGTCCCCAGGGTTGAATCCCATCGAGATGTTGTGGATTGACTTGAAGGCTGCTGTTGCAAAAAGGTAACCAAAGTCGATTGCAGAACTCAAAGGTGTATGTGTTGAAGAATGGGCAAAAATAACTCCAGAAAGATGCCAGGAACTGGTTTCAGAGTATAAAAAAAGACTGCAAGCTGTAAAGGAAGTAAAGGGTGCCCAAATACTTTTGTCAAGGTATGAAATAAATTTTTGCATATTATTTTTAGTTTTATCTATGTTAGTAATAACTTGTTGTTTTATTATAAAGCTGGATTTTTACTTTAATTTATATCTTTCAATAGAACAATTAGAAATGATATGTATGCAGTTGCTGTACTCTGACTTTTAAAACGCTGTGAACGTAGAAGCTTTTTGGCGACTTTCACGTTATTTAGTTGGCTTTTATAATGCTCAAATTAGCATATCCCGATTACCCATAATTCTATAGTTACTGCTTTCTCCCACCTTAACTCGAAAGCTAGTTGTATTTGTGTGTGTGTGTGTGTGTGTGTATATATATATATATAGAGAGAGAGAGAGAGAGAGCGAGAGCGAGAGAGAGAGAGGTGGTGGTGGGAAGTTGGACAAGAAACAAAGACAAACCAGATCAGGTATAATTGTCTCCCATTGATGGAGAGACCTTTATCTTCTGAACAGCACCAAAGCAATCATTTAAAAGAAATAATAACATTGACTCTTCATTGTTTCCTTTAAAGAAAAGCTTGAAAGAAAGTTTTAGAGAGTTTGTTTTATTTTTTGAAAGCAGAGAGGTTTACATTTGAATTATAAGTCAATGGTTCTGAGTTATATTTTTCCAAGGGCAGAGGGTTAATGAGTGTGGATATTTGCAGAAATCATCATCTGTGTTTGAACAGGCTTGTACGATTTAATCATTTATCATGATTTAGATTTTCAAAGACATCAAATAAAACAGCCCCACGGCTAACTGAATTAGGTTCAAAGCTAATTTAGAGACATATTCAATAGGTTGTTCGCCGTGATCTTCATTATTTTTTCTCTATCTCTAAAATAGTTTAGCAAATTAGGATTTTTGTATTTTTTTGTGACTTCTATGGCTGCCTTCACAGATCCAGGTTAGCTCTGATCTTGTACCACTTCATCATAATTTAGGTAAGGTAGTCCAAACTAGTGCTAATCTGGGCCTGTGAAACCAACTGCTAAAGCCTATCTTAATGGCTAACAATTTTAATATATTGGGTTGGATCTGTACATTGGAAGTAGTTTTATCATCAATTTTTTTTTTTTTTTCTGTAATGTCTCTCTAAATAGATTCAGCCCATCAGTACTCCACATTAATGATTCATCCCAAAATTGTCATTGTTATGTCATACTCCTTATGGTCTTCACAGTCATGTGAAAGGGATGCTAAGAAGATAAACAATTGTGCTGCATATTGAAAAAGTTACCTTTTGGGAATTGTTTTCACAGTATTTAATTGGTTTTGTATTGACCTTATAAACCACAACATTTAGTGTACAGTATATTACATAAATCATACATTTTTTATTAATATCAATGATAGTAAATCACTTTATTCATCTAATAGAAACACAATAATTTATATTTTAGTCCATGGTTCAAAATGTCACCTCTTCCTAATACAGCCTCTCAAATTAATTTCTTTACCACAATCCTTCTTATGTCCACTGAAGAACAGTCTTAATTTATAATTTAAGATCATTTTTAGTCCTACTGGGTAGGTAGAGCAGCAGTATTGAATCTACCTGTAGCCTGCTTTTTAACTATCACTGTTGTTATTTTTGGAAATAATATTGAAAAAATAAAACAAATTATTGAAACAGTTTACTTATAATAGGGACTAGCGTGGTGTGAAAAATATAAAATAAATCAAATAAAACCGTTTAATGGCTTTTCCATTCTACCGGTACAGGTACATTTTCTCAAGTGTACCAGCCTGAGGAGGTGTGAAGAGAGAAAATGAAAGCAATTATAAAACACAATTGTGCCGTTTCCAGTCAAATTAAAAGTGAAAAATTCAGAAAACTGAAAGGCAAAAAAAAAGAATCCAATGTACACAGCTTGCAGGATGCAGCAGGTTTTTTTTTTTTTTTTTTTTTTTTTAAACAAGCACAAACTACTGTTGAGCAATGTGGAATGCCCTTCTTTTTGGATGGCCGTGCATTCTATGATTAACCACAGCTGGAGTGTCAATCAAATACATTTTGAGTTAATCAAGAACCATAATGAATCCTACGTAGGTATTAAGAATGCATGAGTGATGCTATCTTAATACTTACATTTACAGAGCTATTCCTTCACACAATTCTTCTTGTTAACCTTCCTTAGAGGCTTAGAAATTACTATTTTTTTTTGTTTGTTTTTAAATACCATGATGACCAACAGGGTTATCCAGACATGTTGGTAGGTGAACCTAAAGAGCTTGCTGAATGAATTCTATACATCTTAACTGTCCCGCACTTCCATTTCCTAGGTAGGTCTTTTTTTCTTAATTAAGTTCCATGTTTGCCATCAATGGCCAGATTCACAAAATGAATGAATTTGAATGAATTTGATGTATTAAATATCATTTGTGGTGTTTTCAAATAAATGTTACAACCATATTGCTGTTGTTTTCCCTTTTACTGTCAATCAGCATAGTGGAAATGCAGAGACTTGTTTTCACAAGGATATTGCTGGTTTGATCTGACTCTACAAAGTTCTGCAGTAAGTAGTTACTTTATCATAAACACCCAAAGTGACCAGTAATGCTACACAGTATATCTAGCTTGTAGGCAGGTAAATGATTAATTAAACTATAAACCTGGGCTTAAGAGTTCCAAAGAAAGAGTACTCATCTTTTTCTTAACCTTTACTGTTGTGCTATTGATGTAAATCTGATTGATTTGACCTGTTAGGGTTTTTCTGGGCATGAAAAGAAACCATTTATTTAAATTATAGTTACAGTTTTTCTTTCTTCCTTGCTTTATGTTATAAACAGAAACTAAAGTTTCACATAACACCAGAATTTAGATAGCTAAATAGGAAAATCTACCTTATGATTAAATGATATTTTCCACCATGTCCAGTCTTAATGAGTTCTTCAGACACTTATTGTACACGTACCATCTACCTTTTATTTGGCAGAGTCTGGAGCTTGTTGCTTTTCAATAGCACACACAAAGAACTGGCAAAAAATATGTAAGAGCTGCATTATTCTGGTGGTAAATATATTTATGATGAATGAAGGGATTAATATCTGCAGATGTTTGACGATCTGTTCAGTCAGCCAGAGATAACAAAAATAAACACCCTCCTGTTTTTCTTATTGGTGCATGGCTTTTCTTATAAAAAGAAGCAAGGAGCTAAACCTGTTTACATTTTCTCTGAGTTAATGTCGTTTGGGTTTATTGGCAACAGGCAATATAAATGCTTTAAATGCACATGTTTGTCTACAAAGAGATGAACGAGCATGTATATCATTATGTTGTTGACATTTCATTGTGACAGATGCATATAACTCAGCTTTCTCTTTTTCAAAATGTATTTATCAGGGACTCAGAAAATACCACAATAATCACTTTTTTTAAGTACATACTTGACTGGGGTTCTTATTTGGGAAAACATATAGAATAAAGGGGCGGCGGCTCCTCCCTCTCGGGCTCTGAGAGCGGCGGCGGCGGCTCCTCCCTCTCGGGCTCTGGAGCAGCGGCGGCGGCTCCTCCCTCTCTGGCTCTGGGAGCGACGGCAGATCCTCCTCCCTCTCTGGCTCTGGGAGCGACGGCAGCTCCTCACCCCTCTCTGGCTCTGGGAGCGACGGCAGCTCCTCACCCCTCTCTGGCTCTGGGGACGACGGCAGATCCTCCTCCCTCTCTGGCTCTGGGAGCGACGGCAGCTCCTCCTCCCTCTCTGGCTCTGGGAGCGACGGCAGCTCCTCACCCCTCTCTGGCTCTGGGAGCGACGGCAGATCCTCCTCCCTCTCTGGCTCTGGGAGCGACGGCAGCTCCTCACCCCTCTCTGGCTCTGGGAGCGACGGCAGCTCCTCACCCCTCTCTGGCTCTGGGGACGACGGCAGATCCTCCTCCCTCTCTGGCTCTGGGAGCGACGGAGGCTCCTCACCCCTCTCTGGCTCTGGGAGCGACGGCAGCTCCTCACCCCTCTCTGGCTCTGGGAGCGACGGCAGCTCCTCACCCCTCTCTGGCTCTGGGAGCGACGGCAGCTCCTCCTCCCTCTCTGGCTCTGGGAGCGACGGCAGCTCCTCCTCCCTCTCTGGCTCTGGGAGCGACGGCAGCTCCTCCTCCCTCTCTGGCTCTGGGAGCGACGGCAGCTCCTCCTCCCTCTCTGGCTCTGGGAGCGACGGCAGCTCCTCCTCCCTCTCTGGCTCTGGGAGCGACGGCAGCTCCTCACCCCTCTCTGGCTCTGGGAGCGACGGCAAATCCTCACCCCTCTCTGGCTCTGGGAGCGACGGCAGCTCCTCACCCCTCTCTGGCTCTGGGGACGACGGAGGCTCCTCACCCCTCTCTTGCTCTGGGGACGACGGCAGATCCTCCTCCCTCTCTGGCTCTGGGGAAGGCGGCTCACCCCTCTTTATTGGAGTGCCCGGGGCATCTCCCATGTCTACAGCCAGGTAATTAACCACCATGAGGGCAACCTCTGGGAAGGAGGCCGGGTGGTGTTGTTCCTCCCACTGTTCCCACCTCTCCCCATCTCGACGCCACAGCGTGTTGATAACTATGGGGAGATCGTGGACGAGGTCTGCCTCAGGGTGCATCAACCAGTCCCAGATCTCCTGTGAAGGTGGTGAAGGTGGTGGTGCTGGAGGTAGTGGGGTGGCCCCTGATGCCCGGGGTGAACACGGCACCTCTTCCTGGGCCTGGTTGTAGGGGCATCCTGCCCAGTTGTGGCCGTCCTCCTCACACCGGCCACACCAGTTTGCCGGTGGCACGTCTGGGCAGGACCGCCAATGATGATCCTCCTTCCCACACCAGGAACACCAGGGGAAGAGGCTGGCCGGGTCCTCCAGCGGTGGCTGCAGCAGCTTACATTTCTTCAGCTTCTGCTGCTGCTGCTGCTTTTCCTGCCTTTGCCTCTGTCTGCTCTTGTCCCATTTTTTTTTTTTTTTTTTTTTTCAAAAAAAAAAAAAAAAATAAATTCCCAAAAATTCCACAAAACAAAACAAAAATACTGCTGAGCCTCTAGGTGGCGCTATCCCACTACTGACACCAAATGTGGCAGGCTGGCGAGTGGAAAGAGGCCCAGAGACAGATTGCAGTTCAAAAAAATAACTATTTTATTATAAATAAACACAAAATAAACGTGCACAAGGGCAAAAACAAAGCAATTTAAACACAAAGAAAGACAAAAAGCAAAACTTACAAAAATAACAATTTCCAGGCTGGGCAATGCCTTCACTGGATTCAAACTTTCCAAACAACCAAAAAAAACCCCAACCTGCTTCCTCAGCTCCCTCTCTCCAAATGAGAAGCAGAGGCCTCCTTTTATATCAGATGGCTGGGCGCTGATTGATCGTTAATTAACCTAATCAACTAATCAACCCCAGCCACCTGAACATAATAAACCCAGGCAGGTAGAGGAAGTTAACCCCATCCCTGCCAATTTAAAGGGCAGAGCTTTGCTCTGCCACACACCGATATCAGTGAATCTGTGTATTTGTACATGCGCCCAACTTTCTTAAAGGAAGGTGTAAGAGAGTGTGCAAGAGAAAAGGAGGATTCAAAATACTGTACAATACAGTATATATATATATTATATATATATATATATATATATATATATATATATATATATATATATACCTGAAGACATAATAGTAGCACAGTATTGTAACACCCTTTTGCTCACAGGGGCTACAAATGGATTATTTTTAATATGTTGTCCAACTACGTCAGTTTATTACGATAAAACACAAAACAATATTTGATAATAATTGATCAGGTTCTTTTTATTTGGATACAGATCTAAAATATGGGAAACAGTGTCACGAAGAAAAATAACAGACAGTAAACACATATGAAATCAATGGGAATTTTTTTATTTGACAAAAGGGGCAGCAACACGTTGTTCAATATCTATATTGGACCTCAACTATTCAGTTCTCCAGCAAGTGATCAATTGCACATTTTCCATTAACAGGTCATCATAATTAAGACTCGTCGAAAGTCATTTTAAATCACCAAAGTGCAAACAGCAATATTTCACTTTAAAAAGGGCTTAGTACATATAGTAAGAGTACGGTTTGTTAACCAGGCTTAAAATACATGATAATAATAAACACAAACACTGATCATTGTAAAAACTAACATGTTGGGAACATCACAGCGAGAGAAAAGTCAAGTACCGACAGGCTAAAAACTCTTGAATCACTCATGCTCATCAAATCGGCATACTGTAAATAAGTCGAACGCTTATCTTCAGGAAAGTTCATACAGGCACGTTTTACTTCCCTCTGTTACTCTCCATTCCAAACACTAAAGCTGTGTTCCCACTCCTGCACAAACAAAACCACAAAAAAGGACAGACAGGCACAACCCCCCAGGATGGCCATCCCGTTTGCAAGAGATGCCTGCTATTTATATTCAAGTGCGTACAACTATACATAATTCAATTTGTCAGTACCTAATAAGGCATAACAAGTGAACTGAGTGGAGAAGCTACGAAAAAGTAATAAGTCAATTACCAAGTTTTAAGTCAATAATATTTAGAATGTGCACTAATCAAATCAAAGTGCAAAATTATAATAAATAAAACATACAAGTGAAAAACGCTTCACATTTGTTGACATGAATTTTATTTGCAATGTTTTTGCCAATTTCTGTATGCCATTTGGGTGGCTGAAAGTGGGTTGGCCACTCTTCCAAGCTTTGTGATCTGTAAATTGGACAGGCTTGCTGATTATCTCCTGATCTAAGTCACTGATGTAGATAAGAAACAGCAGAGGTCCAATCATGGAGCGCTGTGGCACCTCACTGAGTACATGGCCCCAGCTAAATGTTTCCCCTCTGACTAGTACCCTCTGCATTATATGTTTTAACCAGTTATGCATCCATTTACATGTACTTCCCACAGGTGTAAACTTTAAGTTGTCTTTAATTCAAAACATTGTCAAAGGCCAGAATTATAAAACTATATACACATTTTCAGATAAATCCAACAAGGCACTCACAAGTTAAATGCCTCATAAACGAATAAACAAACTAAGAAATTGTACTGTATAAAAACAGTAATAATGCAAGTGGGTTTATTTGATTATGTAAAAATGTGTGGGAGTCTGCAGAGAGAGAGAGAGAGAGAGAGAGAGAGAGAGAGAGAGAGAGAGAGAGAGAGAGAGAGAGAGAGAGAGAGTGTGGGACATTGCAATATCACACACTGGCTTTTTTAAATTAACCCCAGAAACATGTACACTCTCCAGAAACTTGTGGACCCCACTGGAGGAAGTCACGACACTGCCATCTATTGAGAGCCATTTGAGGTACATGCTGTGTTGTGAGTCTCAAGACCAGTTTACACTTTAGTTTACACTTCCCTAATGTTCTGGACTTTTTGTACTTTTCACTGTATGAATCCACTTTGAGCTGTAAGCTTTATTTATGGCACTGCATTTAGTTAATTAAAAATTCATTATTCAGAATGTGTGTTGACAGAAAAAGCTTCCCAGTTTTGTGAGAATCTGTTAGAGCTGCAGTTTTCAAGTAGTAAATATGTTTGTGATGAATGAGGGGATTAATGTCTGCAGATGTTTCATGATCTGCTCAGTCAGCCAGAGATAACGATAATAAACACCCTCATATTCTTTTTTAGGGAACTCCCGTCTTAATAAAAAAAAATGTAAGGGATTTTCGCATAAAACAAACAACAATGTCTCGTCTGTATAAGTTGTCGTGTTTATTTTTCTTGCTTCTACCACTTGCTTACAAATCATCTTTATCACCTAGTTTAGTGTTTTATAACCTGGTCACCAGATGTGTTGATGGTCAAGCCCAGTAGTCTTCAAATCTGTGCACGTGGGCACATCTGTACCCATGAGACCAGCATGAGACCTAGCTGTGATGCCAGCTACCAATATAGAATACTGTAATACTGACAATTACGGGAACTAAAGTTTTTATAATTCTAAGTTGTTGTTATTTGGTACTATTAGTGCCACCAAGGCCAGTAAGTCATCCCAGACAGCATTTTTCAGATGTGCCAATATTGGGGTTACGTTGGCAGTTTGGTTGGCCCTACGTTGGCAACTGACGGTTGGTACAACATTGGCATTTAGTCATTATCTCCAGGTAAGCCAACATTGACACAACATTCTATTCAAGTGCTATAGGTCTGGCCAGTGTTGGTGCAACATTGTTTTTTGGTGGTTTAGAAATTGGGCTAATATTGGAATATACTTGTTTTTTAGTTGTTAAAATAAAATATTGTTCTGTAAATGCTTATTTTATTATTTCATTTCCATGACCAACAAGCCCTGTCCTGCTGCAGATATAGCCATACATGCCTGATTATTCACAGCCTATTCTCATGAATGCAGTTTCTGTTTAAAGTAGCTCGCATTGTTTACCTAATTAGACATTGAACATATTTTCAGACGAGTGCAAAGGGATATTTTCTTAGATAAAAACAGCTGTACTCATATCAGACTAGAAAAAACAAACAGTTTTGCAAAAATGTAACATTACATTATTATTCTGAATAATAATAATAATAATAATAATAATAATAATAATAATAATAATAATAATAATAATAATATTATTATTATTATTATTATTATTATTATTATTATTATTATTATTATTATTATTATGTTCTTTTTCACACTCTCAACAAGTGATTCATCACTGTTTCATCTTTGAGATATTTCTCAAATCTCATACAGTTTTTAGATGGAAAAAATGTATTTGTGAGTTAACAATAAAATGAAGACACCTCATCTATCCTTTTAAACTTTTTAATTGTATAAAACAAAAACAAGTTAAGAGAAGATTTCTTTTTTTAAATTTATTTCTTAGCAGACACCTTCATCCAAGGCGACTTACAATTGTATCACATTATATAATATCACATTAAAGAACATCACATTACAGGTAAGAGCAGTTATAAGGTACAGTACAATCAGTAGAAAATAAGATCAAATTCAAATAAAAGCAAGATTTCCATTACACAAGAGTAGGTGTTAAAACTTCCTGATGATATTGGACTCAGCTCTCTCCAAGATAAGCACCAACTACGACATAGCTTCTTTCACTGTAAACTAATGTAATCCATATGTGCTTCCTTCCAGTTGATGATATAGATATCCTTCTGTCTGGTGTTGATGGCTGAAGTGTAATGCTGGTTTTAGAGATCAGCCTAGTATGTGTCCCGGGAGCATCAGCACACACAACATGCTTTAAGAACATTCAAATAGACATTAAGTATGCTTACATGATAAATGATGAGGGATTCAGTACAGATCTAGGTGAACTATAGAAACTGTATTACAATCTGTACGTGATTGATGGTATCCTGAAAAAAAATCACATTTTTTTTTTTTTTTTTTCAATGCACTCAACAGCTGGCAGTATCATAAAGTTGGATATTCAAAAATATTATGTACACTCACATTGATAATCAGGAGAAAACATCTGTGATCAATCTATATAATCCCAGGGAATGAATCAGCCACCTTCGAAACTCAATGAAAAATATTACACCTTTACCTTTCCCGAACTGTTTAACAAGCGTGCAAAGGGAATGGAAGCCCTGCTGTTTACTCTCCACACATCACATTTATCACTTTTTTATTATGCCCAAGACTGCCTCACAAGTTAATGCTTAGCTTCAGGGTCCTTTAAAAAAAACATTTTTTTCTGTGTGTTACTGCCTGATGAACATGAATGATATACTGTATATAATTCAACTGCAAATAACACAAAACATTTTAAAAGTAGACAAGCTTGACATGAATATTTAAGTCCATAGTGTAAATACATATTTTTGTATGTTATTGTCTTCAACATGCACAGCAACTGAACACAACTAATGGGGTATAACTGTTGTCTCAAAACGTAACATGGTAATAACTGGGTAACTACCAATTGTTTCTGCATGGTAAATGACTGATTGAATATGTAAATGCATTGAAATGCACCAGTAGTTATCACTGGTAATTACTCAATTTTTGCAGTGCAATTACATAGTTATGTTTGGTCTGCAGTCTAAAGTTCTACCCAGCTATGTAGTTGATAACATACTACAGAAACAGTAACCCACATGTTCTAACTTAACCTACTTTGAATATCTGTACTAATCTTTTGTTAAGATTAAAAATGTGCATGCAAATTTCACATCCAATTGCACTTCAACAAACACTTTTGTGGAAAAGTCTTAAAATGTTGTCTTGCATTAGCAATGCTCTCTTTCACTCTCTCTTTCTCTCTATTTTGACATGTTTCTTAAGTATCGACAATCTTTCTGAAGTATTATACCAAATACAATTTTTAAGCAAATATGGTATGCATTTAAATTGTAATTGTTTCTGTGAATTCATTTTCTTTGACAAGATGTGCTTTGACAGTGCTGCTCTCCAGCTGATAAGGCTTGCATATGTAACAAAAAAACCAACCAAAAAAAAAAACAACTATGACCTGCAGAAGTCACCAATTGTATATTGACTATGTGTGCAGGTGTTTCAGGATATCAGCGCGCACTGTGTGGGAGCCAATCAGCTGAGTAGAGCACACCTGCTGCTTCCCTGTACAATCCCCAACGTGTTTCTGTCTGAATCATTGCTTTGCAAAGAGGTCCAGTTGGAAGTGCAGGTTATCTGTTTTAGTTCACTTTACTCATGCTAATTTGAATATGAGTTTGTGGTATAATCATGTTTGAGACTCCCTAGCTATACCCATCAAGGGGGAGCAGACATGTTTTACTCAGCGCTAATACTAATGACAATTGTTTATTGTACTGAAAAAAATGATAATAATAACTTGGAAGAAGCATCTAAACCTGCAAAACTGTGGTGATGACAAGGGTCTTTATGAATAAATTACTCTGTGATTTTATACAATTTTCATATTTGAAGTCTGTATTGAAATATATTAGCTTCTTTAATGATATACTTACCTTTCTTCGCACATAGGGCTATATTAAAAAAAGGACATTAATAGCCATGTAATTATATTATAATTCAAGCAAAACTGCGCAACCTTAACTCTGCACCATTATACGTATGTATGACACTGCATATGACATCAGCAATGACATCACGAATGTCATAACTAATAACATGACAAATGCTCCCCGAAGACTGGCCATGGGAACATAACCTGAGTGGGTCTGCTAAAATATATGTTCTTAAAATAAATTGGGAAGAGGGGTCCAATCTTTGTGCTACTATTCAATGAAGAAATGTTACCACGGTTGAAATACAATGTGAAGACATTTAATCTATATTTTCTGTCTCCAATAGATAACAGTATATACAATACTTCAGTCACTTTGTATGATATCTCATTACCAATGTATAGTTGTATGGTAATTTAGCAGTTTACTATGCTTTTCCTATGCAGTATATATACCATGGTTAACCATGGTTTTCACAGTGCTTTATCATGCATTTGTGTAAAGTACCTTGCTCACCTGTGCTGTACCAGGATTTCACCGTGTTTTACTTTGTTATGCTTTCATCTTTGTATATCCCAGTTAACTTTTATAAATGCAGTCAATACAAAGTAAAAACACATGTAATTGGCAATCAATACTCTGAAGCTCTGTGTCACATTCTTTGTAAAAACACTGACAATTTTTGTCCAATTCTACCCAAAGAGCTTTGAGTCAGATTCACTTGAGGTAAATTTATTTTGACACATATGCGTGTGCAACATATGATAAAAGACTAGTTGTCAACCATTTTATAAATATCAAAAGATTTCACTTCCCATCACTGCAGCTTGGCCCAGTTTTAGCTGTTGTCTGCCATTCCTTATTATCACATGAAATTGTAATGTTAACAGTGGCACAGGTTCAGTTGCATTCCATTTTTGACAAAACAAATTAGACCGGTCTTGAGAGATACTCTGCTGTCTTGCCTCTGAAATATCGCATACTACTTTTGTAAAGACAACAGTAATGATATGAGTCTAATTCACGTTCTGTTTGTATTGGGTTGTAGTAGGTCTTGGTGTGGGCACTGGTTTGCACACTGCACTGTTACATTGAACCCTTGCTGAATGAATATTTCCCATCAGGCAACCATTAGCATGTTCAACTACTGATGTGTAGAAATAAGATGTTCATTAGTCTGTTCTTTTTGTTGTGCTTCTTAATGTATCTGACTGGCAAATACTCTTCTGAGGCAGTCAATCTGAATAATTGCACTGTCTTTACGTACGTGGATAAGGGCTTGGTAGCAATGCAGGACGAGCTTTAATTAAGCAGTGTGAAAATGTAAGATGAGGTACTGAAATCACCTTAACACACATTCTTAACCACTTGTCTGTATAGCTCACTCTCTAATTGAATGGCAAAATGTTCTTCTCTGAGCCACGAGGTTCATAGACCATGCTTCCACATTCGATGCAGTTGGCTGAGATGTGTTACACAGTGTCAATAATTGAGTAACACTATGGTAGGTAATTATAGATTAGTGCATGAAAAGGGAAAAGGTGTAAAAAAGGAAAAAACTGTCGTACTTAAATATACACTGGAACTCAGATGAAGTCACCTGAACTAGATAGGGCTAAAACATGCATTTCTATTTCTGGCACTAATTTTATTTCAGAATGATTTCTGGTTGTGTATACCTAAGGTATTCTCTATTGGGCAATCAGTGTGTCAAGCACTAATCCCTCCTCCTTCTCACATGGATTGTCTCTCAAGCCATAGACCAAGAGTTACTCTGCTTACTGTCTATTATTCAAACACAGCAAAATTCCCCAAATCACAACAGGTACTTGTATTATCCATGTGCTCAGCAAACCAGATGAAGGCATATTTTCAAAAAAGATTGAGAATTAAATGAGAGATTATCGCCTTGCACAGTGGAGACTGAGGCTGATTGCCCCAGTTAAAATTTTAAGTAGAACCTTGGTGTATTTCAGGTCTCCTGCTAACATACCTGTCAGTCACCCTATTTAAACTGTAGTCAGCTCTCTAATTCTTGTCTTGCTTTTCAGTTTCCTCCACTTTGCTACGCCACCTCTTCAACGGCAAGTGAATCTCACTTCCTAACCATAGAGGCCTACAACGTCATCTCGCCCTCTGAGAGGAAGGTTCCCGCTGGTCAGAGGGGACCCCTGGCCAAAAACTTTAACTACATTTATTTTTCTATTCTCCTGCTTAAATCTATTCATTTGCACGCAAAGCTTGCTCCCAACTTTCGAGCTAGTCATTGAATCAACTTATCAAAAGTGGTTCTTACAGCTGGGGTGGCGGAGACCCCTGACTCTCTTTATGTGTTTATTTCTTTATTCTCTTTTCCAGCACATCAAAGGTTCTCCATGTGGCCTCGGAACGTCAGTCTGACCTCTCAATTAGACGTCTCAGTAAGCCAGGGAGACCCTGTTCGTCCTCTATCCTTTCTTACCTTCCCTTTGGTGTGAGTTCCTCGCTTACTGGCCTTGGAGGTTGATTGACTCGGCCTCACCTCTGCGAGGGCAGTTCTCCAAGTAGTCAAGGGGAAACCCCTATTCTGTTGCTAAAGTCACAGGCACCTAGTCTTTATTCTAGCAGTCCCTCTACGTAGGTCTGGCTCCAGCCTCATGAAGTAGAAGCACCAAGAGGTGATTCCTAAAATAATCATGACAAGAACAGGTCTTAGCAAGTCCTCATCTTCTCAGTTAAGTTTCTCTTCCTAAGTGGGTGTCAACCACACCTATTACTCATTCATCAACTTTGTGTTAATGAAGAACTAATCAAGGCTTCAGCATCATTTTCGCAGTATATCACTGATCCCACTCTTCCACTCTTCAGCTGAAGATCTTTTCATTGTTTGGATTTCAATTAATTGATCAAAATAATAGCTTGCCTTAATTTTTTATGCAAGAATCGCATTTACTATGATATTGCTTTAGTGTCTTAGATGCAGTTTGAAATTGAAATGTGCCTGTCTATAGTGCATGTGTCCCTGAACTGAAAAGCTTACAATAAAACATGAAGTGCCAAGAGATATTTTAACAGAGCTGGAAGAAAGGTGAGGAGACAGCATTTAAATGAACCAAAGTTCTTTTTATTAAATGAAACACACAGGACTGGAACCAACAACATAGAGCTCCAACCAGGCCACCACGCTATCTGTATACAGTCCTAGCAGATCTGGCTGGAGACAGGCAGAGATAAAATTATAAACATGATATGATTTATTTATACAAATAAAGGCAGCGAAAGGAAACCAATAGAAATGCAGACGCAGTAAACAAAAGCACATACAATATACACAGTCTGGAGACAGAAGTGTAGGAGTGGTTATTCTTTACTTAGTCGAGAAATGAATACCAAATTAAAACTCTGGAAGTAAAAAGTGGATTGTGAGTGGAAAAGCTATCATTCAACTGAAAAAGTATGACTGGATTATGGAACGTTATGGGCCGCAACAATTCCATAATCTGATATCCCTGTTTGGGTTGGCTGAGAGATCTCTTTTTTTTAAATTTAAATCTAATCAATCATATTTTTGTGCCTGCCAACTGGCAACATTCCTGTTAGTTACAGTAACTGCAGCCGTTCATTCTGGTTCAGATTACAATACTCTCTAATAAAAGCTTGCCAAAAAATAGTTCAGTCAACACATAAAAAACTTACACACAAAGGGGTTGAAATGGGCTTCTGCTACTGCCTTCCACCCAGGTGTTTAGCCTCAAAACAAACTCAGGTGACAATTTAGAATTAAACAACAATCTGCTCTTAGTTCTATTCAGTTCTTGTCACAATGTTTTTGTGAAAAAAACAAAACAAAGCAATCATGTCACTGTTTCAGCCAGTTTAACTTTGATTTTAGACAAAGACAATCTGTGCTAAGCATTGCTTACGCCAACCTCAAAAGCTTTTTGACCTGATATTTTTGGGGTCATCTTGCAGAGAAACAGCAATTCATGCTCTGTTATCAGCTGTTTGTATTCCCAAGTCTTGATGCTGCTGTAAAAAAAATAAAAAAAATAATACTGATTGGATGTGTCAGTATGCCGGTCCTTGTCTGTAGAAAATTTCAACAAAGGCAGCAATGATTATTCTAAGACTAAACAAAAGGAAACTTGTGTTCATAGCTTATGAATATATTCTTTTGGAGCAAAACTGTGAAAACTAGAACATTGCCAAATGCAGCCTCTTAGTAATAACCTATTACTTCACTATTACTGGATAGATATTATATCTGAAATCTAACATTCATTCTATAGGATCAAGGATTTCAGCACCATTATTTATTGAGCTGTGCTAAGCAAAATAAATCAATGCTGCAATTTCCCAGAAGTTGTTGAATCTCCAAATCAACCAGCCTGCCTTATACTGTTGTTTGACCGTTTACACTACCTGTGTAATTGTTTTGCAGTAGCTTGTGCATTGTTCTCACTGTCTGATTGGTAGAATACTTCCAGAACATCAGTTCTGTACATGTATGAAGATGACCCTGTCTTCTGTCTCACTGAATTCTCAGATCTGTCCTTGTGAATAAACCACACATACATAAGTATATACATACATACATCTAGATAATGAAGCACACATTTACCTGAGCTTTGCTGGAAATAGTGAGTGTGGTTATCTATTTGCCCTAAAATATGATTCTGAAATGTCCCAGCCAATCAATGTGTAATTAATTTGTAGTGTAGGAGTTCAAGTGACTGTCGATTGAGAGATATCCATTTACTGTATGTATCCTGCTAGTGGGCTAAAATGAGCAGCATGGGATAAAATTAACTTCTTCATTCTGCATTTACAGCATTCATCTGTCCCAATGTTTGTTGAAGGATAGTGTACATACAAACTATCTCATTTCAAGAGGGTGGTCCTTAATTACAGCAATGCATTGAATATGACAACACATCTGACACAAACAAGCACAAACTATATTACTGGAGGAGCCAAGGAAATAACAACTAGCAAGATAAGGAGAATATAGCAAGTTGATTAAATATATGTGTGTAGCAAGTACTTGACACATTTCAATGATTAAGTACATATATTAAATATATGGAGAGTATAATACTGTCAAACCAATATTACAGCTGCAGGAAGCTCTGCAGTAAACGGGCATAGAACCAAAATGATAAAATCATATAGAGTTTGGGGGGGGGGGTTCCAGACTGAGCTGACAATGCATGTCTAGAATACTAAGAATATGTCAGAGCAACTCTTGTACAGTATGGGAAGAATCATTGCAGGTTAACAGTTGATATGGGCCATAGTTTGTGCACCTTTCACGTAAAGTACCAGTTGAAAATATGCAGTCAAGAATACAAAATTTGCACTTCTCTAAAATGACCATTCTTTTAATTCATTTCAATTGACATGATGGTGTCATGCATAATACTGTGCATTGGAAATGTAGATTAAGATAAGGGCTTTGTGCCTAGATTACTTGTGTATGGTACTCTACTTGGGTTGGAGTTAGCAACGGTAAATGCAAAAAGGTTTGGAGAGATTTCAGAGAAGAGCCACTTGACCTATCCCGACACTAAATTGAAGGAACTGAATATATTTGGACTAGAAAATAGAAGGGTTAGGAGAGACTTGAGTCAAGTTTTTAAATTCCTAAAATGAACCAACAGTGAACATTTGGAAGTTTAATGGAGACAGCCAATGGGATAGGGTACCCTTTTTCACAAATGTTGTTGCTTCTGATTCATAAGGATCCTTCAAGAGCCATTTGAATGGGGTTATGGGAACAATTATCTATTAAGAATCATTCAAGCAGTGGCGGGCTGTTTATTTTCTGTTGGTGGGTGGGTTCTGTAGGGTTTGAAATGTGATTGGATCTGCAAAGCAAACAATTGTGAAGTGAAAAAAAATAAACAACAAGAAATGCCAACAACATTATTGTCATGCTTCATTCTTCTCAAAAATGGGAATGTTTAGACGAGCAGGCAAACAAGCATCTTTGTTTCACAACAACTGAAATAGGAAGTAAATGAACCAATAAATAAAATATATAAATACAGTAAAAAGACATAATGAAGAACAGTTGTGGCAACATCCATTATCATGTGTGATTTTTAGTACAAACAAAAAAGATACGTAATAGTTTTGATAAAATTGTTAGCTTTTATTAGTTTACTTCGCAGGTATCCAGAATAAAGAAGACTACAGTCCTGCTTTAGTCCTCTCTGTAGTTGTGTCTGCATTTTTGTTTAAGAACAGCCTTGATTTTTTTTTTTTCTCTGATGCCAGAGTAACTTTGTTCAAATTTGCAGTTTGTAAATCAGCCTCTCTAGTCTTGATAAAGATGATACATATTCTATTTTAAAAATACAGGTGCAGACTGAAGTTTGTGGAAAAAAATATTGGAGGTTTGTGAACCAAGTTATAAATAGAAATGATACATTAAAAAAATCAAAAACAAAACACCACATGATGCATACAGTAGAAGTGATCTGACTTTTGTGTAAAGCCTGGTTGCAGATTGGATTGTAGATTGCAGGCTCCAGATGGAACCAGCAGTAGACCCAGTTTGATGTTGGAAAGGGATGAGTTTTACAGATGGAAATTCGGTATTGGTTGTGCTAGGGAGTTGTTCTGCCAAGCGCTTACTGGTTGCTGGCTTTGGATCTGAAACCCTGATGAAGTTTTTCTGATACAGAGACAGAAGCTCCTTGAGGAACACTGTTTGTGATGCTGCAGCCTCCTCTCTCACTGTATTTACCGCTGAGGAAAGGACACTGTTTTTGTTTCTCGTGGAAATGTGAGTTCAATCAGAATTGTGAACCATCCTCTTACTTATTTGCACACATGAACAGATGTATATACATAAAAAAGTGTTAATACTTGTTTTGTGTGTATAGGGTTTAAAACACCATGCTGAAAATTATTTGAAAAATTAATTTTTTTTTAAATGCTCGAAAAGCACTTTTTAAAAAAAATCCAGATATTTATATTATATAGAAAGCGTTCACACAACATTAAAAAATAATAATTGTAGTGTTTGAAGAGCCTTATATGTAATCGCAGAGGACATACATTTTAATGCTCCTAAAATGTTAATGGCAAGTTAATAAATATAAGCTATAAAATGACATTCAATTTGATTTATGTTATGTTTGAATTAACATAGTTACTATTTTCCCATTAGCTAAAATGTGGTTACTCATATTGAATAGTAAGTGACCTTTAAAAGCACAAAAGCTTATTTAAAAACTAAGATGAATCCTTTTTTTTTTTATTGCAGCTACACAAAAGTCCCACATATTAAGTTTGGGAACTTTTGGCAAGTTTATGTCATTGTAACAGAAGCTAACAGGTCCTTGCACTTTGACAAATGCTCTGATATATGCCTACTATATAGGCCATTTACTGACGGGGACGTGTTGGCTTTTTTAAATATATTTTCAATGGCAGTTGACGAGATGTGAAACTCAGTAAGACCGGTTGACAAGTGCTATAGTGTAATAGCATTATGTGTCCAACAACATTGTCATTATTACTATATCTAGAATCGATCGGTCCAGTTTTCTTGACAACCAAACTTAGTCGTCTTACAAAAGAACTTTGTTGCCTATTTTGATTAATTTGCAAAAAAGGCTGTGGTTTTGTTCATATGCCCCGAGCAAACTGAGACCATCCCACAAGTTATTTTGGCACTTTCACGTAGTGTGTGTTGTCAAATTAATTAAACCAAATGTGTGAATAAGCCCTAAAAAAGACAAACAAAAATCTAAAACTCTAATCTAAAAGTCCAAGGTGTAGGTGCACCTTTTAGCATCACACAAGCATCTGCTGGAACCTTTCTGAGGGATTTTAATCTTCTCCAAACAACTCTGCGGTGTATATAGTGGCTTGTTTGCAATAACTTTGCAGTCCCTCTGGGAGTTAATTAATTGAATTAGAAGCAACAGCCACAAATATCAATATGTTAATTAATTTTTCAATTTGTAAGCATTTAGTGGCATGTCTTGTTAAACAAGCTGCTTTTCTAGCCCTTAAGGTTCTTAAACGCTGGGAAACAAACCCCTAATAAACTGTTGACCTCAGTTTAATTTCTCACAAAGTAGTGCAGCCCTGACAGTCTCAGGGGACCATCCATCTTTGACACTTGCTCCATCAACGTCTCTCTGGATTTATCTGTGGGGTTATGGAGGACAGACAGCGCACTTTTATTCAGAGAAGGTTATTCTATTTTTACCTGTGATTCAGCAAAAAATCTATAACTAACCACCATTCCCCTGTTTCGGCACTTCTCTTGCACTATCGTATTAAAGGTCAAATTTAATCGCAGTGCATTTCTCCCTCTTTATAATGAATTATTTTAATGATTTAAGGTTAGAATTCTCTCCACTTCCGTAAAAAGGATATCCGGAATACAACTGTCATCAAGGCTACTGTGCAGCTGCACTTGTAAATGTAGAAGTATGCCACAATCTGGTAAAAAATGACACAAGAAATTGTACACTCTCCAGTTTCATAATATGGGACATTAATAGCATTCAACTATAAGGATGCAACCCATTTCACCCAAATAAAACAACACTAGAGTCTGCCACATTTCAAGTTATTTTTGCACAGAACTTACAGAGAAGGTTTAAAAAAAATCCAGAATTGTATACTGATAATTCTCAAACAAGATTATCTTGCAGCCAGTCAGAGAACAACACATGAAACTTAATCTCACCTGACACTCTCCACTATGTCTTGTTTAGTTTCTTCACACCCTGTAGCAGATTGTGTCTCTGGAGGGGTTGTATATCCACCGTGTTTTTGTGCATAAACTTGTTTTTAAAGCACCTGTCTTCCCTATCCCTTTCCCTTTCACCCGAAGAGTAATTTGGCCAGATCCCTGTTAAAATTAAACTTAAGCTATAATGCTTCCTCATTGGCTTCTCAACCTGTTTGTCTAGTCATGCTAAAACATTTCATTTGGGATTAGTCAAATTACTGTGGTTGTGACAGATTATTACAGATGGTAGGGATAGATTTAACCACTTCACTGCCAATCCTACACCCCCCCCCCCACACACACACACACACACACACATTACTTACAGGGGCAGGGCTGCTGTCCTGCCAAAGAAGTGTTTTTCTTCTGGTCTAACTGGTGACCTGTTGACCAGTCTGCCTATTTGGTTAATGTCACATTTAGTCTAACTGTCTTTTGTTATAGTTTAGTCAAATCCAACGTATCATTGCTATAAAACTCGATGTGCTTTCTTCAATCAAGATTTAAAAGAAATATGAATCAAATCATTAAATAGGAAGAGTGCTGAATAAAAGAAAAAAGACACCCAAAACATCAACAGTCATATAAATCAATATAGCACATTCACAAAATGTTTTTTTTAACTTTTCCAAACTATAGTTGTCTTCTTCTTCTTCTTCTTCTTCTTCTTCTTCTTCTTCTTCTTCTTCTTCTTCTTCTTCTCGTAAAAGACACGGCTTAGATCGGATTACTTACCACAGAAAAACTCATAGAAAGAAAAATCAGCCCAGCCTTCAAAATGCCATTTCAGGCCTACGGTATTCACCGATGTATCCCTCTAGTCCATCAACAATGAATCTAGCTCTATATAGCATAACATATTGAACTTAAAGCTTTGTTTCTTTTTCTGAGGCATTGAAGGCTTTACTCCATTGGTTTATACCTTATATTTATTCTAGCTCTGAACCTTTAAGGTTTTGGACATCTAACCATACCTCTTAATGGAGGATAATGGATTGTTAGAGATTAAAGTGAGTGGTGTTGGATGCACACCTCGTAAAGCACTCTGCTGTTAATAGATTTATTGGAACGTTATAAAAAAGTAACTATATAATCTGAATGTATTTTAGAGATGTAAATTATGTAAATGTAATGTACTACGAAGCGAGTTGCCGTTACCTTGCTGTCTCTGGCCTGTGTATCTGAATGTGAGGACAGGATAATGGAATGTGTGCTGTAAATAAACCTAGGCCTCTTTGGAGTAAAACATTTCTGAAACTCATTCAGTGAAATATTATTCTAGCCAACGCTACTCCAGCCCCCTAATCAGATGTCACTTGTACTACACGGCAGCAGCTGTCAGGCAGCTTTTAGTGACTGTGCCACTTCTTTCCAGATGGCAGAGGGATGTTTCAGGATGACAACTTGCTTTCATTTATCAACAGGAATTGTCCCACTGGGTTGGTTCGAATTAAGTTTAACCACAATAATTCCTGCTTATAATAGACTCTAGCCAGTGAACAGTGCAGATTTACAGAAGACCTTCAACAACGTATTACATAGGAAGCAGGGGTGTTTTAAATGTGGGGGGTATGGGGGTTTAAGACCCTACATTTGCAATTTCAACTCCACAGTGAATTTGGTCCCAAAAAATTTAACTATAAATATACCTTAATACATTTGAAATATTTTATTAAGTATGTACAATATTGTGGCAAAGTGGTTTGCAGTGCACAGGTGTAGAGGTGTTCAAGAGAATGACAAACAGCAAAGTTACTGGTGAAATAACGGTTATAATTGTAATCCAGTGTCAGGTGACAACAGTAAATAATAATGAGAACTGGCGATACACAACTATATATATATATTGCTCAGTTAAATCCATGGGGTTCAGTCCTGAAACAATAAACACAGTAGTAAACAATTAAGACACACAGAATGAATGCTAAAGTGCGAGTGGTGAAATACAGTTTATTTGTGAACAGTTGTGCAGTACTGCCCAGGTTTGGTGCTGGCTTTAAGTGACAGCTCCGGATCGTGTTAGACGTCTAACAAGAACAAACAAGTGTTATTAGACACGACAAACAAACAACACACTCGCGGTTAGTTTACAATTTTTCCTTTCGTGGTTCGATCTTAACCATAACAAAAGGAACAGAGCCTATGGAACTAGCCAGGAAAAGGAACTAGCCACTTCCCTTTTTGTACTATCAGTCACCAACTTCCACCTAACCAAGATTCATTCTTTTTCTGTCACAAATATGCATAGATTGATTGCAGTCAACATATATTTTGGTGAACTAACAAAAAGACGAGCATTGGTTTAAAAAATGTTATTTACACTTTTTTTTTTTTTATTAGGTATTCTTGTGAATTTTTTAGATATCAATTGTATTTGAATGAGAAAATATGTGAAAAAAGTGTATCGTGTACGATTTACACCAAGTCTTTTTGAAGTCTTTTGCATAAAATTAAAGAAGAACTACTCTGAACTGAGATGTGACCTCAAAAGGCACTATTGACCTATATAGATACTATAAAATGGTTTTGTGGGCAATAGCACAAAATATTGACAGTCATGGGACCTTGCATTAGCCAACTGGGTTGTAAGTTGAAATTTAAGGGTTTAATAAAGTGCGTATTAACAGCAATACAATCCTCAAATATCTGCTTTTTTTCAACCCATTTGGTTATGTAGTTTATCACCTGCCCTGTTTAAACAGGTAAAAATAAATGCAACTAATAAAGCCTAATTTAAATTATCATGATTCTACTGTTGCTTGGAAAACATTTTTAAAACATTGTCTTCTTAAACACAGGCACTTTTCCATTCTGCATTATAATTGGTCCCTATAAGCCAAAATGATATATACATCAAGCTAATTACAATGTTGTATAATTAACTTAGATGCCTTTGAACAAAACAAAGTGGCAATTTTTCATATTCACATGTGTACTGTCATCAGATTTGAAACACATCAGCTCTTATGGTGTTAAAATCCAGATAAGAGTCCACACAGAGCACTTATAGGGGTACTTCAGAGTGCTTACTGCAGTGTTCAAGCCCCACCCCATCCCTACTGAATAAAAGGAGACTGCTGTGCATTCAATTTGCAATTGAGTACAAAGCATTTTACTATTCAAAACAAGCTCACTTTTATTAACAAAAAGAAAAAAATAACAAGGCATTTATTTGGCAAGGGCATATACTGTAGTTTGTTTTGTTTCCTTCTTCATTCTGCACTAATCTTACTATAATCCATACACAATTTATCATTGAAACACATTAAATAATGTCCTGTTGATCAATGTTTCATTTATTAATATTTTTTTTTAAACAAACAAACAAGATAAAACATACCAAAGTGAAATATGGACAGAATGAATTCAGAACCAAGGCTAACCACCCTTCTTACCTTTTCTAAAAGAGCTGACAAGAGGTTTGCAGACTACAGATTTCATATTATTAATCAAATGATGTGTTTGCTTATAGTAGTATTAACTCATCTAAAAATGAACATTAATGACAAAATAAATTAACATTCATGACAACATAAGCTCATTCCTCTATAGATAGGAGAATTTAGCTGGGCACAAAATGGAAAAAAAAAAAATTACAGTGACTTGTTAATGAATTAAGACCTGTATTTGTTTTTAGATGATGTACAGTAGGTTATAAATGGCTTGCTGGTTGTTAATTCCGTACAGAAAGTCGAAAGGGATCTGCAAACTACATTTAACATCGTACAAAAAAAAAACTCTCTCATTATAGATCGTTACTTAATGTATCAAAAACACAAAATATATTATTCTGATCTAATAGAAAGCAGTATAACAATGCATCCTGGGCTATTGTTACACTGAAAGGTGAGATAATAAAGAAAGTTCCTTATTATAAATACTGATTACAGATCTGCACATGTTCAGGTGAGTGTCCTTTGCTTATGACTCCTAAAATAATTACGTTAGTACCACACGTGATATCGTGTTGTTTTATATGTTTGTTGACAGGGCCCCCTTGTAAATGAGACATGGTCTCGATGGGCTAAATTCCTGTATAAATAAATAAATAAACAAAAAAATAAGGAATAGCACATTTTCTCATAAATACCACAGCACCATGTTCTTTTCACACTGTATTGCAACTCTATGTTAATATTGTTAAAATATGCATAACACTGCTTATAATAGATTTAACATATTATTAAACATATCTTTGTTTTTGCAGTGATCATAATGCATTGTTTATCAGTTGAGAATCTACATCTTTAGGTTTTGTAAATGCAAGTTTGTTTGATATTCATTCCCTTTTCTGACTGAGCAGACGAGTAAGAAACGATATCCGCAGCAAACCAACTAATACCCATACTGCACATTTACTTGATATCAAAAAGGTGCAAACTGAGGATTATCATTTTCTTACCTCTTATAAGACTAGCAATAGTATAACTGTCCACACTTTTCATGTGACAGTTTCATATGGTTTTATGTAAGGTAATAAAAATAGATTTTTTAAGCATTGATTGTCATTCCTTCAACCTTTTTCCACATCATCTTCAAAACCTTTTCAATAGAAATCGCTTTTCAACCTGATCATATGATCAATTTGTTTTCTGTCTATACTAAAACACATACACAAAGGGAGTTCTGGGTGGTGCATCTGGTAAAGGCACTCCGAGTGGAGTGCAGGATGCGCCCTATAGCCTGGAGGTCACCGGTTTTAGTCCAGGCTATTCCACTGCCGACCGTGGGCTGGAGTTCCCAGGGGGCGCCATACAATTGGCTGAGTACCACCCGGGGGGGGGGCTTAAGTCGGCCAGGGTGTCCTTGGCTCACCGCGCCAGAATTCAGCCGGTAGACTGGCCGGGCCCGAGTAAGTTGCCCATGATCCCTGGTCCTCTGACCTGTAGCTCCGGGACATTGCAACGGCGGCCTGCACCCACCAACGTTGCCTCCAAACGGCAGAGTGAAAAGACAGCAACGTTCCGGAGGATGCGTGTGTCTGTCTTTGTCTCTCCTGAGTCAGCACGGGGGTGGCAGCAGTGAGCCGGGTTGAAATAAACAATAATTGGGATTACTAAATTGGGGAGAAAATAAGAAAAAGAATTGCCGATTCCAAAAAAAAAACAACCCATACACACACATACACACCCCCATACCAAATTGTTATTCCAGTCAGCACACATCGAAGAAGAAATCTTATACAATGGCAACTTGATTTGAGTCTTTCCATTTAATTAGGCTTAAAACACACCATTTGTCAATTTCACTCCCTTTTCCACTGTGCAGATAACATAACTGATTACATATCATATTAAAACCTGCAGCAGTGGTTATGAGAAAAATAAACTGGAAAGCAGAGGACAGCTTGTATACGTGAATGAAGTAACTCAGATTGTATTGATAGTCACGGCTTCCTGACATTGCATTGCCTCATTTTCAGAAGAAACTTTCAGCCTCTCATATCAGTAAAATTATAGTTTTATCATCCCATACAAATGTTCAGTGAGGTTCAATTTATTATATCTAATTTGATGCTGCCATTTCTTATGCAGCAGTGGAGTCATGATAACAGCCTCAGGAAATTTGGTATTCATCACGCGTACAGTATGTCACTTGCCAAGCAATTTCTAGCAACGTTCTTGAATCTTGTTATGCGACCTGTAACTTGTATAGATTAGTACACCACTCCCAACAATGTGTCCATCATGATCCTGTCAAAATCTGAATCTCATTTATTTATTTATTGCTATTGGATCTTGTCTGTGGGGCACTGTAAGGTCTTACCTTCCCGGCTACCAGAATCGAACGCCTTCTATTAAGAGTTATATTGCTTTATTAGAAACCTCTCGTCTATTAATCAGGAAGCTCAATTTCAGGGCATTACAACTTGGTAGATGACCATGGAACCTTCAGATAGAATGCCTCACTTTGATATAAAAATATTGTTTGTTTAATAATTATGACCAGTTTGAGCAGAGGCAGGGTTAAAAGGGAAAGGCAGATTCAGAAAAATATATAGTATTCAATACTGGAGCAACAGGACCACTCATAATGATAACAAAAACAACAACACTTTATTGCAAGAGAAATGTGAAAAAAAAATTTAATGACATTGTACATCTGTGCATTAGTTAAAGAGGAGCTGAAGCCAGTTGTGAATGTGGTCAGGTTAGATTGGATAATTAATCGCCAATTTAACCTGACCACATGTAAATAAAGAGAACAAATTTACTGACTCTTTAGTTCAGGGAGGAACCCCAGAGAGTAAGTACAGCCATGTGTGTGTGTGTTCTTAGCCAGCTCTGAACAGTCCTATGCATTGCCTTTTTTTGTTCACATTTCTTTATTTTGACTTTATTTAAAGGAAATAGAAAAATATTGAATTTTTCAGGTGGCACTAAAATGCTTGTCTACCTGAATTAGTTTCTATATTTTTGTCTCTTTCACAATTGTTCAAAATCCACTTCATCCACTAACAGATGTATGCAAAAATCATCAGTCGAGGCATATTAGAGTCAATGCCATCCTTTGCAATCCTCCTAAAAGACAGCATTATGGTTCCAGGCTTACTAAGATGGAATACTTATTTTGACAGTTTTTCCTCTATGTGTTTTTGAAAGATTGAATTGGTTTTGCACAGATAATAGAAAATCATGAATCTGGTTCAGTAAATGATTTATCGATGATGATAAACTGGACATCAAGTTTTTCCAACTGTAAAATTGCACCTATCATTTGGAATAAACAATCATTACAAATGTTTACGAAATGATAAAAAATAATTGTTACTTGTGGCAGCTTCAAGGACATGGTTGGTGTAAACAATAATTAAATTAAAAACAGTTTGTATCCATGTTTGTAAAAGGAATTGTCTTAAATTGAAATGCCAATAAAGGTAAGATATCCATGTTGAGTTCACTCACCAATTCCCATCAATATTTCTTATACATCATGTGCCAACTATTTTAGAACAAATATATTAAGTATTCCTATTGTATGGTGTACTATTAAAGTAGATAGAAAGTGTGCTATTATATAAAATATATCTTAAAATAAATACAACACTTTTTTTTTTTTTACCATCTGTGATATAGAAATGTCATTCAGTCAATTCTAAAGCTACAGTATATAATTGTCTTAGCCTGTTTACAAAGTAATTCACTTGGTTTTAAAGTTAATTACTTTGTAACGTTTTTAAGTGGCTTTAAGGGCAAATCAATAAAAATGAGGTTGAGAAATAATGCTACATTATTACAGGTTACGCTAATGTTCACAATAATTTCAAAGCACAATCCTACAGGATTATAGAATGACACAGAATGAGTCACAAACAGGGTATTCTCAAGGTAACTATACTTATCATCTAACATCCCACCCACGTCAGCTCTGTGTTTAGTAAACAGTAGCGCCTCTGTACAAGTAAAATACACTAAAACATGTATAATCAAGGATGCAGCAGGGTTTTTTGGTCCCTGACAAAATGTTTATCTGGATTTGTAATGTTAAACTCAATTGTCATGAAAGAAGGATTTTGGCTGTAGGGTAATTAACGGATTTGGATTCCTTTGTTTTTCTGTTTTGGGATTTTTGTTTTTTTGGGACAGTGCTACAATTTTCTGTTTATTTTTGTTTTTGTTTTTGTTTTTATGTACTGCTTTTCATATCCCATCATACCGGGCTGTTATTTTGAAAGCTACTGAACACTGCGAAACTCATTTGGAGCTGTATAGATCTTTTTTTTTTTTTTTTTGATTGTGCTTGCGTTTGGCTGGGCTACGTTGCAGGGGCTGTCCAGGTTTGAGCAGACGATGCCAGGAGTCCTGTGACCGGTGAAGAGAGAGAAGGGAAGTGACTTTCATTATTATTCGCTTATCTTTTTGAGACTTTTATATATTACAAACTGTATATCCATAACTTATATTTACCCACCCTGAATCGGCTCTGTGTGCTGTCAGGGTACACCTGAAGCCCACTAGGGTGATACTTACCAGTACCACGTCTGAGGTTGTAGTCCAGTCCAGGGTGCAACAGTTGGGTTTCAGAACCAGTTAGACAGGGAGATACACAAGAATCAGATTTAAGCTAAGGAGAAGTAACCAGCTGGAATACAAGAGTGCATGCGAAAGCTTTACTTACCATTGTACATGTTTCTGACTGCCTCCTTCTTTGCCCCCCCTTCACCCTCTCAGGTTTCTCGGATCTCCATCTTCATCTTCTTCAGTGGGTTGGCGTATCGTTGCAAAGAAGTCCACTGGCAGTTCGATATGTGGGATAGTGGATGTCGGGACGAGTGGGCAGCTGAGCGGTTTGGAAACCAACTGTAATTGGACTTCCAATACTTTTACTGGACTCTTTTTGTGGCTGTGGCAGCTAAACATGAACATTATTTATTTATTTTTTTTGAGACTTACCAACAGCTAGGGATTACCTCAGTCTGTATTTTTGTGGGTTCTCCCTCATTTTTTAACTGTTTCTATTTGTTGCGAGTTTGTGTGTGGTTGTTAAAGATCATTTTTACCCTGTAGAAACAATAAAATTAGTTTTAACCTACCTGGGTTGCCTTTAGTATGTGTGTTGGACCCCCGGGCATCAAAAAAACCTGTTTCAGGAAGGTTATTACTACTTGGTCATAAAGGTCCTTGCCCTTTTCAAACTCAAGGTGGCGTAGTTGGTACTATTCAAATAATTTATTTACTTGTGGTTACCCCTGGTCACATCACCCTTGACATAACCTCCCTAATATGTCTCAAATGATAGATCAGGATCAAAGATGACCCCCAAACTTTTAATTTCTAGTTTAAGTTTTGATGAGAGATTGTAAGGGTCAAGCTCATGTAATCCCACATTTCCAATTAGCTGGTCCTGTGATCCCACAATAACAACCCCTGTTTTATCTGAATTCAACATTAGAAAATTCTATGACATCCAATGCTTGCTGTCTGTAAGGCAAGTAGCTAATAACACCCAGGCAGAAGAAATTCCTGGTTTTAGGGACAAATATAGTTGGGTTTCATCAGCATATCATTGGAAGTTCACTCCGTGTCTGTGGATAATGTCACCTAACAGTAGCATATATAATGAAAACAGCAAGAGACCTGGAATGGAGCCTTGTGGAACATCACAGACAACTTCCGATAATGCCGATTTCATGTCCCCAACAGAGACAAACTAAAAGATCAGATTTGAACTCGGATGGGACAAGGCCAGACAGTCCCACTGTGCTTTCAAGATGATTCAGTAGTATCACAGGTGCTGCATTAGATCAAGAAGAATTAATACCGATGTAAAGCCATCTTGGTACCATGTGCAGCACAAAAACCAGACTGAAACTTCTCGAAAATGTGGGTATTAATAACCAAGAACATATTTTAATAGTTTTGTAAGAATACGATCAAGAGAGCATGTAGTAACTTTCATATGTCGAATTAGCTCTGTCAGCTCCTGTAAGGTAATCAAAGAAAAAGCCCCCATATTAGCCTTAATAGGTATAGTTGGAAAAATTCTGCTGAGTCTTCCTTAATAGAAGGCATCTGTGGAATCTATTTATTAAAGAAATGTAAGAAGTGATTGCAGTTGTGAGAGGAGCCAATATCAAGGGTAGGACTATTAGGGGAAGGATTTGTTCATTTATGTAGGGTAGCAAAAACAGAGCTAGAATTATTTCTATTTGTTTCAATTAAATTAGAATAATATGATGATCTAGCCAATGCCAGAACCTTCATATAATTAACCAGGTGGCCCTTTTATGAGATGTAATGAACATGCAATTCAGAAGCAATTCGACCCTCATATTTCATCTTACAAGTTGTATCATTGAACCACAGTGAGCTTTTTTTAAAAGATACTCTCTGAATTTTTATTGGTGCTACAGTATCTAAGATACCAGGCAAGGTGGTGTTGTAGATATTAACCATCTCATCTACTAATAAGACTCAGAGAGTGGTAATGAGCTCAAGACATCAGAAAACTTAACAGCCGTTGAAGAATTATTTACCTGGGATTTAAATGTACTGTCCACAATTGTTATGACGTTCTTAACAGCTAAACCACGAGAAATTATCAGATCTAAAGTATGGCCACAATTATGCATATATAAGAAGTTAGAATCAGAATCAATGTCAACATGAAGGTTATATAATACAATCCTGTCATATTTGACTGTCAATATAGATAACAGATCCCCAAATTCAGACAGAAATAGCGGGATTGACTTAGGTGGTAGATAAATAATTACAATATGAATAGGTAATGGTCTGTTTAATTTCAAAGCTAAAACTTCAAAAGATGAATAACTTTCAACAATTTCCTGTTTAATTCCAAGTTCACAAAGCAAAATACTAGCAAGCCCACCTCCCCACCCCATAAAGCAAGATTTCTGTAAAAAAGAATAGTTAGGTGGTCCATGCATCCCTTCCTCTGATGTCATCGGGCAGTGTGTTCCGGGCTTAAGGTTACAAATTGTTAATAGACGTGAACAAATCTCATTCATAACCAGAAGTATATAAAAGTATCAAATATTTTTATAACTACATATATTGAATTATCCAGGTAGTCTCTGTATTGTTAGCATCACAGCCGAGGTCTGTTAAATTTCTATTTCAAGGTGAGTTATAGTCTTTCGTTAATTAAAATCCTCCTTTTTTAAGTGCAAATGAAATCCTGATAAATTCTGACAGTTAACATTTACTTTTAAATTCCCAGGCAAACAAAATAAATAGTTGCAAGAAGCACTGCTTGTTAACATATTAACATTATTTTGTAAATCAATATAATTTTGGAAATCACGTTAGCATGATTATTTAATAATGAGATAAGCATAACGACCTATTGAAAATGCCAAATTCAATGCTACATAACGATTTGTTAACACTGGAGTTATCATGTACGAACTTTTGAAAATCCTGACTTGAGTGTCTTAATAATGATGTTTAACCACATACATGCTTGTTTGTTTTGATTACTGTACTGGTGATTAGGGGACATTTTGAATGTCAGGTTATTGTGTGGGAGTTTATACTGTCCGTCCCTTACTGTGGGTAAATCACGTTAACACAAACTTGTCTGTTCTAAGTGGTGGCGACTGTATAATGACTTGAGATATCTTTAAATGAACAGGAAGTCATTTAGAGATATCTTCAGCTGATTTAGAGATATCCTTAAAACCCTAATTTTAAGATATCTCTAAATGATAGTTTGGTGTACCATCCACATATTACTTAAAGATATCTGTAAATCAATTTGAGATATCTTTATTTCATTTTTAGAATTAATTTTAGTTATCTTAAAAACTGCACAATTAAAGATATCTGTAATTCAATGTTTAGAGATATCGTTAAATATTTCCAGATATCTTAAAATGCAATTTCAGGTATCTCTAAATAATCATTTGACTTATCATATGATACCACATAGAAAGTACAGAAAACCTGATGGATGGTGATAGTGAACTTCTAATATCCGAGAAAGAATACAGGATCTGATGAAAACATTAGAAAATTAATTAACTAATCATAGAAAACTACCCGTCAGGATCAATTACAACACTGTTATGTGATGAATTCCAAAGAGTTTATGTTGTCAAGCATCCGTGGCATCAGTATTCAGTGTTTAAAAATAGATCTCAAGGGTTCTGCATTTAAGAGAGTGAGGTTTCATATAGTTTACACTATAGACCAAACATAAAACCTGGTGCGATCTGACACTCAAGCAACATCAAAGCAAGAAAATTATCATCTTTGATAAGATTTTGTAAGCTACTGCATGTACTGCATACCAATAATGCCAGGTATAATGAGATTATTGTTATAGAAAACCACATTGCATGATAATCAGCAACCACTAGGCTACCCTGCCTACTTGATAAAACACACATCAGACACATGCATTAAACAGAGGCAGATTAATGAACAGTTTATGTACAGACATGCTAAAGATGTTCAGTGTCTCTCTTTCGGTTCTTCCAGACAAATGTTTTAAAGCTTATGTGACCACCTGTGTTGGGAACTGTGGCAAAGTGGTTTGTAGTGCTCAGGTGTATAGGTGAGTTGAGGTGCTCCAACAAAGGACAAACACAAAGTCTACCGGTCAGGTTTCTTTTAATGCCCTTTTTTATCCAGGTTTCAAATAATAAAGCTGGTTCTACCCAGCAATGGGTATCGCCAGTGAAAACTGGACCCAAAATAATAAAGCTGGTTCTACCCAGCAATGGGTATTACCAGCTACAAAACAAAGGGGTTGCAGTCCTGAAATAATAAACACAAAAACACGTCTCCAAACTGGGTGCTCTGGTGCAGGTGCGGTGCTCTGAGTGCTGGTGCTCGTGCGTGTTCAGGTCCAGGCTTCTTGCTGCAGCTCCAGCTTCGTATCAGCCGTCTGGCAAAACAAACACAATACTCCTCAATGAACCCACACTTCATTCAAGGTTCCGTCCTTGTCTCCTCCCATTAACCACAACAAAGGAGCCGATTACGGCGTCACGTCCCCCTAAAGTACCCTAAGCCCCGCCCCCTCCAATAGCTAGTTCAATCACGTCTCCTCCAATTCATGACTGAAACTTCGCTCACCGTACTAGGGCGATGACTCCAGGTACCGTAACGCCGCCCTCTTCCTGAATGGCCGGCTCCCGACTGTCCCCAGGATGAACTGCCCAACCATTCAGTAGGAAGCCCGCAGCTCCTGTTGTACAGTGCCCTCACTGGTCGAGAGGGAGATTTTTGATTCGGATTCATTCGCTCTCCGTCAAAGGAACCCACAAGGAATCTAGGGACTTTATTAACCCCACTGCTGGGCAAATAAACTGAACAAAACTATAGTTAAGTATCTCATATCAATTAAAATGAAATCAATGGAGGAACTATTCCTCGCCAGTGGTAATAATGTAATGGTGAGTGTAAATGTTTCCCTTTAGAGCTAGTGTGTGTGACAAATAACACTTTATTTACAGTAGAATTAGGCAAAGCAATCTTAACCCCCTCAAATGCCAAACAGCCTTCAACTGCAAAAGCCTAATACATTGAAGATTCAAATCTCTTTGTACTTTTTCAAATTTCTGTGGCCCGATGCAATGCATTAAAACATTAAGAGATATATTTTGAAGAAATGTCATTATGCTTTCTTTTCACAAAAAGGTGCAATTTCTAAAGCTTTCCAAAGATATATTTCGGCCAAATTGTTAAAACTCTAATCTTACTATTTATAGCATTATAACAGCTCCATTTTCACTACTCCACTTGTTTATGTTGCATTTAAATTTCCATTCTTCATACGTGTATATTATTAAGTTAACTTCAGTTACTCCAGATGACAAGTAGCACAGATACTGAAAGTTAACTATAAAGGCAATTTTAGAGCCGACAAAGAAAAAAAATGAAAGCAAATCTGTGTGCACTTTGTTTCAGAAAGGAAGGCAGTGAAAACCAGAAGCAAAGTATTTGACAGGGGCAGTGGTGAGAACCATAAAGCAGGAGTGAAGCATTACCTTCAAGCCTGTTCTATACAGACACATACCTCCTCTGTTTTCCAAAACCCATTGTTCACACAGTACCTCTACAAGTAAAAGATTATCCCATTTGCATTGTAGCACGTGTGCCTCTCCCCTCAAACTCAGGAGTGAAGTGGCAACAGACCAGGGGCTGGCTGATGTTGGAGTTTTGGGACAGGGTTTTTTCAGGCACGCTACAGAAAATATATTTGTCTAATGGGTGCTGAACAGGTTAAGGATGCAGGATTGGCTAGTATAATGAATCACCATCTCAGCCCATTGAATTCAATAGTAAGGCAAGGGCAGGTTGCGAACTACAAACCATAAAATTCAATGAGTGCTGTTAAGATAGGGTTGTTGCTGTTAACAGCTCTAGTTTTGGTAGTCAGTATTGTGAATAGTGCATTTATTCTAATACAGTTTAAAGTGCTCTGACCTACAATCATCTCTGGTCTCGACTATTATTGTGAAATCCGAGGGTTGCACCAAATCATATGTACTGCAGTGACTATAATAATTTGAAGAGTTGCAGTATTTGTGGATTGTGTAGGAATAGAAAAGGGCAGAATATGTTTTTTTTTAGCATGTTAGCATTAGTTCAGTTTCCCCAGATGCCAAGAACATCAAAAAGCTCATCAGAGTAAGCAAATACGCTGCTGACATGGATCCAATGTACCTCTAAGGAGAAAGTATAAAAAGTCAGTTTAAATAAATAAGACAGTAAAGTAATACAGGGGTACAAATTTGGTGCTATGCCCCTAGATTCTAGCACAAGCATACATATAGCATCAGCAACATTAAATTATGGTGCCAGTAGACATGTTTAATTAAAAAAAAAAAGTATTCCTTAGCAACCATAGATGATACTAGTTTCTCATTGGGTCTAGACTACTCACATGACCCACCCACACTCATCCACATACACATGAGAGAAGGTTTGTGTCGTGTGGGAAAGTGGTAGCAAACATGCCGCAGCACACTTTTACACAGTTATCAATTACATCTTTGTTCAGCAAGTCAAAGGTATGTGGGCAATAGTAGATCAGACAGGTAACAATACATTGTAAAATAATGTTTTGTGTTCGCAAGTTCATTTTACCATGAAAGGTTAAGCTTAGCTAGTTTATAGATACATTTTGTTGATTAAAAAATGCTTTGGTTAGATGAATATAATCATGGATTTATGTTAAAACCAAATCAATTGTTGCAGCTAATGTAAATCTAATCCATTAATAAAATTCAGTGTAGCTGAATTCATGGGCTATTGTTTTGTTAATATGTCAAACGTTTGGGCTACTGAGGCCTGCTGTCTTAGAGTTCTTAATATAGCAATTCTGAAGTTAAGCGATTTTATATATATATATATACAGCATGATTGTTTCTAATACCGTTCATCATTTTGTTGATTAGATTTTTTTTTTTACCCAGTAAAATACTATTCTGACTGCAATAATAATAATGACAACTAAACTACATCTAAAATACCTTGGGTCAATTGCAGCGTACCAAATATAGTCCACTTGATGTGTTTAACTAATTGATTGAGCAGGCTTAGTCCACTTGATTGGACTAAAATTAGTGCACCTTCTAATCCCCATTGTAGTGCACCAGAAGTTAATCATCACAGGTGGATCATCTGCTATATCAGACTAAACAAGATTTCAATTGCAGCGTACCAAATCAGATTTCTCATGATCCTGTTCAAGTGGATTAACTTAGTACCGTCAAGGCTAAGATTAATTTAACATGCTTGCTCGTGATTTTTTTGCAGAGACAGATTCATTTTTCCTCTGAAATGACTAGTGGCTTTATAATGACTTTATTCTGTTCAAATTGAAATAAAGGCACATGGGTGACGACGACAGCCAAAGTAATAATTTTATTCCTTACATTTCTTATGTCTGCAGCATTGCGGAAGTCTCACACAATATATAGGACCTACATTTAAAATAAACGTTTTCTGATACCATTTTCAGTTAAACGGAATACAATTTCAGTTAATATGCTTTAACTATAAACAACTAATGGCCCATTATCACGCAATTAAACTTTGCTGTGTCAATGCAGCAGTATCAGGAGCTTAAATTCAAGCATGATCTGCCAGTATGAAATATGCACAAAATACATTTACTTAAATATGTTTGATGTAATAAAAATGACTTTCTTTTTGTACAGGTATCCCTTTATATATTTATCTGACACTGAATTCTACATATCAGATTAGTAAAGAAGGGTTTATACAGCTATGGCCAAAAGTTTTGATCAAAATTGAGTTTTGCATAACCTATAATTTTATATATATATATATATATATATATATATATATATATATATATATATATATATATATATATATATATATAAATATAGATAACAAATTGAGATATTTATTTAACATCATTAAATTTATATCGCAAAAGTCTACCCCAAGCCAAAATAGTCGTACATTATTTTGTGCTAGATTCCGAAATGTCACAATTTTTTATTTGTCAGGCTTTTTTTTTTATTAAGTATATGGAAAACTACAAAGCAGTATGCAATTTAATATACTAACATAACATCATTTAGCAGGTTTCATTTGACTTTATGAAATCAAATTTGTTAATTTAAGGGTAATGCAAAACCTCTGGCCATAGCAATAGGTTAGTCCTCATTATCAGTTTAACTTGTTCCACATGTTCCTATCAGTTAAACCAATTACTGGATTATTTGTTTGGTGTGCTGCAATCAGGATTAAGTTCAGATTTGCAGGATTTTCTAGTCTGCATTTCAGTCCACTTGAAGTGGACTAAATCACTGATACCCTGCAATTGACCCCCTCTTTTTAAGTACGTTTGTTTACGAATAATCTTTCTTCTAATGTAAATAATATTACAGGCTGCTATGAGACTTGTCATGGATGACAGAGATATAAAGCAGGTAAATATGGTTACAAATATGGGTGTGATTAGATACGGGGTACATTTTGTTAAAAATATTTACTGAAACATAAAACAGTAAAAACTCATTGAAGTGTGTGTGTGTGAGAATTTAGCACTAGTTTTTCTTTTGACTAACATTTTGCAGCCTGTGTTTCCTCTCCCTCTCTTAGGGCAATCTCCTGGAAAGCCCCCTCGTTTAACGAGTCCTCATTATCGCTCACTGTAATATGCCTATTTGACTACCTTGTCTAATACTCAGGGATAATCTTTCCAAGAGATTAGTAGCTGATTCTGCTATCTCTTTGTTTTGCTTAATAAACACATCTATTGTACGCTCTTTTTTCTGCCACAAAGTAGGCCATCGTTAATATCTGCAGTAACCTGTTCAAGGTCCTCTTTATTTTGCTAGACCGGAAGGTTTTGTGCACGAGTTAAGGTTACTGCATCTGCAGGTGATTAAGGATACAGCATCTGTACATTGGTTTTCCAGATTTAAATGTCCATAACTAAATTTTTACATTTAAAGTTGTGTATGAAATTAAAATGTTAAAACGATTTTAATGTATATTTTAAAATATTAAAACAATTTTAATTAAAATATTGGTTGATTTTAAATAATAGTGATTTTCCTTGTTAGTTGTTCATACGGATCATTTATCTGCAAGCCCCGCAGTTTGATGCCATAAAGTCAGATTCCATGAACACTCTCAGAGGCATGGTTTAAGAAGGACACAGAGGTGTTTTGGACTGCTGTAAGTGGATTGTTCATGCACTGGGCTTGCAATGTATCCAGACAACTTTTAAATAATGAAGAAATTCACACAGACTCATTCAATTAGAAGTTTTAATGAATCAGAGTAGTATTAGTACTCCTTTGGTTTATTCAATGCTTAATAATGGATTGAGTAGTTTACAAACCACTTTTGGATCCTAGCGAATAGGCAGCCGGGGGCATTCCAGTACCTTCATAGGTATAACAGCATTAACACTTCAATGCATTTATGGTTAACATATTTTGCCCTTAGGCCATACATGCAAAAAGCTAATAATAGACCACCATTAAATCCTAGATCATCCAATATATCACTCTCTTAAAACTAGAACCGTCATGATAGTCATTTTGATGGTTTTCACTTTTAAAATATAAATTACTCTGTATGTGTTAAAGATCCAGGGTTGTCTGTTCTTGACTTTTCCTAAACACACACTGTATATTAAATACTCTGATGGTTTTTGAATGTCAGAATTGCAAAAATAAAAAAAAGTTATAAGCACTTCTACCTAGAACCGCCAAAAGAAGTAATTTTGACGGCTTGTTACAATACATGCTTTTATTGTCACTATAACCTACAATACACTATTTTTTATATGTGTACAAGCCATTTTTTGTTATCTCTACCTCCGCTGAGTTTACAGCAGTATGTAATTGAATAAAGTATTGCTCTTGAAGTCTAGATATGTGTTATCCAAAACCCTATTGTAAACCCTATCAATCCCTTGAAGAACTCTCGTCTGGCTGTCTGTATGAGCATGTATACTCTGCTGTCTTATATTACTATTTTTCGAGAAATCTTGATATTTTTGCATTTTGATTTGAGAGCAACTACAGATGCATTTGCCTTGGCATCAGAAATGTGGAACAACTTCATTTAAAAACAGCATTGCCAAGCTAAACATAAAAATTACATGGATAAGCAGCTGTTTCTGACAAAAGCATGGTGTCGCTGGACACAATGCATGTCAAACAAACCTGTCAAATTTGGGATCAAGTTTTGGCTGGCAGCGGAGCTTACCCCTACCTGTGCAAAGATTAAACTTGCCTAGCTGGTCAGAGACTGGGTGACAATGTGATACTTAGGCTGATGTAAGCGTGCTTATAGGAAAAGGGATGAATGTTACTGAGGATGTGTTTTTTTATTTCATTGTAATTAACAACACAGGTGAAGGAAAAAAAAAAAAAACAGCCTGGTTGGAACAGTAAACAAAGTGAGAAGAGAGTTTCCACCATCTGCGCAAAACTTAGCAAAAGCAATCACTGGTGTCCAGTTGCTGTATTTTATAATGTACTAGACATGGCAGACATCAATTCCTTTGTTTTGTACAATGAATGCACCAGGGAAAATATCATCTTGTGATGTTAGCCACAGAGCTTTGGCAGAAACATTTCGATTTTCTTTTGTTTAAAATGTTTATTTTATTATAGTTTTTCATTTTTTGAAGTCATGCTATGCAGTAGGCTAATGTGTAAATAATTATTTGTTTTTACAATTTTGTATGTACATATAACAGTTTACACCACGTTGATAACTATGGTTTTGTTGCACGTTGAATATGATAAAGGGGCTCAATAGCATAACAAGTCTATGTTTTTTTTAAGCATAAACATTCACCCATTCTCTGCTGAATTGAAGAAGATAAAAAAAATAAAAAAAACAGTAAATTCTTTCTAAAATGTCAATATTAATCGTCAATCTGGCAAAAAATAGCGCCATTCAAAAATAAAAGAAACAATCATATATAATAATAATCATATTTGATTATTCTGATTATGTCTTTGTCACATTTAAATGGCACTTTTAATAGCTGATCCTCTTTTTGCACATTTAACCTTTTTTTGAGATGACAGTAAAGAAAATAATGAGTTGTCATCATCTATAATAAATATACCCGATGTTTACTTTTTAAACTATTGTGTTATTTTCTCTCTCTCTATTTCTATATATATATATATATATATATATATATATATATATATATATATATATATATATATATATATATATATATATATATATATACACAGTGCCTTGCAAAAGTATTCAGACCCCTGACCAATTCTCTCATATTACTGAATTACAAATGGTACATTTGAAATTTCGTTCTGTTCGATATTTTATTTATAAAAACTTAAATTCAAAATCAATTATTGTAAGGTGACATTGGTTTTATGTTGGGAAATATTTTTAAGAAAAATAAAAAAACTGAAATATCTTGCTTGCATAAGTATTCAACCCCCACACATTAATATTTGGTAGAGCCACCTTTCGCTGCAATAACAGCTTTAAGTCTTTTGGGGTAAGTATGTACCAGCTTTGCACACAGTGTCGGAGTGATTTTGGCCCATTCTTCTTGGCAGATTTGCTCCAGGTTGTTCAGGTTGGTTGGACGATGCTTGTGGACCGCAATTTTCAAATAGTGCCACAGATTCTCAATGGGATTGAGATCAGGACTTTGACTGGGCCACTGTAGGACATTCACCTTTTTGTTCTTGAGCCACTCCAGTGTTGCTTTGGCCTTGTGCTTGGGATCATTGTCCTGCTGAAAGGTGAATTTCCTCCCAAGCTTCAGTTTTTTAGTGGACTGAAGCAGATTCTCTTGCAGTATTTTCCTGTATTTTGCTCCATCCATTCTTCCTTCAATTGTAACAAGAAGCCCAGTCCCTGCTGATGAGAAGCATCCCCACAGCATGATGCTGCCACCACCATACTTCACTGTAGGGATGGTGTGTCTTGAGGCATGGGCAGTGTTAGGTTTGCGCCACACACAGCGCTTTGAGTTTTGGCCAAAAAGCTCTATCTTGGTCTCATCTGACCACAAAACCTTTTCCCACATCGCAGCTGGGTCACTCTCATGCTTTCTGGCAAACTCCAGACGTACTTTCAGATGGTACTTTTTGAGTAATGGCTTCTTTCTTGCCACCCTCCCATACAGGCCGGTGTTATGCAGAGCTCTTAATATGGTTGACTGGTGCACCATTACTCCACTCCCAGCCACTGAACTCTGTAGCTCCTTCAAAGTGATTGTTGGCCTCTCTGTGGCTTCTCTCACAAGTCTCCTTCTTGTTTGAGCGCTGAGTTTTGAGGGACGGCCTTTTCTTGGCAGTGCCTGGGTGGTGTGATGCAGCTTCCACTTCCTGATTATTGATCCAACTGTGCTCACTGGGATATCCAAACACTTGGATATTATGTTGTACCTTTTCCCTAATCTATGCATTTGTATTACTTTATCTCTAACTTCTGTAGAATGCTCTTTGGTGTTCATTTTCCTTCAGATTCACAGCCTTACCAATGATCCTTCAACAGTGGGGTTTTTAACCAGAAAATGTGACAGCAAATTTAATGGTTCACAGGTGGAGGCCAATGGTAAGGTAATTGTGTCCTCGTTAGGGCAATTTCTTTCATCGGTGCAAACTGGGAGCTTCCACAGCACAGGGGTTGAATACTTATGCAAGCAAGATATTTCAGTTTTTTATTTTTCTTAAAAATATTTCCCAACATAAAACCAATGTCACCTTACAATAATTGATTTTGAGTTTAAGTGTTTTAAAATAAAATATCGAACAGAACGAAATTTCAATGTACCATTTGTAATTCAGTAATATGAGAGAATTGGTCAGGGGTCTGAATACTTTTGCAAGCCACTGTGTGTGTGTGTGTGTGTGTGTGTTATATATATATATATATATATATATATATATATATATATATATATATATATATATATATATATATGTTATTTTAATGGTGTCAGAGTTGGTACGGTGTCAGCGAATTGAAGAAGAAAATAAAATCCCAGTGTTTCACTGTGTGCTTTGGGTCGTTGTCATGCTGAAAGGTGAACAGTCTCAGTTTCAGCTTTCTTGCAGAGGGCAGCAGGTTTTCCTCAAGGACTTCTCTGTACTTTGCCCCATTCACTTTCCCTTCTATCCTGACAAGTGACCCAGTCCCTACTGATGAGTAACATCCCCATAACATGATGCTGCCACCACCATGCTTCACAGTAGGGATGGTGTTCTTTGGGTGATAACATTTACTGTGCCTTTCAACAACTTTGTTCCGGAATAATTTTGAAAGCACCTTGGTGCTCATGGTTGAGTCTTTGCTTTGAAATGCACTACCCAGTACTTAAAAGAACTGCTGAATTTATCCTGAAATCATGTGAATCACTACAATTTAACACAGGTGGAGGCCACTTAACTTTGACGATTGGTTACACCTGAGCTAATTTAGGATTGCTATTACAAGGGGGGACACTTATCCAATCAAGCTATTTCAGTTTTTATTTGTAATTAATTTTCTACAAATTTCTAGAATATTTTTTTCACTTGGAATTTGTGGGGTAGGATGTGTAGATAAATGAAAACAAAAAAACTATTTTAATGCATTTTAATTCCAGGCTATAAGGCAACAAAAGGTGAAAAATTTGAGAGAGAGAGAGAGAGAGAGAGAGAGAGAGAGAGAGAGAGAGAGTATACATATAGAGAGATTTTTTTTAAATATATAACACCTACTCTGTTTGATTATTTCAACCTGGGTTTTAAAATATATTTCCCTCTTAACATCAAAAGACATTTTTTCAATGAGTTAGCTTTGTTTCATGTATAGATGTGTTTTAACAAAATAATACTGGATAAGCACTGTTTACAGAGTCCATGGCAAACTTCTACATCTATATTTGCTGGTCCAGTTATTTTCATTTAAATCCAGGCTGTTAGACAACTTAGTTAAATTTAACAGTCTTATGTTTGCTTTTCAGTTCTTGAACTAAGCATGACCTCTCTCTGTTTCTAAAAATCCCCTGTGCAAGCAGTTTTCAGACACATTGTTTGCCTGTCAAGGTTAGTTTTAATTAATATGAAACTCTACTGTAAGCATTTTCTTAATTTAACGCATAAAGAGATGACTCAGACCGGTATCTCTTCGTTAGTTAATGTGAAAAGATAATTTATTATAGAGATGTTGAAATTAAAATGCTGACGACCCAGGAATCTCGCTTCAGTTGCTGCGAGCAATTTTTTCCCTAGCACCGCTTTGCTATAAGCAGGCAAAAGCAAGGTTACCATTTAATTATATTCCTTCAGTAAATCTACTGTATATTAAAGTTATTAAATACAGCCTACACTATATTGTCTTCCCAGCGCCAGCAAGTGGAAGCGACAGCGAGTGGGAGAAGTACAGGCGTGGAAAAGTACAGAGCAGTTTAGAAGCAGTTTGAAAGCAGGTTGAGGGCTGCAAAAGAAAGTCAACTTAAAAAAAAAACAACCCTCAACATGGTCTTCAAGCCAGTAATCTGTGACACCTGCTTGATGTGGGAAATCCGAGATAACCCAGCGGAGCTAAACCAAGTGTGCGTAAAGTGCCACGTGATCCAGGACTTGCATAAACTAGTAAGTATGCTAGAAATGGAGCTGGAAGAAGTGAGACAGCAACGGGATCTTGAGGAACTGGCACACCCACAATTCATGGAAGTCTGCATCACCCCTAACAGACTGAAAGCCACCAGGGAGATAGAAGGTCAGAACAGCTGGGTTCAGGTAGGCAGAAGCAGGGAAAAAAAGAAACTTTGTCAAACACAACCACCAGAAATCAAAGCAACCAACAAATCTGAGTCACTTCAAAATTTTGATGAGCAAAACCAACAAGAAGAGAATGAAAGGAACAACATCCAGGACCCTATTGACAGTGGTGACCAGACAGCAAAAAGAAAGGAGGTCATGATTGTTGGGGACTCCATATTGAGAAACACAGCAAGTTCAATTCGCAGTTTGGACCCCCTTACTACAACAGTGTGCTGCCTTCCGGGAGCCTCGGTCAAGCACATCACTGAGAACATGGACAGGCTCCTAGAACGAACAGGAGACGACCCGGTAGTAGTCGTCCACATCGGTACAAACAACATTGGAAGAGACAGACCAAAATCCCTGCAAAACAAATTCAGAGAGCTAGGAAAGAAATTAAAAGAGAAAACCAAAACTGTGGTATTTTCTGGTATACTACCAGCACCTTGCAAAGGACCATATGGACAGCTGGAAATAATTAATCGAAACGCATGGCTGAAGACGTGGTGCACACGGGAAGGCTTCACCTATCTTGATCATTGGACCACATTCTACAACGAGGACTATCTGTATAGACGGGACGGACTGCACTTAAATAATAAGGGAACCAGTCTACTTGGAGAAAAGATCCTCAAGCAGGTTCAGAAGCATTTAAACTAGAAAGGAAGGGGGGAGAAATCAACAAAAAAACAGAAGGGAGACCGCATCAAAACAAGAACAACAACTCAGGTAAGACAACCATTAAATGTATTTATCTAAATGCTAGAAGTATCAGAAACAAAATTTTAGAACTTGAAGCTACTGCACTAACAGGTAACTATGATGTGATAGGTGTTACAGAAACTTGGTTGTCTGAGAGTGATGGGGACGAATATAATATTTGTGGGTATACACTGTATAGGAAAGACAGGCAGGACAGAAGAGGAGGAGGGGTAGCGCTATACATAAGAAACAGTCTTGAAGCCCAGGTGTTAAACCTGGACAAAGAAAATAAAACCAAATCAATATGGGTCAGAATAACGGACAAAAATTCAAAGGGCATAATAATAGGAGCATGCTATAGACCGCCAGATTCAGACGGTGAGCACAATAATCTGTTATACAATGACATTAGAAATGCATGTAGCAAAGGAGAAGCCATACTAATGGGGGATTTCAACTTCCCCCAAATAAAATGGGAAAACCTGGTGGGTAGCACGAAGGATGAAATAGAAATGGTGGAAATGACAAATGACTGCTTCCTAACACAATTTGTCAAGGCACCGACTAGAGGGGAGGCATGCCTTGATTTAGTCTTTTCAAATAACGAAGATAGAATAACTAAAACAGAGGTCAGAGAACCACTGGCAAACTCAGACCACAACATGGTCTCATTTGAAGTGTTTTTTAAAACCCCAAAAGTAATGACTAAAGCTAAGGTTTACAATTTTAGAAAAGCAAACTATGAAGGTATGAAACAGAGACTAACAGAAGTAGATTGGAGTAAAATAGAGAAAACACCCACAGAAGAAGGATGGTTGTTCTTCAAAAATGTAGTACTAGAGGCGCAAAACAATTACATCCCTAAAGTAGACAAATCTAAATGTAAAACTAAATTGCCAAAATGGTTTAATAGATCAATTAAAAAAAAAAATTCAGCGAAAAAAGGCACTTTACAGAGCATTAAAAAAGGACCAAAAAGAAAGTACGCAGAAAGAGTACACGGAACTGCAAACGCAAGTCAAAAAGGAAGTTAGAAAGGCCAAGAGAGAAATAGAAATGAACATTGCTAAGGGAGCTAAAACCAATTCCAAAATGTTTTTCCAATATTACAACAGCAAGCGAACATTCAAAGAGGAGATTAAATGTTTAAGAGATACAAATGGCAAAATTGTAGATGAAGAAAAAAAAAATAGCAAATATATTAAATGATTACTTTTCACAAGTTTTTACAAAGGAAGATACTGACAACATGCCCCACATGTCATCCAGTTCCTATCCAGTTTTAAATAACTTTAGCATAACTGAGGCAGAAGTGTTAAAGGGTCTAGGAGCTCTTAAAATAAACAAATCCCCTGGGCCGGATGAGATCCTCCCAGTAGTACTCAAAGAAATGAAAGAAGTAATTTACAAACCGCTAACCAAGATCATGCAGCAGTCTCTTGACACAGGGGTGGTACCGACAGACTGGAAAATTGCAAACGTAATACCGATCCACAAAAAGGGAAACAAAACTGAACCAGGTAACTACAGACCAGTAAGCCTGACTTCTATTATATGCAAACTTATGGAAACTATAATAAGATCCAAAATGGAAAATTACCTATATGGTAACAGGGTCCTGGGAGACAGTCAACATGGTTTTAGGAAAGGGAGATCGTGTCTAACTAACTTGCTTGATTTTTTTGAGGATGCAACATCGATAATGGATAATTGCAAAGCATATGACATGGTTTATTTAGATTTCCAGAAAGCTTTTGACAAAGTCCCGCACAAAAGATTAATTCTCAAACTGAACGCAGTTGGGATTCAAGGAAACACATGTACATGGATTAGGGAGTGGTTAACATGTAGAAAACAGAAAGTACTGATTAGAGGAAAAACCTCAGAATGGAGTGTGGTAACCAGTGGTGTACCACAGGGATCAGTATTAGGTCCTCTCTATTCCTAATCTACATTAATGATTTAGATTCTGGTATAGTAAGAACACTTGTTAAATTTGCAGACGAGTCAAAAGTAGGAGGAGTGGCAAATACTGTCGTAGCAGCAAAGGTCATTCAAAATGATCTAGACAAGATTCAGAACTCGGCAGACACATGGCAAATGACATTTAATAGAGAAAAGTGTAAGGTACTGCACGCAGGAAATAAAAATGTACATTATAAATATCATATGGGAGATACTGAAATTGGAGAAGGAATCTATGAAAAAGACCTAGGAGTTTTTGTTGACTCACAAATGTCTTCATCTAGACAATGTGGGGAAGCTATAAAAAAGGCTAACAAGATGCTCGGATACATTGTGAAAAGTGTTGAATTTAAATCAAGGGAAGTAATGTTAAAACTGTACAATGCACTAGTAAGACCTCATCTTGAATATTGTGTGCAGTTCTGGTCACCTCGCTATAAAAAAGATATTGCTGCTCTAGAAAGAGTGCAAAGAAGAGCGACCAGAATTATTCCGGGCTTAAAAGGCATGTCATATGCAGACAGGCTAAAAGAATTGAATCTGTTCAGTCTTGAACAAAGACGACTACGTGGCGACCTAATTCAAGCATTCAAAATTCTAAAAGGTATTGACAGTGTCGACCCAAGGGACTTTTTCAGCCTGAAAAAAGAAACAAGGACCAGGGGTCACAAATGGAGATTAGACAAAGGGGCATTCAGAACAGAAAATAGGAGGCACTTTTTTACACAGAGAATTGTGAGGGTCTGGAATCAACTCCCCAGTAATGTTGTTGAAGCTGACACCCTGGGATCCTTCAAGAAGCTGCTTGATGAGATTCTGGGATCAGTAAGCTACTAACAACCAAACGAGCAAGATGGGCCGAATGGCCTCCTCTCGTTTGTAAACTTTCTTATGTTCTTATGTCTTATTTTCAAACTTAATAATTTGTCTGTTCAAATAAAACATTTACACTTATATTCTGTTGGAATTACTCTATAATACCTGTGTTTAGTTTAAAAACTTTCCTAAATATGAAACTTAACTGTGGACACATTCTTGAGCCAATTAAACTAGATGCTTGTTTTCTGCTTTTTTAGTCTTCCTGTTACAAGACTTATTTTTTATTTCAGTAAAACCTTATGCAAATAAAACACTTATTTTCATTTTAACTTTACTCACACATATTGACTCTTTTCATAGTATGTTATAGTATGTGGGGACAATGTCTCTGTGAAATTTAGCCCTTGATGCATTTGTAATTCTGGGGCATTTCTGAACGAAACCGCTATAATTGGGAGGGGATTTTGGAAATTAGTTCTATTAAATATTTTGTCTAATTTATTAAAGCTGCCGGTGATTGCAGGCCTCATATTTGTGTGATTATTTTAAGAACTCTGAAAAGCATTTTTAATTTGCTGCAGTCAGACAGTAGGCTATATACAAGGTAAGGTGATGAGGGAGACTTATGTGCAGCAAGGAGACATCGTTTTCAAGGACAAAGAAACATTTAATAACATTTTGCAAAGAGCTTATTTTTTAACCCTTGTGATCAAGTCAGTTTGTTAATTACAGTTTATAATACCGGTACCATATTGTTTTGCAAACTTCAATTTTCAATACATGTTTCATAGCTTACATAACAAAACAGAAAGGCTGCAATAGAGAATATATAATCCATGTAAAAAAAGAGAAGTACCTTAGAAGCACCTAAAAAGGTCTCCCCACAGTGGCAAAGCAAGGTTGCATCTATGCAGCTATCCAATCACGTTAACCTGCAGTCATATGATGTGGGAGGTGTCACATGTTTCTGGTGCACGCGTCTGTGCGTCCGGGCCCCGGCGTGCATCTGCACAGTTTTACGGGTGAAGTGTCAGTGTCAAAAAAGACAGAACGGAGTGTCAAAAAAACACACACACCCGGATTCAGTCATTCAATCAAATTCAGTCAATTTACAAAGGCATTTTGGAAATTGTTAAAAAAAGAATGTGGCATCAGTCAAGGCGACGAGTCAGATGCGAAGCATCACGCAGGTGGGATACAACATTATTATTTACTTCTTAACAGACACCCTTTTACAGGGCGACTTACAGCTGTTACAAAATATCACAATACAAAGTATCACATTGCAAAATATCACGTTACAGGTAACAGCAGTTATAAAATACAATAAAGCCAGTAGTACATACGAGCAAATTAAAATAAGATAAAATAAAAAAAATACAGTAAATAATTACTTTTGAGAGTGATTTCGATTAAGAGCAGTTACACTTATAAACATCTGCTTATAAGTAAATTCCATTAAGAGCAAGGAGTAAATACAATAACTGGATGACAATAATTTCAAATATGAGCAATTACATTTAATTACATTCCAAATTTAGAAATATTAAAATAAATGTTACTAAATGGACCTGTCAAATGGAAGACTATTAAATAGTCAAAATATTTGTCACTATTTATTTGAATTAAATGCATTTGAATTTAATTTAAGTTTCCTTTAGTATTTCTAAAGGTGGATGTTTGTCATGAAATAACCAGCATTGAAATCAGAAGCTAGAGATAAAATAAAAAGAGCAGCCTGAAATCTGCATCAAGCTTTCCCCCCAGATCCTTGAAAGATCCCTGGATTGCAAGACACAGGTAAGAAAGCCTGGTTCAATAACTTTTTTATAATTGCACAAGGTAAAGCAAAGTGAATCTGAAGGTAATATAGCATCCTCAAAATATCATAAATGGTTAAAGTTTTTTGTTTTACCCACGAGATTGTACTTAAAACCAGTTGAGATGTATGCATCAACAGCAGGATGACATCAGGAACCCAGTAAACAAAACAAAAGAACACTATTGGGATTAAAATGTCACCATCTGCATTCCCCTCTGGGCATCGCATAAAGCTGGGTTGTTTGCAGTGTTTCTGAAAGCAAGTGCTGTCATGGAGTATTCAATTCAAGAGGAGTATCTGTAAACTGGCACCACATTATACTTGAGATGTTTTGGAGCTTGACATGGCTGCATTTAGTTTTTTTATGGGTGATTAAAAAAAAAGAAGCCTTACAGCAACTTTAATCTAAATTAAATGTGTTTTTCCCCCTCCTGGTATTGGAAAAGGGATTATACATCCAGAACTAGTTTCGCTTGGACAAGCCACAAAAGTGTTTCATTGCAATGTACCATCATTCAGTATAAAATCAGAACAATGCCAAATGGTCCTTGAATCAAGTACCTTGTTGGCAATAGCAAACACCGGAGAGCAAGTGCAGCAGTTAACATGGCACCTGAGTTCAACATTTATACATTCTTAAGCACAGTTCTGGGGGAGGGACAGCTACAGCACTAGGTCTCTTCCTTTTGGGTAGAAAGTCCCAGTGTCTATATAGTCAATGAGGCAGTGACTGCAAGCAGTCATATCAGTCAGAACAGAACAGAACTGCTCACTGTAATACACACTGATGCCTGCAATTACCACAGTGTATTTTTATACCATAAATATGAATCTAGGTTTTGTTTTGATTATTATTATTATTATTATTTATTTATTATTATTATTATTATTATACACTGTCCCTTAGTTGTTAAGATTCCAGATCCTGCAGTTTGGCGAAATGTGGTACTTAAGACCAGGTTTTTATAGGAACTATTGCCGTGGCTGAATAGATCGAGATTTTGAAATTAAATTGAATAATTTAATAATGAAATTGATTGATCTTCAGAGGTGATTCGCCCCTATAGCCTTGCATAAGACAATTCTTACTGCAAGGTCATGTGATCCTGTGTTTAATTTATCCCAACCATTTTATAATTTTACTTATTTGAGGTTGTACGGAATATATAATAAGTTGCTTCAGGCTGACACTCATACTTAATCCCACCACACTTGTTAATATGCCTCAGATAGTGTTTCTGCACTACTCTCATGACACCTAATAGCAGTAGTAGGTACCACTGAAGAAAAATTCACAACTTGACAGTTTTTTGGTATTCATTGACAATACTGCAATGTGACAGAATGGAGGAGGAAGAGGAAAATATGTAGTTCATGGGGAGATAAAGAACTACATCTACCAGAATGCCACAGGAAAGAGCCAGGAGGAAATTAAACACATTCTGGTTGTTTTCTTCATTCTGGAATCCACATGAGGACATGTTCAAATTGATGGCAGTGACAAAGCTCTGATGTTAAATAGAGCAGTCAAGATAATACATATAGTGACAGGGGGGTCATTGGGTAATATTAAGTAGATAAAGCTGTTGTGATTTTGAAGTATTCTGTATTAAAATGTATGTCTTGAAATCTCACAGTGCCAAAAAAATGTGCCTCAGCCTTAGATCCAGTTAATGTTTGAAGGTTGGTGCTTACCCTGTAAAGGTTGACTCCAACATCAAACACCAGGAATCAAAGCTAACACACCAGTATCAATGATCACACATAAATGCCTTCTTAGAATGACAGATGGAATGCTTAGCATTGCCTATTATTTTGACTGCAGAGGGCATCAAAGTGAATAGACATTTACACCTAATTAGTTTGTCCTTTATTGCAATTTGTATATACATCCGTTTAGGTCCTTCTGAAGGTTCGAATGAGATTACCATGTTGGGTAGGGGATGGGCATGTAGACAATAGTAGTCTGAACTATCTACTGTATGACCTTGTTCTCAAATGCTTGACACTGCCAAGAAGGCACAATACTTGATTGCAGGACCATTTGGTTTTGGTAATTTCATTCTTGTATGAATTATGTCTCCTCTCTATAAAGCACCTTTCGGACATTTTCCTTATCTGGTTGACTTTTGCTATCTTTTTAACAGCAACTTCTGACAGGATTATCATTAAGGCATCTGATTTTGGGGTTTTACCTGATTTATATACCCTATATATATATATATATATATATATATATATATATATATATATATATATATATATATATATATATATAAAGCTTTCAAAATTACAGCAATATAGCTTTAAGATTTTTGCTTTTCTTCCCAGTTATTTGTTTTATGAGTGTGTGTTTAAGCCAAGATCATTTATATGTAACAGTTGATCGTTTCTCTTTATAAAACAGCATGGAGTAAAGTTGTTTAGTTTTCCCGTATGTTCAGCGTGCAATTATACTTGCAATTTCACTACAAAATAAAACTTGATTGGAACAGAGAAATGCCTCCATATACAATATGTGTGTGTGTGAGAGAAAGAGAAAGAGAGGGGAGAGAGAGATAGATGCCATCAAAAGTTTGCATACACCATTGTGTGGAATATACATACGTTGGGAATTTAAACTGTTGATGACAACTTTGTTTTCAAAACTTTTTGCTTAAGCATTTGTTTATTTATTTCTTATAAAACCGATTTCTACTATAAACTATATTTCCCCCTAATTTTACCCGATTTTTTCATTAAATAATTCTACCCTACTTTTTAAAAAAAACATTCGCCCAAAAATCAGATGCCCTAATTATCATCTGTGGCTTTTACATTTCTCAGGTTGTGGAAGCAAGTAACTTATAACAAAACTCAATGGGTAAAGGTATGTAATTCATTCAACAGTTATGATCTTAAAATTAACCGTAACCTTGAAAAACTGAACCCTAACCAATCCTTTAAGTGCAACACAGAAACCAGGACCAGAGGACACAGTTGAAAATGGAGTGGAGATAGACTGGATGGGCGGTAGGAGACATTTCTTTACACAGAGAGTGGTGGGTGTATGGAAGGGGTTACCTAGCCATGTTGTTGATGCTGAATCACTGGGATTCTCTAAGATCCAATTTGATAAAGTAATGGATCAATCAGCTACTAGGAACTGGATGAGTGTTAATGGGTCAGATGACCTCCTTGTATGTTTCTTATCTTAAAATTAGAGGCTATCTGTTTATTTTACAATACAGGTTAGAATGTTTTAACTGCATCCATTTCTAGCCACTTCAACACCATGATGTAAGCACATACAGTGCTGTGAAAAAGTATTTGCCCCGTCTGATTTTCTGCATTTTTGTGTATTGCTGACACTGAATGTTATCAGATTTTCAACCAAAATGTAACATTAGATAAAAGGGACCCTAAGTGAACAAATAACACACATTTCAATACTTATTTCATTTATTAAAGACATTTATGCAACACCCAATGCCCCTGTGTGAGTATAATCCAGGTGCATTTTGGCAAACTTGAGTCAAGCATTCATGTTCTTCTTAGTGAACAGTGGTTTCCACCTTGCTACTCTGCCATGAATCCCATTTTTGCCCAGTGTCTTTCTGATGGTGGAGTCATGAACACTGACCTTAGCTGAGGTGAAAGAGGCCTGCAGATCCTTGGATGTTGTTCTAGAGTTCTTTGTGACTTCCTGGACGATTTTACACCTTGCTCTTGGAGAGATTTTGGCAGGATGGCCACTCCTGGGAAGATTCACTACTGTCCCAAACTTTCTCAATTTGGACCATTTGGCTCTGACTGTGGTTTGGTGGAGCCCCAGAGCCTTAGAAATGGCTTTGTAACCCTTTCCAGACTGATAGGCATCAACAACCTTTTTTCCAGAAGTCTTCAGGAATTTCTTTTGATCATGGCATGATGTTTTCTAGAACCTGTGTGCTGACAACTTCACTCTGATAGTAAGGGCCAAAGTTAGTCAGATTTATATTGGGCAGGGCTGGCCCAAATCAGGCCTGATTGTTAAACAAAGTATTGAAACAGCTGACCCTAATTATCCCTTTAATTGGGTTGAGTTAACTAGGGGGGCAATAACTTTTTCACACTTGAAGATTGCATATTTAAGTGCCTTGCCCTCCAAACAAATGAAAGAAGCACCAAACTTTGGTGTCATTTTTTCTCTCAGACTACCTCTATATATCACGACAACCAACAAAAAGATCTGACCAAGTTCAATGTGAAAAATGTGCAAAAATGCAGAAAATCAGACAAATACTTTTTCACGGCACTGTACGTCAAATGAAAACCCACTTACAGTACCATGCTGTACCTGCATGCGTCAAGTTTACCATTCTATTCTACGATTGATTTCTCAGTCTAGCATTTCAGGTTTCACTCTCTAAGGCAGTGCTAGTACTGTGAAATGTGCAATTAAAGTCGGGGCAGGGTCAGGTGACATTTACGTGTGATGTAGCGATTCCAATCTACCTCTGGACGTTTAGAAAACTGAGAAATATTGCGGGAAGCAATTCAACTTTTACAAGTATATATACCAGTATATAGTGTTTTAAATTATTATTATTTGTTTTATTATTCGTTTTACCTTGTTTAGTTGTAGATTATATAGTTTTCAGCGAAAGCTAAACATGGCAATGTATGTGGTCTTACTATAATGAGAAACGGGACAGAAGTTGGTTCTGAAGATATCGATAGCAGCGACAGTGATGCTGACTTATCACTCAGAGATGACAATGAAGAGGATGTGGAGCCAAGAACAGTACAAGCTGTTCAAACAAAAGACCAAACAGCTTCTTCACAGGTAAGGTGTTTGGTTTGAAATGGCAATGCTGTGACGAAATACTATCAAAACACGACACTGGGTACAGGCAATGAAGCAGGTGTCTGCGTCAGCCAGATCCATCACAATGCCTGTGCAAAGCAGCTGTATACACGCATTTGTGACTATCCCTCCAACACAAGGGAAGCAGAGACTGCAACAAAGGTGCAGGGTCTGCTACGAAAATTAAAATAAAAGAAGAGACACAAGAAAAATGTGGAGGTTCTGTTGATTTGAACATTTCAGTAAATGGCACAGAGCAAGTCGATAATGGCACACGTTTTGATGTTGTTTGATTTTTATTCGATAATTACTGTTTACTGATTATTATTGTTATTAGCAGCGTTTTTGTTTTCATTGTAAAAAAAAAATATATATCTATATTGAATATGGGTGTGTAGTACACAGGAGCATAAAGGGTTAATGAAAAACACAGTTTAGGTCATTTATGTGTGTTTTATTCATCATATGTTAACATTTTATAACAATTACAGGTTTGAAAACATTATTATTATTATTTTCAAATTCTGATACCTTGGAAGGGGTTTCCTTTTTACATCTGGAGTTGAAATGGCTAGAGTAAAATGTTTTTAAATGTGTTTGTACACAAAATATTACTTTTGAATCCACAAACTGTGTCACCATTGGTAACAAAGATTTGACATATTTTAAAATGTTTTTTTGGTGACTTAAGTAAAGCTTAGTTCTCAGAAATATGTCATAAGTTTAAGCTTGGGCAATATGGCCCATTGTAGTGTCTTTTTTAATGATCTAAACAGCTGCTGATCTAAATACTGTTGCCTTTAGCTATATTAATCCTTCTGGTATTTGCACACACGGGTGAGTTATTGACCAACTTATTATTGCTCTTACAAAATGGCTCTTTATGGAACTGTGAATTTGCCTTGTAAATAATAAGTCAATAGACAATGAAACAAGTACTATTCACAGATTATTCATTTGCAATTAGTGGAGTGCAATAAACCATCAATAGATATACATTTTCCATGTTAAGTTAATTCGATTCTTACTTTATTGATCACTGATAGATGTGACACGGCAGGCAGTGTGGTCAGTGCTTGATACAGTGCCAAGAGGGGACTAACTATTTTTTCAATTATTTAAAGTTCAGTAATTTGCAGTTTTATGGCCATTTTTATTATATAATTCCCCCATAGATACCTCTCCCTTTACAGTGCTTGCCCATGCTTTACCATACTTTTGTAGTGCTATATGCATAATAACTAACTAAAACAAAAAAAAAACCAAACACAACTGCAGCTGCCAGCTGGCTTTATATATGTTGCAATCCCATCTGCTTATTGAGAACACCAAAACATAATGAAGGTCCAATGTCATCTGTTTTTTTTTTTTGTTTTTTTTTTAATCAATTTTAATCATCTTTCGGGCAAAGCAGAACAATATCACAACATCAGAATAAGCTTAGCACATAGTAATATCACTTCTTGTATTCCCAGAGAACACCTGCTTAATTGACCTATTTCAGGCAATTCATTTATGTATGATAGGTAATTTTCTTTAAATTCAGAACGGTTCCATTGTATGAATATTACATTGATTTCATGTGTGCTTTTTAGAAATGTTTCTAATATGAGGGGACCGTTATTCTTGCCTTATTTAACAGGTATCCTAGTAGTTTATTGTTCCTAGAAGCACATCTTGCTTGCTCTTGAAGTATCCTATAGAATCAACTGTAACAAGAAGACTTTGCAACCAATTCCATACACCCGCTGCTCTGTGAAAAAGTGCTTCCTACTCTCTCTCTCTTCCAAATGTATCCTTTGTTCTTGTCTGTGTGTTAAAGGGCACATAAGGACCTTGCATTTTATTGTGTTACATGTTCCCATGTGTTGCTTCAACTGTTTACATAAGGTGTGTGTATTGTTTAATTTTTTTTACATTTTGACCACTTTTTTAAACTTTTAAATTGCATTCCCTGCCTCAAGATGGCTTCACATTTACCTGCATGGACCACTCAGAACTACATTTCCCATCACCATCCTGCTCACATATGTAACTGAGATGGATTTACCAGTGAGCAGGAGGAAAAAAAATAAAAAATACACACACCTTACGTAAACAGTTGGAAACACATGGAAACAAGTAACACAATAAAATAAAAGGTCCTTATGTGCCCTTTAAGTTTGAAACTGGAGTGACTGGAGTTTACTTTGTTAATTTTAGGATAAAAATAAATAAATAAATAAACTCAATCAAGTCTCTGCTAACCCTGCTATTTTTTTCAAACACTTATCTGACACGGACGTATTACACAGGAACACCAGTAATTTCAACTGCAATCACATTGACTCATAACAGTACTGCTAGGTGAAAAATCTAGAATTGTTGGAAACGTTTTTTGTAGACAAAATTGCTGCAAACATGTACAAATTGCTGAAAACATAATTTGAATGATATTCATGGCTACCACACAGTATCATACTAGAAAACAAATTGCTTTGTATCCATTTATAAAAGGGTTCTTGTGTGGTTCGCCCTCAGTTACTTAGGTTCGGTGTGTTTTTATTATGCAGATACATTTAAACAGCCAGTATTACGTTCATATGGGTTATAGCAACCTTGCTGGTATCTGTATTAAAGACACGCTTTGCACATTCCTATATATACATAACTGTGCCTGTCTGGCATTATTCTTACTACCTGTCACCCCATCAATAGTGGAGTGTGGTAGAGAGCAGCAAGACTGCACATGCAGTTTAGCTGTCTAGCCATAACCCTATAACATCTAATACTGTAATCTGTCGTGTATCTGACTGCAGTGAAACCAGAGTAAGGGCGGATATGTAAAAAGTCGGATAAATGAATCCTGTTTTAAATATCATTATACACAGCTGTAACAATTACGATATTCACACAATTACTGTTTAGAGATTCAGCATTTACTAGGGATCTCCACTATATCCCTTGTTTAGAAAGATACAGGGTATTAATGCTTGTGACAGGATAGGACAGGATAGAAAAAAAAAGTCACCCCCTGCGATGCTAAAACACTGTCCCAACCAATGTAAGCCCTAACCTGTGAGCTGATTGCTTCGCTGGCCACCTAAGCTCACTGAAATAAAATAAATAAATAAACACAAATTATAGAAACTATAGCCTCTGGGAATGGGTGAAAATACAAAGCATATTTGGCAACTCTTAAAAAAATGAATGCTTTAAAGAATGCATTCGAAAATATGTATGGAAATCCATATCACTCAAAGGACGAAATGGTTATTGTAGCCTTTGGAAAAGAAGGTACAACTAAATTAGTTATTTAAACCTGTTCATTGTTTACAAATCATGCACAAAACGCAGCTTCTCTGACCACAACATCGCATTTAATTTTTAATTTACAGACTTTTTTATAAATGTTAATCCACGTCTGGACTAAATCTGCGTAATCCACTAGTTACATACATCAAGTGGACTAAACTGGTCCACTTGATGTACGTTGCAATTGACCCCACATATTTGCAACAGCCTGGCCAAACAGAGGTCAGAAATGTTTTATCAGCACAGCTTTGGACCACATTTTGCTTTAACCAGTGCCTCTATTCTTTTTGGATACATTTATCATTTTAGTAGGACCGAGCAGAGCCCAGCCAACCAGGACTAAAATTTCAAGCATACATTTACATTGTTTATCAAATATATTAATTTTCTTGTACCCAATTAAAATGTATAGATGTAGATTTAAGTAACATGATAATTCTTCTTTAAAAAAACATGTTACAGAGGGTTGATGGTTAGTGGTTGGAAGGGCAAAGAGCAGGAGCTCTGCAATTGAGTGATAATTAATGCTTGAGGTTTTTGTGTCCTTGAAGCATGACAAAAAATGAAAAGAAAATGATTATGATTGGTGCAGGTTATCAGCAAAATTATTACTATTGTATTGATTAAAACAAGGATGCAACATTAATTAGCAACATTTAGTATGTTTAATTATTTGTGGAGTTTAAACTGTTGGGTATGATGTCCTTGCAGCTGTTTCTCATCTTTGTAGTAGAGGGTGGTGAATGCTGTGTCTTGAGCCAAAGATATATACTGAATTTCCAACCACTTGTTTCAAACTGATTTATGAAATACTAAGTAGGTACAGTATACTATGTGCAGTGATTAGTTCTACTGCACGTTTGCTACTGCTTGTAACTTCAATTTGAGGCTGTACAATTCATGCTTGTATCAAGCTAATCTGACACCAATTCAGTTTAAACGTCAAACTTGTTTTGCACAGCATGGTTGCTTTATTGACAATCCAGGTACACAATTAAATTGTATTCTGTTTGCAGCAAGAGGTGACCAATTAAAAAAAGAGAAAAAAGTAGGTCATAAAAATTATACCTTGATTGCAGCTGTTACTAGTGTCTTCACGCTGGCTCAGCACGCAATAACACTCTGCAGCAAAAGAACAAGCAATGGATAATAAAAATAAAATTGGTCATTAGAGGCTGAAATGCACAGTTGACCCGGCTCACCTCTGGCAACATGATAATAGATGTATGATAATGTGATGCTTGTCATCTGCAGCACTCGCCTTTCTCTTCTACGACGGATACAGTACATTGTTTATGTAAATGGAGCCCCTAACATCTACTCTGTAATATACAAAAGCTACATCTCCTGAACTGGCAAACAAGCACACCACAGGCTAACGTCTTAACCACTATGCAAAAAAGCAAGGCTCCTCTGCAGGTGTGATTACAGAGCTTTTAACCTCATCTCAGGGGTCAGAATCAGCTATACAGGCTTCCTCCAGTTTAAAATATGATTTAGTCACAGTGGGCTGACAGGCTTGAAGGGCCTGAAGTACTGTATCTGTCACTTGGCAAGTACTTCTGTATTCATGGCTTTACTAATTACTGAAATCCAAAAATGCAATGACCATTCTGGAGAACAGAACTTGCAGTGAATTTCCAGCTTTTCATGATCCTTCTAAGGCTCTAAGAAGTAGCTCAAGCACAGAAAATACTCACAGCAGAAGATCCGAGCTGTTCCGCACCTTGTCCTAGAGACTCAGCTACTAGTGGGCAGAGTAGTAATGCAGCCAGCCACGGAACAGGTTTAGAAGAGTATTATACCTTTAACAGATCAAATCTATTACACTACAGTTTTCTGAACTTAATACAACACATCGGCTCACTTGCTATTATTTATTAATTAAAACCAAAGAGACTGTAGCAGGGCGGTAGGAAAGCCCTGATATTAAAATGTGTTTATTTATTTTTAGAACGAGGTCTCCCCCTTTGCCTGTGTTGTGTTGTATTTATTATTGTTTTGATGGCGTAGCCGTGTTATGATTTATTTAGGAATGTAAATAGGACAGTGAGAGCCATGTGTTTGGTATTTTAAAACCTTGCGGTAATTTGTGGCTGTCGGCTAGTGCGTTGTTAAACTAGCCGGGAGTCACACATAATTAATAAACTCATGCATATTGTGGCCGAGAGGTAACAGAGTAATTACCAGCTAGTTAAACCCTCGGTCATGTTATATAAGCCTGCAGAACTCCCTGCTCTGGGTGGGGTGTTCAGAGGAGGAACGAGAGAGTTAAAGGTTAAAGGTTAAAGGTTAAAGGATCCATGAAGGCCACTGCCCAGCCGGACCGTTAGTGTTTTGTGTTCGTGATTTGTTTTGTTTCAACCTTTTATTTTTGTGCTCTGTGAGAGTTTATTTTTGTTCAAATATTTTATTTATTTTTGTTGTATTTAAATAAACAGCGCACGCAGCGTCTTTTCCACTGCAGTTACCTGGTTTGTTTTTGTTCCTGCATTCTGGCCTGACGTCACCACTCAGCGTCATCCTGTCACCGAGACATTAAAGAGTCATGGCTGTTCTGTTCCACCTTGGTATTTAATTGCACCCCCCAGCTATGCTCATGACTAGATTGAGCAATCAGCTGAGGGCCAACACCAGGCCTCCTCCTAATGATGTCAATGGCTTCAACAAGTTGGATAAAAAAAGAAACCCTCTTTGCTGTACGAGAGACTAACCAGGATCTGAAAGGTGTCACCGTGTCTCAGTGGGGGTATTATGAAAAAAAAAAAAGCAAGAGTGAATCAAATTTGCTTTGATAAAAGAGAATAATAAGATGAAAGCAGACAATGATTAAAGGTGGCTTGTGGAAGTGTACCAAAAGGCACAGAGCTGTCAGGCTTCCTGTGAATCAAATCGGAGGGTGTAGAACAAAGGGAGTAGTGTCTCGCTTATTCTGTGTTTAGTCCTGGAAGGATTGCAAACAGAGATGCACATGTTGGTCCAGCTGGTCCAGAAACAACTGGGAGGAAACCGTGTCCCCTAATCCGTTTAGAGAATGAATGTATACTTTGGTGGTGAGATCATTATTGTTATTAGTATGATCGCTGTGTGGGGTGTGTGGCAGCCACAGGGTTGAAATCATTGCTTAACTATATTATTAACTGTATGTATTGTTAAGTGACAAGGCTCCTGGGGCAGTCCATGTATGCATGTGCATATGCTGTAGGGGAGGGGGTAATTAGTTGACAATGAAAATATTAGGGCATTGCTCCTAAACTGTGATGCTGCAGTTTGTCTTATGCTGCATCAGAATGAAGAAACAACACTTCTCTACCTCTTTAATTCCCTGATTAACATCTATGTATCCACGAAGACTAAAACAAAAACAAGAAAAACATCTGAAGCAAAATGTCAAGGGCAGATTGTTAGGCTGTTAAATATAAAGACCATTTAAAACTGTGAAACTTTTGTTCCTGCTTAAAAAATAAATAAACACAGCTATTCCACATGACTGCAGAGTCGATTTGATTTTTTTAAATTTTTGAACGAGGTGAAATTTCAGTAACTTCAAATTGCATTTTAACATTTTTTTAATTTTTTTTTTTTTTTTTTTACTGTCCTCAAAACCTTTTATGGCATAAGGAATTAGTCTGTGATCTGCTGATTTAAACTAATAAGTTTGATTTACTGGGTTGAATCACTTGAATCGAGTTTTGCTTTAATTTCCTTGTTCATATTCACTATAGACTTATGATGGGGGCTCAGTCAACCAAAAGGGTGGTGGAATTCAGCGTTAGCACAATCTAGTCCACTGTGAAATTCCAACAATACAAAATAAATATATGAAAGGAAACTTGCTTTCTGGTACACATGCACTAGATGGCACATCCTATAATGGAAAGATATTATTCAACAATACAATTCATCTAGTTTTAAAAATAAAATGTATATCAGATACAGTTCAGAATACAGGTACATTAACTAGGTGGAGGTGCAATGTAGTCATCATTTACTTATATGTAATACATGCACTTAGCACATAATTCTGTTACAGAGATAATGGAAATCAATACATTAACAAATGCATTTTACACAACTGGTATTCATATAATTTTGTTGCAAGCAAAAAAAAAAAAAAAAGTACCAAAATCTATAAAATATTCTCATTATCCATTGTATGTATGCAATCTAGAATCTGAATCTTCCTCGGGTTCATGTTAATGTATCAGATGGATTACATTCTGTTTCTGATAAACCCTTTTTATCCATCTGATTGGCTCTGACGATCCTAAATTAGGAGAGGGGGGATAGCACATCCTAAATGGACATCACCATCTTGTACATTTTTTTGTAAAAATAAATAAAATCAGTTGACCACATAGTAAAGGAATAGGCCAGGTTTTTGTAAATAAAAGCCTGTTTGTCCAAGTAAGCATTTATTTCGTACTCTATGTCTTACTGGCCTTTAGCCTGTCTAGTTTTTAGACATCAGTATATCAAGGCACTAACATGGCTCTGTCATGTTTACAGAAATAGCTTGAAGCTGATTCCCTAAATCCCTCTTCTCACCTCCGAACTACCTCTCTGAATCATGTTGTTGTTCTTGTAGAATACAATAATAATCCAGTACTGTCAGCGTGTGAGTGGTGCAGGTAATGATTCAATGTTTACAACAGGTGTAATTGGTATTGGGGAATTAACACTGGTCTTTAGCTCCCTGTGGCAAAGTGGGTAAGTGTGTCCAGATGAAGGCAATACAGCAGTGCAGAATAAACAGACAGACAATGATATCCAGGTGCAAGGGTGTTTCATGAATTAACAATGTACAGAGCCTGATGGCAAACACCTATAAATAACAATGTTTTAAAATGATACAGCGGCATGTATCACTTTAGTTACAATCCCCGGGTTTGAGGGCAACCAAAAGTTCAGTTCTCTTACACCGACACGTAGGTACTACAGAGAGTGAATTAGTGTTCCTGGTGCAAAGACAGTTCTCCGTGAAACCATGTGAAGTGCCGCTGTCTGGGTTTGATGCTGGCCTTGCGTTACAGCTCCTGATTGTGTTAGTAGGTCTAAATAACAAATAGGGGTGACGTCAGACCAGAAACAGGAACCAAAAAACTTGCTGCGGGTGAAACTGAGATGCTATGGCGCTCAGTATATTTATTAACATAAGCAAAACAAACAGTTGAACAAAATACACAACATTCAAAATAAAGGGCACAAGACAAGACAAACAGACAAACAGACAAAACAGACGTGGACGACCTCAACAAAAAAACACCGCGCTGGCACTTCCAGCGCGTCGTAGCAATTGTTTATACTTTTAATTCTCTCCTAAAGACCCGCACACACCAGACGCGACCCAAATTTTACTGGGGCGACACGATAAATTCGCCGCAAAAACACAGTGCACACCAGAAGCAATCACAGAAAGGATGCGACTGCTGGAAATTTGCCAGATCTTTCAAAAAGTATGATTACTAACAAACTCAATAGAAAATGGATTATTATTATTATTATTATTATTATTATTATTATTATTATTATAGGTCAGAGAAATTAGGTATTGCAAGTATGAGCTTTACCTCCATTTTCAGTGAAAGTGTGTGACGGGGTGCCCACCCGTTGCATGTATTTTATTTTCTATGTAGGCATTATTATTATTATTATTATTATTATTATTATTATTATTATTATTATTATTATTATATTGTATTTATGTGCGGATGGATGAAAGCTGTAGGACAGGATTATTTATTATTTAAGATGACGGCGAAAAGCAGTGCGTTTTTGTTTATTTATTTAAAAACCTTGTGCAGAAGGTGACCATCTCCCGAGTTAATTCATTGATTAATTGGGAGATGTTCACCTGTATAAAAGGGCACTCTGTCCAAACTGAAACAAGCGCTAACAATTCTAAACAAGTATATTTTAGATATAGCTCATCCACGCCTCCAATCCGCGGATGCCACGTCGTTTCCCGTCCGGGTCATTGAGTTCGGGTACTTTAGGAACAATTCAATCATTGATCGTTTAATGTTTAGCTGGGTTGATTAGTTCTCTTATTAATAATATTTAATTGATGTGTTTCAAAGATTGAGGATTTACTACGAACACACATTCACATACACATGGTTAATCAATAGTAGTATATTACTAAGTACAAAAATAATAAGCAGAAATCAGAAAAGTCATGCAGTAAATCCCATAGTCTCTAAACACAAACACATTTCCAAAACGTCTCACTACACTGATGCTGGTTAGCAGGCAATTGAAATATGACGTCGCCTGACGTAGCTAGTCGCTCGCTCACACACACACACACACCCGCAAGCAAACAGCCTCAACTATGTGAAGCTGTTTTAACATTTAATGTTCAACTGCTGATATCAGCTATTCTATTTTTGATATCAACAATTCTCAATGTTATTTTTTGATATCGGAAACACAATTGTGGATATCAAAAATAGAACTGTTTATCAAAAATAGTACCTTTTATTTTGATGATATCAACAATTGTATTTCCGATATCAACAATTCTATTTTTGATATCAAGAATTACATTTCTGACATCAATAATGGCATTTTTGATACCAAAAATTGTATTTTTGATATAAAAATGTTATTACAAAATGCGATTCTTGATATCAAAAATACAATTATTGATATCACAAATACCATTCGTGATATCAATAATGCCATTCTTGATATCAGCAATTGAGGATTAAATGTTAAAACGGCTTTGCCATACTCAGCTGAGATGATCCAGACAATCTTAGACTATATGACATTAACACTAGAACTTCTGGGTGTACACACATACCTAGAGTACCGCAGAGGCCTTTTGTACATTCTATTAAAAAGCATATAAAACTACTGCAGCGTCGCACGCTATGAAACTGTTCTGTGTTTAATGTAGTCAAAACAGCGTGTTTATTTTAACATACCAAACACAGGACTTACCTTTAATTCTGATTTCCTTACTTGTATTTTCCTATAATTTCTTTGTAAATCAGACGTTTTGATGTTATTGTTTGTTTTCCTTCAGGATATTGTCTGTGACACAGTTTTTGCAGCCTGCTTAAACGTGAGGGAAAACTGTTACAACACGAGCACTGAAACGAGACTTGGGGGTGGTGTTGGAAGGGGACTTACGATTGCAAAGGCTGGGCTATAAAACAGAGACGACTTTTGACACGACTTTTGAGATTAGTTTGTTTCACTGTTTTATACAAGTGTTTTCTGTTTACCCTTTTATTTTGTGCCTGAGTTCGACTCTATTATTCAATGGTAATTCCCGTTTACAGTCTTGCAATAGCTGCTTTGATACGCTTTTTTTTTTTTTTAATAATATAATCACGTCTAAAACTTGCTTTGCAGTCCTCCGTTGTATTAACTCATAACAAGTATTTTTTAAATAGAAGATAAGTATTTGTACAGCTGTTGATAGATAAATCACATCTGAAAATGTCTCCTGTAGCTATTCAAAACAAGCGCGAAGCTCTCAAGTTCAGCAGCATTAAGCCAAACCCACTGTTTTTACTATGGCAGTCAAAATGACAGCTGTGGTAGTTCTAGGTATAACGTATTATATCTCCATAAGTTTCTACAACCCTGGGTCTACTGATGGTTTGAGATGTTTAATATATATATATATATATATATATATATATATATATATATATATATATATATATATATATATATATATATATACACACACACACACACACACACACACACACACACACACACACACACACACACACACAAAATTTAGGAAAAGTCAAAAAAGCACAGGTGCCTGTAGCTGCCAAATCACTGGAGAAAAATGCATTTAAAAAATGTGATGCACCAAATAGACCACTCCGTTAGTTATAGTGTTAAGCTTATTAATGGTGTATAGATTAAGTATATGGCAAGTTTACTTTTAAATTAATTATTCATACGGCAATATGAGGTACATTACTTATAGTTACTTCATCAAGTTTCACTAAAAGTTATTTCACATGCAAAGTGTGCAAACTAAATAATTAACAGTTCAATTCTATGTGAATGTGTTACAGTTAATTAATTTAGTTCCATGAAAGGAAAATGCAATTGGAATTATTTTCAATGGTTTCTTGAAGCTTAGACTTTTGGTCTGCTGGCTTGGAAACTCAATCTGTTGAAATATCCAGTACAACAGTGCAACAAAGTCTTCAATCCAACTTTGGATCAAACTCGGCAACAAAGCTTTCAATTCTCGATAGAGTCAACAAACAGCTGCAACAAAGGCTTCATTCCTCGATATAGGATCCACAATAGCGCCCATCCGCTCTGTCCTCTTCGTTGAATCTTTGGCTACGCTGGTAATGGCACAGATTGTTTTGGATACTGTGGTTTTAGGTGTACAGCAGACCCAGACTGGTTTGTCTGATAACAGTTGTTGTAAGTTTTACGGCAGTCCTCTTGCTTGTGGTCGTTGACTTGTTGCAGCTTGCTTCCTCGTGTTGATTTCGTTTTTGAGTCCCGGAGTTGCAGCTTTGCGTAGCAGAGTGACAGCACCTTGTTCAGCATTCGATGTAGAGTGCAAAATGTTCAGTTTTGCTTAGATATTTATAGCCTTTTTCACTCTGCTGAGTAGCTACTTTCATGAGGTTATTTGTGTATCAAAACGATTGCTGTTGCACGTGCAAATTATCTGTACATAATTCAACTGTCCACTCAGCCTAATCCAGTTCAGGCACCAGTCCTCTAATCAGTAGGTCACATAGTTCAGAATGTCTCCCAGGAACCAAGGGGTCCTGTTTGTTAAGACACAGCAGTTTGCTTTTTTTCTAACATACAGCAGTTTCATTAATTAGTTCGGTTATATCATTAATAGACGTTCATGTATTATCATATTCAGGGAATATGTCCCACGGTACTGTAGCCCCACCCCTTTTCTAGACGGCTGACTTCCACCTAACCCTGGGAATAAACTGTCATACCATTTAGTCCAGGGTACTCTGTTCCCTTTACACAGCACCCTTGCAGGTCGGGAGGGAGATCTAACACCAAGAATCATTCGATCTCTGTCACAGTGCCAAATAAACAATAAACAAATAAATACAGTTCCAGGGTACAGTACCTGTGCTCTGTGGTGCTGTATCAGGTTGTGGTGCTGTGGTCGTGCAGGTGTTCTGGTTGGTAGTGCTGGCTGTGTTGTCAAATCAGTACTCGTTTACCAAAACAATAACAAAACACAGAATGCTCTGGCTTGTCAGCGTTAGGGCCCATACTCATGTAGCTGTGTCCCCTTTGTACTGCCAGACTCCTCCCCGTGATCAGCACGGTGCCACACTCTATCCGAACGCTGTGCACAACACAACTGATCACAATAGAGTCATTCAGCAGTCTTACAGCTACACCCTTTTACCAAGATGACCGACTTCCGTCCTACCATCGAGTCGGCCCATCCCTGTGAAGATGTACCACCAACCTTACTTAACGCCCTTCCAGGTGGGGAGGTAGATTTACAGTTCGGATTCATTCGCTCCCATTTACAAGTGCTTAGAGGGAAAAGACATGTCAGGGTAAATAAATAACACTGTCAACAACATGAAACAAGGCAATTTATTTTTTTAAATGAAAATAAATTATTTCTAAGGAACTTTTTTAAATGTTTGAATGCACATTAAAGCTAATAGTTTTGATTTGTTTTTAAAAAAATGTGGGCACCAGCACAGCACTGTTTTTAGAGCAATTATTAGATCATCCAAGGTCATTCTGGTTTTTATTTTGTCTTTGACTGCAATGAAAAATGGTCTTCTCCTTGTTAGTGGCATTAATAACCTGTCCATGTTACAGACTTTAGGCCCCTTAGATGAATGTCTTGCTAAATCGGATTTTGATCATCTGCGGTTGAAGAGGCATACAAATGACCTCATGCATAAAATATTGATGGCAAATGATTTTCAAAACTGTAAATGATGCATGCCTGTATAACAAAAAGGCACACATTTATTTGAAGATTAAATACATTATACTAATGTTTGCCAAAAAAATAAATTACATATGTCTATATTTTTATCCTTTTCTGTTTTTCCATTTATCTTTTATAAATTACTTCTGTATGCGGCACATTTTATTTATTTATTTAAACCACACTGAGGGTTTGTACTAGCCTTCAACTTTTGAATGCCCGGGCTTGGTCCTAAGTTATTCAGTCAGGACAACTCTTATGATTTAAAAACATCAAGAATAAAAACAGTTGTTTGTGCTCAGCCTCGCTTTTTAGAGCTGTTGTTGCTGAAGTTGTGATTATCAGCTAGTGAGTTCTCAAAAAGTAGTGTGTTCTACAGTAGTGTGTCCTTTCACTAAATTCTATTAAAAAATAAATAGAAATGTGCAAGTACAAGTAGGCATTCAGTTGATGAGTTTACTGGTCTTGTTCTGAGTGAACTTTGCTTTCCTCTACTGCAAAAGCAATCTGTAAGTGGAGTTATCTTTCATAGAGCTGTTTACAGGTTTGTGGAAATAGTTAAACACTTATAAATCAACCTGGCAATTCTGATGGATAAATGCCCTTATTGTTAAATAATGCACTGCATTGTATTGCTGTCATCACTTATGGCTATATGCAGACAGTACACTTATTACAGTTATTAACATTTTTGTAGGCTGCTGCACGTACCTGGAAAGACAGCACAATTTGTAATTTGCTTGTTCCAGTCAAATTTAAAGCCACTGCCAGTACATAAAGGCAATGATAAATACTGTAGTGTGCCAGAGGCTGAAAACAAAATGGTTACTCTCATCAGAAAATTTAACCAATGTTATTTACTTAAAAAAATGAAGTATGCATACCATTGTTTGAAAGAAGTCATATATTAATGTAGGATAGAATATTTAAACATTTTGTCCAGGCCTTCCAGTCCAGCTGAAACTGTCCTCAGTTGAGGTCAGCCAAGACCCAGTGATGTAGACCATGTGCTAATTTAGCAAAAGATTAGTTGGAGAAAGACTCTTCTATAATAGCTTGGAAAAGGTGGGCTTGGGTTATATGATTGGGTTTAGTGAAGGAAGCCCTAGAATAATGGCAAGTTTCAAAAAGTTATTAGCGGAAGTATGCACACCTTGTCCCTAAGTTTGTCTGGCATTGCAAAACATTTCATAAATTATTTGCGTCAGTTTATTTTACAAAAAAAAGGTGAATATTTAAATGTAAACAATGTATCCAAACTGATTGAGTCCTTTTGGCTAGCATAACAACTGCAAGCATCTATTTTATAGGGTTAAATTATATTTATCTTGTACAGGAAATCTTAGATTGGCAGCCCTCACAGATACAGAATATTGACAGATATATTTTGGCAGATTGATAGGAGTTAAAGTTAGAACCCAACAGTGATTTCATAATTTCAGTGAGGTTCACTGTAGATTCATTACTGAATACAGTGGGACCTTTATATCCAGCACTGCATCTCTGTTGTTTAATGTAATGACTTTGTTGGATGCAAAATATGTATTAATAAGTGGATGTGTGGACAGCTATTGTTATGCGATTTTTTTTTTTTTTAATTATAGAATTACAACTTCAATTTCATAATTAAAAAAAAAAAAAAAAAAAAAAAGCTTATACTGATTGGAAAAAATATTTTTAATGAAATTAATATTTCCTACTTATTTCACCAAATTAATAAGCTTTTTCTGAGTGCATGAATAGTACTGATTAATTCGTTATGGATGTTGTCCAGAAGGGGTGCTTTGTTTGGCTTTTTTTGAAAAATTTTAGTGGAAATTATTATAAGTGTACACATATTTTCTACTAAATAACATACCCATTAGCATTAATTAATATTCATGCTCGTGGTTTATATCCATTGTCGATTGTTATATGTGGAAACAACATCACTTTACCTATTAATTTCAATTCCTTGTTTAGTGGAATATGAAGTAAATAGTACAGTATATTTAATTATACCATGGCAAAAATGCTGCTTTTACTCAATTTATTGTGAGATCTGACCACACATTGCAGTACCACAGAAACATATCTACACAAATGTTATTTGTTTCACATCCACTGTGTTGCTGGTAACATCAACAGAAAACTTAATTTTAGACTGACTACCTCAACAGAAACCAATTTCCAGTCTTTTAGAAAGCATTCAAACATATTGTAGTGGCAGTAGCTCCAGGTCCGAGGAGACAGATGACACAGGTCACAGCATTAAGTTGCCTCTTTATTTTAAAGTACAGTTTACAGTAGACAGATGCTTAACCAGTTTGGTAACTTGTTCTCTTTTGCTGGGGCTGCTCGACTATATCTATAACTCCCTCACCTACAACTAATGCCACTGACTGACAGGATTTCAGCTAGATTACTGCCTGCCATTCCTACACTGTGTCAGCCTAGTGTCAAAAGCCCCATAACAGAAAGTGAAAAGAGCTAGTTTATCAGGCAACCCTCCCAATTATTAACGTGGCAAGTCAATGTGCTCCTGGGCAGGTTGATGTATTATGACCTGGTTACAGTTGCGCTACTCTTACACACAACTGCAAACACTAAGGGTTGGGTTTGCTAAAGTGTTGCACCTGTCACAATAGTCGCAAAACAGAAGTTTTGGGCGAAATGTACAAAACAAGCGCAATGCTATTTGCAACTTTTTAGAAAATGCTTTGCGGCAGCAGTTTTTTTTTTTTTTTTTTTTTTTTTTTTGTGGTTCAACCTCAGATGAATAAGTAGTATTGGTCGTTCCTGCATACATTTGCTAAAAGGGGGCGGCGATAGTGCAAATGAGGGTTCTCAAATTTTATAATGAGATGTACGAAAGCTGCAGGCAATTGCTACACTTACAATTGCATCCGTTTTTTAAGAACTTTTGAAAGCAAGTTTTAAACAGTCGAAATAGTTGATTGCATTTCCCAGTCTGGCTTTTCTCATGCACTGCCAGTTGTTCTCAATGCGTTTTTTTAGGCTAACTGTGAAATACCTATTTTTTTTTTCCCTAAAACATTGAGCAATAGACTACACACATGTGCTTCTAACCCCTCCAGCTCATTCTGAGCATCTGTATAGGAATAGGAAACACACCTGTTCTATTAATGTGCAGGTGGTTTGTAATTGTGCACAATTTAGCACTGCACCCCTGACTAACTTAAATAAAAACAGACAGTATACATTTGGCTTATTGGCTACTCATGATAGTACGAATTAGTGGTATAATGCAAAATGTGTTTCTAGTCCCTTGAAATCCGTATAAATGAGAATTGACTGTCCTCCTCAAGTCTCATTACTTGTCAATGTGGCCGGTAGACTACAGGCTAAAGTAAAAAGACGTGCTGGGTGTTCATTTTTGCTACTGTACTGTACACTGTATAGCTGTATTGTACAGATCTATATACTTTTCCATAATATAATGTGCAACCTACCCAAAATACATTTGTGTTATTTCAGCACATTGATTTATACATTTAAAATACATTGAGCACTAAAATGTATGTGTGTGCGATTTATTTTAATTCATTTTTTTTTTTTAAACCTGACACGAGGGGTTACCCCTGTATGATTATTTTTTGAAGTTTTTTGATAGAAACACATTTTCTATTTGGGGGTGAAGGTGGGGGCCCCACTATAGATTTGGATGGGATTAAACTGCCTTTCATATATATATATATATATATATATATATATATATATATATATATATATATATATATATATATATATATATACAAACGGTCAGTTTTGAATGCATGAGGAAGGCATCAAAGAGATGATATAATAATTAAATTATCTGCACTTATCTAGATATCAATTAATTAGCACTATTCATGCCATCACTATTATTATTGAGTCACATTTTAAATGATGACAATTACATTAGAAATCCAATGTTTAAGATCTAGTTAGGGATCACAGCAAATCAACAAGAAAAATAACGTTTGTTCAACTGCACAAAATGAATGCTTGTGACCAACATTCAAAACATTCAAATGAGACAGTTATTTTCAGGATGTTTTGGACAAAAACCCTTCAGCTGTTTAAAAAGAAAAGTAAGCACAGTGCAGTAAACTTGTTGTTGTTCAAGAATTGCAATTATACAAAAATTCTGTGGATGGTGTCATGATTATTAGAATAGAATGTTCATTCCCAGAGGTTCCAAAGTTCCAAGTTTGATGATAAACTCTCGTTCCTTTTGTTTCTGAGCAACATTTGTTCCATAGCACTGATTGATCACACAGACTGTGATGTTTTCAGCAGTGTGATCATCACTGTTGAAGTGATGGGATACTGGAAATGCAGTGGTGTTAAGAAGCGGGTGCTTCTTAAGTGTTCTGCAAACTGATCTGCTAAATGCCTTTTAGTTTCCCCAATTTACAATTTGTTGAATTTCTTGCAGATAATGCAGTAAACTATTCCTTTAGATGTACATGTAAAATGTTAATGAACGTTGATGTATATAAAGATTTTCAAACTGCAACTCACATAGTGATCCAACAAAGCAAATGTGAAGACCAAGGAGCTTTCGAAACAAGTCAGGGATAAAGTGGTATAGAGGCACAGAGCAGGAGAAAGGTACAAGAAAATTTCAAAGACGCTGATTACACCGTGCAACAAATTTTTTTTTTTTTTTTTTTTTTTGTTCCTGGGTAGTAAGTGTTATTTCCTAATTGCTTATGCCTCAAAAGTATAGAAAATGGCTATTATTCCCCACAAACTTTGTTTTTGTGACCAGGACAATGATATTTCAAAATATCACTATTTCCAAAATGGGAAAACGGGCAAATTTGTGTCTTTTCGTTCACATAAAGTCAGAAAAAAACAACATATGAATCCAAATTAACATGTATTTATACTAAAGTAATACAAAAATGACTACAAAAGATTTAGAAGTGAGTGTTTTTCGAGATTTACGATTATACTGCTCTCGGCACAGTGAAGTCCATCATTAAGAAGTGGAAGATGCATCATACCACCCAGACACTACCCAGATCAGGTCACCCTCACATACTAAGCAGCCTGGCAAGCAGGAAACTGGTTCAGGATGTCACTTGGAAGCCAAAAATGACCTTGAGAGATCTGCAAAGTTCTGTATCTGAATTGTGTGTCAGTGTTCACACATCAACGATAAGCTGGTCTCTACACAAAGCTAGCCTGTATGGACGGATGGCAAGAAAGAAGCCATTATTCAAAAAGCCTCACCTTAAAGCATGTATGGAGTTTGCGAAAAAGCATGTAGATGATACTGCAGACATGTGGAAAAAGGTTTTGTGGTCAGACGAGACAAAAATTGAACTTTTCAGTCTAAATTCCAAGCGTTACGTCTGGCACAAGCCCAACGCTGCATATCACCCAGTCAACACCATCCCAACTGTCAAGCATGGTGGTGGCAGCATCATGTTATGGGGATGCTTCTCTTCAGCAGGGACTGGGAAGTTTGTCAGGATAGAGAGGAGAATGGATGGTGCAAAGTACAGGCGAATCCTTGAGGAAAACCAGTTTGAGTCAGCCAAATTCACATTTCAGCAAGACAATGACCCGAAGCACAAAGCCAAAGCCACACTGGAGTGGTTGAAAAAGAAGAGAATTAATGTTCTTGAGTGGCCCAATCAAAGTTCTGACTTGAATCCAATCGAAAATTTATGGTGAGACTTGAGGATTGCAGTTCATTGACGATCCCCGACAAACTTATCAGAACTGGAGCAATTTTCCTGTGAAGAATGGGCAAAAATGTTACCATCCTACTGTGCAAAGCTAGTAGAGACCTTTTCAAAAAGACTCATTGCAATAATTGCTGAAGGTGCTCCTACCAAGTGCTGACTTAAGGGGCTGAACACTAATGCAACCAGTAAATACCATTTTGTACATTTTCTTTGCAGTTTTTGTTGACATTTAACCTCTTCCTCATGTAACAGGGTTCAGTTTAACCACTTATATATATATATATATATATATATATATATATATATATATATATATATATATATATATATATAATATATATTAATCGTTAGCCTCGTTAGCCTTCGGGCACCCTCTACTGCAGTGTAATAAAAAAAAAAAGTGTGTGTTCTAGAAAGTTCTAGAAATGCGTTCGAGTTCATCTGTGCCCTTGCCCTATAATAACCCGTATTCGATATAACTAAGCCTTAGTCATGCTTATATAACTTGTTTTTGTCAGAATGTTCTAGGGAAAGGGATGGTTTATTCAGAGGACCGAGCCTCGAGGGAGTGATCTGGCCAATTACTCTCTCGCACGCAGAAGCCTAACTTGGTAAGTTATAAAGGACGGGGTTCTCCCTCTGCTCTGATGAGAGTCAGCCGTGAGGATTAGTGCGCAGTCCTGCTCGGTATTTTTTGGAGACAGCTGCTTTCTCTTACCAGGGTCGAAGGGCTCTCCCGATCTGCTTGGAAGGGTAAGAATTAGTTCAGTTGCGTCTCATGGATTGTATTGATCTGTGATTAATATAATCTTTGTATGTAACCTTGTTGGGTTGTGTCCCGTTAGGGATATCGTTATTCGCAGTATAGCATCTGTGTATGTAACTGTGTGTGTGTGTGTGTGTGTGTGTGTGTGTGTGTGTGTGTGTGTGTGTGTGTGTGTGAAATAATAAAGGACCTTTTGAAATTACTCTGTGAAGTAATTGTCTTATTTACCTCCACATCAACTTCCTTTTAAATTTAAAGTAATTAAATTTCACACAACATGCAGCAACTCAACTCCCGCTAAATATTTGAACAATGTCGTACAACTCTCGCAATGTGTAATGCTAGAGATCTTGCTAAGAAGCTGCAACAAATATTTAAATGAGTATGTTGCAGCTGTCTTCATTAACATATTTTCAAGTTTTTCAGAATGTATTCAGCTGTATGCAATACTGTAACATGCTTTGAGTCAGTGATATGTATGCCATGTGTGCAGTATTACTCACCATCGGGGAACACATGCTGGTCAATCAAAGTCTGGCAAAAGCCAAAAAGATCTGATTGCCTTGGAGCTGTGTTTAGGCATCAATCACCCTCTGACCTTTCCCCATATCTGACAGAATGCTCTCTCATTTCTACATCTTTGCCTAAGCTCATCACTCCTCGACAAGAGATTCCACACGCTGAGAAGACAGAAAGTAAGTCTTTGATTGACGGAACAGCTTATACATAGGAACAGGAAGGATTTTTTCCTGTGAAAGCCTTTAAGACTGAATGTGATTCAACATTAGAAAACAGATGGTATAAGACAAAGAGTAGGGACTTCTGCTTTTCACCTTTTGTTCACAGCTGAATTTATAAATAACAAGATTAGAAACAGGTAATAGTAAATACAGAACTCGGCTGTCATGTCGAGATTTTTGATGGGTTCTTCTATCTTCAAGAGCCTGTAAAACAGTTTAGCTTCTGTAATGTTGCACTCTGTTTCCTTTTCATGCTGTGTTTTTTACTTCTCATACCTGGGAGACCTATCTTCTTCAGATGCAGCCTGAGCTTTCATGCAGTGCAACTTTGTATTTCAGACTTGAAACAGATCGATTGGAAATCTAAGTATCTCTGGGAATAGGACAGACATGAGAAGGTCTGCATTCTCTGATAGGCTAAAATCGTAATTTTGCCAAAGATGTTTCATATGGAAATAATATAAAATGTTAATGTGCCTAATGGCTACTTCCAAACATAGGCTATATTTTTACAGTTCCAATTTGCTTCCATTGAGCAATATAAATTATAATATGATCTGTTTGTTGTAATATAATGTAACAGTAGTTATTGTGCTATTGATTTAAAAAAAAAAAAACCTTCATACAAAAATTACGTCCACAAATTTTCTTTTAGATTCACATGAGATAAAAAGAGATTCAACAATTTCACCTTAACATATAAAACACAACGCATTGAATTTCATAATGGTGCAGATCCAAATAATTTCACCACAAAATTACAAACACCTCCATGTAGGTCCAATGCAATAGCATGGTTAATTACAATATGAAAATACTGACAAAGAGATTTGAACTGGCTTGATATCTGTCAACCAATGGGGCTGATTTCAAATTGCTTTCAATGCAGTCCCAGTGGCAGATGGAAATAGCATAAATGTTAAGCTACATTTTGAGTATTTAATTAGGTCAGGCAATAAACTGATGACAGGCATATTTTTGTCTTTTAGCAAAGCTTTGGAAATTTAGTCCATATTAAGCCTGGGACACTGCTAGGTGTGATGTCTGTAAATGCAATTTCAGATTAGCACATATGTTGCTTCATTTGCAAAGGGGCTGCAGAAATACTTCAAGGTATTCTTTGACTTGTTTGAAAGCATGGCACTAGAGAAATTTTAAAGCACTTAAACAGACACTCGGTCATAGGTAATGTTCTCACTGCTTTACATTACTGCATAATTCCATTACACAACAGCAGGAGATTGCCAGTAGCTAGAAATACATGTTAGCCTGAGATTGAGAACAAGACTGAGAAGATACAATAGACACCCCCAAAGGCAATTTAGCTGAGAACTCACTTTTTAAGATAGATTAAAATTGTAAACATCAAGTCTATTAGGCACCCCCATTTCAATGATACCATCAGTAAATGGCTAGTATTTCATTTGTCACTCGATAAACAACACGTCCAAAGGTCAGCTAGGAAGGGCTTTATATATTACCTCAATCCCTGCTGTAGTCACCTCCTCCTCCCCAGCCTCCACTTGTTTTTCGGCCTTGTCTTAGTGAGGGCAGCTAGCTTGAAGGGCGAGGCCCAAGATGTAATGAGTAATGAGAATATGCATAATGTTATATTTGTTGTATAAGCTTTGCTATACATTGCTCTCTATCACACAAGTTTTCCTGACTGAATTTCTTATTCGTCTTTGAATTTGGACAAGTCCGTAAAGGGTAGCGGAACTGGTCACTATCCCCCCCCCCCCCCCCCCCCCCCTCTCTCTCTCTCTCTCTCTCTCTCTCTCTCTCTCTCTCTCTCTCTCTCTCTCTATATATATATATATATATATATATAATGTAAAATGAAATTACACAACAAATCTCAAAGCATTTTTATTGTCTATAGTATAGAAAGTGCGCCTATTTGTTTGTTTTGTGTGTTTGTTAGTTTTATATTAAATGTGCGCAATAGCCCTTAAACTGCAGCTTCTGTCTCTGGGTCTGCTTCCTGGGAGTAACACATTTTGCCAGTGATGCTATTCTTTCCGCAGCATTATTAGAAGGTAGTGAAATAAAAAAGAGAATGCAAACAGACAACTCTCAAGCACCATAAGCTATAAAATTGCTGCAAATTAGTTAATGACAGCTGTTGTACAACCAGCACAGTTAATCACTCATTTCCCTTTGACAGTTCATCTCCTGCAAACAAGACATTTTTCTATAAAAACATCACATTACAGAACTGAATCAAATTTTAACTGCTCAGAGGTGTAATTAAATCACCAGAATGTCAAGTGTCAGGGGATCAGTAATGGTATATATATAGAGAGAGCCATCCCTCCAGGTCAAGTTTTATTGCAGCCCAGGTCAGTGGAGATTGAAAGATCAGTTCCATCAGATTGCTGTAAATCTGTTCCATTAAAAAACTCAAATAATTTTTGAAGCCTCTCATGATTGCCTAAATATTGGTTGCAGTTGGCTTGTCATAAAAACATACCTTGTGCTAAATTATTAACCCTGAAAGTCAAATTGTTCTCATGCTAGGGCAGACCCTTTTGTGTACATTCAAAATGCATGCTACTTGAACTAAACTGTAACCAACGATATTGTGTCCAGCGATACTGTGTCCAGCAACCACACACAGCAAGTGATCACTTTAACTGTTATGCAAAACAGGCAGTGTTGTGTGATACACTGTCATTATGGATCTGACCTCTTGATGAGATCTGTCAGAAAACATATCATTAACAATAAATCCAGACAAGCCCATCTCTTGGAGTTAAAAATCCTTTGTTAAAAAATACAAGCCTCTCGTTTTTAAAGACACATCAGATGTGCTTATTCCACAGGCCTGCATTTACACTTTGGAACAGACAAAAGCCTAACATTCCGGTTGGGATATCTAAGGCAACAGATATTTAACACATTCCACAAAGAGGAAGACAATCTTTCAAACCCTCTGTAGTAAGAGAGAGACATGACAAGATGTTTATTTTGGAGCAGGTGTTGTGTCTTCCGATGCCCTGTTGACTCAGACTGGAAATATTAATTTAGTAAAAAACATCTTTAGATTGGTGCATATGGGTCATCGGCAGGACTTAATTGTCTTTGTATTAATTCCGGGTCAGGCCACAGACCAAAAAAAAAAAAAAAATATGCCCCTTGTTTTGAGAAAAAAAACAAAACAACAATAATAGAATATAACCAGGGTCTACTGGTATTCATTGAATTTTGCTTCCATGATTGGTTAAGCCATGTGTCCTCCCACATTCTGCTGGTAATAAAAGCTATGCAGTTTACAAAGATGATTGTGGACCTTTATGCTTTCACACAGGTAACCAAGGCCTCTACTTTGAAGCTACAGCAATCTCTGTTCGTCAGCCTGCTACAAACTTTTTGTTAAAGCCAGGAGAAAGAGAATTCTTCACGGCAAACACCTGGACCCTGGTGTAAACGCTGAACTCAACTGTGCGCTAAACTACCAAATTTCATCTAGCTTGGCCTATTGTCGAATTTGATTGATGACATAAAAGCATACAACGCAGTGAGGATTGTGTTGTTTATTCTAATTTGTATAAAAGCCTTCATCAGATTTCAACCAATCAAGCAAAACGCAGTTAGTCGGGTCTAAAGAGCGATATTTCATTTCAAATTTCACAAAGGTTTTGTTTTTTGTTTCCTGTACAACGCTCACCTGAAATCCTACTAAATCACCCATAATGTTCATAAACCCCCAAAAGTTGGCTTACAAACGTTTGTTTTTGACTCGTTCAACCTCAGGATGTGGGTTGACATAAGCAAGAATGCGCAACAAAAAAAGATTTGTTTATAGAAAATGTTAATGTGTTGACAGGTCTCATGGATGACAAGCTTCTTCCCAGTGATTCTAACAAAGAATCTGAAGTAGACAAGCCAAGCCTGTGCACCTGTACAAAAATTGATGTAAAATCAAAACAATACTCAGCATTTATACAATTCTGTTTGATCCTGGTTCCTGAGGGTTGTGGCTACCACTGTTCATTTTACAGTTTTGAGGTAGGAGATCACTAAATTACATTACTGAGAACATTTCTAAAGGAAAATTCATTTTTCAGTGAATTTCAAAACCTTTTTTTGTTTTTATATTCTAACTAGGTAATCATAGGGTCAAACTGTTTTTTTCATAATCTTCAGACTTTTGGCATTTTAAAAAGGTATAATGCTGTATACTCAAGGTGGATATTTGCACTGAAACAAGCCTGAGTTGCTGTAAAATTCAATCTGTAAAGGGTTAAACATGTATTGGTGATATTAGATGTTTAAGGTGTGTCTGAAAGTATTTCTCACACGTAGTAGTTTTTGTAAAGTATGAAGCTTTTGAATAATAATAAATTAATAAAGTAGTCCATTTTTTTTTATCTGCTAATTGAGATCAAGCATTTAGCTGAACCTAAGGCATAAATATAATTGTTAAATCCAGTCATTCTAGAATAACTATATCTTACATTTTGTAAGTAAAAATATACATTCACAACTGGCTAAAAACCTTTGATGTTAATTAAAAACTGTATTTTTACTTTCAATGCCTGTATCTGTGATGGACCAATTAAGCCCTAGACATAAAACATAATACACTTGCCTCACATCTGAAACCTCTTATCTCCAGCAGATCCGTAACTTCATATCATATCATATCATATCTGTGATATAAAGTCAAATGTCTTCTCCTGGAAATGTTTTTCCTTTCCAGACAGACTGATTATAAACATACTTACATAACTATTAAAAGGACCATTCTATTCCATTCAGAACATCACGTTGCCCATTGATGCATGTCTATAAACCCTGTCAATTGGTTTGTCGCTCATTAAAAAAGCTGCTGTTACACAACTGTATCTGTTACACACTATGTATGAATTTCATCTCCCTGGTTGTTAATGGGCACTTCTCATCCTCACTTACAGCATAAGTCAGTGGCACACCGAGAGGGGTAGGGGTACTCGTCCGATATCAGGGCAGTCCCCGTCCCCCCCCCCCCAACCACCAGGGCCACCCCTCCCGGTGAACCAAAAAAGAACTTAGCCTTGCTATAACTTTTCTTTCAGCAGGTTACACAGCATCTGTGTTGTTTTGCTGCGCATCAGACTGACAGCTGAGAGCTCCCTTGATCGCAACTGCGGCGTGAGCAGGGGGGCGTGGCTACCAGACTGCGTGTTCTGTGATTGGTTGTTTATGTTCCGTTAATATGTTAGGCACACTGGACTTGCAAGTGTAAGGACAGAACTGGTGGGTGGGGGTGGGGTTAATAATAATGTCGGGTTTGTACAGTACAGTTGCAACACTGCCAGTTCATAATTACAACTGTTAAATATAACTTGCAACTACATGCCCCTATTAATATGGTTACCTTCCGGTTTCCACCTACCATCAAGGCGGTCCATCTAGGAGGCAGCGTATCACTGTCCTTACACGGTGTCCTTTCTCATTGGGAGGGAGAGTTGCAACATCAATTCTTTCTCTCTCTATCACTCACTGGTATACAGGGGTTGGGCTAAATATTGGAAACATTTGTTATGTAGTACACACTTTTTGCTATCCCACATGGCTGACTCATTTGTTATTGAAATGGCAAGGCTGACATGTTTTCTACAATATCATAAATATACATCTCTCTGTTGCAAGTCAGTTTCAGTCATGATGAGAAAGACGGTAGATCTGACCAACATTGATAGAAGGCTCATAGCAGGCTTCATAAGGACCTGTCTTAGAAGTGAAGACTGAGTGCAGAAAGATTTCACTGATGATGTTCACATTTACTGAAGGAGTTATCAGGGGTGGTGTAAATGACTGAGGAGAGAAGTCACCTCTCCTTTCAGAACAATTTAAGCTTGCGGTAACATCGACTCTGAATCATCTTAGCTGCCTATGGTGGCCTAACACACTGTTGACAGTGTTACAGCAGGTGTTTATAGTTTCACACTTCCATTACTGCACATTGATATAAAGGTATTATTGGCTACTAATGATGTTTTAAGTACCGTATAACAATGGAATGTAATGTAGCATCACGGCTGCTTTTTGTTGTTACTCAGACATAAAGCACTAAGTGCAGTCAAGATTCCAAGGGTTAGCAAAAAGAAAAGAGAGATAATGATTACTCATGACCCCCTTTGAATAAAATGTATATTATCGTTTTTACACTATTGTGAGCAGTGACAATTGCAATTGACAAGTTATTTGACTAACAGTTTAAGTAATTTTTAGTTTATTTCAGAGCAAGCTGTTTGTTGTAATTCTAGATAAAAGAAGCACAGGGTTGTATTTAGCAGGCATAGAATGAAATGAATGAAAATGATCGAGAAGTGCTGAAGTTTAAACAAACTGTGTGAGGACATCAATCCTCAAGTCACTACTGAAAAGGGGCTTAACAAATTATGAACATTTCAGAGCTGATATTGATTAAGCATCAGGTGAAACCATTAGCTGGTTACAGTGAGTCTGAGATAACACGATACGTGTGAAGACTTCAGGATAAATCAAACCTGTCTTAAAGCTAAAGGATCAGTGACATCTCAATGGTTTAAAAATAATCAGAGAATCGAAAAATTGTTTACAATGAAATACACTGGTATTGTGTTTTATTTGCAAGCTTCCATCATCAATGTTCTTTTTTTCTGAAATGAATGTAATTTGCAGCCAGCACCATTCACCATGGACTGGGTATTAGAGTAAATAATGATTGTGTTGCTGCATATCCTGATTAAGTCTCCAGTTGGTGGAATTGTTATTGTAGTAATACAACCAGTGGATTTGGAGTAGATGTCAAAATGGGGCCATTCCCATTGTTAATTAAGATCTGACGGTATGGAATTAATCGCTAGTCAAATAGTCAAACTCTCTCTTCTTGGTCACATCCATTACAGAATATACACCCACAAAACCATTTGGACACCATACATACAAATAAAATAATAAAAACTGCGGACAGTTGTGGCCGATCTATTAAAAAAAAAAAAAAAAAGACCCATCTGTATAACAAGAATGTATACATTTATCACAGATACCTCACTATCCTATTACTCACCCTCTGTTTTTTCTATTTCTACTCTTTCACCAAGTTGTCTTAGGAGTACATATTAATGGATTTCTTAGTTGAAGCCAAGCTTTTCGTAGCATGGTCCACAAAAGCCTGATTGTTCAAGTCAAAACTCCTAATGATGGATGCTACTTAGCTGGTATTGTGCAGCTATATTAACATCTGTTTGGCAAACAGTAGAATCCCAGACTGTCCTCTGATACATTGCCTATTATACTCTTATTACCATGCTGGACTGCCTCTACAGCTGGGCAGATGTCTCATTATTAGTGTACACCTCCAAGGGGAATTTAGCTGCCAATGGGCACTTGGTGCCACTCATGCATTTGTAGTTTACAGTGAGACTATATATTAACGCCAGTTTTCATGTCTCATTATTCAAGCCTTCAGAGGTTCCAGAAGTTTACTACATTTGATGGACTATTCTGTGATATGTGTTGCCAGAAATATGAGCCACAAAGCTGATAAAGGAATCCTTTTAGGAATAGTACTGAAAAACCACCAGCACATCAAGGATGATAAAAGGGGTCTGTTAGTCCATCTTTAACAACATCCTTGAATGCTGTTCACTCTGCTGTGCCATGTTTTTTGTAGAAGTGTTCCACCAAAGTGTCATGGGCAGAGTTGTACGATACAGTGCTGTTGCGTATTCTGGCCTCTGGTGATGTTAAAAGCATGGTATCTGACTCTTGCAAAGTGCTTAAGCTGCTGCTTTGCGGTGTGCATGGTCGTCAGTTAGCGGCCAGCCTGTGTCACATGAGCAACACGCTGTTCCATGGTCAGTCTGCTGACTGTATGGTTTAACACCCTGGCTGGGTGACGCGTAGGTTCCTTCCTCATATGTGTCATCCACAATATTTCAAAGCTGATCTTATTGTATCCCGCAAGGTCCACATTCATGTGATAAATACATTTTCTGCTATGTCATGCTGTAGTGGTGGTCTACTTACTAAATAACCACCAAGTACATTATCCAATGAATGTCACATAGGGAATCAAACAGAACAAAAGTAGAGGATAGGTATGGTACCAAATGTCCAGGTTTTAATTTAAATTCAAAGAATACCTACACAATTATTTTTGAATTACTGGTACACCTGTGTAATCTCAAGTGCTCATTAATGTCAATATTTAGCCATTATTATTATTATTATTATTATTATTATTATTATTATTATTATTATTATTATTATTATTATTATTATTATTATTACCACCATATAAATTCTTTACTGTTGTGCCATATCTATGCAGAACTATGTCTGGCTTGATAAACCACAGAATTTGTAGTGCTTTAAAAACATATTTTCCTTATACATTTTCATAATGTATGAATTCCTGTCCTTTTTATCTGTCAATATATTTTATCTGACTAAATGCACATTTTTAAACATCAATCTCTGGATATCTTATTAATCTCTCACTGTGATCCTTTGGGGATATGCTGCACAAGAAGCCGAGGGCACTCGATTGTAAGTAAAATATTCAAGAAGCCAACTTGCTTGGTGCATTTCAGATCAGTTTCCTGGGGTTGATAACTTTCTACAGAGAAATGAATACATATTGATATGATATCCTCAATAGACCAGTATTGCTCTATTGTACATTTCATGTGAAGGGAACATTCAGAAATTGTGGAATAACTTTTTGCTATGAATTTCAATATATTTACTTTAGCAAATAGGAAGGATAAAAAAGCAGTGCTTTCAAAAACACAGAATACAACCAATAGAGTATGTATGTATTTGTTTTACTGTATATCAATTCAGATTGTCAGATATACAGGACTTGCTTAAAATTGATTGGTCTATAATGCTGTGGCCTATTTAGTTGGTGCAGAGTTCTGAATTTTGGGACAAGTAGAGAAAGATATGAGGAACATAATTAAAAAAAAAAAAAAAAAATAGAACTGCCCAGAGCTGTTGAAGTATGTGGCTTTTTCTATGCAAGTACCACTATTCTGTTATTTATGCCAGCACTATACTTTTTTAAAATTTTGGACTGTTTGAAGTAGAATGTTTTTTGTGTTTGTTTGAATGTTCCCAAAGTCTTTGATCCAAGCAGGCAGTCTTTTTTGCTGTAACTTTGTTTCGTTATGATGGGGCATATTATATCAATTTGTATGCTTTGTGAACAAAACAAAAACCTTTTGGCTTATGAGAGAAAATGCATGCTTTTGAAAATATTAAATGTACTGAAGATGCATGTGAAGAAGAAAATTATTCCAATGAGATGCCAAAATAATAGGTATTCTTCACAAAGTACAATGAAACCTCAGCAGATGTTGAAATCTCTTTTTATTGCACTGTATTTATGGGATGGATGCAAAATTGGAAACACCAGCCATCTTTAACACACACCTCTGAAAATGTGACAGTCTTTCCTATATATATATAAAATTGGTTTTGCAAATTACATCTCTGGCATGCATTTTACGACACATAAAAGCTACATATAATATACACAGAGGGTTTAGAGCAGCTATGTAACTATTGGGTGCTCTTCTTCTGTAGCTCAGCATTACTGCTCTTCTTCTGGTATTAAGGAATGCAAATGCTTTGCAGGGGTCTGGCTCTTGTTGAATCACTTTCAGCAAAAACAAAATACATTTAATACATAGTATTAAAGTAAATAACATAATAAATACCATAGAAAAACAAAGAAACAATGCCCTTGGCTTAATATGCTTAATATATTGTGTAATTTGCTACAAAATTATGAACAAACTATTTCTAAACTACATTTAGTAATGGTACTGCAATAAATGGCAAATGAAAAATATGTAAAAACTAAACTAAAACAAATACTAAATTTAAATATTAATATAAATTTAAAACACAATAGTTTATCTTTCAAATTCACTTAAACAGAAATGTTTTCTGTAACAAACTGCACATATAACCATACGTGTGGAGTCTTTGTGGCAGGTCGAAGGAGGCCAAATAATGACGTGACTCTTTATTCCAGTTGATATTTCTGTTGTAAACTTAATTTGGCTATTTGTCACTCTTCTGGTTTAATAAGGCAAACTATTATTTTTCTAATCACCCACAAGTTCACACATAAAACAGTAATTTGAGGGGAAATATCATAAATGTTTATGACAGAGAAAGAATGAATCTTGGTTATAAAGCTCCCTCTCGACCTGTGAGGGCGCTGTGTAAAGGGAACAGGGTGTCCCGGACTGGATGGTCTGACAATTTATTTTATGGAAAGGTGGAAGTCGGCTATCTAGAAAGGGGGCGGAGCTATGGTACACCAAGTCATCGCCCCCGAAAAGTAGCGATGTGGCAACCATGGATTGGAGGAGAAAGTGTTGCAGTCGCTAACCAAGGGGGCGTGACTGATGGTGCAAAAGGGGACATAGCAGGCAATCTGTTCCTTTGTTACGGTTAAGAGCGAACCGCTAAAGGAGAACTATAAATGTACCGTGAGGCTTTTGTTTGTTTTTCATGTCTGATTGTACTTATTTGTTCTTGTTAGACGGCTAACATGATCCGAAGCCGTCGCTTAAAGCCAGCACCAAATCTGGACAACACTTCACCACTGTGCACGAATAAATTGTATTTCACCACTTGCACGTCTGCACTCACTGTGGACTTGTGATCGTGTGTGTGTGTCTTGTGTGTGTTTAATAATGTGTTTATTATTTTAGGACTGTAACCCGTGTTTAACATTGCAATACACATTGCTATGTGCTGCCTAGGATTATCATTTGCAGCCATAACGACCTGGATTATAAACAGTATTTCTAATCAGATTGAACATTGTTTGGACAGTGAATTTACATGTTTGTCATTACTTGAGCATTGCATCTCCGCTACACCCGTGCACTGCAACCCACTTGACCACAATGTCTCACAATGCATTTTTTGTTGAGAATTTTATAAGCGTTCATTATACCAAAGCTGTGTAATCACAACAAAATAAAGATGAATTGAAGCTTGCCATTTATTTAGAGCCTCTGGGCTTCATGGTTCTCATCATTCTAACTGTTTCCAGGGCTGCTTATTTTTTTCAAATTTTATTCAGAAAGTAATAAAATTTACAACGGTTCCCTCAACATACCTTAGTAGCTCATTCCTTTTAGTCTGGTTGTTCCTTGCTGAAATGTCCCAAAAACAACAAGATCATTTTTGTGTTGTGGGGACCAGAATGGGATTATGTTAAAAGATCTACCTGGGTTGCAAACCTCCCTGTTAATTCTACCTATACCCACTTACAAGGTTCTCTGTTTCTGTGTCTTTAGGGGTCATAAGTTTTATAAGATACTTTGTGTGGAGATCATTCAAAGCTCCCACTTGCCCACTTCCTAATTATTATTACAAAATGAGAAACAGATGCATTCCCACTGCAGGAATAATGAAAAATACTTTATGGATCATACTGACAATAGAATTCAATTCATTAGGAAGTTTTGGAACAGGATCAAAACCTTTTTTTTTTTTTTTTTTTTTTTTTTTTTTAACAGAACCACACAACACAAAAAGAAGTAAATTTACCAATCAATAAATCTTTATTTTATATATCACCTTTAACAGTGGACCACCATCACAAAGTGCTTTACAAGATGCAATAATAATAACAAGAAAATCCATAATACTTTAAAAACAGTTAAAAAAAGAAAAAGAATACATTAAATACAGCAGAAAGTGCATAATACATGAAATAGTACATTAAATACAGTGGTAAGTGCATAATATGTGATAGTAAACATTCAGAATTAAGGTCATGGCTCTTTCCCTATATTATTGTTTATTTAGCAGACAGCTTTATCCAAGGTAACTTACAGAGACTAGGGTGTGTGAACTATGCATCAGCTGCAGAATCACTTACAACGTCTCACCCGAAAGATGGAGCACAAGGAGGTTAAGTGACTTGCTCAGGGCCTGCACAGTGAGTCAGTGGCTGAGCCGGGATTTGTACAAGGGACCTCCTGATTATAAGCCCTTTTCTTTCACCTCCTTTAGAAATGGCTCATATCCTCACCAATTAGTCTGCAGCTTGCTTTCTAAATGCAGATTATTTTTTTTGTCAGCACTGGATGTTAACAGCAAATCAAATGTAATATCATTTAATGTAATGTGATAGTAGAGTTCTATAAAAACAAAGTTTCATTAATTTGTCATTGGATTCTCCCACACAGGAAATAGACCAACAGTGCTATCTGTTATATTACATCTGCTAATAAATTAGAAAATTAGGAGAAACTAGAACACAGTTGTTAACAGCATATATAGTAGTTCATATTGTTTTCTCTGGGTTTCTCCGATATTAAGAGCCACAATGTAGAGTGGAATAATGTATGTGTTGTACAAATTAAGATATGCTTAGATCATTGGAATAGTCCCCCATCTATTGCTTTTTTATGATTATGTCAAATCAGACATATATTCACATGTTGGGCTCTAATAAATTCTAGGAAGCAGATGCAAACCTTTTAGCTACAGGTTGGTTTCAAACAGATATTCTGACGCAGCTAAGAAAGGTTATTTTATATAGATGCCCAAATAAAGTGCAGCTATATAACATAATCACAGCAGCCATTCAATTGTATTATGCTTATTTCAGATGTAAATACCCAGGGTGTGGACTATTTGCTTTAGACTATCCATTCAGTTGCACATGCAAAACAGGTTGTGCCCATTTATTCCCCTGGAAGGCATACATATGTCCTATGTGTACCTGAACATGGTGCTAATGAAGTCCACCCAACAGTATTTAATGTCTATTCTGATGGACATGGTACCTTTGAAGATGATAATGCAACCTTCCATTTTACTTGGACTGTTGTGATTATTCCAAGCCTTTTGCATCTTCCTAGCTGTAACATGTCTACACTATAGTTTTATGTATATTAGAAGAGCATATTTGATTTGCAGCAAAGCAGCAGGTTTTGGGATGTCAATAGCAACGTGGCATTTAGGCTATTATCCTGACAGAAATGTTCTTTTCAACAAAGGTAGTAAAGTATTCTCTTTGGAGGCTAGCAGTCTTTGTTCTGTAAAATAGGATATTAAAAGGAGCTGTGGTTTTGCTTTTTTGTCACAAGATTCTGCCCTTGAGCACAAAAATATATTCAACTTTTGTAGCATCTGTCAGAAATGCATGTGAAAATGTAACACCTTTGCAGTACACCAGCAAGAAAAAAAGTAACAGAAAAACAATGCATTCCTGTAGAAGTGTTTCATCTGCTTTTTAAAAAGGGTTAGCAAGTCAACAAATCACCACAGTCACCTGCAGTGCCTCACTGGAAAATAAAGCAAGAAACGGCTGGATGCAGCTGGTTACCACAGAGTACCAGACTTGTATTCATTTTTTCTCCCTTGGGATGCAGACAGCTACAGCATGCAAAACCCAGGTCTCCAAACTGCGTGGAGCAGTCCTGTGGTAAAGTGGTTTGCAGAGCGCAGGTGTGGAGTTGATGCGGTGCTCAGGAATGATTTAAAACAACACAGTTCACATTTAAACAGCTCTTTAATGGCAGATAAATAATAATAACTGGCTCTACACACCAATGTGTATTGCTCAGTTAAACCACAGGGTTCGGTCCCAAAACAAGACACTAAACAAGACACACACAAATACAGACACGGTCACTTTATCCAGTAGTTACTGCTCTTTGTGCAGGTGGTGCAATACAAGTTTATAGTGAACAATGGTGCAGTACAGTCTGGGTTTAATACTAGCTTTGTAACTGCAGCTCCCGGATAATTTAGCCATCTAATAATGACAAACAAATATTAGTTAATACGTCAAAACAACACGAAACACTCACGGTTCTTTTTCTCTTCTCTCCTTTACAGGTACTTTCATAACCATAAAAAAGGAACAGATTGCATCGTCACATCCCCTGAAATACTCTTAGTCACGCTTCCCCTCTGATAGCTAGTTCAATCACGTCTCCTCCATTCCATAACTGACACATCTCTTAACGTACTAGTGCGACGACTTCTGGTATTGTGACTCCGCCCCCTTCTTGGATGGCCAGCTTCTGACTGACCCTTGAATGAACTGCTGAACCATCCAGTCCGGGGCACACTGTTCCTGTTATACCACGCCCTCACAGGTCGGGAGGGAGATTGTTGACTAGGATTCCTTCGCTGTCTGTCACAAGCCCTTATAGCATCCCTGTGATGAGTCAAAGGGATTTCGGTCTGTGATTCAGCCTCCCGACAGTAGATGGCATCAAACCAACTCGGGACTTCCCTTACCAAGATCTCGTGACCATGGCAAAAGTCATCTTTTTGAGGGGCGGCACCTTGGTGAGGGGCGGAAGTACGAGTATGTAAATTCCAGCCACTGGAGTCAAGTGAAGGATAAGGACACTTGTCAGTTGGGGATTGGTGTTCCACTGACTACAGAGGCGGGACATTACATATTAAAGGGAACGTACTACTGTGTTCGGGGTTGGTCCGAAAGTAAAATAGGAGGAGTAACAGGTGGAGGGAGAGACTAGTTTAGTGCAGCGGGATTTTTTTAAAAACACTAACATTTCTTTTGTCTTTTTTTGTTTATGTATGGTTCGCCACGAAGACAATTAAAGACGAGTTCTCACGGTCTTTTTTGGATTTCACCCCTGCACTCCTTCCCTCACACCATTTTGTTTTCTTTTGTTATTTAATTATTTTGTTGTGTATAGATAATAAAAATAAATTATTTTATTTCTGTACACATAAATTACTGTCTGGACATTCCATTTAATACACTCTCGCCTCACAATCCTCTAAAATGTTACTGTATTATTTTTGGAATGGAAACCAGACTAACATGGAAGTTATGTATATACCAACCATCTGTGACTGTACCCTGCAAAGAGTATGGGTGACATGAAAGCAAAATGCTTCAGACAGAATTGATAGAATTACAATTAAAAGGTGAAGTTCCCAATTAATTTCTCCAGTTTCGGTAAACCATCCTCACAAATGTTAGTTGGTACAGAACACAGACAGAAAAAAAACCTTGCCTATAAACATAAACACATAGAGGCTAAAGCTCACAGTAGTTTCATTTAATAATTTGCCTTTCTAAAATAAAAATGAATGCCTGAGGAAATCATATCTCAGGAGTCAACACATAGTCCTTTCTCTCCAGAGCCACAGGCACTAAATCTATTATGCCTGGAGATTGTTACATTCTGTACTTTCCAAAGCCTGGTGGGGAAAGTTGGCTGTGACATAAATTGACTTTTTAACTTTTATGCACAGCTGTATTCCTTTGTTAAGAGGTGCTACCCAGTGCTTGTCGAATTGAACTGAACAGCATTAATAAATGCAGATGAATTCTGAGAAAATGCAAAGAGGATGAGGGGGGAAAAAGACTGGCTCAGTGAATCAACTAATTAGGAACATGGAATCTGCAAAGGTGTTTTGGAAAGCTTTCAGTATGAAGGTGTATATTTATTGCAGTGATCCTAGTTTAATGTAAATTCGATGTAGATGCTAGAGTCGTAGCATGAAAGGGATGCTTGATTTTCCTTAAAATATTAGTGCTGTGCCACTTTTAGTAAATGATTGTACTCATGCCTAGTATACTGTAGCAAAGTCTCCACTCCCATTTACAACAGTGGAGCATTAATACTCTACCCAAACACTACCCATTTCCAATTGAAAAACATTGTCATCCACTGCATTCATGGTTCCTGTGCAGCCTTCCTGGTTTGCAAATGACTTGAGTATAGAACAGACATGTATACATTTACTTGGTTTTATTTACAAAAATATTGTACATTAATAATCAGATTAAAAAACAACAAATTTGACTTTCCCTAAAATTTCTATATAGCACCCAACTACTGTTAAAATATCTGTACTGTGTTATTTTCTTTTCGTTGCCAACCCCCCTCCCCCCCTCCCCCTCCCAAACTAATACAGCTTCCTCATGGATAACACATACAACAACCCTAGTTTATATGTTGCTTCTGACATTTTTCTGGCAAAGCTTCAGTGCTGGCAGCTGAGTATTCTCTGTCCCAGCATCACACTGTTGCCAGTACATTTGCTTCCTCCCAATTATACTTCATAGCCAGTTATCTTCCCAGTTTTAATCTGCACTGAGATCTCAATGGAATCTATTATCTCTGTCTAATTGCTGTTCGGTCTGGTTGCTTATTTATTTGAAGGTATACCGGTATATAATTCTAGAGGTGTTGCTCAGCCACCTTCAGTATATCCTATATTGGCTAAATAGGCTAACCTGCAACTGTATGTCCCTTCTGGGGAGTAAGGGAGTTTGGGGTCAGTTGTTCTGTCACCCAGCCTTGGTTGACATCTGTTTAAAACAAGAGTAAAGAAAAGACTTCCAAATCTGAACTAGTGACACAGATACAATTTCTGATAACTATTGGTTTAAGGAAGAAGGACCATCACCTCTTATTGTGAAGTGACTACCTACCAGTAACTCAGCCCAACATTCTACAGCATTTGTCTGGTGTAATCCTCCATGTGACAGGCAAGGCATTTCAGTTTTTGCTTTATAAGAAAACCCGTACTAAACGTTGTGTGTTCCTTTAACAGTAATAGTTTCATTATGATCAGAAAAACCAATTTATACCTATTGGCTGACTTGATCTCTGGTCTTAACAGTGGTTAATTAGACATTTGATTGACACTTTATTTGGCCATGTGTGTGCCATACTGAAACAATGTATTTCAGGGAATCCAGTATAATAAAGATATTTGACAAAAAAATATATACCAAAATAACATGACAAAGTTGTAGTGTGTGTAATCAAGTAGTTTTCTCTTGTTTAATATCCATCCTAAATGTTTTCAACAGTATATTCTATATGCATTTCACAAAATAGGTGAACATTAAACAAATGGGAAATAGTCTTTCGTAAATTGGTGTTTGACAACAATATTCCATTGAAAAACAAATACAGTATTCATTTTGGATTACAAATAGCCTACTTTGTTATTAAATATATTTGGGTAAATTATTATTGTATTTTGTCTTTAATTTATGGCAATTTCCTGTTAACAGCTGCATTTATATGTAATTAAATCCTATTCATGAAACTTTGATTGAATTTCATCTACACTTAATTGTGTGCTAAACAGAGACATCATTCTGTCACACTTTGATCTTTAACCTCGTTTGCATATTGTTTGTTGCAAGTAGATAGCAAGATGGCATGCTATTCTTGTACAATAAGATAATATATGTATATATTTCAGTATTGAAACTTGGCTCAAAAAAAAAAAAAAAAAAAAAAACTCATACAGTTTATAGTCAGACATCTCTCACAGCCCATTCCTCAGTTCCTAAACTAATTTAACCCAAATGGCTTCTATATTTATCGTTTCTTAATTCCCTCCCCCTTTAACCGACATCAGAATCCAGCCACTAATGACGTTCAGAACTAAACTCATAACACCAAAAACAACTGTAAGAGATATTCAAAAAAAAAAGAAGCAGACTAACTGATGTGTGCAAGAAGGGTTGAGCTTCATAATGAACTGGGACTGCATTTGGGGAAGAACTGGATACTGTAAGAAAGACAGACTGCTCCTAAACACGTCAGGGGCAAGAAGGGTAGCTGCAAATATTGAAAATCACTTAGCAAATTATTTACAGTAATCTTCTTTATATCCCTATTATCTCTGCTCAGTTCCCTTGATTGCACCAATCTACCCCTGGATTTATTTCATGTTACATCTCTGTCTAATAATGCTCCTATAATCAATTTATTATGGATTATAACATTACATAAGAGCATAAGAAAAGTTACAAATGAGAGGAGGCCATTCGGCCCATCTTACTCGTTTGGTTGTTAGTAGCTTATTGATCCCAGAATCTCATCAAGCAGCTTCTTGAAGGATCCCTGGGTGTCAGCTTCAGTATTACTGTCTCAATTGCCTCCTATTTTCTGTTCTGAATGCCCCTTTATCTAATCTCCATTTGTGACCCCTACTCCTTGTTTTTTTTTTCAGGTCGAAAAAGTCCCTTGGGTCGACATTGTCAATACCTTTTAGAATTCTGAATGCCTGAATCATCGCGGCATAGTCTTCTTTGTTCAAGACTGAATAGATTCAATTCTTTCAGCCTGTCAGCAGATGACAGGAAAAAAACATTTTAAACCTGGAATAATCCTGGTTGCTCTTCTTTGCACTCTTTCTAGAGCAGTAATATCCTTTTTGGAGCAATGTGACCAGAACTAGACACAATATTCTAGGTGAGGTCTAATGCACTGTAAAGTTTTAACATTACCCATACCAGAACTAGACACAATATTCTAGGTGAGGTCTAATGCACTGTAAAGTTTTAACATTACCCATACGGAAATAACTTATATTTCACATCTATAAAAAGCAATACATGTTACACTTACATACTTTCAGTTCTCTTCTTTGGTGAATATGTGTACATGTTCATATATATATATATAATATATATATATATATATAATATATTATATATATATATATATATATATATATATATATATATACCTGGATTGGTTAAGAAATGTACCCATAAATTTTATAGTATTTAAAATGTAATCATTTTATGTATTAGTATATTGAACATATATTACTCTACCAAATATATGTTTTTATACTACAAATTATATGTTTTTATCTTCCTTTATATAACATTTTAGAATTACAGACTTAAACATCTGTTTTTTATATACCAATATATGGTTAAAATACGTTTAAATAATCTATCTATCTAATAATCTATCTATCTATCTATCTATCTATCTATCTATCTATCTATATATATATATATATATATATATATATATATATATATATATATTATATTTTTTATAATGAAAATATACCCCTTCATTTGGTGAATGTTTTATAAAAATGACTACATATATTCATATATTATCCATTGTCCAATTAAGAAAAATGTGAAAATTAATGTTAGAATGTACACACATTTATATAACACACATATATACTTAAACACTGTAACCAGAATATAAAATGCAACACTATAACACTTGCATATAAATAGAATTTTGTGGCAAAGTGGCTGCTGATTGTGAACAGGTGCAGCGGTGATGCAGTGCAGGAGTAATCGCAATTGTAATCCGGTTTGGAAAGCTTTATTTTTAATCCGGGTCTGGTGACCAAAAGAATACGCCCTGGCAATACACAACAATGCGTAATGCGTGGAACAAAATAACAACGGGTTTTACAGCTCAAATAATAATACTTATCCGCCCCACAATACTAAACACGGTCACCAGTCCAGGGTGTGTGTATTAGTGCTTGTGGTGGGTGATAACAGGTGTATTATAGTGTTGTGAAGTTGTGAAGTGCTGTTCTGGCTTGTGCTGGCCCAAAAACGACAGCTCTGGATACGTGTTTAGCTCTCTGCTGATTTAACACACAAGACAATTACTAACAACATGAAAAACAAACAAACACTCAAGAATATTCTTTTCAACGATATCTCACAGGCAGTAACTACTGTGTCTCTCACAGTCCTTTCATGTCAGTACACAAACCCAAGCGAAAGGAAAAGATTAATGATTCTCCAGCCACTTTATACTATCACACGTGACCCCTTGGTAAGCGATTGCAGCTGCCTCCATTGCCTGCAGCTGCTACCTCGTTTACCTTTCAGGTCAATACGTTCCTGCAACGGAGTCTCGCCTTCTTTCAGGCTGACCGACTTCCTGACCCTGGAAATTAACTGTCAAGCCAGCCCATCCAAAGACTTTCCCTTGCATGACTTAGGGCCCTCACAGGTTGGGAGGGAGATTTCCAACTAGAACTCATTATATTTCCCTTTAACCGACATCAGAATCCAGCCACTAATGACGTTCAGAACTAAACCCATAACACCAAAAACAACTGTAAGAGATATTCAAAAAAAAAAGAAGCAGACTAACTGATGTGTGCAAGAAGGGTTGAGCTTCATAATGAACTGAGACTGCTTTTGGGGAAGAACTGGATACTATAAGAAAGACAGACTGCTCCTAAACACGTCAGGGGCAAGAAGGGTAGCTGCAAATATTGAAAATCACTTAGCAAATTATTTACAGTAATCTTCTTTATATCCCTATTATCTCTGCTCAGTTCCCTTGATTGCACCAATCTACCCCTGGATTTATTTCATGTTACATCTCTGTCTAATAATGCTCCTATAATCAATTTATTATGGATTATAACATTACATAAGAGCATAAGAAAAGTTACAAATGAGAGGAGGCCTACTTTTATAGCTTCCCCACATTGTCTAGATGAAGACATTTCTGAGTCAATATAAACTCCTAGGTCTTTTTCATAAATTCCTTCTTTGATTTCAGTATCTCCCATATGATATTTATAATACATCTTTGTATTGTCTCTGTGCAGTACCTTACACTTGTCTATATTAAATGTCATTTGCCATGTGTCTGCCCAGTTGTGAATGCTGTCTAGATAATTTTGAATGACTTTTGCTGCTGCAGCATTGTTTGCCACTCCTCCTATTTTTGTGTCATTTAACAAGTTTGCTTACTATATGAGAATATAAGTCATTAATGTAGATTAGGAAGAGCAGTGGACCTAATAATCCACTGGTTACCTCGCTCCATTTTGAGTTTTCTCCTCTAATCAGTACTTTCTGTTTTGTGCTTGTTAACCACACCCTATTCCATGTGCATGCATTTCCTTGAATCCTTCCTGCACTCAGTTTAAGAATTAATCTTTTATGCTGGATTTTGTCAAAAGCTTTTCGGAAATCTAAATAAACCATGTCATATACTTTGCACGTTAATAGGTACAACTACAAACGTAGAGTTTTCCTTTTTAGTTCGTCCAAGCAGGTTATTTCCTAAAACCATGCTAACTGTCTCCCAGGATACTGTTACCCATGTAGTAATTTTCCATGTTGGATTTTATTATAGTTTCCATAGGTTTACATATAATAGAAGTCAGGCTTATTGGTCTGTAGTTACCTGGCTTGGTTTTGTCTCCCTTTTTGCGGATCGGTATTACGTTTGTGATTTTTCAGTCTGTAAGTTCAACCTCTGTCTCAAGAGACTGTTGCATGATCTTGGTTAGTGGTTGTTAGATTACTACTTTGATTTTTTTGAGTACTATTGAGAGGATCTCATCTGGCCCAGGGGATATGTTTATTTTAAGAGCTCCTAGTCCCTTTAACACTTCTGCCTCTGTTATGCTAAAGTTATTTTGCTGTTATAATATTGGAAACACTTTTTGGAACTGGTTTTAGCTACGTGGCAGTGCTCGTTTCTGTCTCTCTCTCTTGACCTTTTTAACTTCCTTTTTGACTTGCGTTTGCAGTTCCAAGTACTCTTTCTGTGTAATTTGTTCTTGGTACCTTTTAAACGCTTTGTAAAGTGCCATTTTTTCTCTGATATTTTCATTTTGTTTTGGATTTTGATTTGTCTATATTTGGGATGTAACTGTTTTGCACCTCTAGTGCTACATATTTTTTTAAAATAGCCATCATTTTACTGTAGATGTTTTCTCTATTTTACTCTAATCTACTTCTGTTAGTTTATTTCATTCCTTCATAGTTTGCCTTTTTAAAATTGTAAACCTTAGCTTTAGTTGTTACTTTTGGGGTTTTAACTAGCTCTTCAAATGAGACCATGTTGTGATCTGAGTTTGCAAATGGTTCTCTGACCTTTGTTTTAGTTATTCTTTCTTTGTTATTTGAAAATACTAAATTAAGGCATGTCTCCCCTCTAGTCGGTGCCTTGATAAATGTGTTAGGAAGCAGTAATTTGTCATTTCTACCATTTCAATTCTGTCTGTCATTCTCCTGTGACAGAGAAAGAATGAATCTTGATTATAAATCTCCTTCCTGACCTGTGAGGGTGCTGTGTAAAGGGAACAGAGCACCCTGGACTGGATGGCCTGACAATTAATTCCCAGGGTTAGGTGGGAAAGGGGTGGGGCTACGGTACACCATGTCATCGCCCCAGAAGGGAAGTGATGTGACAAACCTGGATTGGAGGAGAATTGTCTGCACTTGTTAACCAAGGGGGCGTTACTGACAGTATGTAAGAGGACGTAGCAAGGTGATCTTTTTCTTTGTTTATGGTTAAGCTAAACCTTAAGGAGTACTGTGAATTACCGTGAGTGTTTTATTTGTTTTGTCGTGTCTAAAAGTCTACTTGTTTGTTATTATTAGATGGCAAACATGATCCGGAGCTGTCACTTAAGGCCAGTACTAAACCCGAACAACACTGCACCACTGTACATGGATAAATTGTATTTCACCATGAGCACTATAGCACTCACGCTCTGGACTTTTGAAGGTGTGTCTTTGTGTGTGTTCTACTGTGTTTATTATAACTGTGTCTTATTATTTCAGGACTGCAACCCGTTGTATTGCTGTGTATTGTATCATTCTTTGTGGTCACCAGACTAGGATTATAAGAATAAAACCTGTTTGGATTGTGAACTTTGTTGTCTGTCTTCTGTTCATAATCACATCATCACTACACCTGCACACTGCAAATCACTTTGCCACAGCTCCCCACTGTGTTTTCCCATTTTATATGGGGGAAGTTGAAATCCTCCATTAGTATGGCTTCTCCTTTGCTGCACACATTTCTAATGATATTGTATAAGAGATTATTTTGGTCTGTGTCTGAATTTGATGTCTCTGTGTCTATGCCATGCCCCTATTATTATGCCCTTTGAATTTTTGTCCATTATTCTGACAAATATTGATTCTGTATTGTGTTTTTCAGATTTAACACCTGGGCTTCAAGACAATTTTTAATGAATAGCGCTAACCCTCTGCCTCTTCTCTTCTATACAGAGTATACCAACTAATTATATTAATAATAATATAATAATATATAAATTATATTTGTCTCCATCACTCTCTTATAACCAAGTTGCTGTAACACCTATATCATCATAGTTTCTTGTTAGTGCAGTAGTTTCAAGTTCTAACATTTTGTTTTTGAGACTTCTAGCATTTAGATAAATACATTTAATGGCTATCTGTGGCAAAGTGGTAAACTGTGTACAGGTGCAGGAATGCAGCAGTGATTAATTAACAGACAGACAATGATAATCCAGGTGCAAACTATGGTGTTTGTTTGATTTTTAAATCCAATTGTCTGACCGGTCTGGTCCCAAAATAATAATAGAAGAATAATAATTCTTAAATATCTACATACAAAAATACAAAAACACATGCACAAGTCCACAGTTCATGTTAAAGTTCTTGTGGTGTAAATACAGTTTATCGTGATACAGGTGCAGTGATGTCAGGGTTAGTGCTGGCCTCTGGTGACAGCTCTGGACTGTGATAGGCGTCTACTAATAATAACAACAGTAACAATTAGTGACAAACAAATAAAACACTCACGGTACGATAAACACAAATACAGGTCCTTCCAGGTCTTTCTTAACGTCAAAAAAGGAACAGATTACATCATTTCTTCCCTTATGTGTACCGTCACACATGACCCCTTGGTAAACGATTGCAGCTGCTCCTCCAGTCCGCAGCTGCCACATCATTTCCCTTCTGGGTCGATGAGTTAGTTCACCAAAGTTCCTCCCCTTTTCTAGATGAACGACTTCTTTTTTTTTAATTTAATTTGGTGATCTCTTATCTATATTGTTTGTCAATTATGATAGGATTCTTCTATTGGGCAATTTTAACTTTCATGTTGACATTGAATCTAATTTTAATGCTTCAAAATTTTCTTGTGGCTAATTTGCCTTTAACTATGAAGAGTTTAGAATGTATAATGAAGACTCGGGTAGTTAATTCTTCAACTGCTGTACATTTTTCTGAAGCATTGAGTTGATCACCACTTAGACTTTATCATTAGATGAGTTGATTAGCATCTACAGCACCTCTTTGACTAGTATCGTAGATATTGTAGAGGTAGTTCAAATTCGGTGAGTGTATTGAAATGTGTAAATTGAAATGTGAGGGCTGTGTTCATCACTTTGCGTGGAAAAGCCATCAGGTAAAATATAACAAGGCTCTGGTGTTGGTTAGATCATCATATTATTCTAATTGAATCAAAACCATTAAAAACAATCCTAGATTTATTTTTACTTCCCTAGATAAATTAGTAAATCCTCCCCCTAATATTCCCACCTTTAACATTGTCTCCTCTTATAGCTGCAATGACTTAAATGGTTTTCAAAACACAGTTCTAGATACCAGAAATCAGGTTCTACGTATTCCTTCTTTTATGGAAGATTCTTCTATAATTGTACAAATTAGACATGTTAAGGCCTTACAAGAACTGACAGATAGCCCTGCATATGAGACCCATTACATCTGCTCTTTATCCTATTCCTACTAAACTATTAAAAGATGTATTGTGTGTTATTAATATTCACATTTTAAAAATTATAAATGGATCACTTTCCTTAGTTTCCTTAGTACTTAAGGTAGCTGTGGTAAAGCCATTGCTCAAGAAACACTAACTTGGACCCCAAAGTCCTTCATAATTATAGACCAATATCCAATCGGCCATTTTTAGGCTCTAGAGAGAGTTGTTGCCAATCAATTACACAAACGTGTAATTCTTAATAGCATTGTGGCAGGGCAGAAGAGAGCCCTGCACATTATAAGAGGGAGCAGGGCAAAGCCCTGCTGTAAAGTGTACTTGTTTTGTTTTGTATTACGATTTATTGTTTAAAAATATGACGGCAAAAAGCAGTGAGTTTGTGATTGTTTGGCAGCATGCATGAGGAAGTCTCAGTCCATACAAAACCCTATGTAGAAGGTGACCATCTCCCGATTGAATTAATTGATTCATTTGTTGCTAAACGGGCGATAGATGGTCACCAGTATAAAAACCCTGTCATTTTCCCTGTTCAAGGTGTGGGGGTTTGAGAGGAGAGAATGAGTCCGGGAACAAAAAGAAAAGTAAGGATCAGTGAAGGCAACTGCCCAGCCTGACCGTAGGTCTATTTTGGGTTTTGTGTTTGTGATTTGTTTTGGTCAAAACTTTGTTTTTGCTCTGTGAGCAGACTTATTGTTAAAACTTTATTTTTGTCTTGTTTAATAAAAACAGCTGTGAGTTTTGCACCTGAATACCTGTGGTTTGCACCACCTTCAGCTATCCTGTCACAAGCATATATATAAAAGAAAAAAACAGTTTGGATTTCATGCTGCACATAGCATAGAGATGTCCTTGTTAGAGTATTACATTATCTGTTGGTAAGCACTGACTCAGGCTTTCCCTCAATTGTAATTCGCCTAGATCTAAGTGATGCTTTTCATTCTGTTAACCACTCCTTTGTATTGAGTGGTCTTGAAAGCTCAGTGGGATTGTCAGGGCGTGTACTCTCTTGGTTCAGGTCTTATCTTTCCGATAGGTTTCACTTAATCTCTGTTGGGGAGGTGAAATCATGATTGTCTGAATTTATCTGCATTGTTCCACAGGGCAATATTTTAGATGACATTATCTGCAGACATGAACTACCAATGTTACACTGTAAAGCCAGGAAATACTTATTATGGGGTGTTATTAGCTCCTTGCTTCTGATTATGCTTGTGGGCTCTCAGAACCAACAAAAAATCTGTGATTTACTTGAGTTAGATATTAGCAGTCTCTCATCTGAACTAAAGCTAGAAATGACAAATTTGGGGTTCATGTTTCACCCTGATCTATCATTCGAGACTAGTATTAGGCAAGTTACTAAAGTATCATTTTATCATTTGAGAAATATATCTAAACTTAGACCTGTTCTTTCTGTACCTTATTCTGAAAGACTAATGCATGCCTTTCTTTCACCTACAATTGATTATTTTATTCTGGTATCCCAAAATGTACTGCCCCCTCTTTGCACTGGGTTCCTGTGCAGTTTAGAACTGATTTTAAGATATTGCTTGTAACTTACAAGGCCCTAGATGGATTAGCACCCAGTTACTTACAGTAATTACTGAACCTCTATACTCCTAATCACACTCATAGATATCAGGATTCCTAAGGAATGCTCTGCCTCCTTCTGTAAAGTAAATTTAGGCTCTTAGGCCCAAATTTATAAAGGGGGAAAACCGACCACAACAAGCCACGTAATGTGGGTGTTCAGTACGGCAGCACTCATCGTCAAAATAATGACCTATTTTATAAGACTAATTAGGTAAAATAGGCGATTCTGCAATCAATCAATTTAAATACCCCTCACCGCAATTAGCAGTGGAGAATTAAAACACCTCTCACAATAAATAATGGGTTTGGGTCAACCCTGTGTGTATAGGCTTCACATTCCATGGCGATGAGGATGCTCAGAAGCGAAAACTGAAATTTACCAATATGGAATTGTAGATTTTGGTACAAGCAATACTTGTAACACATGAAGATGTGTTATAAGCTTGAAATACATCACCAGGACAAATAATAATAATAATAATAATAATAATAATAATAATAATAATAATACTATTTATATAGCACCTTTAAAAGTGGACCACCATCACAAAGTGCTTTATGAGACTAGGGTGTGTGAAGAATGCATCAGCTGCAGAGTCACTTACAACAACGTCTCACCCAAAAGAGGCAGCACAAGGAGGTTAAATGGCTTGCTCTGGGTCACACAATGAGTCAGTGCCTGAGCTTGGATTTGAACTAGGGATCTCCTAGATAGAAGCTTGTTTCATTAACCACTGGACCACACAGCTTCCTTAAATGAATAAAATATTGAATGTGTGGTGGCTTCTTAAACAAATGTACCACTTCAGAGTTGGTAGTAGGTTGCTTATACATTATGACGCATCATGCATCATTCATCATTCTTATTTCATATAGAATAATTCCAGGCGTATAGACTTTTCAAACTTCAGAAACAATTACTTTTATTTATTTACATCCATGGCACTCAAACAGGTGGATAATCCTTCCATTATTGTACAGCAATATGTTCAGCAACAATACAGCTGCATACGAACAGTCTTTGTTTAACTACGACTTATATCTTCTTAAAGTCTTATGCAGTTACAACTCTTCTATTTTTTATGTTTGTCTGTATTTCTTACTCTATGTATGATTTTAAAGCACATCTGTATAGTATATTTTGATCGAAAAACTATACTTGCTCTAACTACAAACTAACTGTGTCATCTGTCGCTGTCCTTTTTAAACCGTTTTCTTTCCAACTCGAATTTAACAATACTTCCTGAACCAGTATTTTAAAATACCAGAATGTTTTGTTTGTACCTGTATTATTTACACAGCTGTTGAATCAGCTTCTGTCCAAAAGTCTTCTCTTGTAAAGTGAATCATTCTTTCACTGGCAAACAAGGACCTGTCTTTAAAGAGTCTATTAAGAAAAAAAGATAGTTGCAAAGCTGAAAATGAATACAAAATAAATGACCAGATAACATGAATGCTCAGGTTCCTCTAATATACAGAAGCTCACCTGTGACTTTAAGCATATTTTTTTAAAAATGTTAATACATTTCAAGATGATGGACAGATCCCATGATTAGGTAAGCAGAGGCAAGATGTGCTATTATAATTGTAAATAGATATTCAAAGCCACATATGTCTCAAGGAGATTAGACAAGGTTTCACCTTTGTGTAAAGTGGACTTCATTTTGGGTATTTTTGTTTTTTTAATCATCACTAAATCTTATGCTAAGCTCTTTTTTATTTTGAATCAGTGGTTAAACATGTTATTACCTGTACTGTATATTATTTGGTATTACTATCCTTTGGCATCAATTCCACAATTAAGATATGCACAAACATAAACGTTGAACCATAACGAATTTGATTGTATTTCAGCCAAACCAAAAACTACCATTTTCTCCAGTTCTCTGCCATAACAAGGGTATAAACTGACAATGAAAATATGCTGCTAAACATTTGTCATGTACACTACACGTGACCTTTAGACCTACCTGCTTTGCATACTGGAATGTGTATGTTTCGGTCGACTTACCCAGTAGTATTATCCCACAATTCACTGCGGAGATGACACATTTCTGATGACACATTTGATATCAAAATGATTAAAGAAAGGTAAGACAAATATTCACAGACAAAATGGTTTTAGTTGGTTTGATCACGGCAGGTTCTATATTAAAGCACACTGCTGGGTTGCTATTATTATCAATAAATGAGCTTTGTTTCATGTTGAATAATTAACATGTTTAATTCCATTTAATTATTCCCAACTTAAAGAGAATTACTGAGGAAATCTGAGACACCTACAATATATGCTTACCCTTCTGTAGGTCCAGTTGTTGCAAGCTCTGCAGTAATGAACAATACAATAAGAATAATGGTAAGTTACTAAAACATAAACACAGGTATTTTGTTTTGTTATGGTATATGCGTAAAGAGTAACTGTGTTTACAGCAATAAAAGCAAATGATGTTAAAGCCCAACTGGGCCAGCATTCACAGTCATTTAGAGAGCATATCACTGGCTCAGCCTGGGACAGAATAAGCCTCAACATAGCTATATTTATGAGGTTCCAGTCAGTCATAATTGATCCTCAAAAGTAAACATCTATGATAATTTTAATTAAAAAATGTAAAACCATTTCTGGTTAGTTTAAAATCCATACTAGAGGAATGGTCAACCTTTCAATAACAATATGAACATTTCCTGTATGACCAGTAAAAGAACAGCATGATACTAATATGACTTATATTGTGGCTGCCAAAGAGTCTGACATCATACATTTCTGCAGTGTCTTCAGAACAAAAGAAGCATATTGTTTTCCCCTCCACTTCCTCCAGGGATTTTTGCTTTAAGATGAGGAAAGCGGTTTAAGAATGTGTATTATTCGTTTCAATGAAATCCCATGAGGGACTGAAAACCCCACAAATTAAGACAATTAGCAGTTTTAGCTGTCGGTGCAGGCCAGGGCCTATAGCTTATTTCTGATTCATTGAGACCTCAGCTGCCACAGTTCAGTCTCATAAGCAAGACGGTTTTGTCAGGGTTAATTGGAAGATTGTGAGATATATTGGAAGAGGGCTCGCTATCTCTTGGTTTCCTTCTCTCTCTCTCTCTGTTCTCGCTCTCTCTCTCTCTCTCTCTCTCTCTCTCTCTCTCTCTCTCTCTCTCTCTCTCTCTCTCTCTCTCTCTCACATTGAAATCTGTACTAAGCCAATTTATTTTCTTTAGGAAACCATGTCCCCATTTAGATGAAATGTATAATAAATTAATTAAAAAGGGCAGAGATTATAAACTGAATGACTTTCTGCTTCATCAGTTTCAAATGGAAACCTATGCACATTTAGGTTTATGTATTTTCTAATACCTGCCAACATAAAAAAAAAATGTTAAAGGGGATCATTCATGCAATTTAACACATCTAGTTAGTATTAATTTAGCAGTTATTACTGTGTCATTACAAAATAATTACCTAATTAATTACTATGTTATTACCACTAATTGTTGTCCTGCTGTGTGACAGGGTACTCCCATTCCTGTGTGTATTTTGTATTGTTTTGTATTATTATTATTATTATTTTAATGTATGGTTTGGTATGTTAAAAACACTCTTTATTGTTATTATTATTTTACAGCCTAGATGGGGTTAAAATGTCCCATTCAGATACAATCGTGAGAATACATGGTCAGCAGCAAGTGGTTATTGGCAAACTGGCCGAATGTGGTTGAGGGATAAACTAGGTAATTGGTAGCCAATTAATCGCCTGGCCACAATATAAAAACTTGGCTGAACGGGGTTAGTGTGTTCAGAGGCAGAACGAGAGATGCGAATTGGGAGAAACGAAGCCTAAAAGAAAACAATTTTTACACCAGCACGATGCTTGTGTGTTGCATATCTTTTCTGTCTGTTTATTTTGGTCTCTGTGTCATTTTGTTTTGTAAAGTGTTTCTGTTTTGTTTAAACCTATTACTTCCTGTCACAAAGACGGCTGGAGTGGGGGATGTCAGACCAGAAACAGGAACCAGGAAATAAACAAAGAGAGAGGTGGAGTTTGGTGGAGCTGAGCGAATGGTCTCGCTCAGCATTTAATAAATAAATAGACAGTCAGAAAATAAATGGTTGTAAGACAAACAAAAACACAGGACACGGCACTGGTAGCCAAAATAAACAGACAAACACAACGGACTAACACTAAACAAAACACGGTGAGCAGATATTTTTCAATACTATTATTATTACTACAATTATTATTATTACCTCCATCTCCAATCTCGTTCTCCACTCACTGAACACACAACAACCCCGAGTGAGTGAATCAGCTGTACCGAGACTCGATTGCTAATCAATCATTCAATTGGAGTCACGGTACAACTGCACGTGAATTAATAAAGTGCAATTCCCCGTGCTCACATATTATTACTTTTTACTTGCACGTGAAGTGCTGTGCAATCCTCGTGCCTAAATACAAATATACATTTTAAACACTTGTGTTACACAGACCCGTTTATATCCTGTGTACCAATGACTATACACCAACATTAACACACAACATATAACACAAAATGCACACAGGGGCAGTCACTTTGCCAGACTTCCACACCCCAGTACTGTCTGTCTACTTCCTGGTCTGATGTCCCCTCAAGCCATCCCTTTCACGGGCTGAAATTCTTATTTCAAGTGTGTTTTAGAATTTTAGGAGTTCCTTAGGAATGTCTAAGGAAATATACCCAGGAGTGTGACTCACCATTCTGCGTGAAATGGCAATGTTAGTCACAGTGAAGACAAACTGTGATATCACACTGCTAGAAGGGCTATATAGTCAGCTTTTAGTCAAAACAGCCAGCTGGGTTATTGGCATTTAAAGGTTAACATCCTCTTTCTTTTGGACACTCAATCTGAGATGACCTTTTGCTAGAGGACAGATGATCTGCATCATTTCTTAGGGAATGATGCAGGATTTAGTATAGTGTTGTGTTTCAATGGCCCTAGTCAACTGCTGGTACCACCTGAGTTGTTTTTTTTTATTAGTGCTCCTGAGTCACACCCAATCATAATAAGATATCAGGTTTACACATTACGATATATCTATCCTGTGTGCCTACCTACAGCCAATAACATTCACGCATATGTCATGTAGTGATGATGATGATGCAAGCCATATATATATATATATATATATATATATATATATATATATATATATATATATATATATATACACACTATGTGTGTGTGTGTGTGACCTCTATAGACTTCAAAAGGCAGACTATATTTGGTCTTTTAGGATTCCATCGAATTAACTTTACATATTGCTTGTATTGGGAAATAACCCTCGATTACTTGACAATGTAGTGTTAACATCATTGTGAACGAAAACTCTAAACTCTAAAAGATTTTTATATATTATATATATATATTAATATAATATATATATATATATATATATATATATATATATATAAAGTCAGAGAATAGGAAATGATTTGATTTGATTATTTTAAGCTGCTAGGGTAACTTGTTTGACTAAAGTCTTGCACTGTTTGTGAATGTAACAACATGATGTGTAATAAGTGTCAGAAAGCTATACACTCCTTGGCAAACTCATCTTGCCCACTAGAACAAGTCATAATGCTTGATGTTGGAGTCTACCAAGATCACGAATCACTTATGAGGTAAAACAGATAAGAAACGATTGTCAGCTTGACTTTTATAAGTTTATCTCAGAAGGTCATTAGATACCTTTGTGTGCAATACTGTATGTATTATGTTATAAGGTAAAAGGCAATCATGAAATTTTTTTTTTTTTTTTTTTTTTTACATTTGGCATTATAAACCAGAGGGAACTCTGAAAGTGTAGACTGATGCTAGCAGACTACAATGGATTGAATTGCTCTCTGAGTTACTCTGATAACTTTTTCACAGTTGATTTCTACATGCCCATGGGGAATGTCTCTGCCACTGCTGTTTAAAAAGAGCAATGTTTCCATTTCAGAGTGCCAGTGCCCATTACTCACTCAACTAGAAGTACTGTACGCACAATTACATTTTCTAAATGTTTCTAAAACCAGTTGTTTTAAATTCACTACAACAACAGAAACACAATTCAGTTGATAAAGCAGTCACAAATGCATCCATTTATCAGTCCCCTCTCACAGTTTTGTAACAGTGTGGGAACTGTGACAGCTTTGTTTGTAACCTTAATACATTTTTTACTGTATGCCCTGTATTGTAATAATGGCACTGAAAAAGAGAAATCACAAAAAACACATTTATTCTGATTTTTCAAAACAATAAAAGTATTCTTTGCAAATAGTGAAAAATAATATTGATTCCATCTTGATTTGTCCCAACTTATAAATCAATAAAATACTATATTCCCTTATATTACCAATGTTTTCTTGCTTGCCTAAATGTTTCCTTCTCTACCCTGAATCAATTCCAGTGCTGACCTTGCTGTCTGCCTACACTTACACTAGTCGGCGGCCCAAAAGGACCATCCTGGGAGAACCTTTGCTGGGCTGTATCCCTCACTCACTGATCCGAATTCCCATCATGCATTGTGAATATCTGTACAATATATACCTCAAATGCAGTTTTTTATATCTATATATAAAACAATAGTCTTATATTTCTGGAATAAACCTGTAGCTGTGGTCTGTATTTCTTTGCTTCTTTTACCATGTTTTTCATTATTATGTGAGAGATACAGCAGAGAACCTCCTACCTCAGATTGATAGCAAAGAAAAAAGCAAGAATCTGGGATTTAATCCAAATTAGTGTGTTTTAAAGTCCTTTTTATAAACTATTGACAAACAAAACATTGTTTCAAACTTGCTAGGACATGTTATTGATGCCCCAAGATATATAACGATTACTTGGCAAATATGACATTTAATTTGACTTCATGCACTGCCTGGAAAACATGGAAATGTCAACAGTGGGCAAAAATATAGATAAAAATGAACACAGCAAGAGAAATAAACAGCAAATGATTTTTTTCAATACCCATAAAACAGTGTTTGATCTATAAAATAAAAAAATAAAAAAACAACAACAAAAAACCAGCCTGTCTATTGACATTATCTGGATAAAAAAAAAAAAAAAAAAAGATTTGGAACCGAGTGACAGGGGTCAAGTAAAAGTGAATGTGTTAAAAAGTGTTGATACATGACTGAGCCCTACAACGCAAGTGAGGCCTTAACCACTGTGCAAAAGAGCTGGGCTTATATAACTTTTAACTTCTTATCTCACCAACAGGGGCCAGAATCCATCATTTATGTGCATCACACAACGCTTCCTGTTACACACAAAGGCTTTCTAAGTGCTCCATAAGGAAGACTGGCTCAAGCACCAGAGCCCTGGTCTGCATTTCACACTATGGTGCCCGTCAGAGTGTTACAATACAGCATACCATAAAATGCACAACAAAATGTATGTACTGGTGTGAAAAAGTTTACAAACGAGAGGAGGCCATTCGGCCCATCTTGCTCGTTTGGTTGTAGTAGCTTATTGATCCCAAAATCTCATCAAGCAGCTTCTTGAAGGATCCCAGGGTGTCAGCTTCAACAACATTACTGGGGAGTTGATTCCAGACCCTCACAATTCTCTGTGTAAAAAATGTCTCCTATTTTCTGTTCTGAATGCCCCTTTGGCTCCATTTGTGACCCCTGGTCCTTGTTTCTTTTTTCAGGCTGAAAAAGTCCCTTGGGTCACACTGTCAATACCTTTTAGAATTTTTGCTTGAATTCGCCACGTAGTCTTCTTTGTTCAAGACTAACAGATTATTCTTTTAGCCTGTCTGCATATGACATGCCTTTTAAGCCCGGAATAATTCTGGTCGCTCTTCTTTGCACTCTTTCTAGAGCAGCAATAAGTGTTTTTTCCTAAGGTGACCAGAACTGCACACAATATTCAAGATGAGGTCTTACAAGTGCATTGAAAATGGCTATTATTCCCCACAAAAACTCCTTGCTTTTGTGACCAGGACAGTGTATACTTTTCTCTAAAATATCACTATTTCCAATGACCTTTGCTGCTGAAAACGGGCGCTTTTGTGTCTCAAATTTTTTCGTTCAGAGGACATAAAGTCAGTAATGTGTTTCCTTGAATCTAACTGCGGTGTGTGTCGTCCAAGGCCCACATTCTTTCAACACAGTTAAAAATGGCAAAGACACGTGAACTGACTCGCATTTTGAATCCAAATTAACATGTATTGTTATTTCCTAATTGCTTATGCCTCTAAAGTATATACATGGCTATTATTCCCCACAAACTTTGCTTTTGTGACTACAAAAGATTTAGAAATGAGTAGTTTTTCCGAGATTTACGATTATACTGTAAATAAAGTAATACAAAAATAATTTAGAAGTGAGTAAATCTCGAAAAACTACTCACTACTCACTTCTAAATCTTTTGTAGTCATTTTTGTATTACTTTAGTATAAATACATGTTAATTTGGATTCATATGTTGTTTTTTTCTGACTTTATGTGAACGAAAAGACACACATTTGCCCGTTTTCCCATTCGAAATAGTGATATTTTGAAATATCACTGTTCTGGTCACAAAAGCAAAGTTTGTGGGGAATAATAGCCATTTTCTATACTTTTGAGGCATAAGCAATTAAGAAATAAAACTTACTACCCAGGAACAAAAATTGTGTTACACAGTGTTATCAGTCCCTGATATATATTCATTGAAAAGGATTTTCTTGATCCCTCTGGGATTAGTATAGATGTTATTGTTGCTACAAACGGACAAGAAATACAAATGAGCCAATCAAACAGACCACACCACCATCCCTAACAAATACATGTGCAGTAGAGGAATAAACAGGAGTTCCTGCTCAACAGAATTAAAGGTCTTGGGTAAAACATTAACATGCTAGCAAATCTAATGACAAGAACAAAGTGTGAACAGGCTCTCTCTGTGTGTGTGTGTGTGTGTGTGTGTGTGTGTGTTTATTTTATAATGCTGTTTCAGTTAAATATTATAAGTCTCACAAATAAATGTAACTGGTGACCTTGCAGGAGACTGTACTTATTTTAGAATAATGATTTTCTTCACCTTCACTGCAACTTACCCAACACTGCATTTTTCTGCCAATCATTATTCCATTAAAAGAGCTTTCAGAGCCAACATTTAATTCTTCATCATCCAGAATCTCGAGTGGTGACTCATCTTATGAATCGCACATTCACAGCAAAAATGATTAATCAGTGACACATGACTTTTTTTTTTTTTTTTTTTTTTCTGCAATGTAAATGTATGCCATAAATCTGTAAAAGATAAAGATAAAAATGTATTCTCCATTTAACTAATGTAGGACACTTGAATTTGTGTATCTTCTGTGCTCTCAAGTGTCAAGCTTTTATTAAAGTGTTTTCCCCTTTCCAAGTAACAGGATATGTTGTACACAGTGTGCAACTTTCTTTTTTCAAGGTATTTTATTTTGTGCACTGTGTATTTATTTGTTGAATGCCCCAGTGTCGTGTTGTGTGCCGCATTGGAAACTGGGCTTGGAACTCACACTAGCTATTTACCCAGCCTTAGGTTTCAGAACTCCACTTGTTCAGCTACATTATTGAAATAACTAAGTGCCAGCATTTTAACCAATCAGACCTCTGCTAAATCTGCTCTGAACTGATAGCACCTATAGCAAGCCCTCTGCCTAGGGGCTCTATCCATTGTCTCTGAGTGTTAGTGACCTACAGTAGGTAATCACATGAACCTGTGACGTCAAATGAGTAACTCAGTGCTGAAGCAGTTAATTGAGATATACTGAATTTGTGCTTATCTTTGCACATAGCGTCCTATAGAATTGAACCTGTAAGGTAACATTTTAAAACATAGTATATCTGAATAGTGACCCTGGGGTTGTGTCGCTAACTTTAAGTAAGTATGATTTGTATTGTATTATTTTTATGCATCTATCTATACAGAATTTCAGGTCACACACACTCGTAAGACACGCTCATGAAAAAGACCTACGAGTTTATGTTGACTCAAAATGTCTTCATCTAAACAATGTGGTGAAGCTATAAAAAAGGCCAACAAAGGTATTGACAACGTCGACCCAAGGGACTTTTTCGACCTGAAAAAAGAAACAAGGACCAGGGATCACACATGGAGATTAGATAAAGGGGCATTCAGAACAGAAAATAGGAGGCACTTATTTACACAGATAATTTTGGGAGTCTGGAACCAACTCCCCAGATAATGTTGTTGAAGCTGACACCCTGGGATCCTTCAAGAAGCTGCTTGACGAGATTCTGGGATCACTAAGCTATTAACAACCAAACGAGCAAGATGGGCCGAATGGCCTCCTCTCATTTTGTAAACTTTCTTATGTTCTTATTTGCATGTTATCTCACACTCTCACGCACTGCCTTGATTGTCTCATGCATCTAAAAAAAAAAAAAAAAAAACACATAAAAAGCAACATAATATATTTTATTTTTGTAAGTTACAAGGAAAATGTGTCACACAAATCTCACTATGGAATATGAAGATTACAGAGGTCAACAAAAAAAGCAAGTTCCTATATATTGGTGTTATAATTTGTGTGAGCATTCAAAAGCCTGTGTAACTGAACACATCAGGGGAAAAAAAAAAAAAATCTGCCTTAGACAGGAGCGAGTGCTGCTTTTGCCTAGTGTCACTTCATATGTGTGTGCCTTCCAAAAAAAATGACTTAGAGAGCTTCTTATTAGTTTAGCAGTGCTTCCAAGATCTTTTTTATTTTTTTATCCCACAGTCTATGTTCATCACTTTCTAGATTTGTAATCTCGTTTTGGTATTGTATACTGATGGCTTTTATTTGTTCTGTGACCGTGAGTTTGGTTCACTGCACAATTAAAAATATTTAAGAAGAGTACGCAATATATATTTTTAAATAGTTTTTTTTTTTTTTTAAGAAACTTGCAGGGCCCCAAAAATATGTTATTTTACTGTTAAATTTAGTCCTAAATATTTATTTATTCATTTGATCGTTTCTTTGTAATTCTTGTGTACAAGAAGAGGAATTTAATGCAGTTTGATATGGAGGAGAAAAAAGTTTTATGTAGCCACAGCAGCCCACAGTAGGTAGTAACCTAACCACAGACGTAGTGACAACAGAGGCCCATCAGTCAGGACAAGGGCGTCGAAAAACAGTGAATGGTGCAAAAAAAAAAAAAAAGACCAATACGTAGAAAAATGTTTTCCATTGACTGCAATCGTTTTGGTAATATGTTTATTAGTCAGTTCTTCAGAAATATATCACTGCTGGATTCAATGGGAGTAAGCGGCTGCCTCTGGCAGAATCCACTGTGGCAGAGCACAGCTCTGCGTTTTAGAAATTGGCAGGGATGGGGTTAAATTCCCCTACCTGCCTTGGTTCATTGTGTTCAGGTGGCTGGGGTTGATTAGATGATTAGTTTAATTAACGATCAATCAGCGCCCAGCCACCTGACATAAAAGGAGGCCTCTGCTTTTCATTTAGGAGGAGGGAGCTGAGGAAGCAGGTTGGTGGTTTGTGTTTGTGATTTTGAATGTTTTGAATGTTTTGAATGTTTTGAATGTTTTTGAATGTTTTGAATGTTTGAATCCAGTGAAGGCATTGCCCAGCCTGGAAACCTTTATTTTTGTAAGTTTTATTTTTGCTTTTTTTGTTTTTTTTGTGTTTAAATTGCTTTGTTTTGGCCCTTGTGCCCTTTCATTTTTGTGTTTATAATAAAATAGTTATTTTTTTGAACTGCAGACTGTCTCTGGGCCTCAATCCACTCACCAGCCTGCCACATTCACTTTTTTGATGTCTCTGAGTAGGTCGAGTTAACGGATCTCAATATTTAATATATAATATTGTGCAGGAGTTTCTAACTGTCATTTTTATACCAAAATAGCATAATATTGTAAGCACAGTTTCAGAGTAAGTTTAACTATATGTCCTGTATTGAGTTAAATGGAAAAGTTAGGGATTTTATCAAAAATGAGGCCCGTTTGTTTTGGTATTCTTTAATTCCTTAATTCTAGGATCGGATTTGTACTTGCCTGTTGCAGAGATAAAAAAAAAAAAAAAAAAAAAAAATCGATTCACCTTTTTCCTTGTCTTCAAGGGGTTATGGGTAAGTGCTTTGGACTGATTTGTAATTACTGCTCAGTAAACTAGAAAATCAGCACGTTATTGACTAAGCGGTCGATCTGAACAACCTGTGCCCTGCTGAGACAAGCCACACCTTTATTTTATTGAATAAATGTGCTGCACTAGGCCCTGGATTGCATCAGTCACCTATTTTTAGGGGTAATCCTTGATAACTATGCATAGGTGATTGATGCAATTCAGGGTGATTTCCCATTGCTATACTATCTATATATATATATATATATATATATATATATATATATATATATATATATATATATATATATATATATATATATATATATATATATATATATATATATATAATATTATATCGTTTTAAGATTGTTCATTTGATTTCAAGCCCTGATTCCATTCTCCAGTCAGCAAAGTAATGCCCCTGTGTTCTCAAGCTTCCCCCATGATACGTCTATCCCAGTAGGAAAAATGTGCAAAACTGAACTTTTTATTTTTGCTAACAATTCTCAGATTTATTTTTCTTCTCAAGCTTTTGTTTTGAAATGTTGAATGTATTTCAGACCTAACACTAAATGCCAGAAGGTAAACGTACTATATCTGTTTATATTGTGTGATGATAATAAGGTTTCTTACAAAAACAGCATGTCTAGTCTCTATTCATGAAATGATACTAAACTAAACTAGCTAGCTGACTTGTTATTGTGACTGCAATTAGTATTTCCACAATGTACACTTGATATCCAGTCTTCTATTTCCACATATACCACTATCCTATTATAGATGGCATTTTAATTGTTCTGTGGATTCATTTTCAGGTAATTTACGAAAGGTGGGAAGAGAAAGTGTCCATCAGTTTCCTTATTAGGTTTCTTAAGCTTTCTTAATCATTTTGCATTGATGTGTTTTTTTTTTTTTTTTTTTTTTTTTATTGTAGTGTTCTTTTGCAGTGCTTGCTGATCTTCTGTGTTTCTTTATTGCATATATTATTTGGGACTGGAACCATCGTTCCTTATTTGTGTGCCTATCTAATTAGCTGCCACGCTGTTTCTCTAAAGAACCCGCTACGTGCACAAAGCTGCAGTGCACTACCATACTGAATTCTAGAATTGGTCATAGTCGCTGCTTTGTTAACAACTGATCATGTTTTTATGTGTGAGTGGTAGTTGGGGGCAGGGTAAATCTGATAGAACAGTCTGTCTTATGGAAAACAGGTTTTTTTAAAATCTTTTTGCCCGTCCAGGTTCTAGGGAACTAAACTAATATTTAAAGCCATTCACCCTGTGCTCTTCCTTTTCCTTACTCAATAACTGGTGTTACCCTTTCAATTCGAAGACGACCACCAACAACATTATATAAGGGATATGCTTGTCTATTGGTAGGTATTTTCTTAGGCCCCTTCCTGGGATGATGCCCTCGGTCTTGCCTACCGAGATATTAAAACTGTCATACTGAGGAAGCCTCTGTGTTGGTATCTGAGCGTATTGTGAAAAAGAGCTTTGAGTCTACCGCAGCTCCCTTGCCTTTCAGGCTGAAAGCTGGCTTGCCGGTTTTACGGAATCAGTGACTCCTGATTTAGCCTTTTTCTTTCTTTCTTTCTTCCTCAGCAACCTCCGCTTGGTTGCGTTGCAGGCTGCTGCTTTCCCATCTGTGGTATGCGAGTCGACTGCCTGTACAGTATTGATTTAAAGGAGTGGGTGTTGTCGTCTTTTACAGCCTTTCACTCGTGTGGGAGCACATCCTCCACTTGGGCTAGGCTCTGCCTTACCCCCGCTGTTGAGCGACTCAGCTGGCTGTCGAATGGCATTTTTATATATATATATATATATATATATATATATATATATATATATATATATATATATATATATATATATATATATATATATATATATATATATTGTTTTTGACTAGATACCCTTGCTGGCACATCTGCTGCGACCTTGTCCTCCATGGGCTGTAGTTTTCCATACCCGCTGTAGAGTAGACCTCACCACCTGCCACGGCCCACCCGGCTCGGTGCTTCGGGCCTTCGAAAAAACAACAACAGCAGTATGCTTACCCCTGTAATAGTGTTGTTATTCTTTTTTACATTGTACTCAGTCCACGTACTGTATATCGCCTCGGCGCATACGTGACCTCGGTGCACATGGTGCTTGGTGTACTCGGTGCGCACGGTGCTAGGTGCATAGCGCCTCGGCGCACGGTGCTCGGTGCACACGGTATGCTCAGTGCTTAGTGTACTCGGTGCGCTCAGTACTCGGTGCATAGTGTCTCAGTGCAATCGATGCACACAGTGCTCACTGCAAACAGTGCTCAGGGCACCCACTGCACTCGGTGTTTAGGTGCATAGTGCCACGGTGCTAAGTGCACTCAGTGTGCACAGTGCTTGGTACAGGTTGCCTTGGTGCATCTAGTACACACAGTACTCGGTGCACATGAGGTGCGCACCGTGCTTAGTGCACTCTGTGGGCTCAGTGCTTGGTGTCCTCAATACGATAGCACCCCAGTGAGCACAGTACCCATTGCTCGGTGCATGTGGTACTTGGTACACGCGGCACTGGCTCCACATAGTGAGCACAGTGCTCTGTGCACTCTGTGCGCACTGAACTTAATGCACCCGGTGCAGATCGTGCTTCGGTGCTTGCCGCGCTTAGGGCGTACACTGCTCGGTGCACTCATGAGCATAGCACTCCTATGCACGTGGACCAATTGGTGCACACAGTGCTTGCCGCACTCAGTAGTGCATTCCATGTCTGCACATCCTGCAAGGCGAATATACCGCCCAGTGACAAACACCACTCTGCATGCAGTGCTTGGGGGTACAACGTGCCACGGATGTCATGGGCAGAGAAGACGTCTGCAACTTGTGCGCAGCGTTTCAGACCAGGATGCATCCCAATAGGCTCAGAAGGGCCATGGCGCTAGACGCTCAGTCTCCCACAGCAAACCTGCCATCAGCCCTCGGGGCCCCATCCCCGCTCCTCCAGCTCTCACAGAGCCCCTCACAGGAGATCTTTTGCACACAGGCTCCTGTGACAAGACCTCGCAGTCGCTCCCCCTCTCCCAAGGTGAGAAGGGTGAAGCACTCAAAGCAGGCAAAATACATCATATACCTCATGGAGAAGATGGCTCAGGTCCTTGAGCTGCTGTCTAGGCAGTAAGCTCCTGTGGCACTGGTAGAGGCCCCAGCACCGCTACCGCCTGCACCAGACATGGCTCGTGGGTCTCCCATGGGAGCCAAGGTGAGCCAGAGCCACAGCCCTTGATGCGGCCTCCTGGGATGAGAACTCCTTCCCCATGGAGATGGAGGAAGAAGAGGAGCTGGCGCCATCTACTGTGGCAGAACTTAGCTCCAAGATTGACTCGGACTAGTTTGCCAACATTGCCAAGCTCCATGTCGGCATTAATGGGGCGCCCTGCTAATTTTTTGCAGATCCTCTGGACTACACCAGCTGATCCCCGCCGGTCCATGTTTTGGAAGCAGGCAGTAGCTCCCACAGCACAGCTATTCCTGCCTTTCCCTGATTTTATGGCGGTACATTCCTCTTGGGATCAACCAGAGTCAACGCTGACTATTTTGAAGCAAGCCACCCAACTTGCTTCATTGGAAGGCACAGAGAAGCTGGGCTTGGCAGGATTCCCCCCGGTTGACTCCACCACCACTTCCTTGGTTAAGGCCCCAACGGTCGTTGGATTTCAAGGAACCCTAAGTGCCCGTACCCTCAATATAGGGTTACGAAAACACATTTGAGAAGGGCTTACACAGCGGAAGCGCAGGTGACCCGCCTAGCTAACATGGGCTCGAGTGGCTGTGGTAGGCAATCAGGAGAGCAGTACAAGGAAGTGCACGGTACTGCATCAGGGTGCAGCCCGGGCAATAGCCTGGCCTGGACCTCATGCAGTCACACAACGGGGCAGCAGTGTACAGTTGCAAAGCGATGCAGGCTGTGGGAATAGAGGGAATAACGAAATTACATGATATCATTTTTTTTTATGTATGGTAGCAATGCACTTCCGTAGTATATGATGTAGAATAAGTGAATGTAAACACCTAACACTTGTACGTATAATACTCTTTCAAATAAACGTGTTATGATTTTAAGTGTGAGGTTCTTAAGGACAGTATTTTGTCATTGCTTGTGCCCCGGCACCTCTTTCTTTACAAATTAAGTACTGGTCAGAACTAATGACTCGAAGTGACAAGCCAGATTGGTGACTCGACTCAACTTGACTCAAGCAGTTTAGTGACTCAATTCGACTTGAGCTTGGCATGTCAAAGACTCAACTTGAGTCTTTACTCCTCAATGACTCGACTCGACTCCCAGTTTTGGTGACTCGTTACAATTCTACCTTGATGTTTTATTTTGTTTCTATTTGCTGAGTCTGGGGAAATTATATCTATATTAAAGGTTTTAATCAAGGAATAATTAATCGATTAATCACACCTGTCGGCTTTGATCGATTATAAGCATAATGTATCAATTAATCTTGTCTACATGAGTGAGGTATCAAAAAAAACATTGTGTGGGAAAGAAATTTTGAAAGATGTCAGAGGTTACTTACTGGAATGTATACCCAATATTTCACAATATCTCAGAATGAGGAAAACAGACTGAAGATTGCAATTTTGCTCATCGGTGCTTTCTCACAGCAGCACTATGAGTTTATTGTATCATCGTAGTTTAAAATATATTGTTTTTTTTATTTTTATTCAACATATTTCTTTCAAATGGTATCTGAAAATGCATATTGAAAAACATGGTTGTCTAAAAAACTGTCTGGCAGTGTAAATAGTGTATTTAGATAGTGTTTGCTGTTAGGAGTGTTATGATGTAAGCTGAAGAAAGCTAAATAAATATCCAATGCTAGCATACTTTTAAATGTTACTTTATTATACTCAGACAAAAAACAAAATGAATCAGTCATTAAAAACATGCAAACCACATATATCTTGACATTCCAAACAATCAAACTCACATCCCCCCCTTTTTGCACTATAATTTTTAACCCAGCACCATTGATTATAAATACAAAATATAATCCTCAGTATTTCTGTTATCCCTCCCTCTACTTCCAATGAATCGTTCAAATTAAAAAGAGCCAGGTGTGATCTCTCCCAACCCATAAAACACCACAAACAGCAATTCAAAACTAAGTTAATATTTTAAATGACTCACTTTGGCTAACTTCCAATTGCATGTCATTAAGCAAATACTTGTTGACATCTTGGTTGTTTCCTCAGCCCTGAGCTGGAGATTTCAGTCTAAGCCTAAAGGCTGACCACCAGGACTTATCATGAATGCCAAATGCAACAAAGACATTAACGGGACAAGGATAGAAATAAAATGCCACATCTAGACCTAAATCAGTGGGCAGACTGTCACTACTAAAATAGAACATGAAGACTAGAAATTGAAGGCTTAGTTGCCCCCAACTGTTCCTGTCCTGAGAAGATTAGAAACAGAGAGACTGATTAACAAAATAATCACCTGCCTTTAAAAATTCTCTTCCACCATGTGTTCATTATCCAGGCTACTTACATTGTCGCATCCTGTCTGCTAGGCAGAGCACACATGGATACTGTTGCTTCATTTATATTCCCAATTTGCTTGCAGACTTTTTTTTTTGTTTTAATGAAGTAAGCTTAAGTCTGTAATGATGGTACAAATGCATACTATTTAAATACTTTGTGTTTAAACTAAACAAGATAAGATTCCCATGCAAGGCTGCCAGCCTGTTGTAACAATAGTGTTTTAAAGTGAATATTGGAAGATTTAATTGAATTAAGAAAGCCACGTTAACATTCTAAAACTGTACAGGCAGAGGATTGCTGTAGAGCAGGGGTCTCCAACCTTGGTGCTGGAGAGCTACTGTGGCTGCTAGTTTTCATTTTTCATTTCAACCAATCTCTCAGTTACTTAATTGAACCAATTATTGGCTTAATTAGTCAAGATTAACAGGTGATCCAGATCGTTAGCCACTGATGATGTAAAGACACTTGTAAAACCTGCTGGATCGGGGCTCTCCAGGACCAGGGTTGAAGACCCCTGCTGTAGAGGAATATAGATAATACAATAATTCAAACAGATAACCCTAAATAGCATACAGCCCCAGCATCTCGCATTCAGAAGCAAAAGGGTTTAGTCCTTGTCAGTGACACTGAGGGAATACTATGTATTCTATTACTATTATGTGTTCTTTCATGGTCAACCATCCAGGTGGTGATCAGAACAAATCCTACTCACAAGCTCTTGACCTCTGTTATTTTTCTCATGACACAGACAGTATTGACACAGTTAATCTGTCCACCATCTTGTGGGTTAATACATGACACTGGGTACTGGAGTCAACTGTTCTCTCATGGTGACATTTTTACTCCAGATTACCACCCCCAAAGAAAACCTTAATCTGAACTAAGGCTAAGGCTACCCCATATTGCTTCACTATCTCTTTAAAATTTCAATTTGTCTTCTGTCCTCCTGGTATTTAGGGATATTAATCTTTGATGATGGTCATTGCTTTAATCCTGGGGATATTTATACTGCTTTGGATTTGTTCAATTATTAATGCTGAGCTTGGCTCCCTATTGTTCAAAGGGAGTTTTGTTATCGGATTTCCAGCTTAAATAAAACATTTCAGAAATATGTTTAATTTATTTAAGTAGTAAACATTTTTTTATGAAACTCTATGGCTATAAAGTAAAGCTTAAATAAGAAACGTAACATGGTACAATTAAAATACTTTCATATGTTTTATATTTTTGTACAACTCCAGTTCTGTACCCGAAATAAGCTATTTTGAATCGGGCTATCTTATTCTTATAGATAAATATATAGTAAAATATTATATATATATATATATATATATATATATATATATATATATGATCCTGCATTATATATTATATATATATGATATTATGATATATAATCATGATTGTGTTGTTGGATTTATAGGTGCACGTCACGACATTCCACAAGTCAGCTTCCAATGATTATTACACATGGGGACCTTGTAAAAAAAAAAAAAATCTTCACTTACCTAAGAAAATTGGAATAATGTTATAACTTGTTTAAACAAAACTATGCTGCAGTCGCGGGTCTTTGCTAATTTTATTTGAGACATTGGTCATGTTCATATAGCGCAGATTTCCGCAGTTCTGCACAGAGCTGCACAGAATCGCGGAGGTGCGTGGTACAAGTAGACGTAACTCATCATCCACAGAAATCTGTGCAGAGTCTGCATAGCCCAGCACAGTTTTGAAATGTTACTGTGGGAGGCTGGCTCCGGCTATCAACCAAAAGGACGATGCAAATATCACGAGTTACATACCAATCGTAATGCAAATAACGACTAAAACTACTGCTGCTACCTTGTTAGCAGAGGCGAACGACATCTTGTCGTTATACAATGAAGCCGTGAACAATTGTCAACGCTATATTAAATAAATAAATAATTTAAGCAAACATAATGTACTAAATCCGTGATAGGCTTTGTATACTTTTACAATAAAGTTAATGTTAATCAATTACATTAAACTGACTTAATAATCCAGACAAATGTAAATATACGTTGAAAATGTAAGGTTTGGAGAAGGCGTTTCTCTCAAAGCTGCGTGTGACGTCAGAAAACCAGCCGCCAAGAGCAGCCGGCGCCACAAGCTCTGCGTAACAAAACGCAGAAATTGAAATAGTTTCCTTCAAAACCATAATCAAAATACAGTATCAGTTCACAACAATTACCTTCATCAGACACTTTGGTAAGGCTGCAAGTACCATCGCTTGATTTAGAAGAAGCGTGTTTGCAGTTAGAAAATGCGTTTCGCGTTGTATAAACGAATTACGATAATTGCGGTGTAGAATAAAAGGAACGGTATTAATACCGTAATGTACCTAAACCTCGGTAAACCGAAAAACTGGTATACCAACCCATCCCTATCCTGAAGCATATACACGTTAACCTTTGATATGAAATCAAACACAATCATATACACGTTTACCTTTGATATGAAATCAAACACAATCATGTACATGTTTACCTTTGATATGAAATCAAACACAATCATGTACATGTTTACCATTGATATGAAATCAAACACATTAAGTCAGTAGATTCACAACATGTGGTTTGGCACTGGAGTTAACACAGATAATAATATATTGTAGTTTGAAAATCCCTCTAATGGATACATTACCTTTCCTTGGCATCACCTAGACTGCATAATTGGTCTAATGCAAACACATTTGAATGTTATTTCCAAATTACAGCAATCACCACCACAATCTATTGATTTCAGCCATGATGACAATGGAAGACGAAATAAATACTTACAGTTGTAGATGATGACAACAGTATTCAGTTTATATCAGTTTATTTAGTGCATTGCTTTGTAATTGCCTGTTTGTTTTCACTTTACTCCTTTGTTTATCTTCTGTGACGGGCAGAGTTGTGTGATTCACTGCTATTACAGATTCTGACCCATGTCGGTGAGATGAGGTTAAAAGTTCTGTGGGAGCCTGGTTCTTTTGCATAGTGGTTAAGGAGCTTGCTCTTGCCCAGCCTCCGCCCGTTGCATTGGTGCTGATTTGGCCTCCGTCCTGTTACTGATTAGTTGCAGCTGTGTGATGCATTGCATTTACAGATTCTGACCTGTTATATGAGGTAAAAAGATCTGAATGGTATCCTAGTGGTTGACCTGGTAGAAGCGCTGCCACATGGTGCAAAGGGTGAGTCATACAGCATAGGTTTGTGTTCTGGCTGTGCAAAGTAGGACGATTTTTGCTGGGGACTCTGAAATAAGCATTGCATTGGCCCATTCAACAAAAAATAATAATAAACCATCAGGGACTGTTTATTTCTCATCGCTCTGCAGCAAACCCAGCTGGCCAGGCGTCTTGAGCGCTCAGAGTGGACACCTGCAGGGCTGGCCTTTGTTCTCCAGAAGTGGCTAGCTCCACATGCCTCTAAGTTCCTGGGTCTGGCTTGGTCGTAGGATTGCAGGACGCTCTGAATATTTAGGTCTCCTGAGTAGGGTTGCCACCTGTCCAGATTTGTCCCGAGCAGTCCGGGAATTGGCATCTGTGTCTGTGAGGCAGGAATTAAGCCCAGATGCCCTAATGTCCGGTTTTAAATGAAATGCATAAGAAACAACAACCTTCTTTTATTTATTTATTTATTTATTTTTTACCTACCATATAACGGGACATTTTGGAGTGGAATTTGGCTTTATTTGGCATACAGTGCGCGATACTGCCCTCTGACAGACTGGCGGTATGCAGCACAGGTTAAAGAAGCACTGGACAAGGGAAAGAATGTGTCGGCTGTCAAAGTTAATATGAGAATGGCAGTGAGTGATGAAGCCAATTTGCTTAAAACATTTAAAGTAGACAGGACATTTCCATCAATGGATTTAGGGAATCTGGAATTTCTGATATGATCAGGAGCTCCGCGAGTGTAAACTGCACCTGCTACACTGGTACTTTAGTGTTTTATCTATCTATCTATCTATCTATCTATCTATCTATCTATCTATCTATCTATCTATATATATATATATATATATATATATATATATATATATATATATATATATATATATATATATATATATTTACAAGGGGTTAATTAAGAAGCCGCCAAAATTGTTTATGCCAGACTCGTTAGAAAATCTGTAACAATGGTGTAAATTTTCCTTGGATTGTTATTGTCGATACGTTTAGATGCTACTGTCCACCGTGCAGGTATAGCAAAGTACTGAAACAATATGTTTAAATAAAATTAAAATTTATTGTTAAAGTTTTCACACGTGCAATACTGTCCTGCAATTGATACTGTGATCATTCCACCGTGTTATGTTAACAAAGCTAAGTTTTAAAACTGAGAGTTAGCAAATGCCTATCGTTCAAGTGTACTGCAGTTAGTAATCCTTTCCAGTTACTGATATCTTAAAATTGAAGGGCCGTATAAGAATGATAAATATTGTAACTCAATTTTAGAAGGCGTTTGTTGCTCTCCAAGCTGCTGCAGTGACATTGCTGAGGCTATAACTAGTTACTGTAAATTAGATAGTGTTTTAGCAGACACGTTTCATTAAGTAAACATATATTTGAATGTTTTTTAAATTAAAATTAGAAATACCAAACGGAAACTTTTCTTTGTGAACGTGCTAAGTGATAAATGCCAATTCAAAATGTTATCTTGGTAGCAAATCTGATTTAATACCAGCTCAAATTTCCCGTTATACTGTACGTTAGTTGCTTAAAGGATTTCTACTATCTTATTAAAAATGTGCTGTTTAGCACGGATCTATACATTCTACTGTGCCCCGAGCATTTGAATAATGCTTTACATTGATCAGCGTATAATTAAATACAGTAAAATAAGGGATACTCACAATATATATTGGTAATTAAACCACATATATGTGTGCATGTATTTGTACAAATTGCATATTTAGCGGTAGATAACTTAATTTAGTAACAATGTACTTTGAATTGGTTTACCTGCATGTAACGTACTATACTGATTACAAACAGAAAAATGACTATGTATTGGTTTGTCACGGTACCAAAATTGTAGATATTATTAACAAACAATTATAATAATATTTTAATATGGGGGGGGGGGGGGGGGGGGGGTGCACATTTGCCATGACACAATGGCTGTAAAATAATTCTGACCATCACAGACAGCCTTTTCAGGCTCAGAAATTATTTGTTTTAAATAAATAATAATAATAATAAATAATAATAATAATAATAATAATAATAATAATAAAACATGTAGACAGGATCATAGCTTCAGAAATTACATTGATTTACTATGGCATCACTCATCAGCACAGCTACTTGTCTCAGGTAATATAAGTCTCTAACCTACCATGATATAGGTACTATTTTAGAAATATCAAGAGCACAATACCACATGAGGAATTGCTGCGGTGAGGAGAAAAGTGATTGAGCAATCCGAATTGTGAGAAAACCGTTTGCAGTGTGCATGGTCATCGATTTGCATGCAGCTGTCATTTTCACACATTATTACAATTTTTGCATTTCACTCATACTGTATTAACATTGTACTGTATTTATCTCATTGTGTGAAATAGGCTTTTAACCAACGAAGTGAAGATTCTGCACACTAAAAAAAATAACATATTGTAGTTTGGCAGGGATAGATTTAAAACATATCTCTAACTGAAAATGTGTTATGGTTGTAGGACCACAAGTGAAATGTTAATGAGAAAATAGTTGTTATTAATTGTTATTAATACATTGTTAGTTATACTGTGTGCTACAACTTTCTAGCTATGCTAGCTGTAGACGAGCTTCTGTTTGAGTGATTTTGTGAAAGTGTTTATTTTGGTTTTGTATATATAAAATTGCACAGAAGGCAGTTTATTACATCAATTCTGTTTGTGCGATTCCTGCTTTGCCTGTCTGAGCATCAGCCAACCCTGTCACATTGCCTCAAAAATAAAAATTTATCCAATTATACGAGAAATGCAATAGCTTCTTCCTTTCAATATAGCAGTGTCAGTGCTTTGGGCTCTGATTGTATTTGACAATACTCCAGAGGGAAGCAGATTTGGAGCTATGCATTGGGTTCCCACAACAAACAACACTCGGGTGAACCCTGGGGACTTCCAATATTTTTAAGCAGTCAAATGGGAGTGGAGATAGAGTGACAACTTGGGTGTCTGGCAATTTAGTGTCAAATCCAGGGGTATGTTTTTGTCTTAGGGTGATAATGAGCTAAGGCACTTTATCCAAGGGTACTGACCTTGTGTGAAAGGTATGTAAATGGATGGCTGGATAACTATTTAATTATTTCCTGGTCTTCACCTTGAACTTATGAATGTCCACTTGCCTGAATTAAACTCAGTCACACATGGGCCAAATGATTGTCCTGTGTATAATGGGTTATGTCACAAATGGTTCTGGCACATCCCCTTTGTGCTGTAAGTCATTAGATCTTTTTGCATGGAAGGCCTTGCTTGAAAGGGTGTGTGGTTCTTTGATGAACCCAGATTCAGTTAAAATGTGTTTTCACACTGACAATGGGAATGAGAATGTAGAGATGGGAGCCCAGCTAACAAGATTTAAGTTTTTGCAGGTATCAAGTAAAGACCCTGTTTGCCCACACCTGTGATGTAAAACATTGGATGCACAGGCCTGTTGTGGTGTTCGAATCCTGTTGGGAACATGCTGAGTTATTAGACACGAATTGGATGATTTAAACTAACCTGTATTAATTGAAATAATATGATATACTTTTTGTCAATAATTATAATAATAATAATAATGTATATACGCCTTTCAAATAGATCTGTAAAACCAGTAGAAAATATTATTACCAGTCTATGAAAGCACCTGCTGGAAGAAATCAAACATGGGATGCTCTTATCATAAGGCCTTGTTACCATATACCGGTTTTATGAGAAAAAATAGCTTCTTTCGTTACTTTACTTTCATTACTTCATGACACCTAATAATCAACACCAAAAAATGGCAAAAGGCTAGGATGTCTTAAAATCTGCTTCAGCTGGATTTTGTATAAACAGAGAAAGGGGTCAGGCTTAATTCAGTAAAATAATATTGTGTAGGAGCAACTCTCATACTGAATTAACTGAATTAGAAATACATGTTATAAAATCATTTAAAGTTAAATGTTTATACAAGTAATATTATTGTTGACAGAACATATTACAGTTAAAAATGAATGAAATTCAGTACTAACTGACACTTAAAGAATATAAAATCAGCATAAATAATATTGCAGCACATTATGAACAGGTCACGATGATTTGAATTAAGAAAACTGAACAAGTGTTAATGTTAGAAAAAAGCTTGCCTATGTGCCTTTGTCATTAGTGGACATTGGAAGCTGGTCAATCTCTTAAGCGTGGAAGCCTGTAACCTTGAAAGAAGCAGGCATCTGGGGGAACTAAATACAGAGGCTATGTATTGTAAATTAGCAAAAACAAAAGGGTAACCTTTTTAGACAGAAAGATATTTGAAATTAAAAAGACCTATTAGATTTTAATTGATTTTATTTTTACTAAGCATATAGTGACAAAACTCTATGAAGAGAAATTATATGTTTTAAGTATTTTGATCTAATAAGAAACATACTATTTAAACTAATAAGTGTTTTTGCTTGTTTAAGGCATTATTGTAATACAAATAGACTGTAAAAGCAGGAGCGAGCATTTAATTTAATCAAATGAGTTTATTTTCTTTCCAACTAAAAAAAATATTTTAGACATTACAATATTCATTAAATGAAATAATATAAATGTTTAGTTTATATAAAGGTTTTACTGCAACAAAAAACAGGAACTGTTAAGTTGGAATATTAGACAAATAAAGTGTAAAATGTAATCAATAATTTTAGTACACAATAAATCAACAGAAAAATAGTCTCGCCCTTATCTGCTTGCAAGTAGAGCGGTGCTAGATATGGAAGGTTCTTTTTGGCAGTCAAAGTGAGATTTACTTTTAGTCCACAATTTTGAATCCAAGGTCTTTCTATGATAAGAAAACCTGGCAGTCGAAGCGAGCATTCCAGGAATTAGGAGAGTTGTGTCCAGTAATGGTTCTTTCTTTGGGAGAAAACTGACTTAATGCAGTGAATTTGGAGAAGTGCTTACAATGGCGTTTTATATTAATCAAAACAATAGTCTTGGCAAGAAAACAGGGTGTCTGAATTCTGCTTGAGCAGGCAACTTTTAGAAACAATGAGAGGTCAGGCATAGCGGGAGAATGGCACAGTTAAATAAGGCTATTATACTTAACATGTTTACTGTAGCTTAAAAATTTAAATGGAAATAACTGAACTGACCACTGTATGCATATTCAATGGCAGTCTTTGTCCCATACTTTGCTAACAGACATTTGTATATGAAGTTAAACTGGCCCATTGACAACACACTGATAAGGTAACATAATATGTGGCTAAGAGGGACATATAATTTTGGACCCAGCGTAATATAATTAAATAGAGCTGGTGTTACATATTAAAAATATCTCTCATATATACACATATACTTGTGTTATATTATAGTGAAGATTCTGTGAACTTTGGTCCACCTGTCTTTTTAGAAAAAGGAGGAGTTGGAAAAAGAGAGTGATGAAATCATGTTCCAATTTTTTTGGCAATAAGTTATATCCAATCAGTTTTAAAAAGGAGTTGACCATTCCTTATTGAATGTATCATTAATTTAAAGATACAAAATGTCAAGGCCAGGTGATGATTAGATTTATTTGGGACTTCTGATGTATTCAATGGATAACTACAAGTTGTATGGTCCATGCTCTGAAGATCTCGGAAAAACTGATTGCTGTTGGTCGAAATCAAGTCTCTGCCTTTTGAAGACTTTTCAATATATCCTACATTATTCTTCCATATACTGGAAGGTAAGCATATATTTGAATTTAATATCTATTTTATATTGATGCATTGCTATAAGGTATATAAATTATGTTTTATATATATAAATATATATATATATAGAATATATATTATATATTATATAATGACTATATCTATATATATATATATATATATATAGAATATCTTTAAATGTACGTATCGGACCTCCGTATTGATTATAAACATATAATAACCATATTCATATTATTGTATTGAAGTATAAAAGCTGTTAAACCTGAAAAGACACTTGAAATGCCTAGACTGCATGTCAGCTGGGATTCAAAGTAGTGTATAACTACTCAATCAATTTTTAAGCATTTAATAAACCGAAGGAGTACTGATACTACTCTGATTCATTAAAACTTCTAATTGAATGAGTCTGCGTGATTTTCTCGATTGTTTGAAAAGTCATCTGGATATGTTGCAAGCCCAGTGCAGGAATGATCCACTTACAGGAGTCCAAAACATTGTTATGTCCTCTTGAACATCTCCCATGAGCTTAAGAGTGTGTTCAGAGCATATATATATATATATATATATATATATATATATATATATATATATATATATATATATATATATATATATATATGCAAAAAAAAAAAGCTTGACAGTTAAGACTTGGTTTCTTGGTCACCTTGTCCTGTAGATATACTAACTGCCCCAGGCATGTAGTTACACATCAGAGTTCACAGCCAACATGCCAGATAAAGGTCATTACAAAATAATAAGGCCTTGAATGATCAATCAACATCAAACTATAACCAATAACTATAGTGCCTATAAATGCACTTGACCCCTTTGGACCCTCACAAAAGGTCTGTGTTCTGTTACTTTTAATTTTTTTTTTTTACTTTTAACACATCTTCAGCTGTTGCCTATTGCTCCCCCAGTAGCTATTGTAAAATCTTGTTTGGTGACTCCTACAGTTATGTTTTTTTTTTTAAATGAACAATGCCTGGATTTTTCACAGGAGCACAGACACATGGGGTCTATTTTATTGATCTAAACAGAGTTAACAAATCCACCACAGTTTAGATCATTTAAATATAACCAATAGTCTAATCATACATTGAAAAGAGCAAGGACACACTTGGAAAGTAAGGTATTTGCAAGATTATTGTGACTTTTGTCCTAAATGCTTACTAATAAGATCAGAAGTTTTAATGTTCATTTAAAACCTATTTTTACTCTGTAACTGTGTGTAACTGGTGACTGTTTCTACCCAGTATCGGATAATCTGTTTAGCACTTTGTAAATTGTATTTGAGCCAGGCTATAAGAGAGGATGTTATCTTCTTCCAGTTTAAGTCATCATTATGTTTGTTTTTGACAACATTCCAAACAAACACCCTAACTTAGAGATGACATTAGTCAGATCAGCCTGTAATTGCCACTTTGAAAATGAAAAGCGATCAATGTAACTCAATACACACTGCCACACAATCTCACCAGGAAAGGTAAACCTAATGAGCTTGATCTGCAGTCATAAGAACTATTGATTGCTAGCTGGTCCAGTTAGAAGAACAATTTCCATTCCCTGAATATATAGGGGGCTTATAATATCTACCCTTGATGTGAATCATCTTGTTAGAAATTGTGAATTATTCTTAACTGTATATCCAACCAATTCTGAAAGACAGGCCATTACATCTTTTTTTTCCATTTGCCCTGTTGAGAACTGGTATAATGCTGAACACTGATCCAACCAGCCTGTGATTTAAAAAAAAAAGAAGAATGTTGTTGTATGTGTATTGAAGTGGTTGTTGAAGTTAAGGTGTTTGCTAGGCATTTTAGCACCGAATACTCAATTTTAGGCATTTTAGAAATAAAAAAAAAAGATAAACAGTTGGAGATAACGTGTATGTGGAATTTTTCTTTGGCTATTTTGAAAGGGTAGTTGTTTTTTTTTTTTTTTTTTAACCTTGAAAGTTTATTGGCTTATCTAAATAAATGTACTTCTTATTTCCAGTATCTCAGCCTTCAGTGACATTGAAGTGTAGAGTATTTTTTAGTTTGCTGACAGACACTGCATTTCATTATCATGGAACTTGCAGTCAACTCAATCACTGTGTGAATATCACTTTTTAAAAAGAAATATGAATACTTAAAGTCGGCTTGCTATAAAGTGCTTTTACATTTTTTGTAAAATTACATTTTGATTATAGCACTGCAAACATTATAGAAGCCTTTAAAATGTACCACACAAAATAACAATTCACATTTTTTTAATGCTAACACATACAAAATACAAACACCATTTATTGTTTGTTTTTCAAAAGCCACTATAAGGATAGAGGTGATTGCTGACTGGAAATATAGAGCCATATTCACAAAGCATTTAGCACTTGTGTGTTTCACAGAAGTTCTTTAGAAGCAATTAATTGAGATAATACTACTCATTTTAGCTTGTATTCAAACCACTAATGTAATCTTACAGAAGCAACATTATCATCCTATTTACAGAATATGAGTTAAATCAAAGCCCACCACACTCATAGCCCTATCTTTATAACCTGCTTCAGTTTGCAGCAAATATGATTCTACCTAGGACTCCATGCTGAAAGGAGCACAACTTGACTGTCTATGGTCCTGAACCTTTATCTGCTTGAAGTCTACTGGCTCTACATACTAGTATTACTTACATGTTTGTAAATACTGTGAATTCGTTGCTTCTGTCCTTTGTAGAATTTCTGCATGTGATGTACTAGCCAGCTCTTCATGAACTACTACCATAATTTCATTGCAAGTTTACGAACAGCATAAATTACTGTTCAATACACAGGAAAGATCAGAATTTGCATCTCATTATAAATAGATTCGTAACACCGAAAGTCAAGATTTAAAACTTCCTTCTGGCAAAGATAAATGAGGGGTATAGTGAACAGAAAGAAGTAGTAGGCCAATATAATAGGATGGAGCTATGGCTTCTGCAGACTCAGACCTTGATGCAATTGTGGCACTAGCCAAAAAAAAAAAAGGAAAACAACAAATTTCCACAAAGACAAAATTGACCTGTTAGTGTGAAATAAATAAAAAAAAAAAATCTGAAATAACTAACAAAATAAATTCACTAGGACCAGTGTCAGCGCTAGGATTTACTGGGCCCTGGTGCAAGACTGTGAAGTAACCCCCGACCCTCCCAGAAACAAAAAAGAAAGCGGAGCGCTGCTACAGCACAACTTGAAGAAAACCTGTTGAAAATAAATACATCAGCAGCAAAATCAGAATCTTCAACAAAACCTATTTTAACAAGACAGTAATCAATCAAGTAACAGTATATCCAAGCATTTTAATTCATCAATTATGTAGCAAGCTTAATCCATTGTATTAATAACTCAATTTAGTTAATATTGAAACACATTAATATAAATAATAAGTAAATACTTTTCACCTTATTTCAGTTGTCTCTGCACTACATAATTAATTACTGAGAAAAATAAATCAGTTTGTGTTTAATTAAAGAACTCTGCAATGATCTGTGTCCATGCTTCCCTTCATTAATAAAGCACCTTAACATATAAAAGAAACCAAAACAGAATGCATGTATTGCCATTGTTAATTAATACAGACTATTAATAAATATAAAAAAAGTGGTTTAATTATATATTTTAAGGTGCTTTATTTTAAAGTAACTAAAAGCCAGGAAACATTTAAACAGGAAGTTTCATATCTGAACAGCTAGTTGAATCTACGCCAGTGAGAGGAAAGCGTAAAATAACAGGCACAAACTGAAGTCGTAAATCATGAAAAAATGATAATGACGTTGTGGATAGGCCTACAAAGTCACAAAAACCTATGAAAAGTCAATATACAAAAAAAAAAATTCAGTGATACATAGAGCCCTACATGTCTCTACTCTGCTGGTTGCTGTCCATGGTTCTGATATTTACCTGTCTTGACTCTGCTGGTTGCTGTCCATGGTTCTGATATTTACCTGCCTTGACTCTGTTGGTTGCTGTCCATGGTTCTGATATTTACCTGCCTTGACTCTGCTGGTTGCTGTCCATGGTTCTGATATTTACCTGCCTTGACTCTGCTGGTTGCTGTCCATGGTTCTGATATTTACCTGCCTTGATTCTGCTGGTTGATGTCCATGGTTCAGATATTTACCTGCCTTGATTCTGCTGGTTGATGTCCATGGTTCTGATATTTACCTGCCTTGACTCTGCTGGTTGCTGTCCATAGTTCTGATATTTACCTGCATTGACTCTGCTGTTTTATTACAGATATTGGCAAACCTTCGCTCACCTCAATTTTCCAGCTTTAAACAGAATATCTCAATAAACAGGGCAATATTCATAGGAAGACACTATTAAAGTGACAGAACTGCAGCAAACGAATATATACAGAAATGTGTTATTTGTATTGGGAAACCTGATTTGGAAAATGCTATTGCATCAGCATATTACTTTTAAATGTTCATACATATTTCAATTTTAATATGAATCTATTTAGTGTTTTAATGCATTCTGTTCTAAACCTACACTGGACTTAATTGTGCTTAATAATAAGTGAAAGAAAATGTGACGTATTCCGTTATATCTTAATACAGCAATTACTGCCTGACTTTCAGAGAGTATTGTAATAAGAAGACTTTGTGGTAGCTTCACCACAGCCTGGGGTCAGAGAACCAGTATTTCTGCAGATGAGTCAGTCATGGATCTAGTTATTAAATTAAGTCATAGCTCTCTAGATTGGCAAAGGTATACATGTTAGAGAAATACAACCTTATTTGAAAAGCAATGTTTTCAGTCTGCTGGGGAATCTAATCACACCAATCATAACAACCATTCTTGCTGTCAAACCACCCTTTCCTTTTCAAAGGTATTGAATGTCCTCTAAAATGTTTTACTACTTTATTTGAATCAAGTTGAGGGACATTTTAAGCTTATTTGGGCTTTACATGTTCAACTCTCTTTTATTGTTTTTAAGGAAATTAAACAGTGATATTTTGAAGGAAAATGTTGATATTAACTTCTTTAGTGATGATTGCACCATGAAGAGGGCATTTGTCATCTGTGCATCCAGCATTATCCAGTTTCACCTACAAGCAAAGACTCTCCCCTTACCATCCAGTTAACATTTAGTGACCCCTCAAAAACATGAGATGATTCTTAAATATTTGTCATCAATGCTCTTCTGGTTCTTAGTGGATGGTTGATCTCCAGTCTGTCAGGTTGGGTCTTAAATCACTCAAATGATTCAGCATCCGCAACATGGATAGGTAACTCAAACCATAGGTCCTGGTGCACTGTTTTATTTAATTAAATCATAAATTTTACAGAAGATGACAATTCAATGGAACAAACAAAACACCTCATCCTAAATAGGACCAACATCAGCAGGTCCTCGTGCAGCACTGATTCCAAGAAGAACTGATTCCCTGAGTAATAGTGCACAAAGCTGGCATTCCTTCTGGAGAAGATTCCTCCCAAATCAGCTGGAAACAACAAGCATCTGCTGAGAAATCTGTTTCTCCACTTCCAATTAGCATTTTAAATGGCTATTTGTTCCATTTACTCAGATAATATTATAAGCATAAAGCATTCAACAGTTAGGTTTGGGCAAAGCGTTAACAAAGGCTGTGAACAGCTGATTGGTGTTGGAATATTGTCGTCTCCCATCTATCTGAACCTGAGGCACATTGAAATGATGGTAACATTGTTTTTAGGTTGTTTGTCTTTTTATATAAATGACAGAAATTAATTGTGTGTTACAACAGTTAAATATATACTGTACCTAGCTAACAAGTTGACTTCACTGCATCGTCACTATAAACCAGTGTTAGTTTTTGCCCTCCAATTTCAGTTCCCCCTATCTACATCAGGTCCACCCTCAGAGTTCAAGTTCCTGGATTCAAGTTCAAGGCATCTGACACAAGGGAATCTCGGCATCTCTTGAATTATCAACAGACTGTCTTACTGATATGCCCTTGGGTGTATTTGCAAAAGCACTATTATGGAGTGTAGGGAAAGGTTATAAAGGGTAAATACATAGGACCATGAATAGCACACAGCCTATACCCTCTGTAATCAGGTGATAAAGAAAAAAGTAGTCCTCATTTTTAAATGGGACATCAGGACTACATATTCCAGAATGCCTTGCATTCTCAATTAAGTCATGAATGTCAGGCCCCTGGCAATGGTTAAAAGAAGGTATTTAAAATCGTCTGATAAAGAGTATTGGTTGTCTATATGAGGGCTAGAACCTGCAAATGGATCAGTGCTGATCAACCTCAAGAGAAGGTTCTGTTCATGATATATTGTACTTGTTGCAAACATGTGTTAGCTTTAGCCATCCACTATTTAGCTAGGATTGTGGAGAAGTTTAGTTAAATACTCATATAGTGTCAAAATTCCCAGAAGAAGTGACAAAAAGTCAAAGTATATACCACTCTTTGTCACAGCACTCATATAAAGATAAAATTATTGAAGTCTATAATGTTTTCCTTTTGAAGTAATAAAAGATGTTTGTCAATAAACAACAACCATCAGCTTTTGCTTTTAATTTGAATGCATATTATACCTCACCACAACTGGGTCATCTAGTAACCTGCTAAATCAAGTGGACATTCACTGAAAAACATTAGATTTAGAAGAAACTTACCCTAAACTTCAACTTGAACCAGAGGTGCTTATTTAGGTTTTATCAGTGTCTTCAAATATGGTTTCTACTAACACTGAACCACAAATAAATCACATATTGTTTTGAATGAACAATTAAGAAAAAGAACAAGAGTGAAACAGGAACGTGGTCATTTAGGCCAAAACAGTAAGACTTGGTACAAAAATATGAACAGACCTTGCTTGTTGTTTGTTTAATTTTTATTTATTTTTATAATAAATAATTTTCTCTGTCCTTCTCATTGGGAATTGGGTTGAGGCCACCAGGACTAATTTCACATATGACTTCAACTACTACTAGATCAATACAACTTTCAATCCCTACTGACCTTTGCTAGATTTGAACTGATGACCTAGAGCTGAAGGCTTTAGTATGCTTCATATCTTTTTAAGCCTTTTGAGCTCCAAAGACATGGACTTGGAAAACATTGCAAATTACCTCACCATCACTAGTGTAACAACCATGATTGGTATACCTCATTCAGTTCTGGAGAATGGGCCAAATTAAATCAATTGTCAAGGCTGAGGAGCTCTTTCTCTCAGAGGACCTATACGTTATCCAGGGTGCATCAAGTCAAGTCACCGGGTCACAAAATGCAACCTTCTATTTTAATATGGCCAGTAGACTGAAATTGTTCTTGTTTCCATAGTAACGCGCACAAGCCAGTTGAATTAGGTAGAACAGCGGAAATGATAATTCAGAATTAATTCTGCTTTGTTTGCAGTTCACAAGAGACAGCTTTTGCCAACTGTAAAGATTTAAAAACCTAAAAAGTAAATTGTTTTGTTTTCCAACTTCACATAGTAGGTTGACAAAGGGAACCTTGAGGTGTCTCTGCAGCAACAGCCCAGACAGGGGGATTCAAATTAATGGGACAGCTTTTAAAAATGTCTGCAAGCTGCCGGAGAGCTGCTTGAGCCTCATCTGAGGGGATGGCTTAGAGGCAATTAAAAATATTAAGATATATTTCAATTTCAAGCTGAGGGAGCTGAAGTAAAATCTGCTATAAATTGCATTAGCAAATACAACAGTAACTGAAAAATAACCAAATGTCAGAGGCGGAAAAATCACCACTGACCAGAAGCTGGCATGTCATGCAAGTGGGACAAGATTGGAGATGAGATGTTGCAACCATCAGGGGATCGAGAGCGGGAAGCCATATATGCTAGTGCACCAGGAGGACGTGCCCTGGACAAGCAGGGCGATAAGTATCTTCTGCTGAGATTAACAGGCATGAAGACAAAGAACAGAGAGACAGATTGGAGCAGAAGAAACAGCCAAGGAGAGCCAAAGAAAAGTGGACTAAAAAGAACAGAGACTGCACTTACTTGGCTGTAGCACACGGCCAAAACAGTAAGCTTTGGGATTTATCTTCTTTTATTAATTGTCACAGTATTTAGCACTACGCTGCTCAGCTGTAGTTGCACCACTGGCTGGTAGAGCAGCACTCTTACCTGTCAAGTGTAGAGTCCCGGCTTAATAAACCACTGAACTTGAAAACCTGCAATACCCGTGTGTGAGCCAGCTTCATTACCACACAACTCTACAATATCATCTATTACAGCAGCATCTGAATCTAATTACTGTGGAAATAAATAAAAAAAACAGACCACCTGAGGAGCTCAGCAAAGCGGGCGGTATGGCTTTGTTCCAAGCAGTTTCTGTATACTGGTGCTCTTCTTAATTCTGCCAGACACATGGTTCTTACATTTTGTGGGCACAGCACAGATATTAGACACTGAAATTCCTGTGGTCCTCAAGTTGTTCTCCTAGTAATGGTATTACCACATCGAATGGAGGCTAGTCACAGAATTGGCAGGGGACCAGTAGGGAGTGATATCTATATATTGGCTTGTGCCTTTCCATGGGCTAGAGGGGGCAAATCATCATGGATACAGAGGAAAAACATGATTAAATAAAGGGTAAAGAGCAGATATCACCCAATCGCCATCGCTTTGAGAAGACCTTTTCACATTTCAACTACAGAGAGTGCTACTTCTGAATGTCCCCATAAAGGAAGAGATCAAGATGTGTCACATGAACAGATGGTGCACTGCAATATTGATCAGAAACTGTTGACTGGGTTCTACAAAAAAAGGGAGACAGAGCATCACACAGATGTGGCTGGGATAGAAAATCCTGTTTTATAGTGCTTTATATTGTTTGTTGTGTTATGTATTTAATACATTAAAGGTTTTCATGCACAATAAAACATGTTCTTTTGTAGAATGTTGCTTTGTGTTTATATAATGTTGTAAGGGCATATAGCTGTTATCAGGTAGAATGTTTTACAGCATTTTCAAAATGAGAAGTTTAAAGTTTAAGTGCCCATAAGTCATGTTCAGTGATTGAAATGTGTGGTTGTACAGTAAATAATAATATGTGCTATTATATTTTATCCTGTACTGGTAATTCAAAGCTTGATCAAATATGTCTGTTGAAGATTCATTCTAGGGCTGCAAGTTCAGTTTGATGTGGTAATCTTTACCTTAACACTCTGCGAGCATTGCAAACTATTTCAGACTTTAGCCCAGATGTTCAGATTTTTGGTTCATCTTGTTCAGTTTAAACAAGTGACAGATCCACAGATGAACTGTCAAATCATGAAACACATACCTATACACACACACACACACACCAAAGAATCGGACCATTATCTTCTTTGTAGGACATCAGGTTTCCAAAAGTGGAAATAACTTTGTCAAATGTGCAGAAATCAGGACTGCTAGAATCTACTGTAACCTAAATGCTTTAGCATATGATACAAGTATACGCTATGATCTGTGTTAAAAATAAAGTTTTTGCATTTTTTTTTATAATTTATATATATATATATATATAGAAATTTATATATATGTGTAGAAATACATCCATATATTCAATCATATATGTCATTAAAAAAGAGCAACATTGCATATCTATATAAAATATATAAAATATTAATGATTCACTCAGAAGGTATAGCTGGTAGTACATTTGTCAGCCAAATATCCTTTGAAAGAAAGAAATCATAACATTGTCTACAACCAACTCTTTTACTGCAATAGTAACTCTTGCTAATGACACGGGAGTTTCATTCCTTCATTTGTGATGATAAAGGCTGTAACTGTGTCTTAAATGAACAAAGATTAACATAACAGCTGCTCTTCCTTTTATAGGTCACGTAAAGTACTGTTTTCATCTAAATTGTAACTGGAAGTAATTACCACAGACATCAAGATACAATACAAACTGAAACTGAATCCTTACGGAAAACCTTGGCATGCAAACTGGTACTGGAATAGCATTGAGGTGTCGGATTTAGCCAGCCCTGTAGTCAAAAACCTTGAGGTTATTTCACAGTGTTGCGTCTGAAATAAAAGACACAGCATCATTTAGGAATAAACCCTCCAGATATCCAGTCTGAAGTTTGTTCACTTTGCTGTAGAGTTTAAGATTATATCTGTGTTTGTATCCATATTTGAATGTTACATTTATTTTAAAATATTTACAGATTTTATGTAACATGTAACCTTGCAATTCCTATAGTGGCACTGCAGTGCAGTAAGATTATACTTACAACAGAACTGAAAAGATCAAGGGTTAAACATGTGCATTGGTATTTCAAACGCGATTCCAATCTAACCCCTTTTTAGAACAGCATTCTCATGTTTCTGGTCTTTCATATTCTCCTCTAGTCATCTTATTTTTTCTCTGGTCCTTGCTTTCAAAATACTAATGAGCTGCTAATCCTCGAGTAGAGAACACTTTATTGGAGTCACAAAAGGTTAATGGATAAAATGTTGACTTTTCTCTTTGGGGTGCTTTGCAATTCATTGAGGCAAGGGTAAGGTATGAGATATGTTGAGCAATGGTGGCTTTAATTTTGCATCATGTCACATACCTAACACTCTCAGTACTCAAACTTTCGTCTCTCACTGTGCCATTCCATTATAACTTTTAACTCAGATCATACAACTTATTTTAAATAAATATATAAATATTGCTTAAACAGATTGTTTAGCTTTTCTACCCAGTTCAAGATGATAAAAAGGTTTGAACACTAACAACCCCTGTAAACTTTTCTCTATCTTCACCTCCTTCCTTAGACCCCCTCTTCTACCTTCCTCTATCTCGGCTGATGACTTTTGCCTCCTTCTCCTCCAAAATCACAGCCATCCTCAAACTCTTCACTATCTTGCCTCCTTCCCCACCCACCCCCTGCAATCTGCTCACTCACTCCCCATCACCCTCTGCAACCCCTACTAATTTACTCTCCTTCTCCTCCTTCTCGTCCCTCTCGGACTCTGATCTTTGCTCCCTGCTCCAGGGCCACAAATCCACCACATGTGCTCTGGACCACCTCCCTACTCACCTCTTCCAGGCTGCTGCCCCTGCTCAATTCCCTTTCATGTCCTCTCTTCTCAACACCTCTCTGAAGTCTGGCTGTTTCCCCTCTGCCTTCAAATAGGCCTGCATCACACCCAGCTTAAATAAAACCCTCCCGTCGCTGGTTCGAATCCAGGCTATTCCACTGTCGACCGTGGACAGGAGGTCCCAGGAGCTAAGCGCCACCCTGGGGGTGGAGGGCTTAGATCAGCCAAAGTGTCCTTGGTTCACTGCGCACCAGTGACCCCTGTGGTCTGGCTGGGCACCTGCAAGCTTGTCTGTAAGCTGTCCAGAGCTGTGTTGTCCTCCGACACTGTAGCTCTGAGGTGACTGCATGTGGGCCTGCAGTGTGTAAAAGAAGCGGTCGGCTGACGGCACACGCTTTGAAGGACAGCATGTGTTCGTCTTCCCCACTTCCGAGACAGTGGGGGTGATAGCAGTGAGCTGAGCCTAAAAATAATAGGATATTCCAAATTGGGGAGAAAATGATCAAAACAATTGGCGACTACTAAATTAAAAAAAAAAAAAACCTCTCCAAATCAGACCTTTTTTCTCCCCCCTTCCTCCTCAACGCTAATCTCTCTATTCTCTATTTATCTCTATTCCTCTTGAATCCACCACCCTCTCTCCTCCTCATCCACCACTGTGTCACCCTCGACTCCTCCCTCTCCTACTCTCAGCACACTCTACTCTGGCAAGCTCCTGTTGCTTCTTCCTCAGCAACATACACAGAATTCGCCCCTTCCTCACCGACTACTCCACTCATCTTCTAGTTCACGACCTGGTACTGTCCCGCCTTGACTACTGCAGCTCCCTCCTGGCCGGTCTTCCTGCCTCTGCTATGCATCTGCTCCAGCTCATTCAAAACTGCTGCTCGCCTTCCCTCCCTCATTTCTCCCACACTATATCACTGCTCCACTGTCTGCACTGACTCCCTATCACTGCTCGCATCCAATTCAAAACTCTTGTACTTGCCTATCGCTGTCTCAACATTTCTGCTCCCTTGCTGTTTTTTCCCTCAAACTTCACACGTATGTTGATAATGGTATGCAATTACACATTCATTTTTAAGGGGTGACCGCACATGAGGTGTAGCCACCATTTAGCATTTTACATTTTCGCCTTAAAATGCAGCTCCTCCAGAACCACCGGACCGATTAAACTGAAACTTTGCCGGTATCTTATTAAACATAAGAGCATCACAAATTACAAACAGACCCAGGACATAGAGACAAACAAACAAAAACAAACAAACACCTAGCTGACTCAGAGCGCTAACTAAACAAAATAACTGCAATAACTAACATGGGGCAGCTAAGCTGTTTTCCTGTCCGAAACAAAGTACAAATCAACACACTCAAGGTTTCACACTACCTTCTTTTACGATTGCACACACAAGCGGACTCTTCACTCTGCAGCAGAGGCTGCACCTCTTAAATACCCTGCACCTGGTTCTAATTTACAATTACCTCCAGGTGCAGGGGATAATTAACAATAGAACAATTAACAATACAATTAACAAATACGAGGAAATTAAACAAATGTGCATATGCCCTCTTTTTTTTTTTTGAGCAGGAAAGAATCCACCCTTTCCCTACTACCTTACAAAAGTCATATACTAATGTACATTCATTGTTAGAAATAGGAACTTTTCTTACACATTTACTCTGTTTGAATAGTTGTAAGCTACTGATAGTAAGCAAACTCTAAAACTATGCTTTCCAATTAACAAAATATTTATATGATATCCATTTTCATAAGTCTGAAACCATAATTTGTTTTTACGTTCTGATGAAATTTTATGACAGGAGGATAACAGCATCTTGCCATACTATCCATCTGTTTTACTTTCCATTGCAAACTGAGAACGGAAGTGTATTTAAGTGTTATCTAAATCAAGAGAAATGTCTTTCAGATAGATTCTGTATTGATATTATCAGTAGGTAAAATTGGTTTTTCACAGCAGCGTTTTAAGGTGAAGGTCGCAAAGACTGAACAATAGGCACATGCTCCCTGCAGACATTTTTTTTTCATTAAAAAAAGTTATCGCAAGCAATTTATTGCAGCACAAAGAGTTATATGCTGCCAGCTGTTGATTAATTAAGCTCATGTTTTGATTAATTCTCTTAGATAGTTTCATTAGCTCAAATGACATACAAAATTGACAGTAGCCACTAAGGACAAATAGAGATTATATACAATATTTAATGTATTCTAATTAAGTATTAACAACAAAATGAACAATAAAGCAAAAGCAGAAATAAAGTGGTACAACTGGAATTTAAATCAATACAGTTTATTGAATTAGGTAATACAATCTGCTACATATAAAGCTAATATAATCCAATAAATAAGGTTATTTATGATATATTACTCACAAAAACCTGAGAATCTGTTTAAACTTATTTATTCACTTGACCCTGACAGGTGCATTTATTTCAATTTTAAATGTGAAATGTACCTTTACAATTGATGTATAATACTTAGTGAGTACATTTTTGTCAGCAGATGCTGTGATATTTGAACAATAAATAAGTAAACATGTTATTGCATTGTATCGACACCATTGTATGTACAATTGCTGTGTTACTACACTGTAATTACTGTGTAGTAAGAAACTTAATGCAAAGTGCTACCCAAAATTGAACATTAGTACATGACCTTTCATTAATATTGAACTACTACAATTCAGTCCATTATTATTCAGCAGCAGTTCATGCAGTAAATCCCAAGTGAACATGCTTGATGAACTGATAAATAATCTTGCTAAATATTCATATATAATAATATTCCTTGTATTCATTATCGCACAAAACAATGGCATATTATGGTGCACACTGATTTTAATGTGTCACACTGTGGTCATCAGGATGAATATGTGATGTGTATGCTAATGCATGATAATGTTTTTAAATGAGGCACACCGCTCTGAATAATGAGATGGGCTTTATTCACACTGTATTTACTAAAGGGCGATAATTGAAGTGTGCACCTTAAAGTGAGCGATAATTAGGAAACCAGGCTTTGACCACTGATAGGCGCAATATTTAAACCTATTTTTCAGTGTTTCAGGAAATCTTTTTGCATCATGACTTGCATACAGAGGCTGTATGGGTAGGATCCGAAGAGCTACAGAAAACGAACGGGGGCGAAGGAGAAGAAGGGAGCGCATTTTCAGAGCACAAAAACTCTTCTTGGGCTCTCTGAGGAAGAGGAGGAAGAGGAGGAGGTGGTGGTGGTGGTGGTGGGAAGGTCTCGCGTGAGCACAGATGTTATATTAGCTTTGTATGATCAGCTGTAAGCTCGTCTTTAGTCAACAACTGGCAGCAGTAATGCTGTGCCGGGTCTAGTGAAACTGCTTTGTTCATTACATTACTTAGCCTCTGGCTCTTTTCAATCTACCGTAGGTGCCGTTGCTGGGGTTCCCCAATCCACCTTTTCAAGGTATTTCTAGCAGGTACTAAATCTCACAGGGAATATTACATTTCTCACACAGAGTACAGTACAGGAAGTGAAAGTGGCTTCTGCCAAGATGCTGGCTTACCCAATGTGATGGGTGCCATTGACTGGACTCACGTAGCACTACCACCACCAACAGAAAGTGAACCTATTTTCCAGAATAGGAAGTATTTTCATTCCCTGAATGTACAAATAGTGTGGGACTCTCAAATGAGAGTTCCGCTACTGCCCACAATAATTTTATATTGCAACACAGTGGGCTCTTGAAGATTTTGAAAGAGGAAAATATGGGGAAGGATGTTTGTTGGGTAGGTGTTATTACATTAAAGTTGTTGAAAATTGTAATTATTAGTTCATTTTCAAAAAACTGTCTTGTTTAATTGTTTATTAGGTGATGTTGGTTATGGGCTAAGACAATGGGTTTTAACCTCTCTAGCTGACTGAGGCAGTCCAGCAGTACAATATAGCACACATGTCTGCTCGCTCGATCATTGATCGGACATTTGGTTTGTTAAAAAGTTGATTCAGATGTCTAGACAAATCTGTAGATGTGTTACAGTATAGTCCTGTAAAAGATCATTGTTGCATGCTGCATTTTGCACAACATAGCTATCAACAATGGTTTACCAGGACACATGTTAGATTAGACAACCTTCGCCCCTATAGAGCCTGATTCGCTGGATGATAATACTGGGCAAGGAAGAGAAGCGAGGCGATGTATCATCAATCAGTATTTCTCATGTAAGTAGAATAAAAAGAAAATGATGCCATTGCACAACATGACTTTTATGTATGCATTGAAGGAAAAGGGCTTTTTTATTATTATTTTTTTACATCAAACAAGGAATACATGTTAAAATGAAATAGGTAAACATATTCCTGTTACCATGACAAAATTGTATCCATAGCAATGAGTGTATGGTTTAAAAAAAAAAAAAAAAGAAAAGAAGGCATATTTCACCTTCTATATTGCAGTAATTATCTCACAATGATTTTTTTTTTAAAACACATGCATATGCTAACATGTGTCTGTCTTCACAAACCAATTGTAGGTATGGGAGGAGGGCTGACATTTGGAGTTGTGGATGTTGAGGGTGCAGCTGTGTTTGCCCTTGAAGTAGGTGGATGATGTGTTGCTTCTGTTGCTGCTCATAGTATTGATCATCTCCAGAGCATAGGTCAGTGTGTAGTTGAGTGCTGAGATTCCTGCTGCTGGGTGTTCATGTCCACTTGATATAGTGGCTGACCTCATCCGTAGAGCTCTGGCCTGCTGTTCTAATGCTTTAGTTTGTCAGTCCACAGCCTTAGCCTTGTAGATGCAGTCTGGTTTCTTATAGCTCTAGTTTATTTGTGCAAGTGAGTGTTAATTTCACGCATTTTTGCGTCCAATAGCTCATGCTGCTTCTGTCGTGAATTTAAGATTGCTCTATTGTAACGACTGCACTTGAACCATTCAATTATTATATTTCCTTTTAGTGGCTGGTGCTGGACTCCAAATCGAAAATGAACTGGTCATCAGAGTGTTCATTCACCACGAGTGTGCAAACAGCTAGTTCCTGAGAAGTCTGCTCACCTTCAATTGTTCCCTCTGGTGGGATATTTTGATGTTCCCCTTGTCTTAGGCCCTACTATGTCACCTGGTAGGCTATTACATGCATTCACAACTCTCTGTGTAGCGTCCTCTGTAACTGTAACTAGTTGCCCTGCGTAATTTCACAAGTGCAATGATGGGTGTTTTCACAGTGAGGTGACCAAAATTGCACACAATGTTCTAGGTGGGGTCTAACTGGAGCATTGTATAATCTTATCATTACCTTTCTAGACTTTATTCACCTTTTTAATTGACTCTCCACATTGGCGAGATCCTTTTAATGATGACTCCAATTTAATGATGACCACGAGATCCTTTTCAAGGTCCTTGTCCCCTATTTACAGCCCTTTCATTTTACACATATAACCTGGATTATTACACCCAATATGCAATACTTTACATTTCTTAACACTAAAGTGAATTTTGATGCAAGTTTTCCCAGTTACAGAGAAGATCCAAATCCCTTTGAATTAGCTGGCCTGCAGTTTCAGTGTCCACCACAAGTTAGTATCATCTGCAAATCTGACAATCTTGCAATGTTTATCTTGGTCAAAGTCATTTATATAAAGGAGGAACAGTAAGGGTCCAAGTACAGACCCTTGTGGTACCCCACTAAGTACATCCCCCAATCCGATATTATACCTACTACAGTTACTCTCTGCGTGTTGTTTTTTTTAATAATTTCTGTGTCCAATCACATGTCCCACCTGTATTCCTGCTGAATTTACATATCATAGATCTTTCATGTGGGACTTTGTCAAAGGCTTTTGGAAAATCAAGATAAATTATATGATCTACATTAGCTATAAGATCCTCAGAAAAGTCAAGAGGGTAGTAAAGCATGACCTCCCTCTTCTAAATCCATGCTGGCTATAATATTGCTGCTGTATAAATAGTCTTCAAGCTTACCTCTTAATACTGCTTCCATCAGTTTGCATGTTAGGGAAGTTAAACTTATAGGTTGATAATTACCTGGGTCTGTCTTATCCCCTTTTTTAAATAATGGCACAACATTTGCAAGCTTCCAGTCTTCAGGGACCCCACGTGTTGTAAATGGTAAATACAAATCGTTCACAAAAAAAAAAGTACTAAATCAATAATGGGATTTTGTTACATACTGAGTGAATGCTCTACATGTTCAGGGTACATTCCTGTTTTGATTAGTGCACATTTGTAATCCCCCTAGTTACTCCAGCAAAACCCTACATTATCTGTAGTGATCGTATTTCATCTACTTCAACAAAAGGCTTGGGGGCCAAAGTTAGAAAAGGATTATTTATTTCACATATTTTTTTAAAGGGCCCCGGTGTTTATCTGCATCTTGGATGACCGGATCTACTTCTGGTATTGGATCTTCTTCTTCAGATCTGCTTGGGTAAAGTCAATTTTCTGCATAGTGATTGGGTCATTTGCAAGACAACCCCAAGCCAAACACGAAAAGATTTCGGGTTTTAAAAATGTCAATTAACCCCAAGTTGATGGGGTCGTATTTCGACTTGGGGTCCTGACATATGCAAGACAAAATGAGTCCAGATGTCACCAACACGATGTAACACACTGGTTAAGAATGATCATAAACATCTGAAAGCCATAATAAAAGCAAAAGGAGGACACATGAAGTACTAAAGCAGGGGTGCTGTTAATTTTGTCAGGAACAAATACTTTAAATGAAATAAGTTTTTTTTTTGTTTTGTTTTATGTAAAGATAATTTGTTAAATAACTAGAAATTGTGTATTTAGTTTACTAAATGCTTATCCTTAATCTGTTACCTTGAATTATGGAATAATAAACGTAGGGTGCCAATACTTTTGTCTGCAACTGTACAATACGGGATATTAACATTACACTATATCTGATCACCAGGGTCATTTTAATTAGACATGGAACTATGAGTCTGTTTTACAGTACAACACAAAGACTTTTCAAATGACTCAGAAGGATAATGTAATCTAATGCTTTAGCACTTAAATCCAGTAGAAAAGGATAACAATGTACTCCAAGTACAAACTTTATATTAACAGCTGTCAAAGGGTTATAAACTTTCAATGATCATTTCCTGAGACTACTTGATGGAATGTCATGCATACATCAACAGGGTTTATATCCATTCTGCTAACTCTCAGTAGCTCAAGAATGTGTCAAAATAGGAAAAATGTTCCCAAGTTCCACCTAATATTGAATTTAATGAACTAAATGCGAAAAAAGAAACACTGGGCATTTTTTCAAGCACTAAAATTTGGTACTGATTTCTTGCTGCACAGCCATGTGCACTTTGCATAAGATTTCTATTGATTCCTGCCAAGATGTGAGTGATACAGGAATGCAAGAATGATATAATGTTCACAAAGCGGGTGCATGTGCAGTAATTGTCCTGTTTAGTTTTCCAAAACTATCCCCTCTACCAATGGTACTGGGGATGTAAACAATGGGTCTGCAGTCTCAAACAATAATAAAAGAAGACACAGTACATACTGTTCCAAGGTGCAAGTGCCCGTGCTCCTGTACCAGGTTGCAGTGATTGACTGTGTAGATGATGAGGGTGCTATTGCTGGCTCTTTTGCTTCAGCTCCCATTGTGCTTGCCTGCCAAAACAAAAACAAGCGTAAGGGCCCAAACTCAAGTAGTTGTGTCCCCTTTGTACTGCCAAACTCCTCCCTGTGATCAGCCTGGCCCCACGCTCTATTCAATCACCACATATAACACAGCTGATCATAATCAGCAGCACTACAGCTATGCCTTTCCATCAATATGGCCATCAATGTACTACATCTTCAAGATTTTACAGTATTTCCATTCTATAATGTTTATGGAGGACCCCCTTGCCACTCATGAAAGGATTACATTTTATTTGGCTTTATGAATGCTATTGTAACAAGCCGGCAACTGTCAACGAGCGTCTTAACCAGTCGGGCTTGTCTGCATTCATGTTTATAAAGCTTTTTAACCTCATATCATCTCGCTGATAGGGACCGAATCCATAATGGAAGTTAATAATCACGATCAAGGCTTGTCTTTCTCTCTTTGTTGAATGTTCTTTCCCAGAGATTTCTTGGTCCAGTATACTACTGATCGAGCATTAGCAGCCTCTTTGATTATTTTATTCAATCTATATCAACAGATTTGCAGTTCTCTTGTGTTTGTGCACAGCATGTGTTATTGGGTCCCTATTCCCTATTCATGGACCCCTGAGCTGTTTATAGAATGTTTTTCCTGTTTTATTAAAGGCTAATTTGGTGGATAAAAACTGTTGTTGGTTTCTTTTTTTAAGTTCATCCATACAAAACACCCCCCTCCCCACCTTCAAAAACAGGGAAGAGGCTCATCCATATGTGCTTAATGTACATTTTAAATATATTTCTTCCTCAATAATATTTCATCATAATTTCTTTAAGTAACCCCCCCCCCCTCACCTGAATCATTCAGACAAGTATACAATAAACACACAAACTCTCAACCTACAGAACAATGTACTGTATATTGTACTAGTGTAAACATTGTTACTAAATGTGCAATAGCTCACATTAAAACATTTTTTATCTTTTATCACCTACTTTAAAAGTAACAGCACATTTGCCTCATCTAAACCACTATTTTGCATTTATTTGCTCAAGTACTCTCAGGTTGCATAACTTATTGTCATGGTCATAAGAATAATAACATAGCAAAGAGCAACCTAGCAAAGAGGTCGTAGCAATTTAAAAGCAAATAAGCTATACAGTGCTCCCTCACAATAACATGGGTCTCTGGGGACACACAATATGAGTGTTGTAACCAAAGAGCATTATAAACGGGGGACGAGGTGGGGGGCTCCGAGGGATACATAACAACAAGCATCTGACTAAATTACAAAATAATATAACTCTCCATCTATAATGCACATATAGTGAAGTAAAGCAATAAATACAATTTTCTGTGAACTAACCATGCATAAAGCATCATGTAATTAACACTATATTTTTTTTTAAAAAAGGTAACATTCCCAAAAAAGTGGACCAGTTTAATTAGAAGTTTTTAAACTATAAATAGTTGGCAGAACAGCAGTCGGGAGTTCAGTTCGAAGCGACAGACAAGCAAACCAAGTGCGAGAAGGAGAGCAGGTCGGGAGAGGATCAGAGGAAATGGGCTCGTCCCAGGTTCGGCTACTGGAGCGGGCTGAGGCGAAGCTGAAGCATCTTGTCTGCCGGAGAAAGCCGCAAAAAAGTAAATACATTAGGAAAGATAGCCATTTAATAGGCCTAATATATATTTGATTATAAAACAAATGCTGAATAAGATGTCTTTGTTATAAAGTGTCAGCGCAGATTTTCTTCAGTTCAGATACTGTATCAAAAGGGAGAGACAGAAACGGAAGTTAGACTGAAAGGTTGTTTACAGTTTGAAAAACACAACTTGCTCTGCTATAATGCTTTTGTAGCTGCTGTTGGCAGACTTCCATTTGAGAGCATTTGAGAGTTTTGTCTGTTTTTATGGGGGCTGCCTGTTATGTCAAACTTGGAAATGTACATATATGCAGTGAACCACTTGTCCAGTTATGATAAAACCCATGTCATACGTAAAACGCAACATCTTTAGCACTCAGTTCATTTAATTTGTTGATTGATATGCAAATTTGCAGACGCACATAGGATACAAAATGATGATTGGCAAAAGAGTGGAAGAAAAAAAAAAAACAGCCTGGTTGGAACAGTGAACAAACCAAGAAGAGAGCTTCCATCATCTGCACAAAACTTGCAACGACAGCTGTACTCCAATACAATTTTGAAAAGCACAATGACTGCGCTACGTTAACTGTTTACAAGTGCAAGCCAAGAAAGAATGTAATTATTCTAAGCTCCCTTCATATGTCAGTTGCCATCGGGACTGTTGACAAGAAAAAAAACGGAGACTGGATTTCTACACAAAGTACAGAGTGGACATTTTAGGCCTTTTATTTAAAGTAAAGCGCTCGCTGTGTTTGGATGTGCACTGTGGCTTTTAGCAAAATTAAATATTTTAAGAACTTTATTTTGTCAGTATAAATAAATATTATGGGGAACTGGGTACAAACTCTTTTATTGATACAGAGAATACTGTTTTTGATGTTTTAATCAAGTCTACTGGGAATATCTAAACCTGTTTGAATATATATAGAAAACGTATACGTTCTTAGTGAAAGATGGTGTTTTAAGGGATACACAGATAGATCATTGGAGAAACGCACAAAACGATTGGCTTCCCATACATAATTTCATATGAAGAAACATATGCAGACTTCATATATGGATGTGCATATACACACCTGTATTATGAATGATAAATTCGAGTGCAGTACTTACAGATCGATGCTTGTGATGCGGTCTGGTTTTGTTTTTTGTACATAAAAATAAATCTTAATGGTTAATTGTTTGTGATATGTCGTAACCAATATACAGAATATCGTATTTATTTCTCTTTTGGTAATATTTGTACAAAGAAAATCTATAATGTAAATATCTGGCGATTACAAACTTAAAATGACAACTCTGATGATGGTTTAAACTGGGAATATTAAATAATAGATATTGTCATATTATTTAAAAAGTGTTATTATAATGATTTAACAAAAATATAATGCACATAAAAATAAATCACAAGACCACGTCTTTGTATTAGCTTAAAGTTAACCGCTATTATTAAATAAAATACAACATGATACAATAAAAAGTGTTATTAATATTATAACAATGTGTTTTTGATTTTAACCACATATAATGTACCTTTAATAAAGATCCTGACAATAGTTTTAAAAGTAAAACAATTTTCTGAATTAAAGTTTACAGACAGAAAATGGAGACAGCTTAACCATGCGTTCAACTTCTAAAATTCGTGCATGCGCAGAAAGGTTCAAAAAGGCAAACGTTAACTTATTTCACAGCTAACTTATTTCCCGTGACACCGGTTCTCACCAGTGGCCAGTTGTTGTATTTTACAATGTACTGGACCAGGCAACCATCTATTCCTTCATTTTGTACAAGGAACACTCCAGGGAAAACATGAGTAGAGAGAGTTCATCTTGAAGCTAGCCACAGAGCTTGGGCAGAAAAATTTAAATCAGAAAACTACAAAGCAGCCGGCAAATGCAGCGCAACCTGGATTCACACACAAGAGAAAACAATGTTTACTTCTGTGTGGATTGTTCTGCTTATGTGTTACTTTGAAGTCTGTTTCCATGAAAGCGCATTGACGTTATATAGTGGGAATTGAGTTGTTTTCTTTGTTTTCTGTTACTTTTATTTTTTTTAATTGTTTTTACAGTTTTGTATGTACAGATATCTGTTTATACACTAGTTTCTTTTGAAGTGTTTCTTTTATTATAGTTTTTCATTTTTTGAAGTAGTGCTTTATATGTGGTAAGTTAGAAAATAAACCCTTTTATGTTTAATTGTTCATTTCAATACAGTGTTTCGACTGTGCAGATATTTGTTATGATGAGCTTGAATAGAACTTTTGAGTTGTATCCAATAGTTTATCTTTCTTTATAAAATGGCTTGGATAAATTAAGTGCTGTGATTGGCTGAACAAGATCACATGACTGTGCGGTAATAATTGTTTTACCGCACAGATGTGACATCATAGACCAACTTACTTACCTGATATTACTACGCCTTAATAGTAACAATTACCAAAACTGTTTCTCTAAAAATGTCAACATACAACTGAAACAGCATTTAATTCACTCAACAATCTGTTTTTTTTATCTTTGTCACTAAGAATTACAGAAAAAAGGGCAAATATGCTGCGGTATTTATTTAGTCAGAGAGCAGAAAGAAAACTCAGAGGCAAACAGTAGCAGTAACACTGTTCAAAAGCTATCTAAGAAATCACCACGCAGTCTCACTCAGCATGTAATATACTGTATACTAAATAATAAAACTGACTAGCAAGTATGCAATGTTTAAACTCGACACAACAAATACATCTCACCACTAACCTACAATTTCAGAAAAATATTTAAAGCAAAATTAAAACAAAATTAAAATCTCCCCTGCTCTCTGCTTACACAACCGTCGGGCTTTTAAACAAGGTCGGGTTCGGCATAGAATTCTCTTGTGCTCGTCGCGGACGGGAAGGACTGCAGCACTGCGCAAACTGACGAGGCGTTTAGTCCACATATCATCTAATGCTAGTTTACAATCTAGGAAAATTATGCTGGTTACCGGTATCGTTGTGAAAACTGCCTCAGAAATTAATTACACTCGGAAGCCCCTCCCTCGAGTGCTAGTGCAGTGTAGTGTTTGGCTGTTCTATGAATCCTGATGTGGGAAATCAGTCTGCTTTCAATTCACAAATATCATTTCATCTCAAAAGTTTTTACTATAAATGGAAGTGTTCAATGTAATGTTTATGGCAATTTAAAAAGTACAAAATATATGTTACAATCAAACAGTCTTTAAAGACTATTTTTTCTCAGTGGAAGGATACATAATATATTTCTTATTTTTTCCTTAAAAAAGCTAGTTTGTGTAATTATTAAAAAAAAAAAAAATGCAGCCATTTTATAAGTGAAATAACCCATTCCAGGGTGTGCGGCAAGACAATCCTTACCGCACTTCCTGGGTGGGTGAAGACCCTGTCGTGGGTTATTTCTTACTTTTAATATTCAGGTTGTTTAAAATGTAACTGTCATAATGACCGCTAACAGCGGCTCTAGGTATGAGTATAACCATGGCAGTTCTAGTGTTAATGCATGATAAATTAAGTTCATATTTAAAATAACATCACTTATTAGGTTAGTCTACAGAACAATAACTTGATATGCTGCATTGTTAAATATGCATGTTACTCTACATCTCTATATGAATACTTGTATTTGTTATTGACTTTTTACTAAGATGCGCAGAGGGTCTTCTAATCATACTTATATGAGTACTTGTTCATTATAAGAATCCTGATTATGAAGACCTAATTTGTTGCCTATCTGCAACTCTCGGATTCATCTTGCACTGACTTGCTCTCTATGTGACAAGGAACTGATGTAATGCATTATTTACATAGAAAAGTGCGACAAATAACAAGTAAAAATGACTAATCCTAATGGATACTGGTATGATGAAAGTACTCGGCACACGCTGAACTTTTTATTTCCAGAGATCAAATTTTTATAATAAAATGGTGCTTCGCTTCAGCCATCAAACCACCCAGTTGGCCAACAATCCCCACTGAATGCTTTGATTCTTTATCATTATTATTTAAGCAACATAAACACTACAGTCTGCTTTTTTTGTATAAACAAAGTGCAATGCAATGTTATTTAGTTAGCTCTGATTGTTTGAGTGCAGGGCATGAATGCTCACTTGAAATATAAGTTTTAAACATTTTTCCCCCCAAGTGTTTTTCAAGGATAAATGTCAGAGGCTTTTCATAAGTGTGCATTTCCTTTTTGCAAGTTGGAAAACAAATCAAGCCTGACATGAGTTAGGTCCAGTTAAATATGTATTTGTAGACATTATTTTTGTCATACAGAGTATGGAACTCATTCATATCCTTTGCAAAAAAACATATTTGTCCAAGCATTTAATGTAAGCTGGATAAGTGCCATCAATCTTTTACTGAATTCAGACTTCTTTTTCACATTTACATTGTATCAAAAGCCAAGTGTAAACTCCCCAAACGATATTCTATTCATGTGATTCATACAACCCAGACTCTCACCAGTAAATTATACCTTGCTCAGATCCCTGATAATTTCTCCAACTTGTCTTTACAATACATCTTTGCAGCTGATTTCTTCAAATCAGCTTCTGGAAGGGATTTTGTGATACTGCAAATAAAAATCTCCTGTAATAATCTTAAGAAAAGTGTTTTTCTGAGGCTGTTGTGTACTGCTTTGCTGTGTCTAAACTTATGTGAAACTGGCTGAAAGTGAAAAGGTAGTGGGAGAGAAATCGTATCAGACCCATTTCAGCCCTATGTTCTTACCTGCTAAATTGTTTTTGACAGGCCTGCTGACCTTCACACTGTCATTAGAGAAAGAAATGTGCACAGACAAAAATGAGCCAGGTGTCATAATGGTTGCTGCAGATGGTAGGTAAACTTTAATATGTTTGAGACCAAGCAATAACTGAATTATACCTTGGTATGAAAAATATGACCTGCCTTTTCAGTTGGTTTTCTTTTTCTGCTCTAGCTCTTGTTTCAAGGTAAAACCTATACCCTTTTATAATTAATAGAGGGGAGAGGAAAGAAAAAAGAAAAATAGGGGAAAAATAACCCCATAACATAGTCAGTTAACCCCTTGTATGTTCTATTAAGAGATATTATGCACTCATCCCATATGTGTCCACAATACTGCCCACACATTACAGTAGCAGATTGCTGTAATATTGCTAACATTGTGACTTTTTGGTGGGGGTGCACATGCAGATGTGTATCACTCTACTTCCAAATGTTTCATTTAAATACGGGCTATAGCAGATTGAGATGTACAAAGGCAACTCTAAGGAGAACTGTTCCAGTTTATATTCTTGTCAAGTTGTTTTCAGACAACTGGTGAATTTCAGTAGTTTTGCAGTCTCTTCTTTATACATGTAACCAAGGACTTTTATTTTAGCAGTAAGACATGACAATTAATTAACAAGTACTAACTAAATGTAAATCTATCAATAGCAACGTCGTGTTATTATTAACCAGGTCACTGCAGGAGACAAAAATTCATCACCTAAGGTATGAATGTATGTACTTGCAGCCAGTTGTGTCTGTATAATAATAATAATAATAATAATAATAATAATAATAATAATAATAATAATAATTAATAATAATAAAATTTTTCACATTTGTGCATACACGTTTGCTTTGACTGCAATGCTGACCAGGTTCAATAGCTCCTCAATCAGGAGTTAATGAATACAGGCTTTGGCTTGTCTTTGGTTATATATATTTTACTAATACATATAATATATATATATATATAGAAATTTTATTATATATATATTTTTTTTTTTTTTTATTGAAAATTCAAGAAAATCTTTGAGTACTTTGCTACCAGCATATCTCTCATTTGCTGGCATTCCTGTAATGTCTGTCATTCTACATCAGACAGTCTGGACCTGGAATTTCACAGTGTCTAGTCAGCGAATATCTGATATCCAGCTTCCCCCCCCCCCCCCCCCCCCCCCCCCCCCCCCCCCCCCCCCACCACTTGGACCTATAAAAATAAATAATGAATAATACAAAAATACAAACCTAGCAGAACTGTAGTTTGTCCTTACAATTCATTGTAAATTGTCATTCATGCTTGTCTTCCTACCGATCAGGAGTTTGTTTCCCCCAATCTTCCAGATGTATTTCTAGGCAATCTTGACCTCGCATGTACCTGCTGCTGTCACTGCTGCTTTCCCTCCTGTTGCAGCTGCACTGTTTGTTCATCCTACCCTCACAATATCTGTTGCACACTGTACCTGCCATCCTATCATGCTATGTTCATTATCCTGATTCCACAACATTACTGGAAATACCGACTTTCCTTTAATCTCTGCAAAATGTTATTAACAGTATCAAAACACGATTAAGTGTCTGGAAAAACTAAAGCGTTGCCCCTTCACCAGCATGTGTTCTTGTCTTTTCTCTTGTGCTAATTTAAGAATAGATTTTAAAGATCTAGGAACTGTTCACTCTCTCCTCCAAAGATAAATTGATAAAAGATTCATGATAGGTCCCTTTTGATTCCTGTAAGATCAGTCAGATCAAAAAAACAATCTGTAAATATTCAGGAAAAAAAAAAAAAAACATACCATTGATCTGTCTTTGTTTAAAATTGCAGGTAACCCATCACAGTGATGAGTAATAAGGGTGTGGATGGTTAAGCCGATGTGCAATACAATACAAATAGTTGTTGTTTTATTATTTAAGTTCTATTGAAATAATAGATCACCATTTTTCATAGCAATAAAAGTGTTTTTTTTTTTTTTTTTTTTTTTTTAAATAAAGCAAAAATTAATTTAAAAACTGTCCAAACTGCTTACTTTAGGGCTAAGAATGAAAACTCTGCACAAAAAAGCCTTTTTTTTTTACATGAAATTGCCAAAATAAATGGACTGTTAATCAAGTTAGTATATATCCATATACAGTGGCTTGCAAAAGTATTCAGACCCCTGACCAATTCTCTCATATTACTAAATTACAAATGGTACATTGAAATTTTGTTCTGTTGATATTTTATTTTTAAACACTTAAACTCAGAATCAATTATTGTCAGGTGACATTGGTTTTATGCTGGGAAATATTTTTAAGAAAAAAAAAAAACTGAAATATCTTGCTTGCATAAGTATTCAACCCCTGTGCTGTGGAAGCTCCCAGTTTGCACCGATGAAAGAAATTGCCCTATCGAGGACACAATTACCTTACCATTGGCCTCCACCTGTGAACCATTAAAGTTGCTGTCACATTTTCTGGATAAAAACCCCACTGTTGAAGGATCATTTAAGGCTGTGAATCTGAAGGAAAATGAAGATCAAAGAGCATTCTACAGAAGTTAGAGATAGTAATACAAATGCATAGATTAGAGAAAGGGTACAAAATAATATACAAATGTTTGGATATCCCAGTGAGCACAGTTGGATCAATAATCAGGGAGTGGAAGCTGCATCACACCACCCAGGCACAGCCAAGAAAAGGCCGTCCCTCAAAACTCAACGCTCAAACAAGAAGGAGACTTGTGAGAGAAGCCACAAAGAGGCCAACAATCACTTTGAAGGAGCTACCGAGTTCAGTGGCTAGGAGTGGAGTAATGGTGCACCAGTCAATCATATCAGAGCTCTGCATAACACTGGTCTGTATAGGAGGGTGGCAAGAAAGAAGCTGTTACTCATAAAGTACCATCTGAAAGCACGTCTGGAGTTTGCCAGAAAGCATGAGAGTGACCCAGCTGTGATGTGGGAAAAGGTTTTGCGGTCAGATGAGACCAAGATAGAGCTTTTTGGCCAAAACTCAAAGCGCTATGTGTGGCACAAACCTAACACTGCCCATGCCTCAAGACACACCATCCCTACAGTGAAGTATGGTGGTGGCAGCATCATGCTGTGGGGATGCTTCTCATCAGCAGGGACTGGGCATCTTGTTACAATTGAAGGAAGAATGGATGGAGCAAAATACAGGAAATTACTGCAAGAGAATCTGCTTCAGTCTGCTAAAAAACTGAAGCTTAGGATGAAATTTACCTTTCAGAGGGACAATGATCCTAAGCACAAGGCCAAAGCAACATTGGAATGGCTCAAGAACAAAAAGGTGAATGTCCTACAGTGGCCCAGTCAAAGTCCTGATCTCAATCCCATTGAGAATCTGTGGCTCTATTTGAAAATTGCGGTCCACAAGCATTGTCCAACCAACCTGAACAACCTGGAGCAAATCTGCCAAGAAGAATGGGCCAAAATCACTCCGACACTGTGTGCAAAGCAAGTACATACTTACCCCAAAAGACTTAAAGCTGTTATTGCAGCAAAATGTGGCTCTACCAAATATTAATGTGTGGGGGTTAAATACTTATGCAAGCAAGATATTTTAGTTTTTTATTTTTCTTAAAAATATTTCCCAACATAAAACCAATGTCACCTTACAATAATTGATTTTGAGTTTAAGTGTTTTAAAATAAAATATCGAACAGAACGAAAGTTCAATGTACCATTTGTAATTCAGTAATATGAGAAAATTGGTCAGGGGTCTGAATACTTTTGCAAGCCACTGTATATATTTGTGGCAAATATCATGGGTACCCCATGACCAGACTATACTTTACCATGATATCCTTTGGGAACTCCAGGGTACCCCATGACCAGACTACTTTCCCACAAAATCCATTGGGAACCCCAGGGTACCACATGACCAGACTATACTTTCCCATGAAATCCCTTGGGAACCCCAGGGTACCCCATGACCAGACTATACTTTCTCATGACATTCCTTGGGAACCCCATGGTACCCCATGACCAGACTATACTTTCCCATGATATGCCTTGTGAACCCCAGGGTACCCCATGACCAGACTATACTATCCCATGTAATCCCTTGGGAACCCCAGGGTACAAATAAAATTGGATTATTTTCATTTTTTAAATTATATAAACAGCTTGTACCCCTCTCAGTTCTTTAATCCCGCTCTTTCTCCTGTCTGTCTTAAGAAAGGTGATAGGACTTTATGCCATACTCTGCTGTCTTTATTAGTTCTTAATTGACACAATCACAAAATGATCAACATGCACTACACAGAAACACACACACACTGATTTAAAATTCTGTTTTAAGCAAATAAAGAAGTATGAAGAAGATGTTAACCTTTTTACCTTGACATCATCTTTGTTAACACAATAATATAAAAAAAGAAGTTACAGTACCCTGCAGTAAGACTGGGATGTTTGGTAAAAGGTTGTAATCCTAAAATCAAAAGAACACCAGAACCTAGTTCTTTTGCTTTTGAGTGCACATCTGTTCCATTGACATTTATGTGTTTAAGGAACACCTTTGGCATTCTAGAACAAATGTTTGATTTGGAGAAAAAAGTAATGTTCTACAATCATGTTGGTGAAAAATAAACTGTGCAGCTTAAGACCCAAAGGATTGGAGGAGAATTTGTGTACATTGAATAATGCATGATCAAAAACATAACCTTCACCACCACCCCAGAAAGGAGCCTGCATAGGTACAGCGCAAACCATAAAAACTACATAGTTTGAATATTTTCAAAATAAACAAATCAATCTATATGAGAAGAGCAACCAAGAAAGAACAGATTGGGTCATGCTACTGAATGACTGATCAATTTGTACAGACCCAAAGGACAACAGAAATGTCCTAGCCTCCCTGTCCTTTATGTTAGCTTTCTGATTACATTTATGAAATCAGTTAATGCATGCCTGCCAGAAATAAACAAATAAAGTTTGTGTTCATTTTGAAGCACTTTATTATATATATATATATATATATATATATATATATATATATATAATATATATTATATATATATATATATATATATATATAACCTACATTCTGAAAACAAAAAGTTTAGCCATAGAGAAAACAAGCACAGGTTTGACATAATCTGGTTAGATAGATAGATAGATAGATAGATAGATAGATAGATAGATAGATAGATAGATAGATAGATAGATAGATAGATAGATAGATAGATAGATAGATAGATGTCTTTTTTTAAATAAACCCACTACTTTTCATTATCCTGAAAGTTTTCAAAAAAGATTGCAACACATAACACAACTGAAATAACAGCCGTGTCAAATGTTGTGAAAACTTTTTTTCATCGTAATAAAATTGTCGGAACAATTTCATTTCAATGAGATTGTGCTTCAGGATCCTTGTCTCCTAAGTCATGCTTATTTGAACCACAGGAACTTGCTGTATGCTGTGTGTATTTTTCAAGATGTCACAGTAAAAAAACTATATATTAGATAAAAACAAACAAAATAACACTGATTTGTATATGAGTCCATCATCAGGGAATCTCACGATGTGAGATATTCTGGAGCTGGCCAATGTACCAGCAAAAAGAAAATCGATCAGGTTTCGGCCAGCAAATCATTGCAGTTGAAAAAAATTAAAGGACATTAATGGATATAGGGCTGCAAGACTGAAAATTGTGTGGAATGGTGCTATCATGCCCATTACAGTACTGTGGGTACAGGCTTAAAGGTATGCTGGTGTTGGGTTGGGAACTTTTATATAGAGCATATTGGACCCTGTCCTGCATGGCTGGATTGGATCATTGGGGACCCATATTGCTTTTGCTTCAATTATCATTGTTTCAAAGGAAATTATGACATTGTAGAAGTTTTCTAAAGGGAAGGTCTTAAAATGACATTGGGTGTGCAAGAAAAATGATGGAAGAGCCCAGTTTAATTACATAGCTATCAATACTACAATAGAGTCTGAAAATACCTGATGACTCCCGTCCACCTGGACCTGCTTGTAGACTGCACATCTGTAATCAGTGTCACTGATTCAAAAGCTTTAACAGGTAACTTAGACCAAAATCAATCACAAGTTAAAAAGTAAATGGGACCAAGGCCATAATGGATTCCAAAGCGATTCATTCAAAATGTATGTTGTAGAAAAGCTAGTGATTAGCTTGCGATTAAGAGAGAGCATCATAATCTGTTTTTTTTTACCAAATAAAGTTAACACTCCTCAATGGATAATACATATTACCATACAATATTCAGCATACACCATGCAAAGAACATGCATACATTGCATGTTAATGAAAATTAATACACAAATTAAAATAAACAACAAGACAACAACTCAAGAATTATTTAGCTCAAATGAAAAAGGAAATACCCATCCTCTCACGCAGGGAACCCATACAAAGCAATATTTTCTAAAACCTGATTCCTCTCTATTTTAGTCTTATTGGGAGGTTAGATTTTAATTGTATTATTATTATTCCTCTCCCCACTAGTTTTTTATATAAGGTTTCATACCCCAGCTCACATTGCAGGATTAACAGGGATACTCTATATGCCCTAATTATGAACTTTAAACTCAGGAACAAGAAAATAAACGGAAAAATCCAGCTTATGTCTCAAGCCAGGATTCAGTGTCCATAACGTTTCTTTTCTATGTAGCTTTCTGTTTGAGGAATTGTTACTTTTCCTTAAGTTTTATATTCATTCAATTCCAATGAAAATACATGAATATTCCTTCATCCAATTGCTATTGTGTCACATCAAACTTTGATGACTGCCTTTGACTGGCCTTATTAGTTCTCATTCATTAGAGAACTTGGAGAACTCCACACTTGGAGAATGCTCATTTAGCTTCATGGCTCTGACTCTTTGGAACTCTCTCCCAGCTTTAGTGCATGATGCCCCCACCATTGCTCGCTTTAAATCAGCTCTCAAGACCCACCTGTTCCCTCATGCTTTCCATACTCTTTAAGCCTCTGCTGTGTTGCTGCTACTATTTCATGTATTATGCACTTTCCATTGTATTTAATGTACTATTTCATGTTTTATGCTAATATCATGTAGCATGTATGCAGTGTTGTGATGGGGGTTTGTAGGTGTAGTGCTTGTGGGACCGGAAGTGACGACACAGAGGCAGGAAATGAGGTGCAACCTGCGCACCAGCAAGGCAGGGCTGGGCAGGGTTTTAATAATCCACAAAAACACTAACAAAAAGGTGGTATTTCACAAAACAAACAAAAGAAACCCCCGGAAATACCAGCAATGGTAATCCCGGGTTAGAAAACAAATGAATAAGCAAAACAGTCCCGAACACAATAAACCAAAACATGTAAGGTTCACAACCATTCCAGCTGTCACCACATTGGTGGTGGCGCTGTGATGAAGTCTGGTCTCCTCCAGCTCTGTCTATGGCTCACAACAGCGTTCAGTGTCCTGGGACGGGAGGGAAAGGGTCCGGGTGTGCTCGCAAGGGTCCACCAGGGTTGGGAAAGAGAGGGGAAGCTAGGAGGAATTCTAGACAGGCAGCCGCCTGTCCAGCGCTCTGGAAAACAATCACACACAATAGTAACACATGTTCCAGCAGCACAGCTTCTTCCAGTTTGCTACCCCAGGACAGAGAGAGGGAGCAGGGGAAGAGGCGCTGCTTAAATAGGGCTGAGCCCTGCCCCTGCCTTTGATTGCCTGGCCATGCTGAGTCATGCTGCTCAACATGGCCGCTGCCTGGCCAGCACTGCTACTGCTGGTGGCTCTCCAGCACTGCCAGTGGTCGGGAGGGCACGTCGCAGCACCCCACAGCACTCTCCCTGTGACAACTCTCCACTATATTTAATGTATTATGCTTTTTTTTTTCTTCTGTATAGCATGTATTATGCATTTCTCTGTATTTAAAGTATTATGGGTTTTCTTGTTACTTCTTTGTAATGGTGGTCCATTATGAGAGGCACTATATAAGATAAAGATTGCTTGATTCATGCCTTAAAAACTGTATATTCTATCAATATCTAGTTGTATTAAACTGTGTTTTTTCCACATCTAATACAATGCTATATCTTAAGGAGCCAGCTGTTTAAAGGTCAGGTTGCACGCATTTTGGAATGATGGAATGAATGATTTGGCAGTATCCACATCAAACAATAAAGATATTTAAAGAAAAATACAGTACATAACCAGTATACAAATGTTATTCAAAGCTATTTACTCTATAAATTACTCTGAATGATCAAAATACTGATTTCCCCAAAGTGTGTCTGAATCACATGTGGAAATGTAAAATGAAATGCAGAAGGAGGGATGAATAATTAGTTTGTTACAGAAAAATGGCTAGAGATTAGTGAATTTTGCTTCTCGTCTTTTAAAAGTAAGTATTATGATTCTTATTCATATGACAGTGTGCTATCACATTTCATTTTGACAGTAATTGGCATTTTGTATGTCTTACTGTCACTAGGAACTATAAGAGCTTTATTACTGAAAACAGGAACACTGTAGTCTAACTTGGACAGTGTGAATCATCTTATGCACTGTAAAAAATTGAACCTACAACAAACAAATTTATGCAAAACACCTCACCAGCAAAGCAATTATCGCTTAGTCATGGGAATTGCCAGGAGATGGGTTAAGGTTTATTTCATTTTTTTACATTATCAGGATACCTTTAAGAGTAAGAAGTACATGTTACATGTTGATGTTATTTTCACGACACTTCGGCTGTGCCTTAATGTGACCCTACCTTATGAATACAAGGCATCTAATACCATAGATTTCCCTACCTGCTTAAAAAATAAATGAAGGGGCCTGCTAATGTAATGATTTCCCTATTGGAAAAGCCTCCCCAGATGGCTGGTGTAAAACTGACAACACTACAGTATTACAAGCAGAGCTCTGTTTATTTGCACAATACGACATAGCTGCACTTTACAAGAACAGTCTTGGAATTTACTTAGAATTACAATTTTGCTTTGCTTAGGCCTGTACTCCAGACAAGCTCATCTGTGCACCCAGTCCTCTCGCTTCTATTCCCACTTGGGCACTGGACCAATGGTTACAGCATGAGTGGTGCTACACCCAAGCATGCCTCAAGATCCTTAAACTACACCAGTGCTGCTGATATATCTTTGTACAAATATTTTTATCACATTAAAACAAATAAATAAATAAAATAAACACACATCACAGGTCCTCAGAGTTTAAACTCAAAATTCCATAATAGCACCAACATAACTAAAAAAATCTCAGATGCCTAAACTAAAGTGTTATCAATTTTATGTTTTGAGACATATGCAGCTTTAACTCCCCTGTAATAAATTAACTGATTTACAGCTTATGCAGGTTCTCTAGTTGCAATGCCTTCTGCCTTTTTGTTATTAAACCCCCTTTAACAATAGAGATTAGTCAAAAACAATAAACAACTTTCGAGGTTGTATTGAATTCATCAAAATAGATTTCAAAACTACTTATTTAAATGGCTATGAATTACCCTATTAAATGAGGTACTCATCCTCAAAAATTAAAACAGATAAACTTGGAAAATAGCTTTCTTCTATGTAGCATAAATGACAGTGTTGAATACTTATTAATACATTTGAATATAATGAAAATGGCAGCATTACTACTGCTTGTCCCTGATGTCTTATATTATGTTATGTTGTATTCAGTAGTGATACGCGATACATTTAAGTACCTAATTATTGTTGATATGATAAAATATTTTGAAAGAAAAAAAGTTATTAAAAATATAATCTTCATTGTGCCAGTGAATTGCTTGTATCCAAATTGCATACTGCAATTCTACAGATTTATTGGAGTAAAGAACATTATTAGTTTAGTAAGCATAGAAAACCTGTAATGTCAATGAAAAAAGGAACATTTTTCTAAACAATATTCTACCAGACACTGAAAATGTTTTCTAGTTTTATTCAGTGCATATGATGTGAAGTGTTTTTGCCGATGCATGTTGTTATTACATACAAACAATCAGTTTATTTGAAAGAAACTAAGTAGCTGAATGTAAGGACATGAAATTTGTTTTACTTTTGAACAAAGACATTTTCTTTAGCAAGGAAGGGCCTGTGCAGAAAATTGTACAACTACAAACCTGTGCTCCCCTGACAGTGACTCACTCTGCATAACGATATGGTCATGCCTTTTTGGGGTCATGCCTTCTTGGGAACCCCTATTTCTTGTTCTCTTTGTTTGTGATTTCCAGCTGTTCTTGTAAAGCGGTGAATGTAAATGGTTTAAATGACTGGCCATGCTGAAAAAATGTAGAAAGACTGGTGTAGGTCTTGAGGCACAGTTTTTGCAGGCATGTGTTGGAAAAATCTGGTGGAAATGGATTGCCCCTTTTTCTGCAATGTATTGAATGTTGAATTTGGAAGAGCAGATAATCTACACTGTTAATAGCTTAGTAATTTCATCTTTTTACACATAATGCAAAGCAACCCATTAGAACAATCACAGGTATCCAATAGGTATCGCATAGTTTATCATTATATTACACCCTGTAGCAGGGTGGTCAAAAAGTCCTGCAAATATGAAAGGGGGCAGGGAAAAGCACCGCTGAAAATGTATTTGATTATTTCTGAGCAGGTGTTTTACTATTTAAAAGAAATGTATTGTTTATGTTTACTCTAGAATTGGGTACCCCTCTGCCCCTGTGTCTAAGGATTTATTTATGTGTGTTTATATAGTGCCTATAGAAAGTCTACACCCCCTTCAACTTTATTTTCACATTTTGTTGTGTCAGTGCCTCAGAGTTTCATGCATTTAAATGAGGATTTTTTTCCACTTATCTACACACCAAACTCCACACTGTTACGGGGAAAAAAGTTTTTTATTGAGAAAAAAAATATATATATATATATATATATATATATATATATATATATATATATATATTAAAAATACAAAACTGAAAGATCATAATTGGATAAGTATCCACCCTCCTGAGTTAATACTTGGTGGAAGCTCCTTTGGCAGCATTTACAGCTGTGAGTCTGTTGGGATAGGTCTCTACCAACTTTGGACACCTAGATTTGACAATATTTGACCATTTTTCTTTACAAAGCTGTTCAAGCTCTGTCAAATTCCTTGTGGAATGTTGATGGACAGCAATCTTCAAGTCATGCACAAATGTTCGATTGGATTTAGATCGGGGCTCTGACTCGGCCACTCAAGGACATTTACCTTTTTGTTCCATAGTCACTCCAGTGTAGCTTTGGCTGTGTGCTTTGGGTTGTTATCATGCTGAAAGGCGAACTTCTGTTCCTTTTTTGCAGAGGGCAGCAGGTTTTCCTCAAGGATGTCTCTGTACTTTGCTCCATTCATTTTCCCTTCTATCCTGACAAGTGCCCCAGTTCCTGTCGACGAGAAACATTCCCATAACATGATGCTGCTTTTTTTGCATACTTCAAATGGGATTCAAGGTGGGCTATCTTGAATAATGGCTTCCTTCTTGCCCCCCTACCATACAGGCCAGATTTGTGGAGTGCTTGGGATATTGTTGTCACATGCACACTTTGACCAGTCTTGGCCATAAAAGCCAGTAGCTCTTGTAAAGGCTTTGAAATGCACTACCCAGCAGAGGGAACCTACACAAACTGCTGAATTTATCCTGAAGTCATGTGAATCACTACAATTTAACACAGTTGGAGGCCACTTAACTTGGTGTGTGATTTTGAAGGCGATTGGTTACACCTGAGCTAAGTTAGGATTGCTATTACAAGGTGGGGTGGACACATATCCAACCAAGCTATTTCAGTTTTTATTTTTAATTAATTTTCTACAAATTTCTATAAAAAAAATAATATATATATATATAATATATATATATATATATATATATATATATATATATTAATATATATATATATATATATATATATATATATATATATTATATAAATTTAGTCATCAGTGTCATCCAGGGAAGTATTTTCACAGTTTTCACAAACTGCAGATAGGATCTTGAATTGCAAAGATGAAGTTGGAACGATAACTCAGGGATGAAAAGTGAAAAGTGCATTCAATAAAAGGGTTACTCCCATGGCAAGCTGTCAACATGCAAAAATGTTTTTCACTTCACTCTTTGCCTCAGAATTATAGCACTTTTTCTATGTGAGAAGATAAAAAGCCATAAAATATACATTCTTTCATTCATGGAAATATCTCTATGTGTGCTCAATACCTTTCTCTTTTGTTTATGCTGCCCTCGTTATTGGTCAAAGTGCTGTGAATATTGTACTTGATATATATCTTGTATATTGGAAATGTAACAATAATAGTTTGATTAAAAAAAAAAAAAAAAAAAAAAAAAAACTGTGAGCCACCCAACACTGAAACCTTAGAGAAGGAGAAATGAGAATTTTATCCAGAACATGATTAAATTTAAAAAAAATACAAAAAGAGAGATGATACTCCTGAGGGTGCTCTTCTACCTTTAGACAACTAAGGAGAACCCCTCATTTCTAATCCTAATAAACCCTAAAGGCCTGGTCACAAGGGCAACTTTTGTCGAAGTCATTTTTGTCGAAGACTTTTGTTTGAACTCATTTGCTGCCTGCATGTTTCCTTGCAGTTTGCAGTGGTCACACAAGAGACAAGCCTGTAGTAGACAAGCTAGTAACACACAGGCAACGATGTAATACAACCCAATCATAATGCAAGTTTTCTCACAAGACATAAACATGCTGCGAAGGAAGACTACAAAAAATGTACTAATTACATTATAACAAACCTGTAGTTCCATCTTAATTAAATAAAAGCTGTACATTCGTAGAATTATTTAGTTAGGTCTATATTTTTAATATAAATATATCAGTATTAATTATTCTAAACAATGTTTTCAATTCTGTACTTTTAATTCTAGGCTTTCAAGAGCAAGAAGGCAGACGAGAGATTTTTTAAAAATAAATTTCACTTTGTTTTCTGTTCAAATGAAAGGTGTTATGATTGAAGTTAATGTAGGAATGACAGGCATACTGCATACATGGCAAATTAATTTTAAATAAAACATATTTTAAAAAATACCCTACACACGTATTTTATTATTGTAGAATTGTATCCATAACTTAAATATGTTATTGTAATGGTGGACCTTAATATTCGCTTATCCACATACAGACTGTATTGCATATCTACTACATATTAATTGGATGAAATGCAGAAATCAGAATGTATCATATACCCTGTCTGTCTGACGATATGGTCTAGCCTTATCATCATGTGACACTACTATCAAATTTAGATAGTTTCAAATAGAACATCGTCCTGTGTGGGACACATGTCGGCGCGTGTTTCCAGTGTGTCACTGGGGTGTTGACCAAGGTCACACGAGGCGACAAGCCGGCAACATCTGTCACCCCCTTGTTGCTGTCGACAAAGGTTGCCTGTGTGACCAGGCCTTTACAATTAACACCTTCACACACAGACACACACCAAGTGCACTCCAGTCTCAACACTAATGTACGAACCAGCCCTTTAATAAAAACCTGTGAATCACTAAGACATTGTTTATTGCCTAATCAACCAAAACTGTCAATAAACATATGTAAACAATTTATATTACATTTCCTCTTTAGCACCTCAATTTGCTCAATTAAAGTAATAATTACATTTTGTTACATTTGTTAAAATAACGTTTTTATTTTAGCTTTTATGTAATCGGGTTGTTGAAAATCAGAGTCATGCTGTATATGTTATGCACATTCGTATATGTTATGCACATTCGTCCGAAGTTGTGAGTTGTGTCCTATGAAGATTCAGTAGGTCAGTGATGTATTTATTTATTTTTTTACATTTAATGTGTCCACTACCTCTTATCAGATCTGGAAAAAATAAATAAATAAAAAAGCAAGGTACTGGAGGCTACCGAAATGTAAATTTGCTGCACTTCTACAAGAATCTCAGAGGGAGTCGGGGCATTATAGATGAACATTGTCACGTTCATCAGTGTGTGTAAAACACTACAGTACGCACTACATTTACTATTTACCATTTCCAAAAAGCACATACAGTGTTTTCGCTGTCTATGCCAGTCATGTACTGTGCGTGTTAACCGAATTAAAAAAATCGTGTTTCATCTTTTTAACCAGTACAGTTATTTTATTAATCCCTTGCATTCTTGTTTTCTTTTATTTAACATGTTTAACCTTGACAGTTATGTGAAGTGACAGCAAAAAGTGAAACTGAATTCCCAAACGTGTGATATATTTTTTTGTCTGTAACTGAATCCATTCTGCCCAGCTAAGAGCTGAATTTACTGCTTTAAACATATTGTAGAGATCTGTTCCACAGGCAGCCGCATCACCCAGGGGCGAGGCAATCCACACGCAGGCAGAGGGCGGGAGCGAACATGGGACCACTCACACTGAAGCATAGCACCGATACCGCTGTACAAAAGAGTCGGTTCCTTTGCAAGGAGCGTAGAAGGCAGAGAGTAGAAGGCTCGATAGCAAAGAACTGTTTCTACATTTTTTTTTTTTTTTTTGATTGTGAAATTTATCAATCATAATCAACAATCAGCATTGTATCTAAAATTGATTTCAACATAAGGACGTGTCTTATTTTATTAATGAATAATTATTATATTTCAGTTCTCAACACTATCATGTAGATAGGGAATGGGGTATTGAGATCATAAGAAGCCTAGATTTGCTCATAACACAGTTTGACAAGCAAAGGGAGACCTAATTGTATCATAGGAGATATTGCACATTCCTTTTCACAAAGATACAAATTAGGGCAGGATTTACATGAAGCACACAGAAGGGAGTGGGTAAAAGTGGGACCAAGTTAAAACTGCCCGAATTGCCACTAAAACAATATGAATCCTATTTAAAATGATATCACATGATTATCCCTAAATATTAAAATCCATTATCATTGTATGAGTTTTCATACGCTTTTAATCTTGTGGTACAGTTTGTAAGATGTTTTGCATTGCTTTATTGGAGCCCACTTGTACAGTAGCTAAAGCAATTTAATTTGACGAGTTGATTCACAGTAGGAGGAGGGGAATGCATGTTTTGGAGTGGTTGGCACAGAACGAATGGAAGAAAATCTACATCTCTCCAGTGTTCTACTTTGATGTAGAAAACTTGGTGATTTAATGGGGGAGATTAAAAAAATATGCACTAGCTTTTGTTATCTCTCTTTTCATGCCAGGTTACGCAAATTATGACACAACCTTACAGTAAAAGCATGAATGCAAAAGTAGGCTAGTTTTGATGTGATCTTAAAATAAAACAGTTTTCCTGTATTTCATGTTTACATCTTCTGCAAAGGCCCTGTCTGCTTTATTGATCTTAAAGATTACATTGTTTCCATGGAAATTAATATAGATGTTCAAAATCCTATGCTGTGAGCAAATGCTCTGTAAATGTACACCATGTAGACACAGAAGTTTGTACAATGGGAAGATAAAAATGATTGCAAATTTGCAAGGATGACTCATCTATAATGTCAAGTAAATGCTATGGAGAGGTTCTCTACACACTCAAAGTTCAGTAAATGTGTGAACAAAGTGAGTGAGAAATAAACGAATTAGAGTAATTGCTTCATTTAATTGCTAATCTTAGGTATTTTTTTTTTTAAACCAGCACAAATATCTCCTGGCATGACATCACCTAGAAGCACGTCAATATGAATAACTAGGCCATCCATCACACCTGAAACACAGCACCATCGTATCTTAGAACCCAGAAGTTGTCTGCAAATGCCCAATTAAAAATAGTTAAAAGTGGAAATTATTATTGTTCAAAACACAGATCAACCTACGAGGATTAGTGTTGCAGCAGTGAGCTTGCTGTGCAGAGCACCTTTTTATTTGACCAGAATATTTACAAGGAAATCTTATCATTATAGTCATTTTTATATAGCACTTTTCATAGAGGTTAATTGACTTGCTCAGGGTCACACAATGAGTCAGTGGTTGAGCTGGAGATTTGAGTCAGGGACCTCATGGGTATAAGCCTGTTTCTTTAACCACTGGACCACACAGCCTCCTAATGTCTATGTGTTAATTGTATTCTTCCAATTATATAAACATGTCGTTTTCAATACCTAATAGTTTAATTGTCTTCATTAATAATCTATATCTATAACGTTTTGTTCTACAGCACTGGGTATGTAAAAAAAAAAAAAAAAAAAAAAAAAAAAAACGTAGACGTAGCAAATCTATTAAATTATTACTTTTCACAAGTTTTTACAAATGAGGATACGGGCAACATGCCCCACATGTCGACCTGTTCCTATCCAGTTTTCAATATCTTTAGCATAATGAGGCAGAGGTGTTAAAGGGACTAGGAGCTCTTAAAATAAACAAATCGCCTGGGCCAGATGAGATCCTCCCAATAGTACTCAAAGAAATGATAGAAGTTATTTACAAACCGTTAACCAAGATCATGCAACAGTCTCTTAACACAGGTAATACCGATCCAAACAAAAGGAGACAAAACCAAACCAGGTAACTACAGACCAATAAGCCTGACTTCTATTATATGTAAACTTATGGAAACTATACCAAGCTCCAAAATGGAAAATGACCTATATGGTAACAGTATTCTGGGAGACAGACAGCATGGTTTTAGAAAAGGGAGATCGTGTCTAATTAACCTGCTTGATTTTACTGAGGATGCAACATCGACAATGGATAACTGCAAAGCATATGACATAGTTTATTTAGATTTCCAGAAAGCTTTTGACAAAGTCCTGCATAAAAGATTAATTTTCAAACTGAACACAGTAGGGATTCAAGGAAATGCATGCACATAGATTTGAGAAACCACAAAATGGAGGAAGGTAACAAGTGGAGTATTGGGTCCTCTGCTATTCCTAATCTACATTAATGATTTAGATCCTGGTATAGTAAGAAAACTTGTTAAATTTGCAGACGACACAAAAGTAGGAGGAGTGGCAAATACTGTCGTAGCAGCAAAGGTCATTCAAAATGATCTAGACAAGATTCAGAACTCGGCAGACACATGGCAAATGACATTTAATAGAGAAAAGTGTAAGGTACTGCACGCAGGAAATAAAAATGTACATTATAAATATCATATGGGAGATACTGAAATTGGAGAAGAAATCTATGAAAAAGACCTAGGAGTTTTTGTTGACTCAGAAATGTCTTCATCTAGACAATGTTGGGGATGCTATAAAAAAGGCCAACAAGATACTTGGATATATAGTTTAAAGTGTTGAATTTAAATCAACGGAAGTAATGGTAAAATTTTACAATGCATTAGTAAGACCTCATCTAGAATATTGTCTTCAGTTCTGGTCACCTTGCTACAAAAAGGATATTTCTGCTCTAGAAAGAGTGCAAAGAAGAGCGACCAGAATTTTAAAGGTTTAAAAGGCATGTCATCTGCAGACAGGCTTAAAGAATTTAATCTATTCAGTCTTGAACAAAGAAGACTACACGGCGATCTGATTCAGAATTCTAAAAGGTATTGATAATGTCGACCCAAGGGACTTTTTTAACCTGAAAAAAGAAACAAGGACCAGGGGTCACAAATGGAGATTAGATAAAGGGGCATTCAGAACAGAGAAAACAGGAGGTACTTTTCTACACAGAGAATTGTGAGGGTCGGGAGCCAACTCCCCAGTAATGTTGTTGAAGCTGACACCCTGGGATCCTTCAAGAAGTTGCTTGACGAGATTCTGGGATCAATAAGCTACTAACAACCAAATGAGCAAGATGGGCCAAGTGGCCTTCTCTTGTTTGTAAACTTTCTTATGTTCTTATGTAGATATTAAGTATAATGGATCTGCTTTTGAATTGGATGTTCAGTTTAAAAAACACAGGGGTAGGTCTACTAAAGTGTTGTGGCTGTCGCAATAGTTTCAAACGAGTCGAAAATCTAGGCTGAAATGTACTAAACAAGTGCAGTGCTGTTAGCGACTTTTTAGGAAATGCTTTGTTGCAGCAGTTTTTCTTTGTTGTTCAGCCTGAGATGAATATGCAATTCTGGGCGTTCCTGCATACATTTGCAAAAATGGGATGGAGATTAGGGTTCTCAAATATTACAATGAGATGTACTAAATCTGCTAGCCATTGTGACACTTACAATTGCATCAATTTGTTAAGAACTTTTGAAAGCATGTTTCAATCAAATGTCATTTCTGTTTTCCCCAACATGTTAGTCGCAATAGACTGCACACATGTGCCGCTAACCCCTCAAGCTCATTCTGAGCATCTGTAGAGGACCATTATCTATTTTGTATTAATTGTCTAGGCTACTAAGTAGGCCAAGTTAAAATTAAAAAAAGTTTAAAAAAAACCTGCTAAACTCACTTAGCTTTAATTTTAAAATAATATTTGATTTGCATTGTACACCAATGTCTACAGTGCAGCAGCAGTGCAGCAGCATGATTTAATGTGTGTTACCAGTAGCCTAAAGTAAAAAAAGTGGACTATGTATTCATTTCATTTTACTACTGTACTGTACACTGTATAGGCCTACAGGCCCATTTAAAATACATTGAGCACTACAAATGTGTGTGAGTGTGCGTGTGATTTTATTGTATTGTTTTTAATCCTGACACCTCGTTATGTCAGACAAACATGGTCGGTTTAGCAAGGGGCTATTGTATGATTATGAAAAGTCTTTTGATAGAAACACATTTGGGGGGGTGAAGGTGGGGGCTCCGCTGTCAAATCTGATGGGATTAAACTGCCTTTCATTTTATATATATATTAAAATAGGTCAAATGAAGACAGAACAGAATCCATTGTACAGATGACCTTTACATTTAACAAAAACAATGTTATTTTGATTCTTGCACCTTTGCATGTATAGACGTTATCCTTCAGGGACCTCTCTGCTGCAACTCAACTCCCACTATTTATTTGGAGCAATATCATTGAGGTGATGGAACAGATATTTAAATTAGTATATTGGGGCTCTTTTCATTAACATATTTTCTCTTAGTACATACGACAAAATGTATACTTTGAGAATTGTCGTATGTCTGCACTGTGATTGGCACCTCTTAGTAAATCTACCCTGCAGTTTAATTCATTTATTATAACCTTGTCTGTTGTAACATGATTTTAGATAGGTGTGGCAAGGCGGAAGCCCTGTTCATGTACATTGTGTGTTTTATTCTTTTTGATGGTTAATTCCACCCCTGCCAAAATCTTATCTTGTGCAGAATATTGCTGGAGATGAATTGAGGATTCAGCTACATGTTATATAAAGGGAGCAAGATCTTTGTTGGGGGGGGGTTGGTAGGGTATATACTGTGTTTGTGAGACTGTGAGTGAAGGCTAAGACCTTGTATTTTGTTTTGGCCCTTGTGCCTTTTTCTTTGTTTGTTGTTAAATAAAAATGTGCAACAGCACCATTGAACTACAGCCACTTCTCTATAACTGCTTCCTTTTTTTTATTTTTTATTTAGTCGATTCCAATTTTTTACCCCAGTTTTCTCCCCAATTTAATGTGCCCAATTATTATCTGTATCCTCAGCTCACAGCTTCCTGACATTCACCAGCTTCGGCCGTGATGCTGTCTTGTGACATAGTCTACTTGTAAGTTGGTGAAACCAAGGGTTGGTATAGATTCAGGAACAGTCATGAAACCAAAGTTGAGTACAAAAATTAGTACTTTGAGGGCTTGTAGAGTGAAAGAAGTGGATGGCTAACTGCACACGTTTCGGAGGACCTGAGTGCTTGTCTCCGTCTCTCCTGAGTTAGTTTGGGGGTTGCAGCGGTGAGCCAGGTTAAATAATAACTGGACATTCGAAAATTGGCAGAAAATTGGAAAATGAATAAAAATAATTGTTACAAAATAAATAAAAAAATTCAATGAAAATAAATACTGAACTGTGGCAAAGTGGTGAGTGAGTGCAGGTGGATTTCTCCTGGTTGTGTAAAACTGAAGATTTGTTTAAAGCCTGCTCCACAGCCTTTAACAAAGATTGTTAAGTTTTGCACAGAATAACTTATGAAACAGCATGCATCGGAACAGATGCATATTCAAAATATTAACCCAGATATGCCTGAATTGTAATTCCAAATGGCCTATATAGGAAAATAGGCATGTCTTGGGTAAATCTAAATCTACTTCTCAGTCACCTAAGACATATTGTGTTCCCCAATGTTCAATTGAAGGAGATTAGGTACAGTTGGTACACACAGCATTTTTAATCTTTTGAGTTTTTGCAAAATGACATGTTTATGGCTGTATAATGAGTCTAGTTTTAAATCCAGTTGTGTTAAACTAGTTGTGTGTACATGTACATTCTAATATCATCACAAACTGTTGAGCTTTTGATCTATTGGTAAAAACAAATGTAATATACAAATGGTATTACAATTAATTCGTATTATAAAATTAGATAAACTAGAAACAAGATTGATCTAGTAGTGATTTCACTAGAGATATGATTAATTTAGAGCCCCCAACTCCAAATGGAGAGACACTGTATTTAAAATTTTGGTAAAAGAACAATCTGAGTTTTCTCTTTTAGTCTAATGCTAATGCAGCTACTGGTAGTTTATATCATTAGTTATATAAACAATACTATTTCAAATAATTGTAGTGCTGCAAAATATGCAGAGCATTAATGTCCATAAATACCAATTACATTTTTATTGAGTGCTGGGTATGAGAATAATTCAGTGTTTCCCCGCCCATCTTTAGTGTTACAACACTAAAGAATACAAATATAGGAATAATTAACAGCCTAACATATATTTAGTTTCCTTAAGGTTTTATACACGTTATCACATTTCTATTTTACGGAGGGTTTTTAATCCTTTTCTGCTCTGCCAGGTCGAGTTATGAAAACATATTGAGTACAGGGCCTGCGCAAAGATTTTTGCCACCCTAGGCAAACAAAAGTTTCTTACCACCCTAGGCAAACAAAAGTTTCTTACCAATCAATACTTATTTGGTGGGTCAATCAAGATGTATTTTAATTATGTAAGATTAAAGCTTAAATGCGATAGAAAAGGGGTTTAGTGTTTGTTGTCTGGTTTAATGTATATTGATCTGACGTTGTACTATGTTTAAAAAAAAAAAAAATGTTTAGAAAACCAAAAAGAACTGGCAAAAAAAAAAAAAGCCATATTTTGCTGTAATTGTAAATTGTTTTTAAAATCCAAAATACCACTAACGAATCCAAACTCATGTACAAGCTTATAAACTTAACAAAAAATAAAATAAAATAAAATAACGTGAAATGTTACGTAATTCTGCACTGTATCAACAAACACATAAATCAACACACAAACAACCCTCTGGAGCTTTAATGATTGTATTTATTTTGTTTTGCATTCCCGTAGCGTACATCCACTGGCACTGTGGCACACGATACAGATGATCAATGAAGCTGTTGCACAGATCAATGAATCTTTGTTTTCCAAAATTCCCAAATTGAGTTACTGAGCTCTAGACGTGTTTGATCATTTAATGCATCAGGGTTAGCATCCTGGATAGATGTTTAGAGTTAGTTTGGTTAAAAACGTTTTGCTTTTTTAATTAATACGTTCATAAAAACATAAATGGGCAGATCGGACCACAGCAGCATGATTTTCAAAATAGGCACAGTCAACATTGCCAGATGAAAGGAGGTTGAAGATGGAACTGCATTGTTTTCAATTAATTTTTATTAAGTAGTCTGTGGATTTTGTCATAATGGGTGAACAGATAAAATATTACACCGTTTTTTTGCATTATGTCACCGGTCTTTTACGTTAGTAAGGTTATTCAAAATACAATTTACCTCTTAGTATTATTGCACATTAGTAAACAACCCTTTTTTATCTGAAAATAACGGAAATTACTTATTCTGTAACACACATTATTATGCTAAACTCTTAGCCTTTCAAGATACATTTATTTAAGCAAATTAGGCTGAGTTCATTGATTTTGAACTGGAGCATATATGTTTGAGTATGCAATGGCTTTAAAACTCTGATTTCACCTCAGTTGCATTACGGAACATTTCCCTGTGTAGCTGCTATGTTTTAAGCTTAGAAGCAAGATCTCTATATCAAATATCAAACTTAATGCCACAAAATTCTTTCATATGGTTAAGGTATCTGAAAAAAAAAATTACAGCGTTTCACTGTTGAGAAAAGATGAAAAACACTCAGTAAAATTGTGAATAAATGGTTAAATGCATTCTTTTGTTTTATGGTAGCAATTACTGTACATCCAACCCAATTAAGTATAGGTAAAAGGGCCTCTGTATTGATAGGTGCTTATAAATAGGCTAAGGAATCGTAAATTCACTGAAATAGACAAAACACAAGGCAGAAACCATGGACCTTTAATGGTGAACATCGAGTCTCACCCCCCAGTGACACGACTTGACTTGAGTCCAAATTTACAACAGTGCGGGCCACACAAGACCAGTGTCCCTTATTTTGCAACTGTTCAGTTGGCAACCCTGCATATAACAGAAATCAGATTTGCATCAGGCTAACTACCATATGCAGTTGAAAATATTAGTCCTTAGTGGTGTTATAAAAAATGTTGTCATTCACACTACTGTATATACTACATGGTAGTTTATTGGCTGTTGCTTGCATACCTATGACTGCCAGTTTGTTGTATATATCCATTGATCAAGGCAATCATTTACAAAGGGCTTAATACTAATAGGCTTATGTTCACTAAGCCATGCTTATTCACAGTGTGCCACCCACTCATTTAAATATATGCTGTATTTATTTATTCTGCAGCTTTCAATTATCAGTAGATATGAGTCAATAACATAAGATATTTCTTTACTACAGCCTTGTCAATCATTGACATGCATGAACAATGTCATAAGCATAAGTACATCATACATTGACAGGTATTTACATTCTACAACTTGTTCACGTTGTCCTGCGTATAATCCATAACTTTTACTTGTGGCAACCTCATACCTCTGTGTATGGATAGGTGGCACCAAAACACTGTTTCCAAGTCTGCTGTTTTACTATTATTAAAAAAGAGGCTCGCTACCCAACCAGCAATAACTCAAGAAGTACTGATAAGCAATACTGATAAGAGGATTACACTCACATAACTGATAACACATGCAAAGCTACTGAATGTAACAGATGTATAACACACTTCTAATTAACCCCATTTGTCCTGTATACTCTTATGTTGGGGGTTGTTTTCATGTTTTTATCACATACTAAACCAACCTGTCACATTATTTTTACCAACAGGAAGAAGACACCTGGCAATTCAACTGCCTTCTGAACTGTACTTTTCTTTTTACTTAAATAAATATGTTGAGCATGATTAACTAAGCTTATTTATATCTGTATAACCCTCTAAATTATATATTAGAAGCCTACATTATAGCCAAAGCCTTCTCTGTGCTGTGCAGCTGCTAGCAAATTGCAGACCTTGCTAGATGTTTGCAAGCAAAAAGTTGCACATTCAAATAGTGCAGACCTGGACATAGTCAGAGCCATCAGTTCAAAATGGTTTTAGTTCCAATACGCAAGACTTAGAGGTAAAATGTCCATTGCCAATCCACAATGCCAACCATGCCCAGTATGAATGTAGTCCGGGCATAAGGTTAACAAATCTGTTCTTTTTTTTAATTCAATTTGCAGAAGCACAGTGCCCTCCAATTCCATGCTGGGTGAAAGTATTTACTACTAATCATCAACCCTGCTCACTGCAACTCAGAATATCTCTTGGTGGTTTATTAGCTAAATAGCCCATGCAGGCCCAACTCTGCTTATTCACTATTACTTAAATCAGATTCCGAATTGCTGCGGCTGTATTTATCTCATTAAAACATATTTGCGCGTACCACAGAGAAGCCAAATATGGTGTTCTCAACATCCACCAAGCAAATCATTTCTAGCAGTTTGGACTGATGTAACAATTCATTAAATGCAGCCAGTTATCGGTATTGACAGACTCATTATTTAATAATGGTATGCCACTGATTTCCTTACATACATCAACGTGTTTAATCATAAATACGCACATTCCGTTGTTGCAGCCATTGCCCATTCACTTCGGCTGACACAACCATCCATCTTCATAAATCCCTAATTAGCAAAGATGTAACCTATTGGGTTTGTCAAACAGGGTGCTGCTTTCAGCACAATGTGTTGCTCCGGCAAGAATAACAGAAATGCAGAGGTAATGTTCAGTGATTGCCAAGGGGTTTATAAGATTTAATTGAGTTTAACACCGAAAACACGAGAGTAATGAGTGATAGCGGCATTAATTGCAGTAAATAAATGAATGCATAAATAAAATATTGCCACATATCTCAGATTGCTACTGAAAACTTGAAGCAGTCCTGCATTTCTATGCAAATTTGCATTATTTGCGATGCCAGATCAAAAATCTTTACCATTGTCTTGAGGTCCCTGTACCCATGCCACCCTCCAGCTTCTTCTGAACATCTGTATAGGACCATTATTTATTTTTTGTTAATTGTCTAGGCTACTAAGTAGGCCAAGTTAAAAATAATAATAAAAAAAAAGATAAAATCGTTAAGTTTAAAAGTATAATAATCTTAGCAGCATGATTTATTTTGTGTTACCGGTAGCCTATAGTCTAAAGTAAAAAGAAAGTGCACTAGGTATTCATTTGATTACTACTGTACTGTATAATGTATAGGCCTACTGTACAGATTTATATTTGTACATAATGTAATCTGCAATGACTTACATTTAAAATGCATTGAGCACTATAAATATATACATATTATTTTTAAACCCTAAACCTCTTTATGTCGGGTTTAGCAAGGGGCTACTGTATGATTATGAAAAGCTTTTTGGGGGGTGGGATTAAACTGCCTTTCATATTGTTTTTATGTATAACTATTAAAATAGGTCAAATGTAGATGGAACAGAATGCATTTTACAAATGACATTTACATTTAACAAAAAACAATGTTCTTTTGACTCTTGCACCCTTGCATGCATAGACGTTATCCTTCGGGCACCCTTTGCTGCTGCAAACCTCAACTCCCACTATGTTAGAGATCCCGTTAAGAAGATGCAACAAATATATAAATTAGTATATTACATTTTTTTTTTCATTGACATATTTTATCTTGCTACATACAACCAAAAGTAGACTTTTCAAATTGTTGCAATGGAAATGCAAATTGTGGTATGTTTGTGTGGCCCATCTTAATGCATCTACCCCTCAGGCTTCACATGCAAGGCTGACCTCAGCCTTCTACCCTGGATGGCACTCAACCAATTGTGTGCTGTCCCCTGGGAGCTCCCATCTATGGTTGGCAGTGGAATAGCCTGGACTTGAACTAGTGACCTCCAGGCCATGGTGTGCATCCTGCACTCCACATGGAGTGCCTTTACCAAATGTGCCATTCAGGAGCACGCTATTATTATTATTATTTTTTAACTGCTGTGATTAGGCCTTCTGAACATCTAGTTAAGACCTAGAACTAAAAAGAGGCACTTCCTGTATTTTTTTTTTTCAAATGATATACCTGGATAGCAGCAGATTTAGTAGTAGGAAATATTTGATCTATTAAGCACATTTCAGGTTGGAGATCGGTAGTCTACATTTCAGTGCATCTAGTGGATGGGCAAACAAAAACACCTGCATGTGTAGCACGCACTCGGTTTTTATTGATGATTGAATCAGTGACACATCTTAATACCATCACACTGAAACAATAGACACTCTTTAGGTCATTTAAATGGACCCCTCTTGTGTAACTGAGCTGTCCTTCACAGATCTTCTGTTTTCTGTATCCAGTGAAAATATGAATGTGTTTCTGCCTTTTTAATTACACCTTTGCTGTACCCCACCTTCCCTGAAACAAACAGATCGGTAATCAATGTGAAATGGTAACATTCCAGGATAATTTAAACACACTTTCCATGGTGGCCCTACATCCTATTGCTATGGCAGGTGTTAAAATCATTTGCCCAATTACTAAAACATAAAATATCCCCCTTACTGAGCTTCTTAATAATAGCTAGCAGGTAGTAATGATGAATATGAAATAGAGCTGTAATGTGTTGGTTTAGTTGCTTTAATGTGTTGGATATCAAGTAGGAAGCAAGTAATCTGTTGACCAAGCACTGCCATGGCATTGCATGAGGTGACAAACATACACACAAATGTGGGGAACCAAACAAATTTATCACCTCTGGCACCAAGAAAACAAAGATTAGTCTTTAACAAAATGAGACCAATACCGCTTCAAAGCTAACATCGAACAAGAACATGTTCATTTATAACTGCGTACACACCCTGATAAAGAGTGTATTTTTTAAGAATGTCTCCAGGGACAAGAACAAAGGTGTCCTGCGGAGAAAATGAACACAAGAGTAGGCCCAGTATTACAGCTGCACAGCTTGCACATATGGTCTGCCAAACTCAGGTAATATGCATGCAGCAAAACACTGTGGGAGGGCTCCCAACCACTGCTTCTGTACATTAATGCTGAGTCTATTTTTATTGCATTTCAAAATAGAAAGTAGAGTCAGCGGTTTGCATGCATTATCTTTCAATGAAGTTGCCTTCTCTTTTTCAGTTCAAGCCCAATACATCTGAACAGGATCAGGATGTGGGTTCAGGTGCAGACACATAGGAGAAGAAGGGTCTGAACTAGGGAGAGGTACAGTTAAACAAAAATAATACAATGACATCAATTTACAAAACCACCAACTGCAAAAGTGCACAAGCAGATTTATGATGGTATTGATTCATTTCTGTGGTATTAAGGATACGAGGCAATGGAGACACACAGAAAGATAGAGAGTTTTGCCTTAGGCACAGAAGGCATTAGTGTGAATACCATAACTGATCTGCATCAGGCACTGGTAGGATACATTTTAAAACTGCATGATGCTTTGCCTTTTATTTTGAATAATGATTTCCCAGCATTAACCTGTTACTCAAAGCCACCAAAAACCTTAGCTGTTAAAATTGTTCCTGATGCAGCACAAAAGAAAGGTGAGAGAGAGAGAGAGAGAGAGAGAGAGAGAGAGAGAGAGAGAGAGAGAGAGAGAGAGAGAGAGATTGATGGATGGAAATGAAAAAGATAAGTGGTCTGATATGTGAGATTTATAAGGAATGATCTGATGAGAGCTAAAAATGGAAATCCACTGCGTTTACATCAAATTATGACAATCCCTTGAGTGTGAAAAGATTTGAGTTTTTTTGTTGCTGTTGTTTTTTTTTTTTTTTTGTTTGTTTTTTTTTTAACTGGCTGCAGGAGCAACTGATACAGCCACATTAATCACATTTTCAGGGCTCCCAGTCTTTAATGTAAGCTTCAAAATGAATTCCTTTTAACAACGCCCTCCTTTCAGAAAGGAGATATCCACAAATTATTTGAATTGACAGTTCTTTATTACATTTGACAGAGCCATGCTCATGAAGGAATATAATATACATTTTGGCCCATGGAGCTCTATAGCCGCCCCATGTGTGGACTGAACTGTGATGCAATGACCATTGACTAATGACAGCTATAGCCAAAGAGCACTCTGGCATAATTTCCCCAATCCCATGAGCTGGCTGAACTTTAATGTAATGAAGGCGTAGCCTGGCTTGTAATACAAACTAATCGCACAGTCCACAATTACGATAATATTTTTGTAAATAAAAATGTAGATAGAAAGGGTTTGGAACTTTCCCCCTTGAGCAGGTCTGCCTCGCCCTCCATCAACTTGCAGAATTAATCCCCTCAGCAATCCGGTAAGAACATAAGAACATAAGAAAGTTTACAAACGAGAGGAGGCCATTCGGCCCATTTTGCTCGTTTGGTTGTTAGTAGCTTATTGATCCCAAAATCTCATCAAGCAGCTTCTGAAGGATCCCAGGGTGTCAGCTTCAACAACATTACTGGGGAGTTGATTCCAGACCCTCACAATTCTCTATGTAAAAAAGTGCCTCCTATTTTCTGTTCTGAATGCCCCTTTGTCTAATCTCCATTTGTGACCCCTGATCCTTGTTTCTTTTTTCAGGCTGAAAAAGTCCCTTGGGTCGACACTGTCAATACCTTTTAGAATTTTGAATGCTCGAATTAGGTCGCCACATAGTCTTCTTTGTTCAAGACTGAACAGATTCAATTCTTTTAGCCTGTCTGCATATGACATGCCTTTTAAGCACGGAATAATTCTGGTCGCTCTTCTTTGCACTCTTTCTAGAGAAAGTAAAAAAGCCCTAATCACCAAAAAGTGCCAGGAGGAAACCTTAGGGGATCCATGGCCGAGGATTACCCTTCCTACCATTTCAGAATTTTCTTTATTCTTTTATACAGTGTTTTTTGCATCATTATTTTTCGAATGTATAGTTTGTGTGCACCAGAAAGAAGTCCATCACTCCAATAACTTGATCAGATGTGGAAAAATGATCCTTGAAGCAGCTGTGGTGCCGCTCCGATCCTGAAGGAATGGCATGACTAGTTTGATGAAGAAAGATCTTGGCGATCTTGCAGGTTCTGTACAGTTAGAAACAGCATGTTCAGAGGCCAGATATCTCAGCATGGAAGGGTGGGGACAGAAAACAGAATTAGTGCGAGCAATAAGAATGGTTTCTCCATTCCCTTAATTTATCAGATTTACTTGTTTAAGATAGACTTTGAATTGCAACAGGACCTCGTTAGGTGGCTAGAGGGAGCAGAAAAGTACCAATACAATTAGTATGGTATTGTACGTGCTTTAAATGTACGCAATACGTAACCTGAGATTGAAAAAGGGCAATTAATACAGATATTTTCCATGCCTTAAAATGTGACCTGAGATTGAAATTTAAGGTCTTCGATGCAGGGTTCTGATACTGGATAAGAGAACTGGTTTTAGTGGTGATTGCCAGGCTGAAGAACCAACAGCAGTGGAGATGAACGTTGTTTCTTTGTGATGGGTGGTTTGGAAGATGAAGTTTGGACAGATCCTGAATGTCCGGCAGCAACATTTCTCCGAGGCAGTGGTCAATGAAAACATTACTTGCGAGTAGCAAGGTGATATGTCACCCAAATAGTTACACACATCATAGGAACATACATCGTAGGAACACTTAAAAACATATGGCAGGAAAATGGAATTTAAAAGGTCAGCAAATACAGTGCACCATAATGGTTTTAGTGTCAGTGCCTCAATGTTATTAATCTGTATTCAATTGGCTTTAGTTGCTAAAGCCAGATCGTCTATTACCACAATGAATAGCGGAGGTGACAGGGACATCCTGTTGTGTTTGCAAACTGGCTTAAATACACCTGCCATTATTTGATTAGTTCAGAGCCTTGGATTCCATGTAGTTTGTATATAGCCTTTATTAAATCAAGACGACCAGCTGCTCAAAGACTGAATAAATCAAGGGAGATTTAGTTATAAATATTATATATATATATATATATATATAATATATATATATAGATATCAGTATATATAATATGATATATATATAATATATATTATATATATTAAGTTATTAGACAAAATACTTTATGTTATGTTGAAGAGCCTTCTGCATCCAATGAAAAGGCATGAATGCATTTCCCTCCCTTTGATATGTATTTAGTGTGTCCGGTGTCCTATTAGTTGATACAAACAGAGCCCATTGTTTGGGGATACATCTTCTGCAAATATTTATTCTACATGAATTATGCACAGGTAAATTCCAACATTTTCAAATTAATGTTTTACAGATTTATTTATTTATTTATTTATTTATTTATTTAATACAGACTTTGATTTTTATATTGTGGGCATGTAGGCAATGTGTTCTAGCAGTCAAGAAACCCAAGTAATGTGCAAAATAATTAGGCTTTCTTTTCATTTTGAAAAATAGTTCAACCTAACAATGAACAGGAATAGAAAAGAGAATAAAAAACATGCCTTTCATGACTATATTAGCAGAGATGGTACGCTGCTAACCCCTGTAATCATTTCGTCTCCCTCACTATGAGATCCCTCCCTATTTTTATAAAGTAATTTAGGCCCACCTGGGTGTTTCTAAAAAGAAACAATGGGCCAACATGGGCTCAGATTTAATCAAAAAGATGTAAGATACTGGTTAATAATGATCATAAAAGTCTGAAACCCATAATAAAAGCAAAAGGAGTAAATTCAAAATTCTAAAGCAGGGGTGCCGAAAATTTTGTCATGAACTAATATTTGAAATTTTGTAAGTGCTTTTATTTAATTTTTTATAGGGATTATTAATTAAACTACCAGAAATTGCATATTTTAGTCTTTGTGATATTAATTAGTGGCTAATGTTTACTAAATGTTTTTATTCAACATGTTTTCGTGAATTATCTTATATAAATTGCAGGGTGCCAATACTTTTGTCTCCGACTATACATAGGAATTCACTGACAGCAGCTCTGCTCTGAAAATGCTGGACTAATGGTTCCTCCTCCTTGCCCACGGATTGGTTCTCAAAACTTGAGATTGACAGTTGTCTCTGCTCTAGTACAGCCAGACGCTGATTCAATGTATCTTTTACACACTGGCCATATGGATTACAATTACTAGTTTGTACTCATTGCTCTGCATGGCCCTAATGTGTACCCTTCTGTTGCTGCAGGTAGTTTGTTGGCTTGGTATAGTGGAGCAAGTCTGTCTTTGGTTAGGCAAGATGTGATCTAATTCCTTTGCTGGGAGCTCTGGTTACTTCAGCCATGTGAAAATGTAACTGGGAAATTACCTTTAAAATTAAAATTCTCTGCCTTTAAAATACTGTTTGTATCTGGAGCCAGACCTTTCTTCACTGGTTGTTGTTCGATTCAATTTACAACATACATGTATACCCTTCCAAAAACTGTTTGTTCCACAGGGCTGATTCAGTAGGCTAGGGAAAATAGAAACATATTGGCTTTAGCTGACAGATTTAATGCATGTGACATTGGTTTCCTAACCCTAATGACAGCTACTGTACCACCTCAATTTGCCATCAGATAAAAGAGATGCAGTGATAGATGTTGAAAATTGCTAGAAATGTCAGGAAGTGTTTTTTTTTTTTTTTTTTTTTTTTTTACCAAACGGCTTTTCTTAGCAATGACAATAAGAGAAACTTTGCACAGAACCTTCCACCTGCCTCATTCTAGTTGGTGGAAAGGGCAATACCACTAGAAAAGACAATAATGTGAGGGAACATTTGAATTATTATTTTCCATTTGTGTTAAGGAGCCATATGTGTTTTATTTAACTTTATCTCTGAAATTCTTTTTCTGAGCTTTTTTTCATTTTAATAATATACATAATATACGCACACTTAAAATAAAAAGTTCTGTTGATAAAATGACATTATTGTTAATATCAACCATGTGCCCCAAGAATATCTTTGATTAAAAACAATAAAAAATTAAAATGTTTCCTTTCTCATCTCCGCTACAGTGGTGATCCTACAGGGTAACATTTATTCAGTGTTGAACATTTGATTGTAAATAGCTATGTAATCAATATCGATTCAATGATCAAAATTTATGAGATGATTTGAATGCATGCTTTACTGTCTGACCCTTATAAAAGTTTACTAAGGTACATTTTCATGGTACAGTTTCTCTTGTGGTTATACTATTCATTTACTGCAGTTTATCATGGTATGCCGTGTTTATAAATATGCTTTACCAGACCTTTCTGAGCTTTCTAATGTTTGCACATGCTTCATCATGCTTACACTTTGATGTGCTTTTACTCAGGAAACCACTCAGGTGCAAGCGATCGCTCTTTTCAACTCAGAGCTCAACGCAGACCCTGCTTTGGTTATGATTTGTTTAAAAGTCTTTTTTCTAGCATTCTCCTCTATTTTCCAGAAACCTGGTTGAATGTCTGGTCACCTTTGCGATTCTCCTCATTCACCTATGCGGTCCACATACCCAAGGAGGTAAGAAAGCTCCTTTAACACAAAAGATCTTTTAAATTTAGATAAACATATAAGTAACCTGCTATTACTTCATCTTATGTCATATTTCCTACAAACAGTTTGCAGTTTTTCTAATATCAAAACTTGATACTAGTGGGATAATAAAGTTGCTAATACAGTCATCGATAAATTAAGCAGTTGTGAAAAAACTATGCTAATTATCTAGCTTTTTCTTAGTTTTAATTTTTTGATGACTCACCCCTGCATGATAGCAACAGTTAATTCAAAATAGTTTTGCGAATATCGTTATTGCTATTTTAAATCTTTTCTTTTAAGACCTTTTGCTGTCTCGTTGCTTGTCACAGTAGATTGCTCGTAAGTTTGTCTCGAGCTAATTCATTTGAAATGTTAATTCATCATGCTCTCTCTCAAAGGACATCATATCACTGAAAAAAATACACTTCATCAGTCAAAGCAACTGTGCTACAATCAGAGGTAATAACTCGGAATATGGGTCACTTACATACTGGTGCTCAGGTTATTCTGTGCATTTCATGCAACATAACTGAAAAAAGCAGTGTAGGTGCCCTAGTTTCTGAATGTTGTTCGTGTTGGGCCCCTACCTAATTCAGCCTAATGTTCGCTTTGTTACTGGGTTGATTTCAGTCCCCGGTGGAGCAACAGTGTGTTGGGAATGATTGCTACGAGACTGGACCTCTAACGTCAGTCAGGCAGAAGGGAGTTTAGGATTGGAGATGCTTTTAATGCTGTGCCATGTAAATAAATGTGTCCGGGCTGAGACACTTCCCTGAATCACTATAGTTTCACAAACAGGTTTCACAGTGGATTTGCCACTGGATGTGTCACTTATTACTCTGCCATATGGGTAAACAAAGGGTTTTAATCCCCAGTGCTTTCAAACCCTCACCTCTCCAAAGCACCAGATCCATCAGCATCCATCTGGCTGGTGGGTGGATTTCATACATTGGCACAGTGAACACCTCATATTTCTCTTCTACTCATCACTGAGCTCCTTGATAAACAAAAGGCTCCTGTCTCCAGACACTGTCAGTCGTTTTGTTTTGAAGATGACTGAAAAACTTTTTTTTTTCCTTTCCTGTAGAATTGATTTTATTTACTGCTGTACTGGAAATTACAAGTTATCATTATATCTGTAACAGTAAACCTATGAAATAATAAAGCAAACAAAAATACAAGTTTAAAACACACGACAACTGAAAAACACATGTCAGCATGCAATTTTCGTACAAATAAAGCTTGGATTATTGTCATCATTGATCACAAACAGCCAGCATGGAAGAGAAGATACTCCTATTGGTGCAATCCTATACTAGAAATATCCATATAAGCCAAATAATGTAAATATTCAGAATTCTGTAGTGTATGCAAATTGATGTTGTGGTGTGATGACACATCATGACCTATTTAATCTGTGTTAAGGGTAAGCAGAAGGAACACCTCAAATGACTATACAAGGGGCAAGATAGTGGGTGCCTGTGTAACTGGGCTCTCCTTCCTGCTGCTGTATCTTCATTGACCGTGTCCATCAAGACAATACAAAAATATTTTATGTTAAGTATTTCTGTATTATGATGTATTCTATTTAGCAATACTGTGGCAGGAAACAGCGTTGCGATGACCCAGACCAGAAGAAAGCACAACCAAAACAAAGGTACGGTGCAGTGGTGCGTGCGCCGCTTATTAAAGTAATATTATTACAAAAATAAACACTTGCTCACAGAGCAAAATAAAAGGTTTGAAATGAAACAAATCTCAAACACAAAAATAAATGCAAAGGTCAGGCTGAGCAGCTGCCTTCACTGATCTTTATATTCTTTTTAACTATCTCTCTCGCCTCTTGCTCTCCCGTTCTCCACTTCTGAACACCCACTCCTAACATGGAGAGCTGCAGGCTTTTTATACAGATGACCATCTCCCGATTAACAACTAATTATTCACTTAACTAATTCGGGAGATGGCCACCTTTTGCACGAGTTTCATAATGTGGATGGGGCTTCCCATCCACGCTGCAAAACAATAACAAAACTAAAGTACAGCTAAATTTCATACAAAATAAACAAACAAAAACACACGGCAGTTCGCCGTCATCTATAAACAAATATTAAACAATAAACAAATACAAAATAACAACACAGGGACGGAGGGGGAGACCCCGTTCTAAAATAAACACTGTACATGGCTGCTCGCCCTATTACAGATACATATATAAAATGTGCTATTATATGACCAGAGGGACCTTGTAATACTTCTTGATAGTTGTGTTGAACAATATTGATGTTTGGGCAGATTACAAGACATTGTTTAACCCAAGTGATTGCAATGACATAACACTTGTTTATTCTGAGGGTCTTCATAAGCAATAATGGGCACTACTCTCGATTTTATTTTCAGAATGAACATTTATAAATAAAATAAAATATTTCATTACATTATTGTCAGTAATATGGAAAATACCTGATAAATTGAGTTAATGAAACATGATCTGCTTATATCCAATCATTTCTTGACACGTAAAAACATATACCAAATATTAAAGCATATGAGACAGCATAAATGTTCTAATATAAGTCAAATATACATTGGATTTACAGTGTTTTCCTGTTTTTTTTTCTTTCTGAGCTGTAAAAAAGTTCACAAAAACAGCTAGGCAGTGAAATTCAATTCCTCCCCTATCCAATGATATGTCTCTGCAAGAAACAAACAAAAAAAAAAAAAAGTCAAAAAAACAAAGATGTCAAAGAAACAAAATACATTTATTGTGTTTATCCGATCATGGGCCCAGAATGACACTTCAGTATTATAGTGTTGACATGATCACGGTCCTTAAAAGGGTTAAAGAACAAATGAATGGGTGTTACTGGGTAGGTATTTCAATCTCCGACATAATTTCTGTTTGGAGTCGAGAGCCTCGGACCCAGTGCAAAAAGATGGTTTCCTTGCCATCTTAAACTTGTTTTGGAGAAGTGTGTAACAAAGAGTGCTAGCTAAGTTAAACAATTACACACCTTAATCAGTTAATTGTATGCAACTGGGCATCCAAACACCAATTCACCCTACAACAGGTGTAGCCCGCAGACATGTTCAACTGGGCATCCAAACACCAATTCACCCTACAACAGGTGTAGCCCGCAGACATGTTCAACTGGGCATCCAAACACCAATTCACCCTACAACAGGTGTAGCCCGCAGACATGTTCAACTGGGCATCCAAACACCAATTCACCCTACAACAGGTGTAGCCCGCAGACATGTTCAACTGGGCATCCAAACACCAATTCACCCTACAACAGGTGTAGCCCGCAGACATGTTCAACTGGGCATCCAAACACCAATTCACCCTACAACAGGTGTAGCCCGCAGACATGTTCAACTGGGCATCCAAACACCAATTCACCCTACAACAGGTGTAGCCCGCAGACATGTTCAACTGGGCATCCAAACACCAATTCACCCTACAACAGGTGTAGCCCGCAGACATGTTCAACTGGGCATCCAAACACCAATTCACCCTACAACAGGTGTAGCCCGCAGACATGTTCAACTGGGCATCCAAACACCAATTCACCCTACAACAGGTGTAGCCCGCAGACATGTTCAACTGGGCATCCAAACACCAATTCACCCTACAACAGGTGTAGCCCGCAGACATGTTCAACTGGGCATCCAAACACCAATTCACCCTACAACAGGTGTAGCCCGCAGACATGTTCAACTGGGCATCCAAACACCAATTCACCCTACAACAGGTGTAGCCCGCAGACATGTTCAACTGGGCATCCAAACACCAATTCACCCTACAACAGGTGTAGCCCGCAGACATGTTCAACTGGGCATCCAAACACCAATTCACCCTACAACAGGTGTAGCCCGCAGACATGTTCAACTGGGCATCCAAACACCAATTCACCCTACAACAGGTGTAGCCCGCAGACATGTTCAACTGGGCATCCAAACACCAATTCACCCTACAACAGGTGTAGCCCGCAGACATGTTCAACTGGGCATCCAAACACCAATTCACCCTACAACAGGTGTAGCCCGCAGACATGTTCAACTGGCATGTACAGTGGCCGAAATACCAGAAACACCACTGGACAAGCCACACCTGTTTCCTCTTGATTGACTTTCTGCAAGCTATGCATTGGCGGTTTTTAAGGTCTGTGACAGGGCGGAGGAAAAGCCCTGCACATAATTAGAGGGGGCAAGGCAAAGCCCTGCTTGTAAATATATGTATTGTTTATTTTAGCACGGGTGAATGTATTATGATTTAGAATATTGTAAATACTGTATTGTTTTGTATGATTTGAAGGTATGCTGTGTTTAATTTTAAAAAAAAAATGTTATTGTTGGTTTGGATGTGGTCTGGCAGGGGATTGTTAGCAGTTTGTCCCTCCAGACATCTCTGTGACAATGTGTGGTCAGCAGCGGCTTAATTATAAACAGAGTTGCTGTCAACGACGCAAATATTAAAAACCCTGTGCAGAAGGTGACCATCTCCAGATTAATTAATTGATTAATGTATTGGTAGTATGGACATTGTCACCGGTATAAAAGGCTGCAGCTTCTCTTGTTCAGGGTGAGTGTTCAAGGGGAGAGAACGAGAGGAGAAAATCAAAAACAAAACCAAAAGTAAAAAGAACAGTAAGCAATTGCTACTTGTGCTTGGCAGACCAGCATTAGTTTACGTGTCAGTTTTGTGCTTTGTGTTCGAGATCTGTTTTTGTTAAACCTTTTATTTTGCTCTGCGAGAGCTGTTTTTTTGTTCAAATATTTATTCTATATTTGTGTTTAATAAAAACGACACAAGAGAGCACCTTTCACCTGAGTACCTGACTGTGTTGTTTCTGTCAGCTGTCTGGTCTGGGAACGTCCAGATCCAACGGTGGTACCCGGTCCAAAGGTTCGGTGGATAAAAAACCGGACGTGACTCGTTATGAATGTAGGTCTCGAGCTACACTATTACAAAACCCAGTGACTCATTATGAGAGGTTAAATCTGTGATACACTTGATTTATATAAACTGAGTAAAAATGCAACATTACCTTACTTAAATAATGAATTTATTATTCTTATTTATTAGTAATAAATAATTTATTATTTATTACATAATGAAATTATGATTGAATGCATACCCCATACGTAATTATGTCGGAATGTAAAATCATTACATGACATGTTTGTGAACCAGAATTGTTACTTTTGTCGTTAAAGAAGCATAAACGAAATAACTGGTGTTTACTATACCGACAATCGTTTGGCTTGTATCTTTGTCTGAAAAATAAAAAGTTATAACGTCTATCTTATATGAATTCTCTTATATGTGTATAATATGGGCCTAATATATATATATATATATATATATATATATATATATATATATATATATATATATATATATATATATATATATATATATATATATATTAATGATACTGCACTAATGCAATAAAGAAAAATAATATAGTATCTCTTATTGATTGCCTTGCTATAGCAATATAAAGCATCCAGCATCCTGACTCGTAATGAAAACCTGAACTTATTGATCACGTGTGTCTGGCAATTCCCAGGTAGGCTGCAATTAGCTGTCCCGACAATTCTATGGTCTATTCTCTAGCTACCGCAATTCACAATTGACCATTGAGATGCTAAGAACCAACAAAGTACAAGAAGCTTGATAACATGAGAACTCAATCTATGCTGCAAAATTGTTATGCATATTCTTTACGCATTAAATTTGAATATCATACAAAGTTCATATTTTTTAATGCATAAAACACTCAATATCTAGCTTATCTAGAGCGCTGCTTCCAGTTGTATAAAATAACTCGCACAACAATAGGAAAAAAAAAATCGTAATTTATTTTGTACAGTAGAGGTGCAGTCTGACAGTCAGAACATTTAAGAAAAACAGGGCATGCATCTCATCTTCTAATTCTCATAAGCAAAGCTGAAAGTGGTGTATGCATTGATGAGAATAGAGATTTCATAGCAACAAACTGGTGCTTTTAAAATGAGATCCCTGTTCATAAAAAATGCACATACTGCACCTACTAAAAGCAGGAGGAGGCATGATTAACAAATGATGAGGCCAACTGAAACATTCCAAGATGTAATAGCAGGAACAAAGGAAGAAAATTGACTCATCCCTACTGCCCATCATGATCTTACCACATGATCATGATAGTTCTTGCATTCCCTAATGCCCTACTTGTCTGTTTAATTGATTAAGGAGTGATATCTAACCCATTTCTCTCTCTCTCAGTTGTGTTATTTATTTATTTTCTTCAGCCTCAGTCATCCAGCCTAAACCAAATGCTTTCACATTCTGAGTTAGCCAGGGTCAATGTCTGAGTGAGAAAAGGGGCAATGAAATCCCCACACCCAGACTTTCTGTACCGGATTTGTTGTTTACACTGTTGGTATTTTACAGATGACAAATTATACTTGGCAGCTGTAGTGAATTGCTTTGTTTTTAATTGAAACACTAAAGAAACTTTTTTTTTTTTTTTTTTTTTGGTAAATAGCCTTTTATAATATGATTTTTGTATTTCAGTTTCACTGCTAGAAAATATTTTTGTATATGTATTTCATTCTCCTGCAGATTAAAAAATATCAGCACAATCCTGATTAGTTTAAATTCATGGTTGTTGTAAATATTACAGGGGCGGTGTTAGTCTTTAATGGGTATTCAGGAACCAAACAATCCAACAAAGGCCTAGAACTTTTTCATAATAAATAATCAAACTTTATTTAGTTCACCCAACTCTTTAAAAAAAAAAAAAATCTAACATTTAACATCCGTGAAAAAGGCTGCCAGTCCCTGAAACACATATTACACGTGTGTACCTTTTTGACATTTCTCTTTTGGAATTAAAATATTTGAAAGTTTTTGCATTTATATGTATTGTGTTGCCTGTTAAGAGAGGCTGAAAAAATTAAGTTTACATTAGCCTCGTCCATATTTTGATACAGTAAATTAGGTATTTGGATGTTTATGTACTTGGCAACTGCTTTCAAAAGTGACTTTTTTTAGTGGCCAGTGTAAATATAAATACAAATAATTAATATTTGAAAGTGAATTAAAAAAAAAAGTTAGTTTTACAATCCAATATAACTACAGCTGAATTCTAGATGCAGTAGTAATGTAAATGAAAATTCAAAAGTTGTTAATTTGATGCATACAGGGTGCTGAAGCCCCTCATGATGTTGTGAGAAATTAATTTACCCAGATCATTAATGGTTAGAATAGCATGGCTGATGGATAGCTTATTTTTCCAAACATGTATGGCACTATACTTTATTACGGGGATTTAGGTTATGGATGACAAGCCTTGTGTTTTTTTTTTTTTTTTGTGTGTCTAAAAGATATTGAGACATTACTGTACAGTTCAGCAACATCAGGAGTAAATGCAAAACACACATTTTGGTGTGGTCTGGGTTCTGGTTTTGTGAACAACCCACATTTTGCCAGATAGAATGCATAAGTCTTACTTTGCACCCAGTGGTTCGGAAATTAGTGGCTGCAGACCTTTCTTTAATATAAATTTTGCATGCAAGTTTCATCTCTAAGTCATTCACAGGTAATGCTTCAGAAAATAATGAACTTCAAGCTGGTTCATTGGGAATTAACAGTATTAGTGGTGTTACCTAATTCATATTGGATGTGTTAGAACATATTCAAAATTATCTCATCCAGTTTCTTTAAGCAGACATATTAGTCAGAATCACTGTCAAGCCCTCTTAAGGTGATGTGGACTAGTCAACGAAACACCAAGGATGGAAGGTGCCCACTTGAAGACCCCAGAGAAGTATCATACTCAGCTCAGTCCAGACAGTTGTCATGCTGATGCACCCAGAAATGGCTGCCAAGAGAGCCTCTGGCAATGCAAAGACTATTCTTTTAAAATTATTAAGTTATTATTTACATTTGTTTGTTTTTTTGCCGCTTTCAGTGTACATCATGCAACTAACATTTTTAGGGGGGCACCATCAAAAAAGCGAGTACTTTTGTTATCAATGATGTGTATTTGGAGCATTTAAAGACACATTTGTAGGGTATATTTTGGTATTTTTAAATCTACATGCAGTTTATTTAACTGCTCTACATAAATGTATAAATAGTCAATGGTAGTTTTCCTTACCTCCTAGCATCTATCAGTTAAGTTCCAGAAGGTGTCCCTAACACACTCCAGGTCTACTGACTGACTTCTCTCTGCTTCAACTGCAATTAGCATAAGGTCATTCAAAAGATGTATCATGGTTGTTCTTAGAAGTCTTTTCACAAACATTAGAGCTGAAAAGTTTCTCTCGTTACTGCAAGATGTCACTGGAAGTGTCAGGACTTGCTGTTATAGCTTTGCAATTTGGCTGTATGCATCTAGAAAGAGATCAATGTCTTTCAGTGTCGTGGGAGGATGTGACTGTCTCAAGTCTGTGGATGAGAAGTTTACTGCCATCTGTGAATCTCCATCTCTATGTAATAAGCTGTAAGCTGCCTCAGTTTGCAGATTTGCTTCAACTGAAGGAGGTGTTAGGCTATTTATGTGCTTTAGCAGAGGCAATGCTTCAGTGCTAAACCTCTCAGTAATGATTTCAATGCATATATCAAGAGTTGCAAAATAGAATTTGATGTGAATTGTATCCTTTTAACTGAGTACAGTTTCATTCTCCCACATGTGATTCAGTCTTTTGGAGACTTTTCTTCTCTGTTCCTCCAGTCTTTTGATCGTAGTCTCTAATTCATATTTGCAGTCCTCAATCATTTCTGCTGCTGTACTGATGTGCTTGTCACTTGACTGAAGATATTTAGACACCACACCTGTCACTGGAAGAATTCTGTTGAATGCTATCAGATAAAAATAAAAATCAGTCAGTAGCTTTGCTGAGTGATAGAGCTGTACCAGATGTGTCTCTTTCAAATGCATTATCAACCTAAATTCGTTGTAGTGTCTGTACAACTGACTCAATTTTGGAAAACAAAGTGGTGCAATTATCAGTTCTGCTTGACCATCTTCTTGTGCTCTTTGATTTTAGAGTTTTGGTCGAGTGGGAGCCACTAGCTTTCCAAAACTTTTCCTCTACTGCAGGAAATAGGTCATGTCTCTTGGTAGAATTTTCCATAAATTTGTACAGCTGTTTAATGACTCAAAAAAAACGCAAGTAATCTTTCAGCAAGTGTCAACAACAACAAGACTTGCAGATTACTGAATGAACACCTCTGCATGCACCTGATGTAGCTGCACAACCAGCCTCGCTGTGGATCCACAGTGTGAAAAATGAGGAATTGGCAGGTTTTGGAGGACGCATTCTCCAGCCTCCATTCCCCGAGTTGGCTTGGGGGGGGGGGGGGGGGGGTTGCTAGCGGTGGGCTGAGGACACAGATAGCAATTGGGCACACGAAAACCAGGGTAAAAAAAAAAAAATTTGGAGATGACTAAATTTATATATATATTATACATGGAAAGAAAAAAAGCTGCATCTTTGATCATGTTGTACTCATAAGAACATAAGAACATAAGAAAGTTTACAAACGAGAGGAGGCCATTCGGCCCATCTTGCTCGTTTGGTTGTTAGTAGCTTATTGATCCCAAAATCTCATCAAGCAGCTTCTTGAAGGATCCCAGGGTGTCAGCTTCAACAACATTACGACACAACATTATCTAGCCAGTGGTGTTTCAGAAACCAGTTGCTGTTAAAATATCTTCACTTGGTTCCAAACAAAGTGTAAGGGTAAGCATCTAAAACAGTTTGAGCCTTTTGGTGCAGATGTACTCATCCCTCGCAGGTCAATCTTTTGGCACAATGAAATACATTCCTGTTGTGCCTTCCTGATAAAAAAAAAAACTAAATAAAATAAAACTGCTTACTTGTTTGTGCTGCACTTTCAGTAAATATTCTCACAGCGTTTTGCGGAGTCCCACTTAACAGTAAAATTGATTAATACAATTATTTAAAATTTCAGAATGAATTTCTAAACATATTAATGTTGTGAATTGGCTACATAGCTTTCTATTTTAACTACCCTTATCTAATTTGTGAATATGAATAAAAGCTATGTCACAGGGTCACATACATTTAAAGCATGATTTACTTTGTATAAACTGTGTGGAAATCACATCTCATTTGTGAAGAGTACCTTCGTGCTCTGACAACTGCTCATGACTAAAACAAACAGCAATAAAAACAAGGTAACTCAGACAGCAGCAGTCTTTAAATGTGCGTATTAAAGTTCTAGTAGACTGATCTGATAAATACATAAAAAAAAAATCTAATTAAAAGTGTATTTATGGCAAACGAAACTTAAACGTAGAAGTGTGGCCTACATGGTGTTCTCATTTCCAGCCCTCCATCAGCACTGCTTTTGTGTCTTCTCTTTATATGTACACGCACTTGCTTAGATGAATGTCAGTTATACACTGCATTTGTAAATGCCTTTTTTTAAATTAAAAAAATAAAAAAAAAATAATAAAAAAACATATCGCGTTCCTTTTCATCAAGGAAAAGTCTATGTCTTGGAAGATAATAACCACGATAGGGGTATATATATATATATATATATATATATATATATATATATATATATATATATATATATATATATATATATATTGTAACACATGTAGCAGGACAGGGAGAATGCAATATTAAAATGTTTTGTTTTATGGCAGGGACAGAGTTAAAGCCTCCCTGCCAAGGAAATTGCTTTTGTTTTGTTTAATTTCATTGTTTTGTTAAATTAATTATCACCTGCACCTGGCGATTATTGAAAATTGTTTTATAAAAAAATGTATTTGTGTTTTGGTGTTATGTCGGGTAAACAGCTTATTTGTCCTGCACCTTAGTCAGGGACCTGCATACATGTAGTGAGTGCTCAGTGACAGCTAGGTTTTTGGTTTGTTTGTTTGCATTTTGAATAAAAGTGCGCATAAGCACTAAAAACAAAGTTTTCATCCCTGGGCGCTATTCGTGATTTTGTTTCCTGACCCAGTACAAAAAGGGGACCAAACCTGGTACGGACAAGTGATATATATAATAAATATATATATATATATATATATATATATATATATATATATATATATATATATATATATATATATATACTCTTACATGATGTAATGGTGTTCTGTATATTGTGACATCATTTTAATTGCATCTTTAAATCTGTATTAATTTTAATTAACATTATTTTATATAAGCTTATATTATTATGCAATGCTGGGCTCTGAGGATCAGCCTTGATTTGTCTTCCCCAGCACATCAGCATGCATAGCTTTTGAATGAATTTTGTTTTTATTTATTTAAATGTTATCTATTCACTGGAGTTAATTAGTTCAATCTTTTCTGTTGAGTCCTGCTGGCATAATCGTGTTCAGTCTGTTTATCTATTTACTTTCTTTTATTCCTCTATATGTAGCATTGACAATTTTTATCTGTTCTGTTACTACAAACTTTACATTATTTGTCATGTCCTTGACTGAAGTGCTGTACTAGTGGTTCATTTTTTTTTTATTTCAAATTAATGAAAGGAGGTTCAGAATTATGTAAAGTTGTTCCAGTCTTTCCAACATATTTCATTTCATCACATTTCTCACAGGATATTCCATAAACAACATTGCTATTTTTACAGTAGGTATTAGTTTTTAGTGGAGGGTTCAGTAAGCCGTTTAATGTTAAACCTCAATTTCTGTACTTTAATAACTTTGACCCTGTTCAATGGATTTGCACGGAAATGTGAATGTGTGGTCACTTTGGGTAGATCTCTTGATGTGGGATATATGAATTCCGAGATCCAGATAATCTCCAGCTCCAAAAAGGTTTGGAATTTTTGTTTGACAATTTTTGATTTTGAAATCGGAATTAGTCTCACAACAAAATATCTTTTTTTTTTTTTTTGCGAGGGTCTAATCTTTTTTTCATAAGAAAAAAATCTTTGTTCATGCGGTGGACATTTTGTTTTCAGCAAAAAAAATAAACTGCCTGACAATCATATCTTTAGTGAACTATGACATGTCTGTTTATAATTGAGACTCCATAAGATTGACTGTAACATTGTCTTATCATTTTGTGTGGGAAATGTGTTTATTTTATCTGTTAAAATATTTTTGCACCACTCGTCTGACGAAAAAGGAGTTCTCACAAAGCAGCTGTTCTGGTGAAAGTAGACTTACTCTGGCGAAAAAGGAATTTTGAATGTAATTTCTTTTGTTGTAAGGGGGGGGATCTTCTTTCGTGAGGTTCTTTTGTTTACGTGAAATATTGCAGACAGCCACCGCCGACTCCTCGGAAGGTTTGCCTGAGACAGACAACACTTCCCAGTTGATCCGCACTTCATGTATATCTGCGCACTGCTTATGCAGGTCTAGTAGTACATAATAGTGGCACCAACATCACACTGTGTGTGTGTGTGTGTGTGTGTGTGTGTGTGTGTGTGTGTGTGTGTGTGTGTGTGTGTGTGTGTGTGTGTATATATATATATATATATATATATATATATATAATGTATGTTCATTTAAAAAGCAAAATAACAATTAAATTGATCATACACAATGCAAATTAAGAAAAGAACCAAGTCCTTGTCCCCTTTGTTAGATGGAATGTGATGATCACTAAAAGTTCAGTCTCCGCGTGGTTACTCACGCATATGAAAGTTCAGTATTGCATCCAAAGTGAATGAATCTTCTAAGTGTTCAGATTTAGTCCGTCCCTTTAACTCCTTGTTTAACAGCAGTGCTATTATGTTTTTATCCTGTTCGAAAGACTTCACGAGACAAACCTGTAATCTCCAAGTGCAATTACCATCTTTACAATTTATACACACTTCACTAAAAACTAGCATGACTGTCTGACCTAGAAAAATACAAAAAGATCAATTTCAAGTTCGGCAGACAACACACAGCTTGCCAGCCTCCCAGACCTTTTTCTCTTTGTTCTAACCAAAAGCACTTAAATAACCTGCACAGGTTCATTCCATCCACTTAATCATCCTATTAAGAATTTGTGTTCTTTATGATGACGTGCAGGGAAAAGGGGATTTCCTAATTAAAGCACTGTGTATTGGATCTGTGTGCAGGCTGTCTTGCAGATAATTGACTACATTCATGCTTTAAAACCCACCGCCCCAGGATTACACATGCATCATTGTGTTTCCATGGCTTCTGTGCCAGTGTAACAGGTAGCGTTGTGTTTATGCTGCTGTTATGGATTCTGTGACGAGATGAGGCTCTGAGACTTTATTTTGCATGTTGGTTAAGACTCTCTCTAGCAGGTTTGCCTCCACCCCTGTGGGTAAAACAATTATATTTCTTACAAAATGTTCAGAAAAATACAAACAGATAATGCTTATAGTTAAACAGCAGGTATTGTAAGCATCTTTGAACTTTTTTTTTCCATTCTTCTATTAATGTAAATTGATCAAATTGTTTTATAAAAAGTATCTACTGAATCCAGACAGTCCGGCTCTTTTGCATTGTGGTTAAGACCCTCGCTTGCAGTGTGCAGGGTCACTGGTTCATGCCTAGCCTCCGCCCAGTTAAACCAGTACCAAAGTCTAGCACTGCATCAGCTAGGTAAGCCACAGTATGTGTTAAAACAAATCAATCAGTTTTATTTTTATATAGTGCTTTTCCTGTAGAACATATCAAAGTGTTGTACATAGCACAAAATACATCAGCAACTGTTAATAACATCAGATACTTTTAAAACATTTTCAAGTGCATAAATACATTAGAAACAGCATTTTTTTAAAAAACAAAGCAATTGCAATATATTATACAGTTTTACAATATATAAATATGTGAAACATCTATTTTATGTTATACTAAACTGTTCATTACCAAAAGCTAAGGAAAACAAAGTGTAGATTGTGGCAGTTCCACAGAGCAGGAGCACAGGAGGAGAAGCTTCACTCTCTCAATGTAATGCATCTAGTTGACAGAACAGCCAGCAGCCCAGCTCCTGAGGAGCATAGCTGACAACCAGGGGCATAACAATGCAACAAATCCATCACATATGAAGGACCAGTTTCCTGGACAGCCTTAAAGGTCAGCAAGAGGATCTTAAAAATTATCCAATAAAAAAAAAAAAAAAAACTGTAGCCAGTGTAGTGATTTTAGGACCGGGGGAATGTGTTCTATTTTAGTTTTTTGGTGCCTGTCAGTATTCTTGCAGCAGCATTCTGAACTAACTGCAACTGATGTACCAGTTTAGATTATGATTTCCATTACATGAGCGTAGGTGTTGAACTTCATGCTGATTTGAACTTGGCTCTCGCCAAGATAAGCACCAACTAAGACATAGCTTTGCAATAAACTAATGTGATACATATGAATCTCCATCCATTTGTGTTTTCCATCTGATGTAGATATTCTGTCTGGTATTGATTGCTGAAGTGTAATGCTGGCTCCAGGGATCAGCTTATTTAACCTCCCTAGTGCATCGGCACACACAACGGCTACGATGCTGGCTCCGGGGATCAACCCAGTGCGGTCTCCCCAGCGCATCAGCATGACAACCGTCTGGATTGAGCTAAGTAGGGTACATTTCTGGGGTCTTCAAGTGGGTCTCTTCCATCCTCAGTGTTTTGTTCATTTAGCCCACGACACCTCAAGAGGGCTCAACAGTGATTCTGGCATCCCAGCATCACCCCCCTCCACGCCCCGCTCAGCCCAGCTTACTTACCTGTACATCAGCGTTGATTTCTTTCTATTGTGCTTGAGATCCCCATCCAGAATCTTTCCATCTCAACCACAGCCAGTTGCTGCTCCTTTCTGCTGCTTCAGATAAGTTCTTCACTGTACAACGCAACTCTTAGCCATTGAACCTGACTTCTCTGAGAAACCGGGTTGTAGACTGTGCCACGAATCCTTGACAATCCACCTCCACTGAGTAAACTTGGACTCTCCATCCTTGCTGTTCCGCTTCAGCAGCTAGTTGAGCATACCAAAGTTTCTTCACCTCATACACCTCATCCACAGCATCTTCCCATGGCACTGTTAACTCTACCAGATGAACAAGGCATGCTGATTCAGACCACAAGAAAATGTCTGGTCGAAGGTTAATGGTGGCAATCTCATGAGGAAAAATAAGCAGTTGACCAACATCTGCCAGCATCTTCCAGTCTCCAGCAGCTTCCAGTTGTCCTGGGCGAGGCTTGGTTTTAACATTTCTCACTGGTGAATATCTTCTTTACAAATTTGAATGGATCTTTATAAAAGTTAGTTCTCGCACGTGCTTTCTTTTTGTAGCGTTTCTGTAGGCGCTCAGCTTGGCGCAATGTTGCAAGCTTATCTTTTATGACCCTTTGTAACAGATTGAGTCCCTCCTGACTTTGTTCTGCTTTTCTCCATTGCTTCCTCAACTGCCTCCTTTCTCTAAGCATCCAGTCTCCTGCTGCTGTCTAGACTTTCCAGGAATAGTTTGTACTTTTCCTTTTTTTTCAATTCCAAACCTCTCTCTTCCATATGTGTAGATGATGATACCAAATTTTATAATAACCCAAAACACAGTGCATTGCAATAATCAATTCAAGATGTTAAAGGCATGAATCAGAATCTTAGTCTTTTTGTGAAAGGTGAGAACAGATTTTGGCAATATTAAGTAGCTGGTGAAAAGATGATTTACCACTGATAAATGTGCCTCAAAACTAAGTCACAAATCTAAAACAACTCCCAAGTTTCTGGCTAAAGTTGATACAGCAACATAAGATACAGCAATTTATGCCACAGGACAGCAATGATAGTGATGTGGTTTCCTAGTGCCTGCGAGCTGTAAGAAGTTGTTAGTCATCCAAACAGTAATATTATCCAAGCAGGCCGATAACCTAGAGTCCGTATTTATGGAACCAAGGTTTAATTTGGAGAGTTGTGTTTCACCCTCATAAGAGTAGAAATTCAATCCATTTTCTCTAATTACGCTACCTAATGGAAACATATGAAGATTAAAAAGAGGGCCAAGAACTGAACCCTGCAGAAGACACATTAAACATATCAGAGTTAGCACCACAATGGGACACAGAATACTTTTAGATGCACAGATAAGAACTAAACCAAGATAGCACAGTTCAACACGCTTATCTAGTCGGTTTAATAAGACTGGATGATCAATGGTATCAAAGGCAGCAGTGATATTCAACAGAACAAGTGCTGATGGTTTACCATTATCTGCACTGATCAATAGATCATGGACTAAGAGTACCAGTGCTGACTCTGTACTATGTTGGTTAGAATACCTATTTCCACAATCCAGATTGAGATTTTTCAAGGAGATGATTAGTAGAAAGATAATCAAGTAGTTATCTAGTAACAACCCTCTCCAGAACCTTGGCCAAAAAAGTTTGATTTTGGACGAGTTATTTAAGTATCAGGGTCTAATAAGGGTGTGGTTTTTTTTGGGGGGGGGGGGGGGGGGGGGGTTGGTGTCACCGTGGAATGTTTTAATCCCAGTGGAACCACTCCAGAATCTAAAGATTTATAATTTTTGTAATTTGAGGAGCAAGATAGTCATTGAACTACCAACTTAGAAGGTTGAGAGAACAGGTCGTGGATCGTGAGTGATTTGTTATATCCACAATATCAGAAGCTTCAACTACTGAAATGTGAAAATTTTAAAGTGGAAGTTATTTCAGAAGTGGATGTGATGTCTTGAGCATTACAAGGCAACATAGAACTTCTAATGGCTTTGACTTTGTCTGTAAAGTATTAAAGGGGGTGCAGAATTAGTATTATGTTTTGGTTGAAGAATTTTACTTAATGTCTTTACAATACTTTCATTTTTCGATGACCCTCAGCTTTTAATATCGGAATAGTAAGCAGTTGTAACTGATGAAAGATTAGAGTTATAAGTACATAAATGTTACTTCCAGGTCTTCCTATGGACAGTGACACCATTGCTCCTCCACCTACTTTCAAGTTTCTTAGATGGTCAGTACCAAGACGATGAGTGAGCACAAGATACTAGTTTTCAGTGAAGCAACATGATCAGTTATCTCAGTAAGGGTGGAGTTGTAGTTATTTACTGCCTCTTCAACACATTTTGTTGCTTTGTTAAGAGTAAGTGAGAGTCCATAAGGCTGGTAACAGATAGTAAGCCTTTAAGACGATAAATAACACTATGTAACACAATTTGCCAAAATATGCCTTGTAGGCCTCACACATTTTAGCAGATGCTTCCAAGGAGTACTTTTTCGCTCTTGTCTTGATAAATTGGCCGCAGACATAGCAAAATGCGTCTGCCGGATGCTTGCAGCCTCTTGATGCCATCTCAGAACAATGCAGATATGTATCCATTTAGGCAGCTGGAACTAAACTGAACTGGTGGGCTTAAGGCCCCTGTATTTATACTACTATTTATATTACTGGAAAGTTCTAGAAAGTTCTAGAAGTTACTCCAAGTTTACTCAGCGCTGAATCTATCTGGAATGTTCTTGAAAATAGGTAAATTTCAAAATATCACTGTCCTGGTCACAGAAGCAAAGTTTGTGGGGAATAATAGCCATTTTCTATACTTTTGAGGCATAAGCAATTAGGAAATAACACTTACTACCCAGGAACCAAAAAATTAAAAATAAAAAAATTGTTACACGGTGTAATCAGTCCAGAGGTTTGTCTTGGAGGAGGTAATGAAATCATTATATCAACCGCGATAAAAAAGGGAATAAAACACGATAAAAAAACATATCAAGCACAGTGATCTTATTGCCAGCCCTATAATTAACTCTCTTCTTCCTCCTTTTTTTTCTAAAGATAACATAAAATGAGAAAGAAACACAGCAATTTTCCTAACACCAACATTATGGTTCTAATTACAGGAAGGTTGTTGGACTGGAACATTTCAATATTTCTGTTTTGAAATACGGTGACCTTTTTATTTCTATTCATGTGAAGCAATCTGTATTCGGTTTGATGAAATAATATTTTAATAACATTTAAAGGTTTGCCAATTACATTATTGCCTTTTTAAAGTGATTGTAAGCTCTCAAGAAACAAGACTATAACATGCATATTTAAATTGATTTATGTGATTGAAAATGTAGGTAAGGACATAATGAATATGAAGAGTGATGAGATACTTTACAGTCCATTGAGTAAACCACTTATTTGTAAAGCTATGCAATAAAGGAGTGGGATACAGATTTACAATTAGACATATACTTTACCATGCTGCAGGGTTCCTTCATTACAAAAGCTAAAATTGCTGATAGGCAAGATTGTAATGTCGCCGCTATCTACAGGGTACTTTGTCCCCTAACAAGTGTTTTTGTTTTTTGGCAACCTAATCAGGAACAAGTTAGCTGATTGGCTATTTTTCATTCTAATGCGATTTAATTTTGGCATGCGTCAAACCTCCACCCATTTCACTGAGTGCGATATGAAAACGGCGGTATGGATTAATATTTTTTTTTAGTGCAGAAAAACTATCTGGAGGTTCTGACAAATATTTCTGCAAATTTTAATTTGAAGGCATACATCCACGTCTGATGTGTGCTATTAACATAACATCAACACAGTGATGCTTCAGATTTCGCAGGTGAGTCAAAATTGGGTGATACAGATGCAGGTAATACACATCACTCGAAAATGCTTCACACTTTCCAGACACTGACCAAACTAGCAAGGGAAATGTTACGCACAGTGATCAACGTTTTGATTTGTTGTGATCCTATTTTCTGTTATGAAGAGAGTAATAACGAAAAACAATTATTTTTTTCTTCTTTGTGCAACGCCCCCTTATCCACATATTTTTTGAAGAGTAAGTTAAATTTGACAGTTTTTACTTGTGTGTGTGTGTGTGTATACAGCTTTTGTCATCCTCTGCTTTTATAGTTAATTCAGTGGAGCAAAATAAAGCCTTCACAACTTATTCTGCAATATTATAGTTTTAGAATAGTTTTGGAAATCGCTTGAATTTTATTAGATTTAGATGAGAATTGTGCAGCATGTGATTGGAACGTGAAAGTAGTTTTTGTCATTGAATTTAAATACTTTAGAAATGTACTTTTGCTTAGGTATTAAGTTATGTGATTGATTACCTATTATGTTTGACCTGGTGTCAGAGCATTTTTTTTTTCTTGCAAAACACCAGATTTGTCTCCAGTTTATTATAGAAAGGCTTGAAGTAGAGAGGGGCTGATGTATGTTTGGCTTTATTACAGAAATACATGAAAAACTGCATATGTCTATGTTCTTTATTTTTCATAAGATGAACAAATATTTTTTTTTTTTTTTGGAAAAAATAGCAATGTGGCTTCCAGTAAGTGTTCTGGCACAGGATTTTAGCAGAAGATGCCAAGCCTGTCCAAGATCTTTTATTTGGCTTAAAAAAAAGTTTGGCAACAGTAAGAAATGTCCCTACGGCACGCCACTCAAAGATGACACAGTAGATATGCAATTAAGTTTTATTTTCCCTCTGTTTGCTGTCATGCTATGTATTTAATCTAGAAACTTTTCATTTACATTGAAACACATTGGAGTTAGAACATGCATGTTTAGAAACAGTGCTACACTTTTAATCAAGCGTGCAATAAGACGCTTATACAACATAAATAAAGCAATTACTAATTGATGCGCTTTCATTACTTAACTTGACTGCTTGCTACGCAATCATTTTTAGAACACTTTCTAGTTTTAATCAAATTAAAATGAACAACATTCTGTTTTAATAGCATTACAGTTTTGTAACTTAGAGATTTGTATAATTACTTGTTAGAATACTGCCAGAATATTAGGAAAAATATATTTGCTTTTTATTTTTATTAAATGGCAATTAAACAGACATTGTATCATTGTAAGTAGTTATTTCTGTCTAGTAATTTATGACGCAACAGAAACCCTAGATGAAATTATTTTCCCCTAACTCACTAAAGCCCATCTATTATTGTGTGTGTCATATTTTATATACTGTATCCTAAAAATGATAATAAAATAGAAAATGCATACCCTACATAAGAATAGGGTACTTGAGTAAAGGGTAATTTTGTTAACTTCCTAATATCACCTTTTCAAAAAGTATCCAGGTATTTACAAATGAGCTGGGAAGTCCTCCTGCATTTGCTATAACTTTAAAAAATCTGGCCATTGCCATATTCAACCATTCTGCAGCTGGAGGGACAACTTTTTCTTTCCAGTGCCTCAAAATAACCTGTTTAGCTATAGTTATTAAATCTAATTAATTTCCCTTCACATTTCTTCTCAGAGGGGTCTATACCTAGTGTAATCAAAGAAGGTTTGATTGATGGGTTTTGACAAACATTCCCCCCCCCCCCCGTACACCTCTAAACGCGGACATTCAACAGACGTGTTTATATCCAGCGTCTTTAGTAGAGCATTGCCAACACTCGCTGCTATCCTTTAGATTGGCTTTAAAAAGTTTGCAGTATCCAATACTCTATTAAGTAAATTGCATTGCCTGGGTTTTAGCTTCTCTGCTGGGTTTAAAACAGTGGTTCCAGATAGTATCCTAATCATCAGAGTCCAATTTCTAGTCCTAATTCTGTACTCCATTTGTTATTAAGAGGCTTGTGTAGATGTACCTTCTCTCCACTCAAATATTATGGGTTCTAAATGTTTTTTTATTATTATAATTCTCTTTAACACACTACTTCTAAGCAGGATGGCACAGGGTTTAGTTTGTTTTGTTTACAGCTTTAAATGCTTGTAATATTTGTATTTTGAAATAGTTTACAGAGGTGACATGGGTTGTTTCCTGGAATTCAATTGATGCAATTTACTTATTGATTCTATAGAGGTCTGATATTGCCCATATTTATGCTTTCCAAAAACATTTTTTATTTTTTTAATAAGAATTAATGTATTCCATATTGAAGCCTATGGTGGTAAACTTAACAGTTTTTAAGCAGGCTCCATTAGACTTTATGAAGCACAATGTGTTGATTCCATAAGGTGATGTGTAGCTGTAGAAGGCTATTGACACAGTATATGATGTACAATACAAAGCCCACATGTGTCTGGATCGCATATCGTGTCTACTAAATATTGTATCATTCCTCGTGACTGATCAGTACAATTGTTTACATTATCACTTCCCCAGTCTGTAGGTTAACCAGATGTTTACTGTAAAAACATACATTTCAAAAGAGTTTGGCCCAAGAGAAAATGCATGGAACAAGAACTGATACCACAGCTTAAAAAGGGCATTTGTTTATAATTATAAGCAGAATAGACCTATTCAATAAATCATACCTAACATTGTCTCTCCCCCCCCCCCCTCCCCCACTATATTTCTGCTGTGTTTTAGATGACTGGTCCTGGAGTGCCATTCCATTTCAGGTTTGGTTCAATTTAATAATTAAGGGCATAGTTGAAACCAAGATCTGAACTGTAAGTGCCCCCGTGCTACAGTATCATTACCTCTTCAGTGGAGGACCTGACTTATTTATCTATTTGACGTATTTATTGCATTTATATATCACTTTTTATACAAAAGTATTGCAAAGTACAGTAAATAGCAGAAAAAAAATAACTGCCACAATGAGACCACTTAAGTAACAGATTTAAATAACAGTATAGACATAATACAAAAGCAGCAATTTTAAAGTTACATTAAAACCCATTAAAATAAGAAAGCCATTTTATAAACGTGCATTTTCAGTCTTAACTTGAAAAGCTTCCCTGAAGAACCAAGGCAGAGCATTCCATAATTTAGGAGCTCTACAAAAAGCCCTACCTCCTGTGTTCCTTATGTTGACCCTATGACCTGAAGCAGGGGTTAAACGTTAAGTTACCTGTTTGGTATGGGGCAATAATCCTTACACTGTCAGCTATAATAAAAATATTCGTTCATGAAAATACACGTATTGTCTGGTATTTTATTAATTTTATTCGTGTGAGACTGTCTAAAGTTTTTCAATAGTTTGGCACTTTTGTGTGTGCATGAGAATGCTTGAAGACACACTGAACTTGTGCAGTAATTGTGATTAGTGATTGCTTTTTTCAGTATTGAACTTGTCACTGAATATCCATGGCAGTACTGTAATTGGAACTCAAGACAGGATCTGTTATGTGGGCTATATTTAGTTTTGGTATATGTATGCCACTCTACAGCTTTCATTTTCATTGATTACATTTTTATTACACAGGATTTGAGAGCTCTGTGTATGTAAGGCATTAAGGGCATAAATCTCAAAAATACATAAACCATCTCAGTGATTGGCACACTATAGGTCAGGGAAGCTAGATGTATATCATTGATTCATATTTTATTGTCTCTGCGTTTTGCATTTGCTTAGAAATTTCAGGCATGCTGTACAAGAGCATTTTAATGTGGCCCATGCTGCCAAAGCATTTCCTCCAGTCTTTAATAAACTCATAATTGAGAAACAAACCGCATATGTCTGAAGTAAATTCTATAAAAGGTGATTCTAAATAACAAGAATAATGCATTGGTGAAGATCACTGAGCAATTTCACACATGGCCGTGACCTTGAAGTATGTTTGGTTGTGGCTTTGTGAAATAGGTGCATTTCTTCTTTATAAAAATAGGATAATTAAAGAAACACAGAAAATATGCTCCTGTAGCAGGATAGAGTCAGGAATGAGACTCGGATCCACTAATGGTTTAAAGCACTAGTGCATGTTTATTAAATAAAACACACAAACAAACAAACAGGCACAAGGGCTAAAATGCTAAAGGTTTAAACAAAACAATACAATATGCATTCATCTCCACTGACAGAAATAGACCCAACACAGCACACAGTGCCATCACCTCTCCCTCTTCCACAGGAAGGATTTCTCCTTCCTATTATACCATGTGGCTGGAGCCTAATTAACCATTAATCATTCAATTAAGGCTTCATCCACATTCTCGCATGTACTCTGGCAGGGAGGCTTGTAACCCCCTCCTTGCCAACCCTAAGTTTCCATGCAACAGAACAGATTACTCCTCACTTGAAGTTTTATCAATGTATGAAGATGTATGATAAATATTTGCCTTAGGAGAGACATTTAAGACTGACTTATGAAAAGCGACATATCTAGAATACCAGAAATCTGAGGTGGCAGTGTAGAAGAACTGGATGATGAATTGCTTTGTTTGTTTATTTCTGAATTTAAGTCTGCCTGTTACTTCCTGGGACATTCTTGCAAACGAGAGGTTATATTAGTTATATCTGAAACATTCTAAACAAAATCACATACATACTGTGGTAAAGTATGTGGAAGGGTTGTCGGGGGGAGGTACATTGGTTCAGGAATACAGCGCAGTGTAGTCCTTGCCATTTTAAGAGGTTAGGACTATATGTCCCAACATGCACTACTCTGGGTAAAGCAGTAGTGAAAACACTATGGCCTTAAGCGGTGAAGGTGACCATGTATTTAAAATGATGGCAAAAAGACGTTTTTGTTTATTTGTATGGGGGCGGATGAAAACCGTCCGCTATTTAATATAGTGTTGATTCAGCAGGGAGGGGTTAACTTCCTCTCCCTGCCTTCACATGTGGAATGCAGGTGGTCAGGAGATAAATGCTTGCCAATTGTCTGATTAGCTCCTGACCACTTGTTATATAAGGTCTTGCGCAGAGTGTGTTAGTTGGAGTTGGAGAGACAAGTGGCAAGTAAACTGTAAAGGAACAAAATGAACGCTACTTACTGTGAACCACCCTGAAGGTACTTGTAGCCTTTGTTTATCTTGGCCACTGAGTCGTTTTTTCTTTTGGAATTTAAAAAGTATTGAGCAGCCACGCAGTTTCATCCCCATACCTCTGTCTGCTGCGTAGTGCTTCCTGGTCTGTGACGTCACCACTCATGCCACTCAAGCCTGTCCTTGTGACTGCATGTCACTGAAGCTCTGTTTTACTGCATGTCACTGAAGCTCTGTTTTACATACAAAAATACACAAACAAGACTTAGAGGTGTTTTCCATAACCTTAGTGTTGTATACTAAGCTCCCAACAAAGTTATCTAGAGCTGCTGTTGGTTAGATCAATTGTATAGACCTAGTGTATTGTGGAGATTAATGCTTCTCAACAGGCATTTTGCATGAATCGTGTGCACCAGGAAGCCAAAGCTATGTCGTATTGATTATTAATGTTACAGTTGACTTCCTTTGTTTGAAAAAAAGCAACTGGCAGGTCAGGAATAGCTTAGCATTGCTTTGCACCTATTTGATTAAAATGTAGCATGTTCACACATCTCAATCAACAGTGTATCTTCTTGGATAAACTTTACCCTATTCAGATCGCTTTGAAAATATGACCCAGCATGTCTCGTCACGAATTATACAATGTTCACCATGGTATATTTGCACAATACGTTTTCATGTTATACTCTGTCTGCTAGTTTACCATGATTTTTTTTTTTTTTAACATGCTTTACCATACCTTCTTGGGCTTTGTAATGCTTGGATTTTACTTTACCGTGCTTTCTCTATTCAACTGTGTTATGTTTTTACTGTGGTAAACCTGTACAATAAAATATTTCCTAAGATCTTTCCTCTGCCTTGAAATGAAAATTTAAGGTATGCATTTTAAACAGATAGGATTATGTATAACGCTTTAAGAACAGTGTTTTTTTTTTTTTAGAAGTTCTGGCCACTGTTGCTTTCCATAGCAACAGGAAAAAAGATCACTGATTGGCTACAGAGGATGACAAGGCATATCAATTCTCCAATAGAAAAAGACAATGTGAGTGTTTCAGTTTATTTTTCAGCATTATTTTGCAATGAAATTACATATAAATAATAAACATTGTAGTCACATTAAAAGTTGTGGCACCTATACAAAGTTGTGGTCTGTGTTAAAAGTTTGGCAACAAATTCACTGCCCACAATTCTTACAGCCGTATGTGTGTCATTTTTATGATAGGATTATAGGCTCCAGTTAACAGCTTGAAATATCCATGAATACTAAATGCAGTTTATATGAAAATGAACTACCTCCACCTGATCAAAAAGGATCTCAAAGAATAATATATTAATGAATGCATGATGCTTGTGTTGATTCTCTTAACAGCTTGTGCGCTGAATACATTTCAATAGTTTTGCTTTTACTTTCTTTCATAGGTTTCAAGGAGTGCTGAACAAGATTTTAAAATCTATTTCCTACCCCCCCTCTGTTGATTTTGGTTCTGTGCTTTTGTTCTAATAAGTGCTTCCATTTTAAATAAGCACAAATGTCAAAGCAATATAGAAGAAAAACTGCTGCAGCCTTGTGGTACCTAATTACTTCACTTCCAGTGTTAAACTGGAAACAGTAGTTTATATACAGCGTTGTATTTAAAATTGTTGCATATAATTCATTCACGTAAAGAAACCACAACCCCTTGTGCAATAAACTATTTTAAAATGTACTTTTCTCCCCGTTATAGTAGATTGGTGTTGATTCAAGACTAAGGCCTCAATGCTAATATCCCTTAGGGCCTCAATTACAACAGCTGTTCTGTAGATGTTTTCAAGTCTTGGAATAATTATTTACATCCTAAACACAAGGTGCATTAAATGCATATAGTCACAAGGGAAGCTAATAAAAGGTTGTCACTTTATCCTATAAGGTTGGTAATGAGAAGAACAATTGTGACCAACTAAACTAGTATATACAATTATAAGAAACCAAGTACAGTGTATTACTGGTAAAGCAAAAATAATCCTTATTTCAGTCATTCTGTAGTTTTCCCATGCTTTTCCAATGGCTATACAATTTATTTACCTTAGTTTACATTTCTGATATAATTTGCCATATAGCTGCATGCTTCAAAATGCTCACCTGTAGTTTACCATGATTTCACTATGATTTATTACACTTTGCTAAGCTTTTATATGGGCATTTTTTATAACAGGCATCCTGGTACATTATTTTATAGTTACTTCAACAAAAACATAATATCTATATAAATGTTAAATGCAATGTGTTAATGTATGGAGTACTTTCCAGACATTCACAAATACTAATTAATATCTAATTTTATGTATCCAAGTAAACGAACAGTCACTTTTGACTTTAAGCCAGTAACCTTGTGGGAAATTAATTTAAAAATAAAATAAAAATAGAACCCTAAACAAAATGGACCATAACACCAAATTAGAATATGTTGGATCACCTGTTATCTATTCTGTTAAAGTATTCATTCATTTCTACTAAAGGTATCACTGTAAATTGGCTAAAGCTGTGCCCTTCTTATTCAGTTGTCATTAGTATGGTAATTAGACACCACAGATCCATATCGGCTCTCCAAGCAATCGCTGAAAAAGTGTCCATAAGCAAATTGATATCTGCCTGACTGTTAGTGGTCTGTTAAATCCAAACCTATAGGGTCACAGACGAAGTCACCTGGCAATAAGAGCATGCCATAGACGGTATTATGGCTTAAGGATCCATGTGCATTGACTTCAGCAAGGGCATTGATACTATGGGTGGGGGGGGGGAGTGCCTTCAAGTCCATTAAACACCTTACAAGAGTTAATCTGAGCAGTAATTTTGAAGCTTCCCCAAGCTTTTCCCATTATTATACTATGCATTTACTGTAGTTTAACATGGTTTGTTGTATGTTTTTGTTTTTTTTGTTTTTTTAGATATTCATTACCATTGCTCACTGGGCTTTACAATGCTTACTTATAATTTACCATGCTTTCACTACACTTTAATACAATGTGCTGTTCTTGCACTCTAGTGAACTTTTGTCAGGTACTCGGTGCTCAAATGTATCAAACCGATGAGCAAGCCAGAGAAAGAGACTGAAACATGGCAATTGGTCAGCACTTGGCCAGAAAGAAAGCAGTTCCTAAATTGATTAACTTTCCTGCTGCTGTTGTTAACATGTCAATGCACACATTTTCATACAGTGTTAGTACCAGAAATAGTAAAGATAATTAGCATTGAACAGCGGCCTTGTCCTTTCAACTAATTGATTCATCAACACTATCCACTACCTATTGAGATGGTTCTTTGGATACATTTCTCCAGCTAGAGCTTCGGTGACTTATTTACCAATGATGTCAAAGCAGGCATTCAGACAGAAAGACTGGGAATGGAATTTCAATGCAATTTAATTAACATAATTTCAATATGACAAATGTGCTTCATGCAATCTGTTGGTCACTGATTCTACAACTAAAATGCACTTACTAATTCAGAAGTGTAACATCTGGTACTTTTAACAATGTTAGTATTTGTAAGATAATCATTTAAAGTGTTCTCTGTGGTAAATGGGAAGGTATATTTAGATTTCTGATGCCCTTTATGCTCACTACTTAATGTGCACGTTACAACTACAGATAATGCCCTTTCGTAAATTTAGGTCTTATGTGGGGGAGAAAAAGTGTAAAGGTATAAACAAAAAAGTAAAATGGTATTAGCAAGCCTCCCTCGCAAGATTCTACCACATGACTCATCACTGGATAGATCTTGTTGCATTTCTATAGTTGTGTGGATGTTGCAGCAGGCTTCAAGCAATTAGCTTGAATGTGCCCTGTTCCTGAAAAGAACTGTATGAGAGTGAACAAGGTTCCTTGGAATACTCTGTTAAAATCATCCATATTTACCAGATTATTGTTTTTGGCAGGGTGAATATAAAATATATATTTTTAAAAAGTACTGTATATTAACACTGACATCTGTTATTGGATTTATGTCTAAAGTCTACACTGAAATATTCTCATAGCATGAAATGAACAAGAGAGATGGGATACAACATTACCATAGAGTGTCGTTTGATGTTTCATAGACCCTTCAGGCCTTGGGTCCACAAATCTGGACAGAAATGTGTTAAATATATTAAATGACTCTTGCATGTAATGTTAAAATAATGAATTTTATAACATATGAATATGGAAATGCCTCTGTAGATTCATGCCAACCAGCCAAGAATGGTCAAACAAACCTTATTTTCTTATGGTTCAGGATTGTAGAGCAAACTTTGTGATTTTTCTTAATGATTGTGGCAATGTTGCCCCGCTCCTGTGTGTATTTTTGTGTTGTATGTTGCATGTTGTGTGTTAATGTTGGTGTATAGTCATTGGTACACGGGATATATAAATGGGTCTGTGGAACACGAGTTGTTTAAAATGTATATTTGTGTTTAGGGACGAGGATTGCACAGCACTTCACGTGCAGGTAAAATGTAATAATATGCGAGTACAGGGAATTGCACTAATTACCGTGCAGGTGGAGACTCAAATTGAATGATTGATTAGCAGTCGAGTCTCGGTACAGCTGCATAAAAGCTGCATGTTTTCACTCTGGGTTGTGTGTTGGAGACAGGTTATAATAATAGATAAATATCAGCTCACCTTTTTTGTCTGTGTAGTCCGTTTTTGTTTGTCTCTTTATTTTGGCTAAAGGGCCGTGTCCTGTGTTTTGTTTATCTTGCAACCTTTTATTTTCTGCTTGTTTAAATGCAGAGCGGTAACAATCGCTCAGCTTCACCAAACCCCACATATGTTTATTTCCTTGTTCCTGGTCTGATGTGTCCGTCACCCACTGCAGCCGTCTTTATGACAATAATCCACACTAGCCAGAAGTCCAAAATTATTTTTGTGTTTACTGAACAAACATTTTAAAAAATATATCCATAACAACTGTTGCATTCACATCCACAGCTATAGAATCCACAGAGCCTTTTCTCAAAAGTATTATTAGCATTTGTTTTATTTAAGTTTTACAACATTAGCTGATGTGTTCTTTTGTATGTTTTATTGTATACAAAATACATATGTATTTTGAACTTGTTTGGCAGGGATGGGGTTAAAACCCCATCCCTGCAAAAATGTATATGCACTAAGTGACCAGGATTAATTGATTAATTGTCAATTAGACCTGGCCATATGGCATAAAGGACTATGAAGCATTATATCTTGTTTCTCAGGGTGTCAGAGAGCAGTCCAGCAAAGCCACACTCATACACACCAATGTTAATTGTTTTTTCATGCACACAGTGAAATCAATACACCACATATTAAAACAATCAAGTAGACAGTTTAACTGAGCCTCAGAGGCAGCCAAAATGCCTTCTGGCAAATGATTCCACAGACCAAGGACCACAAGGGCAAACAATACTAAGTGTACAGAATTGATGTCATACTGAGAACTGTGAGCTGATTTCATAAACTAATTGCACTGGAATGCTCTGTGGCAGCAGCACAATTATGTATGCGATTTACAGTGTTTTTTAAAAAATGGATGGTTCAGCAACAGCTTCCTCCTCATAAAAGCCTTCATAGTCTTTGATTCAATGAGATTAAGAAGAGTAAAGAATCTACCTAACAAAGGTAGAGGTCTCACATCCAGGTTTCACCGTTGTCAATACACACATACACAAACATGTGCAAGCATGCACGCAGACACACAACACATACACACAAACATGCACACACGCACACACACAAACACGAACACACACAAGCATGCACGCACACAAACATAACATACACAAACACGTGCAAGAATACATGCACATACATATGCACACAATTACGTGCAAGCATACAGAACACATACACACAAACAAACACATGCAAGCATACATGCACACACGCACACAACACATACACACAAATACGCGTAAGCACACACAGCACAACCACGTGTAAGCATGCAGACACGCACACACAAACACGTGCAAGCATGCACACACACAACACAAACACGCGCAGGCATGCACGCAAGCACGCACACACAAATATGCACAAGCATACATGGACAAATGCACACAACACACACACACAAACATGCAAGCACCCACGCACACACACACGCATATATACTGAGCACCAAAAGAAACTTATCACTATTATAAAACATTTATTATCGAACAAAAATAAGGTATATAAATGATGGACATTGACAAAATGTTTTTGGTTTTTTCACCTAGTTAATGAGACAATTGATTGGACACTCACCGTCTTGGGTGCTCATAGCCAGCAATTTCAGACCTGGCAAGATTGTATAACCAGACACATTGTCAATGACAGGCCAAGAAGTGGGAGGCCAACAGTCGCAACACCTGCCCAAGATCGACAGATCGTTTTGCAGCTTCTCGTGATGTCAATTGTTAATCAGCACAATAAAAAGACAAAAAGTTTGTTTCTTGTGAATTTCTGCATTGGAAGTGCCATCTCACTAGAAATTAGAGGACTGAGCACAAGCTGTGATGATGGGCAGAATTTCAAATGACACTAAGGAAGTGTGGAAAGCAGTTGCGATGGAGACTGAAGCTGGATCTTGAGTTTGTTAACTCGTTATATGCGAGGCAAACATATTCTAGTATGTTTTCATCCTTTTGGATCTCAAAATATGTTTTTGTTAGTTGTCGGACACCATCGTTTCCAAGTCGTGCCAGATTAAGTTGACGATTAAACCAGACTTTACACACCAATCCGACCGCGGTGTCAGAGGACAGCGCCTCAGTTTCCCGCAGACACTTGCCTTGTCTCTACCTGCTTTTTTGACTGACAGGAATACATTATTGCTGGTTTTAAACTCACTGTCAACCGAGTTGTTAAAACCTCTACTGTTAAAATATGTATTTAGTCCAGCTCAGCGTTATAAACTGGAGATTGAATACTGGTCCCCAGTTGAACTTCTTGCACTGGCATAAAATTCCCTTAATGTTATTGAGATTTTTTGGACTTCAATAAAATGATTTCAATGAAATGAATGTCCATATTTATTTCTTTAAGTACATTAACCAGCCCATGGTGTAGGTTTTTTTGTGTGTGTTTTCAATCTTTGTTTTTTTCATTTCATTTAGCTGTACTTCATCTATTGTTATGTGTCTACTCTTGCTGGTGCACTTATTTTATTTATTTATTTAATTTATTTATCCAGATGGACTGCTGTCTTCACTCAGAAAGTTGGTGTTGTACAAGTTATGTGGAGTTTCATCCCCAAATATATTAAAGGAAATAGATGAAATGCTACTCATTTTTGGCTGTGGGTTTGTAACTAATAACAAATAAAATGGCAGTTTGTCATGGAGTTTAGAATGTAGTGATTTATTCAGTGTGAAGAGGCTCATTAGTATGCAAACTATGCTGTACGCTATATATATATATACCACACACACACACACACACACACACACACACACACACACACACGGTCATGTGATGTTGTTTTAACCAATCATGGTTATTATTTTTTAAAGTTGTGTTTTTTATATATATATATATATATATATATATATATATATATATATATATATATATATATATATATATATAATATAAGTAGCAACTTTCAAGGGAATATTTCCATGTGGCTGGTGTTCAAGAACGCAAGCCAGGATATGCGTATTGTAATGTATTGTCTTATGCAACTTGATATTATTGTTTCTATCTGTTCCTTCATTCAGTTTTAGACAGGACAGACATTTTGAGCTCACGGTGAAGAAATTGGCACTGTGACAGCTATTGACCTTTAGTAACATTGCTGAGATGTGCTGTGTTTGACATATATACGGCAACTTGTGTCTCATTCAGTTAGGATTCAAGTTTCATCCAGGGCTGTAATACAACTGCATAACATTATGTGTGTGTGTGTCATTTGGGTTGGGTTTATTTTGTCGCTATGTAATACACAAATGGTAATCTTTGCCTAAATTGGCTTAATCGACATTGAACATTGTATAAATTCATGTGTAATAACTTCCAAATCAACCATTATTAATATTGATATGGCTGTTGTTGGTGTGGGTGAGATGTCACACCTTTTAAAATGTATCCAAATTTGCTGGATATTAAGACAAATTCAGTTTCCTTTATTGCACTGCACTTGGACACACGCACACACACAATAAAAAGCATTTCACAATGTAGGTTGTGGAAAACATTTAGGTAAATATAACAAATTTTCATATTCATTTTGATCTCATAATGATGAGTAGCCACAGGGGTAGTGTTGGGTAAACATGAGAACTAATCACACTGACACCCTCCTGTGGTTGTTTGGTTCTGAATGGCGCAAAGGGAGGTAGAGCTAAAGTAGGTATGCACTAGAGACTGCTGCTCTGTTGTAAACACTGATGGGACTTCGGTATTATAGGAACCAACAGGCATCTTCATGACTCTACAGAGGGGACTGCCAATCTGATACGGCTCAAATGAAAGTCTCAGAAGCTTCTTATGAGGAGTATTAGCTATAACTTTAAAACTGAGATGTCATATTGATATGGGCTTGTATGTATTCGATATTATTGATCAATATGCCTGGAACATTGTAGAATGATAGATTACATACTGGAGTTGATTCTGGATGGTTGTAAAGTGTAATTTCTCTGGTTGCATGTATGGGACGCAGCACTTATTGTCCGGTCCCTTCTAAGAGTGACATCATAGCTTCTCTTAGCAAAAGCAAGTCAACACAACAATCCCCAAATTAAAAACGAAAGCTAGGATTCCTTCAGATCTCCTAGGCATGTGTTTCTGTATATTTCCCTTTATTAATACATGTTTAATTATGTATTTGTTATCCATGTCCTCAGAACTATTTTTTTATGATTTGCTTAATGGCAAATTATTTTTTAAATACTTCATAAGCCATACATAATGTGCGTGTGTGTCCAGGACGAGCCCCCAACATGTAAGGTCTTGTAATGAACATTACTGTCCCCCAAGAGTCCCCAAGATGTGATGTCTTGTGAAGAATATTATAATTCAGACAGGCGTCTAAGACTTCAGAACAAAGGGTTTGCCTGTTGATTCAAAACTGTTTGATTTATGAAACATTACAAATAATATTGATAATTATTGGTTCAAATCAATATTGAGTACTTAGGTTCAATGTAATGATTCAATAAGAATAAGCAGATTCAAGAAAGGCATCTAATTCAGTAAGGAGTGGGATCTAAAAATTACCTTGATACTACTATTCAATGGTATAAGATGCACTTTGATCTCTATGTTCAGTTATGTTCACTAGAAACACAATATTTCGAAGGGTCTTCATAGAACAATGTCTTTTGAGGACCATCCAGTTATACACCATTGCAACTTCTTGCTTTGTTTGAAGAAAAAGTAAAAAGGAACAAAGTGCAGGCCTCAATGCTGCCGATAGACCAAATGACCTCAAAGATGATGATGGTGAAGAGGAAGACTTGTAAGTTTGGCAAAGCCCCAAGGACAGGTTGTGGAGACAGTGACACTGCCGATACTTAAAGGTCTTTAATTGCCATTAGCTATTTTTTTTTTTTTTTAGAAAGCAAAAACAAACAAACAAACCAAAACACCTAATAAAATTACCAAACCCGAAATAAACAACTCAAACATTTAAATTAAGGGCTTGTTAATGGTCTCAGGTTTTTTTGTTTTTTTTTTATTTATTTTTATTTTAGAGTTCCTAATTTCCTTTCAGAATAAATTGAGCTAATGACAATTTGGAGTAAATAGCTTTGAGAATATAACTCAGTGTGCTTCTGGAAGTAGGCTTGAATCGAAAAAGTCGGGGTGGAGCTTTGTCCAATTAGAAAAGCTTGTCTATAAATAGACCAGTAGTTTCAAGACTTGCAATTGGTTAAGATTTAAAGTTATCTGAATTTACATATTAAGGCAAGGTAAGGGACTTCTTTATGTTTGGGCTCCTGGAGGTCCAACAAGTTCTGACCCTTTTTGGTGGGGAGCTTCCTGGTTATGTTGAGGTGTCAAGCCTGGTTTCTTGTTGACTTTGACAGAGCAAATGGAGCATGTCTGTCTGTGCTTGTCAAATGGCAGTTTAAAGGCTTAAAAGCAAGGACACAATGGGACATATACAGCAGTGCATATGTTGGACAGAATGAAATAGATTTTTAAAACACGCATTAAAGTAAAATACAGTATTTTTTGCTACACATGGCCAGGCACAATGCTATTTATTGCTGTTGTCTGGTGTTTTTGTATTCAAGTATTGACCATATTCTAGTACAGACATACTGTACACAGATCTCTGGCAGACTTCCTTTGAGGCGTCTGTTGCCGGTATAAAAAACCACATAAGCACTGATTGTAGTATGAGGCATACGTATTTATTATCTGCCTATTACTATTTGAAAGGTGAAATAAGAGATCAAAGCATGCATGCTGAGTGCTGGTGATGTTCAGCTCTGTGTGATTCCTCTGGTGTCTTTAAATCCTTTTCATGACATTTTAACTTTTATATCTTCAAATAATCCCTACAGAATATGGGGTAATTTAAAAGACATACAGCTGTCTTCATTCCAAAATGACAAAAAAGGCTTTATTTGCTCAAAGCAATCACCTACAGCATAAACAGGCATATCTATATTACTGTCGTTTGGCATTTAGGAAACATTTGGATTTAAGAAAGGCTAAATAGATCTTGCAACTGTTGCTCAGTAGTGACGTTATTTGTTTGCTCTATGTAAAGGCACATACTGTACTGTAGTTCCATTCTGCAGCACATGCAGTTAAGACTTATTAACCCTTAGTTTACCATACTATTTGTGTATGCTGTGCTTACTGAAAAGACTTCTTAACAGCTGGCCCAGTGTAAAAATAACTTATAATTAGGACATCTGATTTTCGGTTTTAACCAATAAACAATAAAACACCCCCGTTACAAAATGGTGTATAGCCAGTAAACACGAACAAACGCTGGAAATGGTTATGTGACTTCACCCCTTTCCCATTAAAAAAGAAAAAAAAAACTACTACAAAAAAGCAAAAGAAGGCTTGTTTGTGGGATTAAAAGCTATATTACAGTTATAGGGAGAATTTAAAACAGAATTGCAAATTGAGGCAAAATGTGAAATGCCTAGACAAACCCCAGAAGAATGTGCCCATGACCATAAGGATTTAATTGATCAAGACAGCAAAGGAAAGAAGGTATTTGAAAGTGTGCAAGTACTGTTGAGTTAATATACATATTGTGACAGAAACAACCGCATTTTGGAAAGTAACCCGAAACAAAAATGCAAACATTTCATACAGCATGTAAAAAGCAAAAGCGCCGAAAAAAAGATTTACATAAAACTTGAAAATAGCTAAAAATAAATAAATAAATAAATAAATTAAAATAAAAAAGTTTTTTACCACTGATTAACACAAAAAAGTCCATAATGTCCAAGTGAAAAATAACATCTACAAATTGATCTATATAAATAATCTGGGGGCGGAGTCAACACCAAATCACAACATAGAAAAAATAAAATCCTGTTGCCTTCTTGTTAAAACATGAAACGTGTTGCTGTGTCATCAGATTTGAGGGAATGCCTGCCACTTGTGATTGGCAATGAATGAAATTATTCCAGTGATTTGGGGTACTGGCATTAGAGAAGTTAGTGCTAATAGTAATATAAAGTGGCCGTTTTTAGGAACTGTTTCTGTCATTCATAACTGTAAATAGGAGAAACAGTCCCCCTTTGCTTGAGCCGCAGTGGACGATGTGAAGCACCTACCAAGTTGCAGTGGTCCCTGACTACGTGACCCATTCCATGATAATGCTGCTCACGTTTGATTTGCTTGGCGGGGTTTTCCACCGCAAAAAGACAATCAACAGGTTAACAGGAATCACTGTAAAACCCGTACCTCTTAAATACTGTTACCCATACGTAAATAAACAAATAAATAATTAATTCAACAGCGCTAAAAGTTTACACAATGTTGATAACCTTGATATCTGTAAATAGAAAAGAAATAAAAATAAGCAATTACCTAATGGGTATATTCTATTGATCTAAATGAGAAATAAAACATAAAATAAATAAATAAACATTTTAGCGAGTGAATACAACGGTTAAGCTCAATGATCGTTTTCCTAGATTATTTATTTATTTATTTAAAAATAAATTAGACAAATAAATAACCCCGTATAGTATGTGTCTACGCACTTTCGTCATCATGCCTATTTGTATATTTAGTTCGCAGGTTTGGGACAGTTAAAACGGGGTTTTATGGTTGTCAGTCTGTCTGACCGTCTGTCTGGATATGTATGTCAACACTTACATTCAGGGCCGTAACTAGGGCGGGCCGAGCAGGACAGCCGTCCAGGGCGCAAGCTGTGGGGGGGTTGGAAAAATTACTGTTTAAAAAAAAATGGACAGACTTATTAACCCTATGCTTTAATTTCATTACTATTGTCATGATGACGTTTTTGTCATATCTCAGCTGTCCAATCACCGATCTTGTTTTGTTCATTGGGTCATAGCTATCACTACGGCATATGTCCCCACGTAATTGGTTAGGGATGCGGTGGGACACGCCTCTATTGCAGCCGCGTTCAATGGGGAATGGTATTGAGAGTTTTCATGGGACGTCACATTTTCTCCCGCCTTCATATTGGCGGTCAAAAAGCGCTGGATATCAATTTATGTCAATGGCGGATGATGGTGATTATTATTATTATTATTAGTTTTAACACGCTTAATTGTATAGCCTTTTTTTCATAAAAAATATACACTTAAACGGGATCACACATAAGAGGGTTGATGATTCTCGTCCTTTAAAAAAAAAAAAAAAGCCCTTCGTGAACAGAATACTAAAGGAGCGGCGATACAATTATAAAATAATAATAACAATATATATATATAATATATATATATATATATATATATATATATACTTATATATATATTCTATATATATATATATATCTCTATGATACATATATATGACATATATACGCATAAATAATTAACTTTTATCACAAACAGTACAACTGCTCAGCATTCTCCATTTTATTTATTTTTTATTTTTTGAGGCGTGGCTACATGAAAAAAAAAAAACGTAATACATCCCACAGCAAAACATATTATAGAAATATCTACTTAATGTCTTTCTATTGATTTATATTGGGTTTTAATTTCTGATTTAAGGTTAAACTCCAAGCGCTAAAACAGAAAGTTGTCATTCATGGTCATTCTGCGTAGGCAAAATGGTTAAATATGACTAAAACAGTTGAGTTACCCAACATCCGACAGTCCGAGTGTATGGTGGTTGTTGCGTCATTATTTGTATTATTTATTTGCTTATTTATTTTATCTTAACAATACAGATTTACAAAAAATAAAAAATAGGCTGATATCAACATACAATACATATTATATATCATTATACAGTATCAGTACATGTACATATCCTAACTCCTATAACGTTCAAAAAACAAAAAAAAAAAACAAAACAAACAAACAAACAAACAAAAAAAAAAATCAGTAGAGGCGCAAATATTCTTACTCGCCCCGGGTGTAAAATACCTAGTTATGGCTCTACTTACATTCAAACAGCTGTCTTACTATGAAACTGGAAAATAAAGTTCCAAACATTATTCTGAAACGTATTAAAAGTTTTAGAATCTTCTATATGGAGGCACCTGACTGTCTCTCCGTTGGTAGAACACTTTTTTTTTTCTCTCGATTATTCCGTGGTGATGAATCTTTATTAAGACATTATTTGGCAGCGGTTATAAACAGTATCAGAGTCTGTCAAAGTTATATTCTTACATGTGCATATACAGTAGCCGATAAACGTTATAGTGATCTGATTTCTTATGTTACAAGCTCTCTCCTTTGAATTTACAGCAATGGCGAGGAATGCATGTTACACTGTCATGATGTTTGTTTTTTGTCCCGCTTTCAGATTAGCTCACTGGGTAGCGCAGTCAACAGCCACTAACTATGTACTGTGTTATTTAAAGGTGGGATCACCCTATGTATAAAAGTCTATGCTCAAAACACTAGGTCTGTGTAATCTGTAAAATGCTTTTTCCTGTGGGATACTGCAGCTGTACGATGCTGAGATTGTATGCATTCCCAGCCCACATTATACAGTCAAGCAGGTATTCATCTGCCCCCTATGGTTGCTTGTTATAAAGCACGTTGTCATAAAAAGCTTCATACAATTCAAAAACATGCACAAGGTGTAAAACGACTTAGTGTAAATCTATGTGATTATAGCTTTGATAATTTATTAAGCAATGTTATTAAACGATACTGCTTTAAATGTAGATGAAAGGTAATCATTTAACACTTATTATCAATGATCAGATAAATACTGCAACAATTCGTATGGCAGGAGTGTAGTCTCCAGTACATATCCAGAGACCCCTTTACGTTTTGGAGGGCTACGGTCCAAAAACAGTAGCAATCTGCATCCCAGTAAAACCAACGCGGTTCCTAGTTGCTTTACGAACAGGTACAACCGCGCACTACAAGAACCGACAAATTTAGTGGCACTTCACTTGAATAAGAATTTGGATTTTAAGAACTAGTCTCGTGTCGTGATTCCCATCCCCCCCCCCCCCCCCCCCCCCCCCCCCCCCCCCCCCCATCGGAGATACTGAATTCTTTGTTGACTTCAGGATTATTTTAACTAACTTGATCACAGCGCGTTCCAGAAAAAGTAGCAGAAGCCTAATAATAATAATAATAATAATAATAATAATAATAATAATAATAATAATAATAATAATAATAAGCTTTACCAAGATTAAAAGCAGAGAACGAGATGTATCCATACCTCACTGGCCAAGGAAAGAAGAAACGGCGTATTCCCTATTTAACTTGTTTAGCTGTCTTCCACAAAATTTATTTTTCTATTATAAAATAGATTAGACACACTAATCTGCTTTTTAAACAGAGACATGTCACTAAACTGGCCAGTTTTACTTGCACTATGCAATAGGTCTAGACACAGTTCCAATCTTGTATATTAACAACAACAATAATAATAATAATAATAATATAATAATAATAATAATAATAATAATAATAATAATAATAATAATAACAGCTAAATTCGAAGCATGTCGCATTTAAAGACGATGTATTTAAATAATCTGGGATTATAAACGAGAGAGAGAGAGAGAGAAAGACATTGGCGTGCTTGCACAGCAGCTGCGCTTTCTTTGGCAGCACGCGCTGTGCTGTCTGGTTGTGCCATCTAGAGTGCTTTCCGGAGATCACTGCGGCAGTCTTTCTCCATCTCTTGCTCTCAACCCCTCTCAACTGATCTCTCTGCGAGACATGTTAGTGTGCTTTCGTGTAATATATAATGAACTTGAAAATTAAGGGTTCCAGCTTGGTTGCACTATCTCGTGGAGATCTGGGAGCACGCCCTGTGCTGTACAGTCGGCGGCTGTTAAAGTTTCAAATGTCTTAAATAACTGTAAAACAATGCACGCATAGTTACAATTGTCAATAATTTGGAGCGAAAAAAAATTGGATTCTGATGTGTTTGTTTATTGGAATATACGCATGGAACCTCAACGAATGTTTTGAACCTGGAATTGGGAACAAACTACACAGCGGTGTTTGCAGGCTGACGGTGCCTCTGGTGATCAGATTTCCTTGTCATCAGTTTCCTTAAGATTCTGGAAAGGATGGACCTTGTTGGATTGTTGTGAGTTCATATATTTTGTGTAAAAGCTGAAAGATGCGCAATAACAGTAACCCTACTGACATGCAAAGGATACACGGTCGTTTACAAAGGTAGGGGAATGTTTTTCTACATTTGTATTAATCATGCTGCGGCTGAACGCGTTGTCCCTTACAAGTATTCTAAGTAGACTGCTCTATGCATCACACTTCAAATTTGACTGGTACATACATACTGCTTGATGTAGTTCTTAAAAAGTAAGCATTTCAAGCATAGGGGATGCAGATTATACCTGTGAAGTTAAATGAGGTTAAAACATACCACATTTCTACATTCATCAGATGCCATACTACCAAATACCACACATTCGATGTCTCTTAAAATGTATTATAGGCGTATACCATAACACGCATGGTGTGTGTGCGTGTGTGTGTGTGTGTGTGTGTGGGGTGTGGGGTGTGGGGTGTGGGGGGGGGGGGGGGGTCCATATTACATGTTCTATGACTGTATGCATATCTTAAAAAATAAATAAATAAATGTGGATGGGCGTGTAAGTTTAAGAGGAGTTTTATTTTGAAAAATAAAATCTGAATATGCCCCTTCTCAACAGATTAAATTCATTAGTACAGTAACTATCCCACACGCAGTTCCTCCAGTTCTTACTAATGAGAGTCCAGACTCTGAGGGACTATTAGAATACACGCTTATGACCTGATTCAAAGAAGAATATATGGCTTGTGTGAACTATTTCTTGGGCACACACAAAAGCCATACTGAATGCTAGCTTACTTTTTAAATTTTTTTCACATTTAAGGTTTCACAAATGTATTACTGTATTTACAAAGTAAAATCAGTGTGTTGTTCTTTTTGCTTTTATGTTTGATTTATTTACCACATTTTCTTTCATGTCAAATACACCCTACATAATTGATGCAGGCAGATCAATTAATACATAATATACTAGCCAAATGGGCACTTTTCCTGTTTAAACAATAAGAAACTTTAATTGAATACAGTGCTTCTGTAATGTTTATCGCAGTAGAAAACACTTAATTCTCACTCATTAGATTGGGTCACAGAAAAATTGTGCATGTCAGTAATTTGAGCGCTGGTAAGTAGTGGTGGTGTTTTTAACTGCGTTTTCTGGAGAATATGGCAATGCAACGACAAAGTCAGTTTGTCACATGTATTCAAGTGGGTTGTTGTACCCTGAAGAAAGGGAATGATACTACATCCCACACACCACTACAGAATGTTAAATGTATGTTGATCTCTGTAATTTACAGTGGGGTTGGATAAGGAAACTTTTATAGGATAATACAAATCACACAGTAGGCTAGGTGTAACAGTGGCAATTTGCAGACCCATTTTTTGCAATTAAAAGAAAACACTGAATGTACAGTCCAATTCAATTTTACAATGTATACATTAATCCATACACAACAACAACAATACATTCACAACATGCTACACTAAGGAAAAGTTTGTTTTTTTGTGGTTTAATGTAACATACAGATTTTGTCTTAATTAGGGATGTAATATCTGTGCAGAACTATGTTAATAATGCTAGGATGGTTCTTTTTGAATGTTAAATAGTTTGAGAAGCCTAGTAAAACTGAATGTGTCAAAGCAAGAAGTCAATATAAAGGTAAATACAAAATGCATGACGTCATTGTTAATGTTCTGTGACATGCACACACCTCTAGAGGGCTAGACATCTTTAAATACAATGTTGAATGTGTTCCTATCTGTTTAATAAGTAAGGTTTTGCTTATCTTGTGTCAAGTACTATCGGTAGAGGCAGCTAGAATTGTGACTTAAGCGGGGCAGGTGGAAGATAGAGGCAGTGAAGGAGAGAGAAGAGTCTTGAGGACAAATACAGAGCAAGGGAAGGAAGGAAAAAGGGGGAGAAAGGAAAGGGTGAGAGGAGCAGTAAATTTTGTTGTGGTTTGAGCAGTTGACTGGTGGGAATTACTGAACTGCACGTGCACAGTATGTTTTAGGGGTGAAGACAAGCCAATATAACAGCCACATTTGCAGTCATGTTGCAGTTATCTTGTGCTTTTCTAGTGGTATTCTATGAATTTACCATGGTCTGCTGTGTTTTTTATTTTTATTTGCTTTACCAAACCTATGCTTTCCCATGCTTTCACTGTGCTTTATTACACTGCTGTGATTTTACTAAAGGGAATATTCCTTCGAATGTAAAACTCCCTTGAATTTAAGATGCAGCCCAAATTTCCCACCCTCAATTCGATGAAAAACTAAACCATCAAATAAAGATTAAGATAAGAGTTAAGATTTGCACATTAGGAATGGAGAATCCTCAGTGTGGATGATTTAAATTGCAATTGAACAGGAGATTTAATGATAGATGATGAATTTGGCCGGAGACCTTGTCCATGGGTGCTCCACAGATAACCACAATTCTGGCCGACTAGCGAATACACAAATGATATTATGTAGTCTAGTGCCACAGATAGGAAGTGGCACATGGGGCCACCCCCCAAAAAACAAAGCCACCAAGCCATGACTGGATAAAATGAAGATGGATGAATGTTAACACAACAGCCACAGTTGTGCACTACCACCTACCCCCAAAAGACAAGAAAAGGATGAATGAAAAGTAAGCTGCTGAGACATGGGCCCGCCCCCACAGCATGCCTGCACTGCGGGAGAGCCCGACCTCTCCAGCCTGCCACACACCCTGCAGAAACTAAATATGAACCGCGCGACACTCAGGTAAGGAAAAACCTCTACTTGTAGGAGGAAACCTTAGGGAATCCAAGGCTGTGGGTAACCCTTCCTCCACGCTCTAAAGGCGGCCATCTCCCTGTATGGCCTCACCGTGCGTTACTGAGCTGCCAAACAAAAGAAGCAATGTGAATGAAAGACAGTTTTTATGGCGCTTGAGCTAATGCAACGATTAGTGGGTGGCTTCTCCTTTCAGAAACACAACCAAGTTTCCCATATAAGAATACTAGGTATGGAGGCAGTTTGCGGCCACCTGCTGTCATACAAAGCATTACAGTTGCTTCTCATTTCCAGTTGTGCTTACACAGACTTGTTTTTCTCTCTTTTTGTGAACTGTGGCATTGCTTGACATATCAAATATGGGGTCGTATCAGCATTTCCGATCTGTCCAAGCTGGTACTGTTTGTTAGAACTGAGCCTAATAACGAAAAGTTGAAATTGTAAAAGCTTTACTTCAAATGTGTGAGGAAGCTAATGAGCTTCTTTGAAAATGGCTGCCTGTATGTCATGGATGATTTAAGATACTCAGGCAGTGAAGTTTTTGTTCATCGTTTCTCGACAGTCAGTCAAGTTGCTGTTTGTGTACTTAGACAGTTACATCTTTTGTTGCCGATTTTAATACACGCATCACTATACAGAAATCTAAGACACAGGCCATTTTTGAGAATTAAAAATGGTGTAAAAAGTATCTTAAATTCGAAGGAATACAGTGTCCTACTGATGCTATCATGAAGCTTTTTTACATTCTTGCCTGATGCTGGAGTGATTGAATGACTGACCATACAAAGGCTTTCTGTATTGAAGATTTCTTGTACGTACTTCCTGCTGTGCATAACAGGGTTGTGATTGCGATATGATCTATAGAGGCCATCCAAATAGGAAGAATAATAAGCTTTCAGAAATAAGCTGCCAGAATAGATTCAAAGGAAAAAAGAAAAGAAAAAAAAAACACTTAAAAAAATGAGGAAAGTTTATATTTCTATTATAATGGAATCCTGTAACCTTACCTTGAGATCATGTAAGAAGAGTGGAGGACTATTATTTTGTAGCTCTTTTGCAGGATTTCTTGGAGTGCCCTGACCCTTTGCATTAATAGCTGTTTCCATGCTTCATGCTGGGGATTAAATCACTGAGCTTCTTGTAGGGGAACATGGCCAAGATATCAGGCTCAGCCTTTAAGAGGACTGGAGGCTTTCAAAACTAACAAAGCCCCTAGTCTGGGTGGCATATACCCAAGTGTTTAAAGAAACAAGGGAGGTCACCGCCAAGTTATTTCACAAATCAATCAAGACAGGGGGTGCCCCAACTACAGACCCATCAGTCTGTTCCATAACATGTAAAATCATGGAATCAGTGGTAAGAGGGTAACTAGAGTGTGCATACAGCAACAGCATCAAAGGAGAGCAAACACGGATTCAGGAAAGGGCGCTTCTGCCTGAAAAACCTCTTAAACTTCTCAAAGAAGGACACAAAAAGATGGACATAAAAAGAGCCTATGACGAGCATGTACTTGGACTTTAAAACAGCCTTTTACACAGTACCACGTGCAAGGCTAATCCTCAAACTGCATTCTGTATTAATACAAGGTAGTATATGTAAGTGGGTACAAAACTGGCTAAAATGCAAGAATCAGATTGTTCTTGTGTAAGATGGGAAACCTCTAATTGGGGTGGGATGTCGTGGGGCTTCCATTTTCTACATAGGTTTTAAATGTGCAACACTGAAAGAATCAAACGTTTAAACAATGCCTTCTGGGTCGAAGCATTGTACTGACTGAAAGCATGTCATTTAACAGATGAAGCAGCTGAGTGGAGAGGTTCACTCTTCACATGAAATGACCAGCAAGAGCACATATATATATAATGATAATATATATATACTATATATATATATATATATATATATATAAACTTTGTGGGCAGACCCACCATCTATTTACAGTGAAAAATGATGGAATGACCTGAAATACTAAATTTAAATGAATGTCTGTCAGTCTGCCCCAATAAAGTACAGTAGTAAATCTGCCATTATTTGAATCCATCATTTGTTGGAAATAGTGAAAGGTCCCTGTATTGAACACAGGCCTTCAGATCTGAGACCCAGTTACTGCCGACAGTATATTCGCAGTTTTCCCCAATATGTATTTACCATAGTTTACCATGGTATGCCATGTTTTTTTTACTATGATTTACCATTCCCTCTGTTCCTTACAATGTTTATCTATGCTTTACCAGTTTATTCTGTAGAACAGTTTATAATGTGGTACAGTCATGGCTCCCACTTGAGTGTTCTCATTATATTGCACTATACAAAATATCAAGGTCTTATGGCTTCCGAGTACAACGTTATAAAGGGTACTACTTTTTCATTAACAATGGTGCTTGTCATTAGTCACATACTAACACACAAATGTATATTGTAACAAACATAATTGTAGGTAAAATGTATTAACAGTAATTGTAATGCTTCTAGGAGCTGTGAACTGTTCCCTGCTGGTTTATAGCATGCATTTAAAACAAACAAAATTGGGGGAAAGTTTTGCACTTTAAGATAGGGCCTGGTATGTGATCTATTGGAGGATATACAGACATTCCTTCATACATCAATTCATTGTTCTGTACGGGTGGATAAGCATATCCTGAACTGTACATGAGCTGCTGCCTCTTGAGGGCCCAGCAGTCTGCCTGTTGCTGGAAGGGTGGCTGTCACAGAAGCCCAGCAGCTGTTTGCTTGCTTAGTTTTAATAGGCTTATCCTGCTTGTAGCTGTGTTGCTTTCCTCATGAGATATGTGACCAAGTGTCAGCAGCAGCCATTTTCCTGGTATGCTGTTTTGTGTTTGCAGCTGGCAGGTTCATCAGTCGTATTTCTTGTTTTTATCGTTATGTCAAAGGTTGCAAAATAATTAAACAATGCACTGGTAAAAGGTATTCAAACTGTAATCCGGCACAAGCAATGCATTTTCCCAGGATGAAGGAATATTAATTCTTCATAAAAGCAAAGCTATAATCGTCAGAGTTAAATGAAAAGGTTATTCATTGGGTTTCAAGTGACAGCATTCACATACCACTGAGGTAGCTCCACTGTTAAGTAGGTGTAATTTACTTGGATTTGAAGCTTATCTAGCAAGGTCCTTGTGGAACACCTTAAACAGGAGAACTGACGAGCCTGTCAGTTGAGAAGCATCTGTGAGATATCAGTGTTAAGAGGTGTGCAGTAACATGGAGGCTGAATTTCTATCACCAGTGCCTGTGCTCTCTTAAGATTAACATGGGAGTGCTGGGCTGTGAGTGTGAGTGGCTTATTAAAGGGTTTCCTGATATAAAGCTGTTCTGGGGAATTAAGGGGAGATCAATCTGGGATACAGGAGCCTGTGTTAGGGCCGGGTTTCCTATGTGAGCTTGCTCATCAGTGAGACGATTATCGAAATACCTACTGACAGTGTTAAAGCAGGAATTTCCAACTTAAAATAGAATACCTACTGTTCATATCTTCTAAGGAAGTCAGTTATTATGGTATGCTGCCATATGAAACAGTAAAAAGTTGATTACAAAATTGTACCTTTATTTCCTTCCCTTCTCGTTTTATGTAAAAGACATCATAGAACAAGTATGTTACATAGTAAATTTAGAACTGAAGCTTTCTGTGAGTGGTTCTGTTTTAGCGACAGATCTACATGTCTTTCACTTCAGTGGCCATTTATTGCAATGTGATAGAGCAGATTCATTTTTAGGTCCTAAGATTGGCTGCTATTTAAATAATTAAAATAGGGTTGTTTTAAAACAGTATTTCATAGCGATTCCTCTAAGCAAGTATGTTGTTGATCTGATTAAAAAGAATAAAAAAAAAAAATAAAGTTTTCACAGCCCTCGCAAATTTGTAACTTTGGCAAAAAAAAAAAAAAAAAAACAACATTGCCGTAGCAATCCTCAACTGTGTCAAGGCAGTCAAGCTAAGATATACATGTACAACTCCATGTGATTATGCTGCTTTTCATGTAAACCTGCTAGGTTTAAAACCTGTAAACATATTTGTCAATGAGATAAAGCATCTGCTCTTTTTAATGTAAATAATTATTTCTAACTGATGCATTCTTTAGTACGTCATCAATGAGACTTCGGCACACCATATTAAAACCTCCATCAACAGAGTTCCGCTTTAGTTACCATTTACTGATAATATTTCCCTTTCACCCATTCGAATAATCTGAAATATGAAGCCCCTTGTATATGGTAGCTAAGAAAATAATTTCATTAAAACTTTACTAGTAATGCAGTAATGCAATGTTTAGCAAACACACATTTCATTTTAAAACATTATCTGGTACTACACTAGGTTATAGAAAGTTTATTAAAGTTTATTCTTAAAGTTTGCTTGCCTTTAAAGCTTATTTACATGTTTGCTAAAACATGTGTTTCTTTCAAAACTACACATTTGAGAGTATACAAAGTGAACAGATATGCAAGGCATGGAACTTTATAGAACTATTTCATTAACTAGAATGACTAAGAAATACTAAAATAAACTAAATTCAATGACAAGTATTTCTACAGGAAGCCTTTTTCCGTGTCTTCAATATATCGCACTGTTTCTAGTTTGGAATATTGTTTTGGATTTTTAGCCAGGTTAACTCTTTCCTGGCCCACCTTTTGATTTCTTTTCCTGTTCACTTTCTCGTTCTCTGGAAGAATGGCTGAGTGAGTAAGTGGAGAGATTTCTCTCTCTGATAAGAGTCCAATATTAAAAAGGGTTAAGGTTAAGCCCTCTCTTCATAGTTATGCCATGGATTGCTAGCTAGATGTATTGATGGTCTACGCTTGTGGATGTTAGGGTTTATTTCTGAATGTAAAGTAAATTACAAGTTTATAAAATACAAAAAATCAATTTCATCAGGACATCTATTTATTGTTCACAGAGGGATGGTTTGGTGGTACGTTTCAATCAGACCCTGAAGCAGATGCTGAAACATTTTGTGAACTGTGAGCAAAAACATTGGGCATCGCTTCTTCCCTACCTCCTTTTTGCAGTGAGAGAGGTGCCACAGAGTTCTCCCCCTTCGAGCTCTTGTATGGGCGACAGCCTGGTGGCATCCTCGATCTGTTGAGAGAGGGACGGGAGGAGCACAAAGGCTCATCCAAAAATGTAGTGCAGCATGTGCTCCTACTCAGGGATCGCCTAGATTTTGTCGGTCGTTTGGCCCAGGACAACCTCAAATTGGCTCAGCACCGGCAACAGCAACATTACAACAAAAATGCAAGAATTCAAACTTTTGGACCAGGAGACAAAGTAATGCTGCTGCTCCATCATCAGAATCTAAATTATGTGCTAAATGGAAGGGGCCATATGAAGTGATTCGGGCTATAGGTAAAGTGAATTATGAAATTAGACAGCCCGATCACTGTAATGAATGGGAAATTTAACATATAAATTTATTAAAGCCCTGGCAGGCAAGGGAGGCCTTATTTATAGCCCCAGGCAAAACAGAGGATGATTTAGGCCCCTGAACAGAGACCCTTAGCACTACAGTAATTTCGATGGAGGAACAGTTACTTCTATATCAACAACGGGAGCTGCTTAAGCTTATTGAGGAGTTCAGTGTTGTATGAGAGAGACCTTATTGGATCCCGGAAAGTCGACGAAGTGGCGTTAGCAAAGAGGTATGGCCGATGCTCCAACTTGCAGTGATTGAGCCTTGAACCTTCCAGGAGCGAGTGGTGCAGTCCAATTGTGATAGTGGTCAAAACAGACGGCACCAACCGCTTCTGCATTAATTTCCGTAAGGTAAAGGCTATTGCCAAGTTCGATGCCTATCCCATACCTCGGGTTAACGAACTTCTAGATAGACTGGGAATGGCAAAGTTTATCTCTACTCTGGATCTGACAAAGTGATACTGGCAGATCCCCTTAACCCGCAGTTCTAGAGAGAAAACCGCATTTTCAACACCAGAAGGGCTGTTTCACTTTACAACCATGCCGTTTGGGCTACATGATGCGCCCTCTGCCTTTCAGAGACTGATGGAACAGGTTTTACGGCCACATCATGAATATGCGGCAGTGTAAATTGATGATGTGGTTATTTACAGCCCCACCCGTCGAGAGCATTTGGCTAGGATCACGGCCGTCCATCAGTCCCTAAGGGTAGCCCGGCTGACCGCTAACTTGTGAAAATGTGTGTTTGCCAAAACAGAGACATAAATCTAGTCTCTGGTAGATACAGCAATCCCCAAAACCAAGGCTCAGATGAGGTCGCTACTGGGGTTAGCCGGTTATTACTGAAGATTTATCCCCGAGTATACCACAGTGGTTAACCCCTTACTCGACCTCACCAGAAAGAATGTACCAAATTTTATTAAGTGGTCAGTAGAATGTTAGGGGGCGATTGATATTATTAAGCCAAGACTATGTCAGGCACCCACTCTATTCACGCCAGATTTCACCAAGAGATTCATCCTCCACACCGATGCGTTGGATGTTGGTTTGGGTGCGGTCTTGTCCCAAAAGATAGATGGAGTAGAACACCTAATACTGTACATCAGCAAAAAGATGCTACCTCGGGAGCGCAACTACTCTGTGGTCAAAAAAAGGAGTGTTTGGCCATTAAATGGGCTACTCACTCTTTACGATACTGTCTGCTGGGACATTCATTTGATCTTGTCACAGACCATGCACCACTCAAGTGGTTCAGCACAAGGAAGGACAGCAATGCCCGAATAACTCCTGGTCTCTGGCATTGCAGCCCTTAATGTACTACATGGTACACTGTGCGGGGAAAGACCAGCAAAATGCGGAATATTTTTCCCAGCAGGGAGGAGTAATGGGAAAGATAGATTCAGCCAAGTGTTCCTTCAGCTTCACCCTGAGCGGTGGGATATGTGACAGAAACAGAATGATTCTTGGTAGTAAATCTCCCTTCCAACCTATGAGGGCGCTAAGTAAAGGGAACAGAGTACCCTGGACTGAATGGTCTGACAATTCTCCAGGTTAAAAGGAAGTCGTCATCTAGAAGGGGGAGGAACTGTGGTACACTAAATCATCAACCCAGAAGGGAAATGATGTCAAATCATATCAAAGTTTATTTATATAGCACTCTTCATACAGTTGTATCTCAAAGCACTTTACAGGACAAAAATCACTGCACCTGTGCCACGAGCACTACAGCACTCACCCAGGACTGGTGACCATGTTTTTATATTGTGGATGTAATAACTGTGTTTATTATTTGGGACAGCAAACCCGTTTTACAGAACAGTGCAATACATGTTGCTGTGTATTGCCTGGGATTATTGTTTAAGGCCACCAGACCTGGATTACAAAATAAATCGTTTTCTGATTGGATTATCATGTCTCTCTCTTCCTTGCGCACCACATCACTCCAACACCTGTACCCTCCGAACCACTTGGCCACAAATCCCCGGAGCTGTCACCTCCAGGACATCCTTGTAAATGAAATGAAGCAGCTCAGAGACCTGTCAGTGCTAAAGTACTTTGAAATACTGTACGTCCCAGAGGGAGAATTTAAGAAGCAAGACGTAAAGGCCGGCAATTCTCAAGCAGAGTGTTGTGTTTTTGCGGATTTACAGCTCAGTAATGATAACCTTTATAGCCAGGGAACTAAGCTGTGTTGTAGCAGAATGTTCTCCACATATAATGCAGGCTGCTCAACGAGGACAGCTTTAACAGTCTATCCAGTTCTTTAGCTCTGCAGTAACCTGGTTGCACTAAGTCTTGAAACTGAATACTAGCTGTTTCTTGCAGCTTGATTTAATGGCCTTACTGTTATGCAAAAAAAAAAAAAAAAAACCTCTTGTGCATTATAGTTGAGTTATTTTGTTGGGTAACACTTTACATGGAATTGCAGTACTGTTGATTACATTGCAAATGCACAAATGCAAGAAAGATGCAATATAAAAGATGTTAGAATTTCCATTTTGTGAACTTGCAGTTACAATGTAACAGAACCACCACCAACCTGAGCACTTATTGCATTATTACAGTGCAATTAATTATATCTATATACATCTTCAGGCTAGATTCTCAAAGCTACTTACTCAAAAACACAATTTATGATAGATATACTGTTCTAAAACAAATTAAAAACACCACCAGATTACTTATTACTGGTTTAGCAACTGTATTGTGTTAATTTCTTAATTTCTTAGCTGCATTAAGATTTGGTGTAAATAGCATTACAGATCTAAAGTGTAACCTTGTTTTATGTTGTGCTTTGGTTCTGCAGTCTAAAATAGCTTTTTTTTTGTTGTGACAAAATTGTCAGGTCACTGTTAGTAAAGGACCACCGGTACTGCCCTGAACCAACTTCTCATAATCTTTATATACTGTATGTACACTATCAAAAGGTAATGGAAATTACACAGGTCTCAGTGCAAGTGTGCATAAGTGTTTGTAGTTGTGCCAGTCCTTTTTCAACCTCACGGCCGACCCAGCCTTTCTCCAGGATTCATTGTGAGTCAGAGAAGTCAGAGATGGTATTTAGCATTGGCATCTCTGTGCAGCAGTACCGTCTAGGATTTGAATTTTGAAACTACTCAGTATGTCGATGTAACCTCCAAATGACGCTGTGTGAAATGAGAAATGTTTCTTTGATGTGATACGGAAGTCTTGCCTGCCCATGTACATAAAAAGATCTAACATATCAACACGTTTGGATGATCCACAAGTTAAGACAAACAGGGTTAATAATGCACATAATACCATACTGAAGTAAGTGGTCAACACTGATTGAGGACCAAGGATTTGTGAATAAAAATATCAAAACAATGATTGTTCTATCATGATCTAATGGTAATGAGTTCTATCATCTAACGGTAATGAGTTCTATCATGATCTCTACAGTAATGAGTTCTGTCATGATCTAACGGTAATGAGTTCTCTCATGATCTAACAGTAATGAGTTCTGTCATGATCTAACGGTAATGAATTCTATCATAATCTAACGGTACTGAGTTCTCTCATGATCTAACGGTAATGAATTCTATCATAATCTAACGCTAATGAGTTCTCTCATGATCTAACGGTAATCAGTTCTCTCATGATCTAATGGTAATGAGTTGTATCATGATCTCTACAGTATATTCAGTAACACATTAAAAGCAGCGTCGTTACTGAGTGGCACTTTTATACATAGGGAATTACTGGAACCAGGCATTTTTTCTTGTTCTTTTTTTAAACATAGAAACTAATTCAGTAACCTCTATATGCTACCCTTTATGACATATTTCTGGCTACTTACTCTTTCTTATTGTGTATTGCAGTTGAGTGCCTTTTGCAGTAATAGTGTTTGTATTTGCTGGTTCTGGAAACATAACTCAAGAGACTATAAAAACAAAAAGTAATTTACAGCAGCCCCATGTTTTTGTGTATGCGTAAATGTGCCACATTTGTAAAATAAGTAGGTTTTTAATTTTTGAAACATGGTAAACATAGAATTATTCTTATTTGTTTATTTAGCAGATGCCTTTATCCAAGGTGACTTACAGAGACTAGGGTGTGCGAATGATGCATCAGCTGCAGAGTCACTTACAACAACCTCTCACCCAAAAGACAGAGCACAAGGAAGTGACTTGCTCAGGGTCACACAGTCAGTGAGTGAGCCGAGATTTGAACCAGGGACCTCCTGATTAAAAGCCCTTTTCTTTAATCACTGGACCACACAGCCTCCAGAGAGTCACTATCTACATTCCTTTTTTAGGTATACCTTCATCAGATTTTTATTTTATTATTAACAATACTTTTCTTTCTTGCATTTATGTTTCCTTGTAAATAAATGATACTCTGCCTTCTGGGAATTCAAAACCCAGACTGGGACTCAATTATTCTAATTATACACATTATGTTATGAGAAATTACTTTTTGGAACATTTCTGTTTTAAATAGAGCATTACATTGCTGAAGTCATAATATGACAGTACACTCGCTCCATATGTATTTTGCATGATTCATCAGCCTAAAGCATAACATTTTCTCATTGTGAACATTGTATAAATAACCTAATTACATCGAAATACATTTTAAATAACAGATGTTAAATATAATATTTGGTAATAGATTAGGGAGATCTATGTGGCATAAGGCATAAGAATGCTTTTACATTTTATGTTAATATATATGCCAAAAAAATCAAAATAGACGTACCCTTTATTTAAATACAAGAAAGAAGTTAAGCAACTATTTTCTGAATTCGTGTCTGTAGCTGAGGTCAAGCCCAGAGCCAGGTTTTTGTGTGCCCCGGGCAATGGACCTCCAGTGAGTGAGTGTTTCCTTTTATGTGGAGGTTCGGCAAGTTTCATTTTTAATGGGTTAAAATTGTATAATCATAATGGCTGTTATGATAGTGAGGCTCGACATAATGCTTGTCAAATGAAAGTCTTGATTGTTGGAAAGTTAATCTGCCAATTATCTTTTAGTCTTTACACATTTACAGCCAATAGCTTTTGGCTTTACAAAGACCTGGGGAGGACGGAAGCCAATAGGGAGTGAGAGGAGGTGGGACTAAGGGAGTAGGATGCAAGCAGGAAAGAAAAAAAGTTCTGAACAGTTTCACTGCACTGCACGCATACAGTTTAGCGTTTCTAGCCCTAAAGGCTGCTTGAGTAGGATAGCTAGCACAGAAATAGTACATTTAATCAATTTTATTTCTGTATGTGTGTGGGCCCCCCCTCTGGCGTTGGGGCCCTGGGTGCTAGCGCTGGGCCTGGCTGAGGCAGTTACATCTCTAAACACCCACACTTAGAACTCAAAAAGATTTGTTGGGGAGTGGCTTTGATTCGCTGATGCACTGTAGTTGTGGGAGACACCACAGAGCTTAATTTGTAAGTGTACAAGTGAAAAACTAATGATAATGTAGACATTCGTTACTAGAATTTTTTAGCTGTAGTTTTTAACTGTATCTCCCTCTCTATGTAAGCTTTCCGACAGTAAGTGTGCCCAACACTGCATAATCCCTTTATCTTTCAAAAGTCAAACCATTGCTCATTCTTATTCTTTTAGTGGAGGGAGACAGTGTTGCTTGTGAATTTGTACAAAAAAGACTGTATGCCTAACTGTCCTTAAAGAAAAGAAATGCTGTTGTCAATAATCTCAAAACCTGAATAGATTCTACAGGTTGCCTAGGTTTGACAGTAAGCACGCTGTGAACAAACTCAATTACCCAGCAGAGTTGGGTTCTCACAACCTTATCTGCCCTGTTTAATGGATTGCCCTGCCCATTGGAGCCTCATGGAGCTCAGTGATACTGTCTCTCACAGAACTGAAGATTTAGAAGTCTTTCTTATAACTGCTAAACAAGCAATCTGTAGAAACTGTCAGTGGCATTGCAGGGTTCCACACTGCATGCAATAAAGCACTGAATGAACAACTAGTCTGTTCTAGTTCCAAAATTAAAAACAAAATAAAAATTGTCTGTGCCAAACCACCTGCTTAAAATTTTCCAACAACAACTGCTTATTAGCCTGCAGCTCCCTACCCCCTTTACCTAACTCATGATCATCATTTGTTTCTCAATTAATGAATAGCAATTTCCTTCATAACCCTAACACTAATCCTCAAACCCAGACAACGGTCAGACCGATACACAAGTGACAAGACTTCTGTTGGTTATTTTAGAGAGAGGTTCAGATGGTAAAGTTACCATGTTAGTGGCTTGGCTGTGACCATAACACAATCTGCAAAATTAAATCTGTTCCACCAAGCCTCCGGCAATAAACACAACGATCTGTGAGTCATACACAGACACAGATAACTAACCCACATGTTTATTATGGTATCCAGCAGCTTTCTACAAATGCTTTTTTCTCAGGTTTTCAGGAAAATAACAAATCTAGTTAATATCCAACAGGATCAGGCTTTCTCCTCTGTTTTTCTCTTTTCTGTTTATTATTAAATAACTCAGCATATGTCCAGGCAATTCCTTCTTGTTAAGTATAGAACTTCGGGACTTTTACACTTTCACAGTAACACATGGTATTGTTTCTGCTCTTCATTGTTTGCTATGCATACGAACCATAATGAGACTTTTTAAAGCTGATTTTAGCACTGCACTGTTCACTAAGCATGCATTGCACATTGAAGTCTGCATTGTGGTAGCGTGCTTCGTGCACTGAAATCTGTGAAACCCTTTTATGCTTCCCCACCTCACATAGAACATAAGCATCTATACATGAGAACATAGATGATAGAATATTAAACTGGTAAGAACTTAAATACAAGAGAGATATAGAGGACATTAAATACAGCATCCTTTTAATTCATGCACTTTCTGTAGAGAATTCTGAGGATATATTCACAACTTCCTAGTTAACCTGCTTGTCTTTCCAGTGTGCATTTGTTTACTGAAGTGTGGGGTCAGATTTTATACTGCCACTGAAATCCTCCAGACAGTTTAAATGTTTATTAACCCGGATGGGTTTGCTTTATCAGACTCCAATAAAGTATGGTGTAACACTTGAAATAACAGTGACCTGTTCATAGTCAATTCAATAGAATTTGAATGGGAATAACATCTGTTTTGTAGTTACTGTTTTTTATGTAATTATATTTTATATGTACAAATAACAAAAAGTGTCTCAGTGTATTCAAGTGGAACACCGTGGAAATAACAATGCAATAAGACATGACAGAGTGTTCCCATATGGTCCAATACCTGCATTCATACATTAAAAGGGCTACAGAACCCCCTTTACTGTTTAAAACAAACACATTACTGCACCTTTGCTTTATCCTGTGCCGTGTGCATCGTGGTGCTATATTTTTGAATACAAACAGTTGTTTCAAAGTTATTATTCACACATTCCTGGGGGATTAATAAAAAAAAGTCTAAGTGAAAAGGCAAATGCATATTAAATATGGATTACAAATGAACTATGTTTAGTCTATGGCTTTAATCTCATAATGTCATAACCCACAAACATTTTACAAAGGTACATTCTTTAGTAATCAATTCATAATTTAACTACAACCTTGCAAGATTGAAAGCAATCTTAAATTAAATATGTTTATATTGTTTTGTTTTTTTTTCTGTACCCAGGTCTGGTGACCGATAACAATAATAAACAGTAATGGGTTTGCAGACCCAAACAATAATAACCCAACAATGTATCCACCCCACAATTATACACACACGGTCACCAGTCCTGGGTGAGTGCAGTAGTGCTCGTGGTGGGTGATACAGGTTAAAGCTGCGACAGTAGTGGTGATATTCCAGCTTTAGTGCTGGTCCTCGGCGACAGCTCTGGGAAAGTGTTCCCCGTCTAATATGGTGTAACAAACAAAACTTACAATGCAGCTTTCTCGTACAAGGGGGTCTCTCACTATCCTTCTCAGTTCATATGCATAAACCAAAGCGAAAAAACAGATTGCAAATTCTCCGTCCCCTTTTATGCTGTCACAGATGATCCCTTAGTAAATGAGTGCAAACACCTTCCAATCTGCAGCTGCCACATCGTTTCCTTCTTCCTTGCTGGTCGACTTCCCTTGTATTTCTATCACAGTATATAATACCTACCATTATACGTAGAGATACAGTACACTTAACTCATACACTAAAAAATAGAAACCGTTGCCCTGTTAAACTTTAATAGCTCATTTTAAGAATAAAGTGAGGAAAACAGACATTTTGAATTTATTTATGAAATTTTGGTGAAAACATAACTGCGTATTACCTTTCAGTTCAGGGCAGTGAGCATCAGATGTGGTAGCCACTAGAGCGTGCAAAACAAACGGTGTTGAAATAATAGTAACAGAGTTAGTTTGATAGTGACAGAGTTAGTTTTATGGGTTAGGTTTAGGGGTAGAGGTTAAGTTTAGGGTTAGGTGTAGGGGTAGTTAGGTTTGGGGGTAGGGTTAGTTAAGTTTAGGGTTAGGTTTAGGGGTAGAGGTTAGGTTTAGTGGTAGAGGTTGGATTTAGTGATTAAGTTTAGGGGTAAGATTTAAGTCGCATATGATGTGGACCAGACTGAAGTTGGGGACAAATAAATAGTGATAATAGTAATTGCAAATGAGGTAAGGTGAATAAAGGAGTAACATGACATTTATTTAAATTAGTTCTGCTGAAGTTTTCTGGGTTTTGCATAAAGAATAAAAAAATAAGTTGCGCAAGCCTGAGAGCCGCATTTGTATGTATTATAACGGTACAGCTGTATTTTGCTCTACTATATTTTTGTAAATAACTTCAGAATTTATGCATTTTTTATTTTTGTACAAATTAATATAATAAAGGTCAAAGATGTTGTGTTTGATTGTGTGAGTTCAGGGTTAAGTTAATTTGTACCCTCTAGTGGTCCCTAGTGGCTACTACATCTGACACCCACTGTCTGATCTGAAAGGTAATGCGCAGTAATATTTCATAAATAAATTCATAATTTTTGTATTTTCCTCACTTTATTGTTCTTAAAATGACCTATTAAAGCTATTAAAAAAAATACCTATTAAAAAAAAGTTTGTCCCTTGGGTCGACATTGTCAATACCTTTTAGTATTTTGAATGCTTGAATTAGGTCGCCGCGTAGTCTTCTTTGTTCAAGACTGACTACTTTTATAGCTTCCCCACATTGTCTAGATGAAGAAATTTCTGAGTCAACAAAAACTCCTAGGTCTTTTTCATAGATTCCTTCTCCAATTTTAGTATCTCCCATATGATATTTATAATGCACATTTTTATTTCCTGCGTGCAGTACATTACACTTTTCTCTATTAAATGTCATTTGCCATGTGTCTGCCCAGTTCTGAATCTTGTCTAGATCATTTTGAATGACCTTTGCTGCTGCAACAGTGTTTGCCACTCCTATTTTTGTGTCGTCTGCAAATTTAACACGTTTGCTTGCTATACCAAAATCTAAATCATTAATGTAGATTAGGAATAGCAGAGGACCCTGTGGTACTCCACTGGTTACCACACTCCATTCTGAGGTTTCTCCTCTAATCAGTACTTTTTGTTTCCTACATGTTAACCACTCCCTAATCCATGTACATGTGTTTCCTTGAATCCCTACTGCGTTCAGTTTGAGAATTAATCTTTTGTGCGGGACTTTGTCAAAAGCTTTCTGGAAGTCTAAATTAACCATGTCATATGCTTTGCAATTATCCATTATCGATGTTGCATCCTCAAAAAAATCAAGCAAGTTAGTTAGACACGATCTCTCTTTCCTAAAACCATGTTGACTGTCTCCCAGGACCCTGTTACCATATAGGTAATTTTCCATTTTGGATCTTATTCTAGTTTCCATAAGTTTGCATATAATAGAAGTCAGGCTTACTGGTCTGTAGTTACCTGGTTCAGTTTTGTTTCCCTTTTTGTGGATCGGTATTACGTTTGCAATTTTCCAGTCTGTCGCCACCATCCCTGTGTCAAGAGACTGTTGCATGATCTTGGTTAGCGGTTTGTAAATTACTTCTTTCATTTCTTTGAGTACTACTGGGAGGATGTCATCCGGCCCAGGGGATTTGTTTATTTTAAGAGCTCCTAGTCCCTTTAACACTTCTGCCTCGGTTATGCTAAAGTTATTTAAAACTGGATAGGAACTGGATGACATGTGGGGCATGTTGTCCGTATCCTCCTTTGTAAAAACTTGTGAAAAGTAATCATTTAATATATTTGCTATTTTTTTTCCTTCCTCTACGATTTTGCCATTTGTATCTCTTAGACATTTAACCTCCTCTTTGAATGTTCTCCTGCTGTTGTAATATTGGAAAAACATTTTGGAATTGGTTTTAGCCCCCTTAGCAATGTTCATTTCTATTTCTCTCTTGGCCTTTCTAACTTCCTTTTTGACTTACGTTTGCAGTTCCGTGTACTCTTTCTGTGTACTTTCTTTTTGGTCCCTTTTTTAACGCTCTGTAAAGTGCCTTTTTTTGCTGAATATTTTTTTTTAATTGATCTATTAAGCCATTTTGGCAATTTAGTTTTACATTTAGATTTGTCTACTTTAGGGATGATATTGTTTTGCGCCTCTAGTACTACATTTTTGAAGAACAGCCATATTTTTCTGTGGATGTTTTCTCTATTTTACTCCAATCTACTTCTGTTAGTCTCTGTTTCATACCTTCATAGTTTGCTTTTCTAAAATTGTAAACCTTAGCTTTAGTCATTACTTTTGGGGTTTTAAAAAGCACTTCAAATGAGACCTCTGTTTTAGTTATTCTATCTTCGTTATTTGAAAAGACTAAATCAAGGCATGCCACCCCTCTAGTTGGTGCCTTGACAAATTGTGTTAGGAAGCAGTCATTTGTCATTTCCACCATTTCAATTTTATCCGTCATGCTCCCCACCGGGTTTTCCCATTTTATATGGGGGAAGTTGAAATCCCCCGTTAGTATGGCTTCTCCTTTGCTACACGCATTTCTAATGTCATTGTATAACAGATTATTTTGCTCACCGTCTGAATCTGGCGGTCTATAGCATGCTCCTATTATTATGCCCTTTTCATTTTTGTCTGTTATTCCGACCCATATTGATTTGGCTTTGTTTTCTTTGTCCAGGTTTAACATCTGGGCTTCAAGACTGTTTCTTATGTATAGCGCTACCCCTCCTCCTCTTCTGTCCTGCCTGTCTTTCCTATACAGTGTATACCCACAAATATTATATTCGTCCCCATCACTCTCAGACAACCAAGTTTCCGTAACACCTATCACATCATAGTTACTTGTTAGTGCAGTATCTTCAAGTTCTAAAATTTTGTTTCTGATACTTCTAGCATTTAGATAAATACATTTAATGGTTGTCTTACCTGAGTTGTTGTTCTTGTTTTGATGCGGTCTCCCTTCTGTTTTTTTGTTGATTTCTCCCCCCTTCCTTTCTAGTTTAAATGCTTCCGAACCTGCTTGAGGATCTTTTCTCCAAGTAGACTGGTTCCCTTTTTATTTAAGTGCAGTCCGTCCCGTCTATACAGATAGTCCTCGTTGTAGAATGTGGTCCAATGATCAAGATAGGTGAAGCCTTCCCGTGTGCACCACGTCTTCAGCCATGCGTTTAGATTAATTATTTCCAGCTGTCCATATGGTCCTTTGCAAGGTGCCGGTAGTATACTAGAAAATACCACAGTTTTGGTCTTATCTTTTAATTTCCTTCCTAGCTCTCTGAATTTGTTTTGCAGGGATTTTGGTCTGTCTCTTCCAATGTTGTTTGTACCGATGTGGACGACTACTACCGGGTCGTCTCCTGTTCGTTCTAGGAGCCTGTCCACGTTCTCAGTGATGTGCTTGACAGAGGCTCCCGGAAGGCAGCACACTGTTGTAGTAAGGGGGTCCAAACTGCGAATTGAACTTGCTGTGTTTCTCAATATGGAGTCCCCAACAATCATGACCTCCCTTCTTTTTGCTGTCTGGTCACCACTGTCAATAGGGTCCTGGATGTTGTTCCTTTCATTCTCTTCTTGTTGGTTTTGCTCATCAAAATTTTGAAGTGACTCAGATTTGTTGGTTGTTTTGATTTCTGGTGGTTGTGTTTGACAAAGTTTCTTTTTTTCCCTGCTTCTGCCTACCTGAACCCAGCTGTTCTGACCTTCTATCTCCCTGGTGGCTTTCAGTCTGTTAGGGGTGATGCAGACTTCCATGAATTGTGGGTGTGCCAGCTCCTCAAGATCCTGTTGCTTGTCTCATTTCTTCCAGCTTCATTTCTAGCATACTTACTAGTTTATGCAAGTCCTGGTTCGTGCAGCACTTTACGCACACTTGGTTTAGCTCTGCTGGGTTTTCTTGGATTTCACACATCATGCAGGTGTCACCGATTACTGGCTTGAAGACCATGTTGATGGGTTTTTTTTTTTAAGTTTAGTTTCTTCTGCAGCCGTCAACCTGCTTTCAAACTGCTTCTAAACTGCTCTGCACTTTTCCACGCCTGTACTTCTCCCACGCTGTCGCTTCCACTCGCTGTCGCTGGGAAGACTGCCTCGTTTAACTGCGTTGTTCTGCTGTGCTGTTGGCTCCTCCCCTCGCCCGTGTCTCATAACGGCGCTGAATTTGAATCAGCTCCTCCGAGTTTCAGCTTGTTTGTTATCAGAAAAACACACGCGGCTGTTTGACTTTGAGCTGCAGTGTTTGCCCAATGTCCTGTGTTTTCTGATTAAAGCAATTAAAGATGTAATTTCTCCTTAGTGCTTCTAAACTGCTCTGCACTTTTCCACGCCTGTACTTCTCCCACGCTGTCACTTCCACTCGCTGTCGCTGGGAAGACTGCCTCGTTTATAGCTGCGTTGTTCTGCTGTGCTGTTGGCTCCTCCCCTAGGTGTCAGTGTCCAATACAAATTCTCTTTATATTGAGGGCCACGATATAGCAAGAGATCCATAGAAAAAACAAATAGGCTAATAACAAATATTGTACAACCACTCCCTCCAGTATAAAAAATCTTCCTCACAACCCGCTTTTTCTTATTTTTCGGATAACAAGCAGCACACCATTTAAATTCATACTGCGGAGGGTAACTGCTTCTCATCAGCTTAAGTCTACAATTAATTTCATGAGTCTTCCTCTCCTTTCTCAAATGCCCAAACAGCTGCATTGAAAGAATCCATTCACAGCATAGGATGCTTGTTGCTAGGAAGCTGACGTCACTGCCCTGTGACTTCTGCTTGTGCATTGCTTAAAAAAATGTTTCAGCAAGAGATATTTAATTTGCTTTGTATTATTGTGGAATGTGCATTTGTGATGTGCAGTACAAAATAAAACAAACAATTCTAAGTGAAATTGTCCATGAACAGTGCAGCTAATGCATGCGCAGTTAGACATTCAAAATTGGGAGCCAACTCCAGGACCACGATATAGCCAAATCCGCAATATAGCGAGGGCGATATGACGAGGGGTGGGTGTACTACATAGAACAAGTGTTGTATTTCTTATATCCACTGGGGGTAGAGTGTTGCAGGGGGGACAGGTTTATGGTTACACTCTGATGTCCCGCTGTACTGGAGAGAGGATGTGTTAGAGAGCCCTTTTGAGCCCATAATGGAGTTTGCAGGGGGAGAATTAAAGAAGCTATATAAAAATAAAAAATTGCATTGGAAGAGACAGGCACTGATGGCTTGGCTATGAGCTACTCACCTCACAGCAAGGTAGTGGTGCAAAGTATACACCAAGAATATAATTTTGTCGGACAAGAAGTAAAAACTAGGCTTTGAAAACCCAGTTCTAATAATTGTGTCTAGAATAAAGTTAGCAGAGAAATAACCAACACTAAATAGTTATGCCAGTCTATTCAGGATGTAAGGAATGAGTTATATCACAGAAGACTTTCTGCAAAATTGTCTTTTGGCTTGCCGGCTGTGATCAAAGTTAAGGGTGATTATTTTGATAAAAGCATGATTTAATGTATGAGTTGAAGTTTTGAGTAAACATTTTTCTCTCTCCCTCATTATCTGTCAGTTTGACTCACACTTGCGCACTTTTGATTGGGAAAGCAATTACAGAGAAAGAGAGACAGAGATTGTTGAGAATGAAGATTTATATATTTCTCTGTGACTTGTCAACAGAGTTACAATGGAAGTGCTGAGGAGTACCAGGGGCTGAATTAAATTTGTTTTATTTTTGTGTGGTCTGCATGCACAATGATACAATGCAGTTGGTTTCCATAGTGATGTAATTACCGTATTAGTTTCAGAACCATATTGCTGTTTTCTTTCTTTATGTTTATAAGCTCACCCCTTTTCAACCCAAATAATGTGAAATAAGTTATTTTTTATAACCGTAAACATACATACATACATATATATGTGTACATACCCATACACACACACACACACACACACACACATATATATATATATATATATATATATATATATACACACACCACACACACACACACACACACACCCACACACACCCACACACAGTCAGCACTCGGATATCTATTACCCAGATGCGCGTCAGTCATGTTTTACTGCCCCTGTATTAAGAATAAAAGCAATCCCCATATATATGTAACAAATCAATGCACTTACCCGTCACATGCGATTTCCGACTCGATCACTGGTTTTGTGATACAAAGCCCAACTCTTCAATGTTACAATTTATTTGAATATCCTTCGCAGCCTGAGTTTTTCTCTGCATGCCAAATCCATCTGAAGCAGTAGCTATTAATCAATAGATACAGACAATAAATCTACCCTCTACCAAACCACGCCCCAGTGTTGACTGCTCATGAATATGCATGACAGTGGCAATTTCTTTATATTTTATCTTTATTTTTTTTACTCATTTGCTAAATTGCATTACTTTTTACATTTTACTCAGTTCTGTGCATGGGTAACATTTTGATTTCATTTTGTTATTAGGTCATTAATGGGGAATTTTACATACTGCTACAATACATACCGGATTTAAAAGTATGTACGGTATTACAATCCACGTGTTGTCTCTTTTGTCAAGTGATATTTTCATTATACTATCGTTTTGAGTTAAAATACTTCCTTCTGTTAATATAGTACTGTACCATCAAAACCAATACAGTACATCTAATTGGAAGCCTACTTATTTTAAAACAGTTTTTTCAACTATGTGTTTTTGATGTTGTATCTTTTTTGTGTTCCCTGGAAAACGGACAAGGGTTGGAACGGGCCAAACTGAAATAATCAGATATGCGTCACACGTATTTAACCGTCACTGAAGCCAAAATTGTAGGGTCAGATATGTGAGTGCTGATTGTAATATATATATATATATATATATATATATATATATATATATATATATATATATATATATATATATATATATATATAGTGATCTTGCGGCTTGCCACACAGGCTCACACAGGTTCATTTCCCTTCAAAGTAAAAACCCAACACACAGGATTGAAAGAAACAGTGCTCACACACACTTAATAAACAAAATGAAATAAACAAAACAAACACCTAGCTCCTATTTGGAGCACTAACTAAACACATGCAGATCCCTGACTAACGCGCAGGACAGCTAAACTGTTTACCTGACATACAACACCAAAACAAAACAATAACACAGATTTTTATAAAACCAAACGTATGTTTTACACAGACCTTTACGACTTCCAATCGGGCTGTACACTCCCCAGCAGCAGCCCTGAGCAGGCTGACTGCTTTCCTTTTATATCCTGCACCTGGCTCTAATTTTTAATAATTGCCAGTTGCAGGTGATAATTAAACAATTAAACAAAACAGTTACCTTGGCAGGGAGGCTTTAACTCTGACCCTGCCATAAACAAATAATTTTTCAGTTTGCAGGCCCACTGTCCTGCTACATCCTGTTACAATATATATAAAATCAATATCGAAATAGATGCACGATATCGATATAACATTTTCTTATCATTGCCCAACTCTATATTAAACTATTAAGAACACAGAATCATGCAATTTAAAGCTTGCATGTTTAATCCTGGTTGCCTTTGAGTTGCCAAGTTAAGCTAGGGATTTATTTCCTGTGGAATAATGGCCTCACTTCACCACCACAACCCCTGCTCCTGAGGTGACGGATGAGACTAGGTGGTGACCAGCTAAAAAGATTATTGGTAGTTTAACAATAACAGAGGTTGTATGGGTGAAAGCAGTGAGGAGGCATTGGAATGGGACATTCCAAATAGGAGATAAAACAGGGTAGAATAAAGAAAAATTGTCCCCAGGGCAAACTTAGCAGAGTGTTTTGTAATGCTAAACATGTATTATATTTCTTAATACAATATATAGATTGTAAGGCCCATATGCATGAATCTTACCGTCTCCTTTATCGTGCCAATAATAGTGCATAACATGACAGTATTTCATCGGGTGATTCATAAAAGCCATTTACCATCACAAAACACTCATCACTAGTTGGAATAACATGCCCTTGGAGACCATTTTTTTCTTTAGCATATTATTTGTCTGATTCATAAAGCTTATGGTGCCGGTAATTGACACTTACTGGCATCATAATTACCACGTGCCTCAGACCAGGTGAAGAATACATTTCCAAGCATCATTTCTGTGTTTAGGAACATGCATTTAAGCCAATAAAACAAATCTCTGTGTTTAATTATCCAATAATTGGGTAGCTTAAGTATTCTTGTATTTGTAACACATACATTTAAATTACATTGTTAACTCCCCTGAACAGGATAGGTTACTTACTGGTTGGAAAACATGTAAATCAGATTTGTAGCCTATTCATTGCTCTTAAGCAGAGAAAATGACAGGCTTCAGTTTGCAAACTGAGAGAATACAGTAAAAAATAAAAACATATTTTTTCTGCTATTTAACAATGAATTATATTTTAATGTAACGGTGCAGTGTTGTATTCCTGTTCAATTTGTCATTTAAACTAAAGTTTTAAACAGATGAGAAAAATAACTAGATCTTATAACGGTCCAGTGCCGTCTATACTTGTGCACTGGAAAAGAAATGTCGGTTAACATTAGAGGATATTTTTTTCACCTTTGTTGCATAGATGAGTTGTTTCGTGATTCAGTACCTTATTTATCTAAATAAAGTATAACAGCCATAAAGATGGACAGCCAGGGACCCATCAGTCCTAGCTAGGTAACTGTTAGTCTGCCTGGAACAATGACAGAAATTAACATAGCAGTCTGTTCAGCTGGGGGGTGACCCTACTCACTCACGTGGAGCACTTTTCAATGTGACTTGTCAGGCACTTACAGCGTCCTTCTTGAAAGCTGACACATCGCAACCCCTTTGATGTGAGAAGTAAATGAACTAAGAAAGATAGCGAGAGAGAGCCTTGACAGGGTAAGAGCTGGAGGAAGGGGCAGGCAGGCAGAAAGGATATTACATTCCAGAGATTTATAGCTGTGGTGGCTTCATGAATGCAGCAGATTTAATATTTTGTATGACTTGTTCACTGTAGAAGTAATGAATGATTTGTAAGATTTAATCTTGAGCTGATCCAATGACTGGATCCGTTTGACTTAAATCAGGCTGAAGGTAAAGAGGACGGTCTGACTTTACATTTTATAATGTAGTCACAAAGTATTTACCACAACTCTTAAACTGTGGCACTTTTTTCTACCAAATCTATTCAGATAGTTGATACAAACTTTTTTACAAAACATATGCTGTTGCTTTTTGTCAAAGGAAACAGTGGGTTGTGCGTATTGTCTGTTGAATGTGAGGGCAAACATAAAACAATCGCAAACAACCTATAACAGATTGATGAATTTAAAACAATTTCTTCATGAAACATATATTGTAAATTGTGCACTGTGTACAGTTTTGGGTTTTGGGTTTTTTTTTATGCTCTTAAAATGTGTTTTGGTCATTGTGGCAGACTAGCGGGAGAAGATAATGTAGTCCAGGAGGGGATAAAGGACTATGTCTTGTTACATTTTTACCACAGGTACAAAAAATTGATTATGAAGGAACCATTTAATAAATATAAATATTGAGACATTTAGTGTTTTCATACAGGAAGGACCTGATTTGCAGACTGGACAATGGAAGACAGAATAGAAAGAGAGAAAGAGACAGATTTCTTGAAAGTGGAAATCAGGGAGAGGAGAAGATGTAGTTTCTTAGACAGAAAAGAGACTAGATTTCCAGGAGTGAGTTTGGACTCACTGGTAGAGGATATTACAAAGAGAGAAGTTTCTTAAATGTACAAATAAATGGAGAGATAAAAGGAAGAAACAAAGTTCTTAAGACAAAGCAAGTTAGAGGGATATCTTGAACATGCTTCATAAAAACAAAAACAGTGGTGAAGTACTAAGTAGTTAATTTTGATAAATTCTTGGCCAGTGTTGTCATCATACCTAAACTTAAGTCAGCTGTACAGACAGGGGGTTCAAGCAAACAGCTGTCAGACTGCGGGGAGAAAACATTTGAGTTAGTTGCTACTGAAGGCACCTTTGCATAGCATAGGGTTTCCCACAATCATAGTTTTTCACAAACATTGCTCCTCTAAACTAATTAAAAGTGTTTTGAAAAGAATTTTCAGAGTGCCTGGACCAAAACCGAGTTCATTGTTGTTAACATCATCGTTCCTCGTTCCAATGACAGAATTCAGAGCTGATTTAATGGAGGCAAAATTTCTCTCTGTAGCCATGGATGCTTCAAATCGATAGTGCCTATCCTCCTTCGTTATTACAAGCCACTTGAAGGAATTAAGGTTAAAGTTCTTGAAATGTCTTCTTTGCCTGGTGAAACATCAGATTTGATGTCTGAATATCCAATCAGCACATTGCAAAAGCATGGCTTGATGAACAAGGTTGTAGCTTTCTGTGCTGACAACAGAAATTTTGGATGAGCAGCAACAGGTGGAACCAACATTACTTAAAAAAAAAAAAAATGGATCACACTGGACATGAAATAATTGGAGTGGGATGTGCTGCTCATATTATTCACAACACTGCAGAGTTCAGTAGATTGTCTTTCTCTGTATTGTGAGGCTACGGTGGTGAAAAATTACAAGTTATTTTACGTATATACAGTCAAACAACTTAAACAGTTCTTAAATTTGCAAAGGTTGGGTACCTGGATCTGTTAGGGCACAGCAACACTAGGTGTTTCTCTCTAATGCCAGCAGTTGAAAGGATCCTTCAGATCTTTGAAGGATTGAAAGCCTACTGTTTATCGCAAACCAGCTGCCCATGAGCAATGTGAGGCTTCTCTGAAAATCCATTGTCTGAGGTTTGGTTGTGGTTTGTCGATGGGCAGCTGTCTATGTTTCAAGCCACCATACTGAAAATTGAAAAACACACCACTTCAGCTGTATTTGTGGCTTTGGAGCTGAAATAAATTGGATCCTGACGGTGAAAGATGAACTTGAATGTTTAAGCATTTTGACAGCAACCAGGTTACCTACAAGAACATCAGTGTGATTATGGAACTCATTCTTGCTGCTCCTGGAAGGAATGCCCCTGCAGAAAGCAAGTGCCCACTATCAAAGCCATGCTGATCACAAGATTCAACTTTCAGGAGACTTGTCCCCAGTTTTATGACAAGATTGCACAAAATAAGGATGTACTATATGATTCATTCTACTGATAAATATGCAAAGCAAGTGTAACCACTTAAGGACTGTGTGTGCATACACAAATAATGAATATGATTGATCTCCTTGGCTTCCTGAGCTTTGTAGTTCAATGTAGGGCCACTTTATGGCTCATTGGGGGGTGGGGGGTTAAGCTGTATTATAGTTAAGAAAAAAGTCAAATGGACACAAAAAGTCAAAAATGTGAATCTGAATAATAATAACCCTTTGTTGCAATCAGCAATAAAAAAAAAAAAATGTAAATTAAAAATCTCTGAAGTTTATATTATTGATTTGCTACTGTGTAAGGTAATAACTGTACTCATTGTGAAGAAATGAAATTACAGACAGGAAGATCATCAGAAAGTTTTATGACACTTTGAATATCACCATGACTGTGATCAAACATTACCAAAGTGAAAATAAAAACTCTAGTGCAGTGGTGTACAACTCTGGTCCTTAAGATCTATTCCAGTCAGGGTTTTTGTTCCAGTAAAGTCCTTATTGAGTTACTTAACCCCTAGCAGGTCAAATTAGCTAACTTAGGACCTGGTTAGAGTAAAAACTCTAACTGAAATGGATCTCGAGGGCTAGAGTTGATCACCACTACCCTAGACAGAGTTTACCCATAGTTTGGAAGTTAGTTACGATATTTCCATACTGCCCCAGTTTAAGGATTTCAAAATCTGGTCACCTGTAGTCAGGGCTGTTGTGTGTCAGGCTGTGTGAAGCCACATGTTCCTGTGTGGTTTAAGAGAAAAGGTAGAGTGTAAACCTTTTTGTTTGTACTGTAAACTGTTAAAAAAAAAAAAAAAGTACTGTTTTTTTGTAACTGGGAAATGGCTTAGCCATCCAGTGTTTAGTTAAGGAATCTGCAAAAGTTTGTTAGCACTCCAAAACTGAGTAGTTATATTATAATATAATATAATATTCACGGAGAAGGAGCTAGGGTTGTGTGGAGTAAAGCCCTGGTACTTGAACTTGCCTTTAGAAAGAGAACATGATTTCCCCTTGGCTCGCGGAGGCGAGACTGAGCCGATCAGCCTCCAAGGCTGGGAAGCAAGCTTTACTTCTCCCCAAGGGGAAGTAAAGAGAAGAAAAGAGGACATGGTGGAATACAGGAATGCTGAAAACAAGGAATATCTTTTACTGTGTGGGTATCCGATGAGAGATGAGAGAGAAGTACAATCGCCTAAATGAATCCTAAGGATCCCGGTCAAACACGTGGTGGTCCTCAGGTTTGGTTCACTGGTTCCCTTTCCTTGGTTATCCACGCAGGCATGAATCTTCATGCTGGTACACAAGAACATGAATAAGCGAAAAACAAAGAAGAACAAAGGCAGGTGACCAGTGTTAATTGACCATCAATTATGCAATTGACAAGGGGCTCCCGAGTGGATCAGAACAAAACATTAGGTACTTGAACAGAACTAACTTGCACTCATTATTCAGAGTCTGAGCTCCCCCTCTCCTGCTTCAGCGCAGCCCGACTCAGAGTCACTAGAAGGCAAGACAGACGGCACGCTTTGTCCTGCTGCGGAGGCTTCAGCCGTCGGCCAGGGTATTGTGCACTATACTCATTTAAGTGTTTTTATCTTGCACCCCGTTTTCAAATCAAACTATTAACTGTCACTGTATACCTAAAGCAAAAGCTTACGTACACCTTAACCTACTTACTTCAAAGTAGGCGCTTTGAATGACAGACGTTCTATCTGGCAAATGAGAGCATTCTAGCACTGCTTCAGTCAACAAGATCTGTAAGAACAGGGTGAATCTACAATATTAACGGACCACTAAGTTGACTAACAGTTACCCCCAGCCATTCAGAGCAGAATGGAGATGAGGACAGATGGCAAACTTTACCAATTAATATCAAAAAGTAGCAAGCCTATTTATATATATAATATATATATATATATATATATTATATATATATATATATATATATATATATATTATATATATATATATATATATTATTGCCCCTCTGTGGGATGGCTGCTGGCATTACAGCAATATTTTAACGGGCTGGATTTTACTGTAGTATACAGGGAGACAAGATATGAATGTTCTGCCTTGAATAATGCAAATGGTGAAATTTAAATGCCCAAGGAGCCAAGAAGTTCCTGTTTTGAAATGGTTCAATGATCTGGAAAGAATGATTTCAACAGCAGACACATGGCACGTGGTGAGAATATTGGTGTATGAATTTGCCTGTTCCAACCATGTCTTGTTTATTTGTCAGGAATATAAAATTTGCATGAACCTCTCTGCCTGTTTTGGTACGATTGCTTTGAGGGGCAAGACTGTGCTGAACAGCGAGCAGATAAGTCTCAAAGATAAAAGTGAAAGCTCTGTAAAGCACAGGGGAGCCAGAATGTAATGCAAAGTTTCATGTAAATAACATTAGTGTCCTGCCTAAACTTGGACTACTTAACCCTTTAAGGACCAGGATCATTTTAACACGATAAAAAAGGCACTTTGTTTTGATGACTTACTTGGCTACCGTACAGTGCAGGCATAAAACACATATCTTTGGATAGGGGAGGGACTGACGTTACCCTTCCTGATAGTTTTTGTTTTCGTGTGGTGTCACTGAGAGGGGCATTTAGTATCTAAAGGGCAGAGACAGTTTACAAGCAGCCCAACAGAGACAAAAGCAGAAACAAAATATCACATGAACTTGTTTAGAGCTAATAAAAAAGGGGAAACACTGTAAATCTGATGTATTTGACTTATTATATCAGAAAATGCATTCTGTCTCATGTGTTATATATATATATATATATATATATATATATATATATATATATATATATATAAACATTTATAAATATCAAGAAACAAGTGGATATAAGCAGATACTATTTCATGAACTAAATGTATCAGGTATGTTTTTTTTTCCTTATTACTGATAATAATGGAATGAATAACTATTATTTTATTTATAAATATTTATTTTAAGAAAATAATCGAGAGTACTGTCCATTACTGCTTATAAAAACCTTGAGAATAAATGTGTATTATGTCACTGCAATAACTCAGGTGAAACAATGTCTTGTAATTTGCCCAAACATCAATATTTATCAACAAAACTTTCAGGAAGTATTGTAATGTCCCTCTGGTCATAGAATAACCTGTTTTATATGTGTATCTCAAAGCAGAATACATAATAAAAAATTGAATAAATAAATAAATATTGTGTTGAAAAAGAAGCAAAGTTTGTATGGTTTCTGAAGCATTTTATAGTACTTTATAATGTTCCCCAAAGTGTTCTGAAAACATGACACCATCTCCAAGATGCTACTTTAAAACGTAGGGTTTTAGTTAATTTTTATAGGAAGAAAGTCACCTGCAGCCATGAAATTCCTGATCCTGGGGAAGCATCCCACTGAGAATGCTTGGTCCTGAAAGGGTTAACCTAAGGTAAGCGTGCTAACCAGGATCTGTAAAATCAAATGCATAACTGAAATGTATAATTAAAAATTAAGATTCTTATTGGCAGCTAGACCCATAGTAATGTGTTAGAAGCAAAATGAAGATTTCAGTGAATTCTGTGGTTTAAACCAACAAGTCCCCTTATACGTTTTACTGTACTATGACAGATTTGCAAAGTGATCTGATGCCGCCTTGCTTTTGTGCTATATAATGATTGAACTCACTTTTTTTTTACTTTACAAATCTGTGCTGTGATTTACCATGGGCACCTTCACTATGTTTTCACTTGACTTTACTTCCATTTGCTATGCTTTTCCCATGATATACCACAGTAAACTTGTACATGGGGTGTGTGCACAGAGTCCAACTAAAATGAAGTGCTGTCTTCTAAAAACACCTGTTTGATTGCATGTCTTGAATAATGCAATAAAAAACATCAGGGACAGGTAACTGTTTCCCAGGTAACTGAAATAGAAATGCTGCTACCAGGTAGACCAATAAACCAAAAGTGTTACTCAAATGAATTGTGTAGAAAGTATAGCAAACTAGTGTCTTTTTTTGCCATTAGAGAAACACATTACTTAAAAAGGTGAATAACAAGTATTAAGCTCCCAAAACGAGCCAGAAAACAGCAGAGAAATGTAGTTTTTTTTTTAAATATATTTTTAATGAGCTATAAAACAATGTGGAAGTAAAAATAAAACATGTTAAAAAAAAATATTGTTACAAATCCATGTTTTTAACAAACTGCAAGATCGATAATCTGCACAATGAATGTATAAAAGAAAAAGCCACATAAGTAGGTATTGTGCCACTTAGTGGTTCTGCTAATTTAGCTTGATTGAGATGTTTTGTTCAGAATCAAGTCATTCATCGGTATGCTGTGAGTAGTGATTAAGTGTTCCTGGCATGAATGAATACTGTGTCACAGAATAGGTGAATCACTTCACCCTGTGTCCCCATGCACTACATCCACATTATAGTCCAAGGTAAAGTCGGCAGGGCATCAGACAGGGATTGAGGGGCTTCAGGGGCATGATCTGATGTTGCATGCAACGTGGCATCTTAACCACTTTTCTTCATGAAAACCATTCAGAGAAATAACAGGAAAACAATAGCAAAACTTGCCATGACTATTTGTACAAAGCTCACAGCAATGCACCACATTATTTATTAATACTTGACACATACTGTACATGGCAGATCGATCTGATTCAGCAAAAATATATCCATTAAACTGTATTTATTTAGGGCCAGCTCTAATATGCATACAGATTGCATATTTACATACAAGGCTGTGATACTATTGTATGAACTATAAATCTGCAAGTTAAATGGTACAGAAGGACCTTTTTATTTTATTGTGTTACATGTTCCCATGTGTTGCTACAACTGTTTACGTAAGGTGAGTTTATTGTTTTAATTATTATTATTTTTTTACATTTTAACCACTTTTTGAAACTTTTAAATTGTATTCCCTGCCTTAAGATGGCTTCCCATGTACCAACATGGACCTCTGAGAACTACATTTCCCATTATCCTCCTGCTCACTGGTAAATCCATCTCAGTTACATATATGAGGAGGAGAATGATGGCAAATGTAGTTTTGAGAGGACCATGCGGGTACATGGGAAGCTATCTTGAGGCAGGGAGTGCAATTTAAATATTTTAAAAATTGGTAAAAATGTGTACAAAATAAAATAAAACAATTCACACACCTTATGTAAACTGTTGTAGAAACACATGGGAAAATTAACACCATAAAATAAAAAGGTCCTTGTGTACCCTTTAACTCACTGTAATCCTGCACCCACAATGCATTTACACCTTTGGAAGCTGAGGTCAGATGCCAGTCTCCAAAAAGCCTAAACCTTAAAGGTACAGAGCTTGAATATACTGTATGTAAAGGACCATGCAGAACCATTATCAGACCATCAGCTCTGACATCACAATTGATTTGGAACAGGTACAACAGTGCACCTTTATCCATGTGGTACTCTGATTCTGCAGTGTATATTGAGCTTACAGCTTTATCATCAGACTGCTCTAATTTTTCATCTCCCTAATCCCTACCTTTTCTCATTCACTAAATGAGAGCACTCTGGACTTTACTATAAATGACTGCCTTGTATTAATATCTTGGTCCTAAAATTACAAATGCTTATAAAATTAAGGGCTTATTTCTCTAATATTAAATGATTTTATCTTTCCTTCTCATTTGTTTTAATTGAAGCTCTTGCCATCTTAGTGTGTCATCAGCTTTTTAAATAAATGTTTATAGACAAGAATAAAAGACAAAATATGTGCACCTTTTGTGCAAATACATGTTAACTCAGGATGAGATACACCTAAACTATATCAGTGCAATAAAGATCCACAAACTGCTGGTGAGCTGCTGATAGTTGAGACTCTGAATTTCCATTGACTAGCCTCTTACTGGGCACCCTGCAGGCATTTAAACTTCACAACAAATAGATTAATTGTGGAGCACAGACAACAAACAGCCTACTCCCTACTAACATGGTTTCTTATTCAGCTGAATGTATTTCAAATTCTCACTGAACTCCACGTGTCTTGAGGGCTGGGGGAAGCACAGACGCTACAAATTGAAAACTTTTTCTGTCTGATATAGAGTATAGACCAAAAAACTGCCATTGTTGGGCTGTATTTGTTGTTGTCGTTGCTGAGTACAACATGAGTACAGTCTTGGTAGCAGCTCATTTAGGGACAACCAGAGAGCTTGGTAAATAATTGGTATGCTAACGAGTTAAAAAGCATGACCCATTCCACTTCCCTCAAGTAGTACCATTATCTACATGCCAAAAACTAAATGATATAACGGAATTCTCTTATATAATCAACTTTCAAAAGCCATCGGTTTTTCATTCATTCTCTGCCCTATGACATTACAAAATACCATTGTCTACTATGCCCCACACAACTTGATCATTTAAATGTTAGCTAGCGTAGTTCAGGGGGCATGCAGCAGGGGGCTTCCAATTTCCTGTCAATTAGTACCTATTTTCTATTTAAGCCCTGATCACTTGCACCTTTGCTGTCTAGTGTTTCGTTTTCCTCCTCCTCCCCTTCTCGACCTTCTCATACATGCCTTCGCGTCAGTCCTCTCTGGGGGTCAAGTGATCTCACTTCCCCGACCTCAAGGCAGGCTTCAGCCTCCTTTGATCTTCAGGGGGGGTCTCACCATGTGAGTCAGAGCAGACCCCCGGCCACACTTCTTTTGCAGTTCCTGTGCTTATCTTGCCTCACTCAAGGCTCTGTTCTATACTCTGTCTCAGTTCGAGACGTGGCTGCTCATGCTCGAGTCCCATACAAACCTCTGTGCCTTATTTTTATCTCAGGTCCCAGACAGCGTGAAGTCTCAGCCAATTGGGGGTCTAACGAGCGCCCCTTTACAGAAGTTTCAGACGCTGGGTACCTCTCCCTCTCTATCTCCTTTCGTGTCCCGGTCTTCCGGGACCGTCTTCCTCTGAGGGCCAGCTCCCTGAGACATAACCCTCATATGTGTTTTCGGTTGCTGGGTCCTTCGGCCCTGGGTCGTGTAGGCATTGCTGCCCTAAGACAGTGACTACTTTCTGTATCCTGTCTTCGGTTGCTGGGTCCTTCGCCCCTGGGCTCGTGTCGGCATCGCCGCCCTCAGTCAGTGACCTAGCTACCATGTCCAGCTTTGCTGGTCTGCTACTAGAGTGGGCCCTGCATTCTCTTCTATCCTAGGTCCGGTCCTTTCTAGCCGGCACTCTGTCCTACTTACCGCTCCCTTCTGCTTCTTCTGCCCTATCCCTACTCCCCAGCTCATGCCCCGTGAACCAACATATAAAAACAAAATGTCTGGGAAAAGCGTAAAGTTGCATATGTAACCCCCTCCAGCTTTACTATTGTTCATATCTAGTATCTCTAAGTCGCCTTGGATAAAGGCGTCTGCTAGATAAATAATAATAATAATAATAATAATAATAATATAATAATAATAATAATAATAATAATAATAATAAATAAATATGTGACAGGCTGACGAGTGTTTAGAGGCCCAGAGGCAGACTGCAGTTCAAAAAAATAATAATTTTATTATAAATAAACACAAAATAAAAGGGCACAAGGGCGAAAATAAAGATAGTTAAACACAAATAACAAAACATAATAAAACAAAACTTACAAAAATAAAGATTTCCAGGCTGCTCAATGCCTTCACTGGATTAGAAAAATTCCCAAAACCAAAAACAACAAGCACAACCATCTGCTTGCTCCCTCAGCTCCCTAATGGGAAGCTGAGGCCTGCTTTTATGTCAGGTGGCTGGGTGCTGATTGATCGTTAATTACTCTAATTAACTAATCAACCCCAGCCACCTGAACACAATAAACCCAGACAGGTAGGGGAATTTAACCCCATAATTGCCAATTTCTAAAGGGCAGAGCTCTGCTCTGCCACATAATCATAATAATAATAATAATAATAATAATAATAATAATAATAATAATAATAATAATAATAATATCATCCTCTTTTGCACCAATGTTCTATTGAACATCTGCAATACACTTCAAAATATAATTCTATGTGCAAATTCACAACTTGGTTTAATTAAAAAATGACTGGAAGTAGATAACCTGTTCATGTAATTTATAAGCAAAATGGCTTAATGTGCTGGTTCTTGACTGAACATAGTAAAATAGTTTTATAGACAAAAGACATACTGGAGTTAAGGAAACAGCGTTTTAGCATATTGAGGATGCGTATTTAGTGAAATGGATTATCCAAATTATGGATGTGGTTAAAATGTCCCATCCTGATAACATCGTGAGAATGCATGGTCAACAGAAGTGACTATTGACAAACTGGTTGTTGAGAAACTCCGTGCTGAATGTGGTTGGGGGGTAAACTAGGTAATTGATAGCCAGTTAATCCCTCGGCCACAATATAAAAACAAGCAGCTTTGGCTGAAGAGAGAGTATGTGTTCAGAGGTGGAACGAGAGGTGTGAGTCATGAGACGAGAGAGTCGAGAGTGTTAGAAAACATTTGCTACCCGTTCTGGTTTACAGCACCACGATCCGTGTTTTTTTTTTGTGTCTGTTTTTGTCTATTTATTTTGGCCACTGTGCCATTCCGTTTTGTTAAAGTGTATTAGGGATGCACCGAATCCAAGTTTTTGAGATTCATCCAAATGCCGAATCCATTTCGAAAGATTCGACCGAATACCGAATCTACAAAAACTGTCAAGAAAACTGAAGGAAACTGTTAAATGAAAAACAGACTGGCAGCTACTAACAATGGACGCTCACAATCTATTGGTTTTAGCCTTTTTGTTCATAGTATTTTTATTATCGAATTGAAATATATCCCTGAATAAGATTTCAGTTTGAAACTTACACAATTTACAGCTAGCCGCTCCCCTGCTGCCTTCCACAATAGAAACATCAAAATACAGAACTGTTTGCTTTACCTTTACAAAATGGGAGAGCTGCATCTTTGCCATAAACCACTATTTCTTTAATGACTTTTCAACCTGTGTCACCTGATTTGAGAGTAGGGTTGCTAACATACTCCAGAATCTTGGGACACTAAGGAAAGTAAGGTTTTATAACTCACCTCTCTAAACTGCAATTTATTCAGTAAAGTGAGTGTGAATTGTCGCTAAATTAATTGAATTGTTTACTTAGTTGTTACCAAAAGTACACACGTGCTTGCGAGGATCGTTTCCATCAGTCAGACCTATACAGCAGCTGATTGGCTTTCTGAGTCTCTGACTGGGTGGGACTGTGTGAAGCAAGAAATATGAAACAAATAGAAACTTTACCTGCTGTCACAAGGTTAAATGAAAGAGTGCAGGTGAGTGCAAAGTTATCTATAGTATTTGTGTTAAACTATAGATATTGTTTACTGTATAAAAAAATTGAAGCAATATGACTAATTGTTTTTACAAGGCTCTCCGAATAGAGTTGCTACCACAATTAAACAATTAAATACATTTACTAAACTGCTCAAGCAATTCACATTCACTTTACATGTTGAATACATTACAGTTTAGAGAGGTGAGTTAAAAAAAAAATCTGACCTGCCTAAAAGTGTCCCAAGATTCTGGAGCCTGTTGACAACCCTATCTGAGAGTGACCTGAATCTCCCTGCAAAATAAAACCCATTTAGATTTAAATGCGCTTGTGTGTAAGACATACGAAACTGGCTATGAAATAGTTTTAAAATGATTTTAATAAAACACAACAGTTCCCAAATGGTTCAACTTGTATTGGCACATCACAGTAACGTAACATTTTATTTACTAAAACATATTGTTCAACAATGTCTTGCACATCTGACAGTTGTAAAGTTACAAAAAATATATATTTCTATGCACTGATTTTTTATTTTTTTTTTTCTGCCAGTATGATCTCTAGAACACATCTCAGGTAAAGCAACAAAGCACAAAAGTCTACAACAGTTTGCCATTACTATATAATACAGGCTTACTGCATAACTTTTCTCCATGAAAAGTGTGATGTGACTGTGCTGTTGCATATGGGGATATGTTTGCCTTCAGCAGCTGCGTGTGTTTAGTGATGGCGCGAACAGTTCTAGGGAGTCGAGAGCTGCGACAGAGTTCATCAAACGTGTTCTTGTTATTAAATACAACAGTTCCGTTCAATACTGGAGTTGTGTCTTTTATTTAAATAAGAACCGCACACTTTGGAGGGATATGCTAAAATGGATGTGCGTCTAGACAGATATAGGATTCAGATTCAAATCCTATAAAGCTCACGCATCAGCGCTTCCATACCACAGAACTGTTGTGATTTCCTTCCTGGTCTGACGTCACAACACATTGACCCATATGCTGCATACACAACTCTTGGAAAACTGTGTAACTTTAAATGCTTGAAGAATATATGTAATTAGAGTATCACCACGATCTGAGAAAAACCTTCACCTCTGTATAAATCCTGCTGGTGGTTTCTTCGGCTTAGATTCTTCATATAGAAATATGCTCTGGAGATATAAAAACACAATTACAAACAAGAGGCTATTCAGCCCATCTATCCTAGACTGGTACTTACTAGTTGGATCTTAAAAGATCCAAGTGATTCAGCCTCATTAACATGACTAGGTAACCCTTTCCATAACCTCACTATTTTGTGAAGACGTGTCTCCTTCTCTCTGTCCTAAGCAGGTCTGGAAAACATATTGAGGTGATAGGCTATAGGAACGGTGCTAGGGTCCTTTGTCTCTACCTCTAGAATTATGCTATATTATAACTTCTGGCATGACTTCACTTGCATGAGGCTTGCTCACAAAAAAAAAAAAAGACAGTGATACTTTCGGGAATATCAGAATATGTAGTAAACAAGCGCTTCCATTCCAGCCACCCTGCATTCATCCCTCAGTCCTCAATACTTATGTTCTTGTATGTTTAATAAGAACTGATTCACTGAAAAAGGCTGACGCTGAAAGCTTCCAATAAAAAAAGTTCACAGTGATATTTCATTCTGTGATGGAAGTGTGGCTGTATGGCTGCTAAAAACAGCAACTAACCGTATGGTCTTAAGGATATTTACGAATCGGATTAAGCCTTCCAATGACACATGGGCTTGGGCCAGTCACTGCTCATTAGCAGCGTGCTTAGCAAAATTTGTTGCCTAGCTACGTCGCTTCATCCTGCAAGCAGAACACAGAAACATTTCAAAAGCAGAGGAACACGATCTTGTAGCAGCATGCTAGGTCTGTGTCAGATTGATGTCGCCCGGAAGGAGTCTTGGCTTCTAGCCATTTTCAGAAAGCAAAGCACTGAATGAGGTTAAGAGGGCAGGACACCTGACTCCTAGCTCACATGACAAGAAGGAAGATGATCCTAAGAATCTACGGTTTAACAAAGGTACTGATTAGAGATGGATAAAAAAAGAATAATTTAAAACTTAAAACTTTTACTTAAAACGTCACCAGATTTACTATGTAATTTAGTTTTTTTTTTTTTTTTTTTTTTTTTTTTTTTTTTTAAATGAGAAAAACCCTTAAATAAATCATTGCCAATTTGTTTAAGTGCTGGTGAACCTTCACCCTGCCACATGAGGTGCTACTGCCCCTGTTACAGACTTAGAAGGAATGCCATCAACCCTTCACCGTTACCAAATCTTATTTGAGGCATTGTAAGAGTTCTGGAAGAATTACTGGATTTTCTTTTTCTTCCTTTTTAAAATATAGGAGTAAATTACAGGCATGTTTTATAACACACGTATTAATACCTCAGCATTTCTCAGCATGGTTTTTCAGAAGCATTCAGAGATAAATCACCTGGTAACATCCAAGTACAGTATCAGTACAGGTTTTAACCAATCCGAATGCCAGTAGAGAAACTAATCTGTTAAATCAGTGTATGCTACTGACTCCTCTGGGGTTTAACAGGGTTAGCTACACTTTCCTGGTGTTTTATGCATGAGGGTATGCATTACCCTAACAGTACTGTGGCCATTCTCCAATGCTGCTGTGCTTGATTAATAAAATGGTTTTATACTTAAAAAAAGAAATCAAATAATTATTATTATTATTATTATTATTATTATTATTATTATTATTATTATTATTATTATTATTATTAGTAGTAGTAGTAGTATTAGTAGTAGTAGTATTAGTATTATTATTATTACTTTTTTGTCTAATGTCTTAAACAGCATGTTTGGAATAGATATGTGTGTGGAAGAATGACAACAATCTGAAAATAGCTTCCACCTATCAACTGAGATGAAGGGCACATTTTGGAGAGAAAAAAAAATTGAAACGATCAGTTTACGAGAACTTTGCTTCATTGTAATTATGGATTAATCGTTACTTTAAAGTGTTGTCAAGCTTTTAAATTGATTTATTAATGTTATGACCACACTGTCAGACTGCTAACACACTTCTACTACATGATTATAATGCTGGCGTCCCAGGGCTAAATTAAAAAGCACTAATATATATATATATATATATATATATATATATATATATATATATATATATATATATATATATATATACACACACACACACACACACACACACACACACACACACACACACACAGTGCTTATAGAAAGTCTCCACCCCCTTGAGTTAGTACTTGGTGGAAGCACCTTTGGCAACAATTAGAGCTGTGAGTCTGTTGGGATAGGTCTCTACAACTTTGCACACCTACATTTGGCAATCTTTAACTATTCTTCTTTTCAAAACTGTTCAAGCTCTGTCAAGTTACTTGGGGAGCGTTGATAGACAGCAATCTTCAAGTCATGCCACATATTTTCAATTGTATTTAGGTCGGGGCTCTGACTGGGCCACTCAAGGACATTTACCTTTTTGTTCCTGAGCTACTTCAGTGTAGCTTTGGCTGTGTGTTTTGGGTCGCTGTCATGCTGAAAGGTGAACTTCTGTTCTAGTTTAATTTTTCTTGCAGAGGGCAGCAGGTTTTCCTCATGGACTTCTCTGTACTTTGCTCCATTCATTTTCCTTCCTATCCTGACAAGTGCCCCAGTCCCTGCAGATGAGAAACATCCCCATAACATGATGCTGCCACTGCTGATCTGTGCCTTTAAACAACTTTGTCCCAGAGTTTTTTTGAAAGCTCCTTGGTGCTCATGGTTGTGTCTTTGCTTTGAAATGTAATTCCCAGCAGAGGGAACCTACAGGAACTGCTGAGTTTATCCTGAAATCATGTGAATCACTACAATTTAACACAGATGGAAGCCACTTGACTTGGTGTGTGATTTTGAAGGCGACTGGTTACACCTGAGCTAATTTAGGATTGCTATTACAAAGGGGGTGGACACTTATCCAACCAAGCTATTTCAGTTTTTATTTTTAATTATTTTTTTTCAAATTTCTAGGAATATTTTTTTCACTTGTCAAAAAATATTTGTTCAAATATGCAGATAGTTGTTCCAGCAGTAGTGTATGTTAAAATGTCTTACATACATGTCACTGTGCCCTCATTTTACATCGACAAGCGAACCACCCTTATTCTAAGAGGAATTTTCCCTGTTCAATTGTAAAACTTTGAAGAAGCCTCTAAATCTGGTTAGTAAAAAAGCTGACTTTATTTGCCTAATGTGAAGCCTCAAACTAATTGGACATTCTTCTCTGATCTGGAAGTTATTTACAGTGCTCTGACACCAGTAGCTGAAAGGAGATGAGAGTTATGTGGGTGTGTTTGCTGGAGGTTTAATCTAGCACATAAACACTGGTGAGCGATGATGTAGAGACTGAAAAAGAATAAACACAGAAAATGTAGTGTCTTTCCATTTTTATGTGGCAATAAAACTTTCCATTCTTCATCCTTGGGGTGCAGTCTGTACCTCATACGCAAGCTATAAAAGTAATGATACAGTATCGCAATGGATCTTGAAGGCACTATTCAAATACTGGGACTGATGTAACATCTATATTGCGGCCAAAATCACAATTTTTTTAAACCAAGTCTAGCTGCCGTAAAGTGGGACTTTAGTGGCCACTAAAAATTAAAAGAATGGTTTTCACCTGGCGTTCTGCATCTGTTACAAATAAGCATTTTGCCAGCCATGTAAATGATATTGAAATGCATTCAAATGAAGAAAAGAGCATGGAAATGGGCTGTGATCTGGAATACTAAGCAGGCACAAAAATTATAATGAGATGTAAAGATGTTTCCTTGATTTGGGCAATTGCTGACCTTCCAAAAACTTTGCACCTCCTCTTACATGGTGTAAACCATTGTAGAAGCAAGTAATTAATAGCTGTATAAAAGCATACACCTGCAGAGACCTGTCATTGGCCTTAGGATGGCTGCTGTGGGACACTTCCTGATGCAGCGACACTTGGCTCTTGTTGAGGACAGGCAGGAAATCCTTCAGAGGAGAAGGGCAAGACGGAGAAGACACTGCATATTTAAACCCAGGGTTACTTTGTTTGGGATACTGGAGGATGCAGTAGTAAGGATTTATCGTCTCACTCTGCAGGTCATCCTAGACCTAATAGCTGAATTTCACCTTTTCATCACCTGGTTGACTGTCCTCCTGGTAACACTGACAGCATTGACTTTCTCCACCATAGATGACCGTACACAACACAGTCTTCAGATTGAATTGCTAAATTTATTATTATTTGTCTTTTGATATTATGATCTGAAAATGGTAGATTTTTAAATGGTTTAATTCATCAGAAATATAGACCAAATGTAGCTGTATGAACTGCTCTTATTCTTATCACTAGTTTGGCTTCATATATTTTCTTTTCCTAAAGAAGATTGTTGCATTCTGCTAACTGGATTGAGTAATGCACCATAAATACCAAATGTGATTTGGGCTTGAAGCTCATCCGCCTATAAAATCCAATAGGACAAGCCATTTAGAGCAAAGTGTTTATTGATAAATTACAGCTCTAAGTTTTATTGATGTCCTAATAGCTTAGTGAATCGAATTATAATTGTGATTCATAAAAGATTTCACCTTTTAAATCTTACCAACAAATAAAGTGCATGATTAGTAAATAAGGGCCTGTATAATTTAAATTAAACCTGCAGTTCAGAGGAAGGGAGGGTATTGTGGTTTAAGTGAAAGGGCTGTTAAAAAAAAAAAAAAAAAAAAAACTGGCAAGACCAACAGGAACTGCATTACTTACATACTTTGACAGCACACAATCTGCATCACATTTTTTATGTATGAACTTTTGATAACTCTGGTTTGGGCTGTTGCCAGATGCAGCAAGCTCACTGCAGTAAATCATGCTGAACAGACTTTGCCTTGGTTGCACTGGGGTGTTTAACATTTGTCATTTTGTGTGCATTTAGGTACTGGATGTGGTACTCCCCCTGCCTTTTCCTTTATATGCCATTCTTTAATTCAATGTTTTTCATGTATACAACCAAAAAGGACATGTCACTGCTTAGAACATAAAAGCAACATGAAGTAAGCGATCACTACTACCTATGCGAAAGTGCTTAATGGTCCAATTTACCTACTAGTCTGTGATATAGAATAGCACATTTGCAGAATGAGTTGGATCAAAATCTAATCAACATTTCCAATGCAAACTGTGATCTGCTCCTCTGTGGCTAGAACATGTTAACACAGTATGGCTGATTGTATCATGTTAAGAGAACACTGCAGCATTTATATATATATATATATATATATATATATATATATATATATATATATATATATATATATATATATATATGTGTGTGTGTGTGTGTGTGTGTGTGTGTATATATATATATATATATATATATATATATATGTATGTGTGTGTGTGTGTGTGTATATATATATATATATATATATATATATATATATGTGTGTGTGTGTGTGTGTGTGTGTGTGTATATATATATATATATATATATATATATATATATATATATATATATATATATATATATATATATATAAAATCATTATTTTTAAACTGTTGACACGCTTATACATTGCTTTATTAAGAATTCTATGACCTGCAGACCCCCTCTCTGACTCCTAACATCCTTCTGCAGGGAGGTGATAATGCTATGTTGAGGTACTGATTTTCTACAGATTGTCAGTGACAACTTTATATTGCTTTGACACTGGTTCCCTTAAGGCCTGGTCACACGGGCAACTTCTGTTGATGGCAACAAGGTGGCGAAAGTTGTTGTCGGTTTGTCGCCTGGTGGGACCACCCTGGTCAACACCCCAGCAACACGTTTCCCACTTACGACGATGTTTTAATTATCAGACAACATGAGAGTAACATTTTCAATATCAGCCAATTTAATTTGATAGTAGTGTCACAAGACGATAAGGCCATAACGTCAGACAGACAGCGTATATGATACATTCTGATTCCTGCATTTCATCCAATTAGTAGTCTATAGATATGCAATACAGTGTGTATGTGGATAAGTGAACGTTAACGTCCACGGTTACAACAACATTGAAACAAGAATTGAAAACATTGTTTAGGATAATGAATACTGATACATTTATTATGTTTGGCATATTAAAAATGTAGACCTAACTAAATAATTCTGCTAATGTACAGCTTTTATTTAATTAAGAAGGAACTACAGGTTTGTTATAATGTAATTAGTACATTTGTATATCGTAGTCTTCCTTCGCAGCATGCTTACAAAAGTTGCCCATGTGACCAGGCCTTTACAGTTAACTCGTTTTAAACATTTCCAAGGAGACAAACCTTGTCTTTGGATGAGGACAAGGTCCCCAGGTAGGCATGACAACATTAGTAGTGTCCAGTTTTCTTATCAGATGCCTATTTTTGGTCACTACTGTTCTTTGCAAGATTGCATATAGACACCCTACTTCACCTAGAAAGTTTGCCAATCAGAAAACTGTCAAAATAAGATTTAGGCACAGGGTCCAGGTTGTTGGTTATTCTGTCACAGAATGCTGTGTCCTGTTATGCTTCAGTTGTAATGCCAGTAGATGTTACCTGTTTTTTGTTGTTATTAGCAGCATAACAATTTTGAAAAACCTTTGCGTCCTAGAAAAACCTGCTAGGAAAAAAGGTAACAAGAACAGCATCCTCACAACATCTGTTACAGCTGGAATCTATAATACAATATTGCTGAAGTGTGCTGTACGACCAGTTCTTTAGGGGAAAAAAAAAGTTTCCTATATATACCATGTTAAAAGCAGTCACTGGACAAGATGGCAAGATTCAGAACAACATGTGTAGACAATGTGTGGAGCAGAGCAGTGGATTTAACAATGAAAGTTGTCTAATAAAACATGTGACAGTTTTAACTAAGAAAAGCAAAAACAACGAAAGGTCGTTTTTGTCAGCTGTCAAATACAGAACAACATTTTAAAAGGTTTTCTGGCATTGTGCCACTTTTTTTGTTGGCATATTCAGATTTGAAAAGCTGTTGTGGTATTATTAAATCACTTTTGACAGCTCACTGCTCTGACCCGATCCATATTACTAGCCACTGTATTGTGTGAATGGCACACTCAATTTATCTGACACTTATGCCACATCCACACGGCATTCTTAGGTGCTTCTGGATGGTATTAGCAGCGTTAAAAAAAATGAGACAAGGGCATAGAGTTGTCTCATTTAGCCTGCCAAAAATTGTTTAAGGGATTTGACCCAGACCTTGCTTAGCAATGTTAAGGCTGTTAGGGATTCAGAATACTTGTGCTTGTTCTGAGTTTGACAAATGTATGAACACTTATATCCACACATATTGTGAATATTACGTTTTTGCTATTCATTTTATTTGGTAGGAATAAATCCCAAATAAAATGATCATTATTTATTAGCTGGTTCTCACATTACAAGTGGCTGACCCTGAGACAGGGGGGAGGTGCATTAAAGGATAAAATGGATGCGCCCTGCTCAAAGTAGCAGGTGGTGGACCATAAGGTCAGAGAGCACCGCCCCCCCTTTCCCACAGAGGATGTATGTGGTAGGCTCGCTGTGTGTGGTGAGATAACGGCTACCTCACTTATTGGACAGAAACCAGTCGGATTGAATGGGAGTCAACAGCTGTTTACAAAGGTATAAATATCAAATCTTGTAAAAGTTTGTTAGCCTTTTCATCTCGTTCGTATTGACTCCGTGGATATCCGTCCTTTCTGATACAAACCTAAGTCAAAAGTCAGTTTGTAACTCGTGCTCATATGGTTGTATTGGAGGTATACCTTTCTTGTATATAAAGTGTTTTTGAATCAAAAACCATTTGTCAGCTTCATTTACACAAGTAACTCTGAATACAACCAGTATTAGAATACAAATAAATAAAACATGGTGTATCTGTTAAGTGGTGTGCAGGGTCAAATTCATTGTAAGAAATTGCTGGAAGATGCTCTGAGCATGCTTGATTTCTCATATAGCTAAAATTAACTTTTGTAAACTGTTAATGAGTGAACTGGTTGTAACAATTGATAAACACATTAGGCTTGGTTTTGGTAAATAGATAAAAGCAGTTTTAAGTATTTTGTTTTAAATGTTTCTAAACTAATGACTTCCAGTCAACACTGCTTGAGAATTTTCATGCCTTGACCTGTTATTTGATTATTGTGAATTCTTGGATTTAAACTTTAGGTGTTATATTTGTGGCTTTCGTTACACCCCTTTTTATATATACCGCAAGGTCAGAATCTAAATGGTATTTTAGAAATCATTGTCATTCCATGTCCTGCCAAGTATGCTGGCAAATCAGTGTTTCTTTCCAGACAGTATGATCCTTATAAATGTCTCTTCTATTATCCAATATGCACACAAAAAAGCAATACCCACTTTAAAAAGGACAGACACAGAACAAAACCAAACACAAAATGTAGTCTGTATATCTTTATTGGTCCAAGGCCCCCAATGTGTTGTCACTGCTGGTTAAAAGGGCATGGTTGTTGTTTGTGTTGTGTTGGGAAGATTTCCCTTCATGTAAGAAAGTAAATGTGCACAGTAAATTAGAAGTTTTCCAATGCTTTTCCTGTGGGTATGCTATGAATTTACCATAATTTACCATGGTTGGCCATGTGTTTACCAAAGTGTATTGCAATATGCTTTCCTGTATCTCTCTGGGCTTTTCAATGCTTACCTATGCTTCACCATGCTTTCACTCTGCTTTATTACTAAGCTTCCTGACACTATTCTTCACCTGCCTAGAGCCATACAACCTTGAAATCTGACCTCCTATTGTCTTACAAACTATACAGAGTTGAGTCTGCAAAGGGCTTGTAACCAGGAGCTTCTCGGTTCAAATCCCAGCTCACTCATTATGTGATCATGAGCAAGTCACTTAACCTCCTTGTGCTCTGTCTTTCAGGTGAGACGTTGTAGGTGACTCTGCAGCTGATGCATAGTTTACACACCCTAGTCTCTGTAAGTCGACTTGGATAAAGGCATCTGCTAGATAAACAAATAAAAATCAGCATGCATACGTTTTACCACATGTTTTGATTTGTTGATGGCTTGAACGAATGCTTACGTAATGTTTAACTTTCAACAGAACACCTCGTGGAAGATAGTAATTACAAAAATGAATGTGTTCTTTTGAAAGTTAAACAACATACATTTTGTTGCACATGATAATTGCCATGCTTGGCATGTGAACCATGGCTAGACCATACATATTCAACTCGTACACATTTTCATTGTCAGACCAGTGAGTTTCAGAACAATACGCAGTGGTGTACTGTCAGTGATTGCTACTTTGTCAAGTCACATCTTAGAGGATCCCAATGATTCAGCATTTACAACATGGCTAGGTAATTGATTCCATAGCCACACCAGTAGGTGTTGTTTTAGAGATATGGTTTCCAGAATAAAAGGGCTGGCTAATTTGCGTCTCTTATTTGAGACCTACATCACAGCATGTCTCTGTTGATCTGTTCTTTAAATGTTTCTACTAAGGACGATGAGTTATCAGGATTCATTCATCAGCACTCGTAATCCATTACCTTTCCAGAGCTTGCTGTTTAATAATGACAAATAGTTTTTTTTTAAGGTAAAAAATAGTTGACAATCAATGTCCATTATGCAGCCATAACAAATTATTTTGTTCCAAGGTACACTCATAAGCACCTTTACATTTCTCCTAAGGCAGTTCCAGCTATATATATATATATATATATATATATATATATATATATATACACATTGTATTCACGTAACTCTGATATAAATGTTTCACTTGCAAATATGATTATTATTTTTTTTTTTTACTTTGCTACTAGGGAGTTTGTGTCTAGTTCTTTATGTTCCAATGTCTTCCTCTCTTTCTCTCTTCCTCTAATGCAGCTCATAATGGGCATGTGAAATTCATATAGTGGTAGCCACAGTTGGCTATAGCAATGGCGATATATGGCGCGGTACTTGCTGCGGTCAAACTGAAGTCAGGCGATATGCAGTTTTGTTAACCGCTAGAGGGTGTTATCTGACTACAAACTGGTTTGTTACAGATCACTACTGAAACACAGTGTTTCACCAGCGGATTCCGCACACTAAAGCTGGTGAATACCAAAAGCGCAAAGCTTACATTGAGTTAAAATAATTTTCATATTGTACTGTACGATTCTGGTAACAGCTCACATTTTAACAATGTTAAAATGTATGCACACGACAGTAGATTCTATTTTTCTTTTGTTTGTGTGTGTTTTTTATTTTATTTATTTTATTGCATGTCTGAACAAGTTTGGTTTACAGCTTTTAAACATTAGCAACAGATAATATATTGTGTAAAATATGCAAGGAGCTCCAGATGCCAACAGTGGGTTTAAGCACAGTCTGAAATGTTTTGGAAGACAAAGAGCTGTGGGTCATTAGATAGTGTCAAAGATGGCACAAGACGGTTAACAGAACCAAGTTTCAATATGTCTGTACTTGTAACAGTCACAAAAATCATTTTGCTATTGTTGAAAACATCATTATTTTTAATAGAGAAAAAATGGCGATAGGGCCAGTAAGATTTTCCAGTTATGGGAAGATCGAAATAATTTATCAGAGACACTGAATCTTTGAAATGCGAATTGCTTTTTAGCCCAGCTTTTTCTTTTTCATTGCATTTTGCATTTTTAGAAGAATATTTGTAAGATGCAGGATTTATTTAGTATGAAAAGGCTATGAACTCATTGTACTGGCTGTTGACCTGTTTAAACTAAGAATCTTATTGGAAATTCAGTGAACTCCTGCAATCGTTTCCATTATTAAAGTGACAGTGCCTATCTGTGATTCACGTAAATAAATAAAGTGAAAACTATTTCAAAATAAATTCTTGCATTCAGTGTTCAATAAATGGCAATGAAACAGACCATTGATGAGTCTTTAGGCTGTACCACCTTACCTCAATTAAGTACAAATGCATTAAAAAGGAAGCAGATGGTTTAGACAACAAACACATAATCCTTGTTCATTTTCAGTTTCTTTTCACTGTCGCTAGCTTTCCCCATAGAGACCTCTTATAAATATGCTTCAAACATGCATATGCTATATTAATCTCATATTTCATGCGCTCCGCTCATTAATTTAAAACCAGTTAATTAGGTTCCATTCGAATTCCAATTTGCTGTTTAAATTTCAGTCTGCTGCACTGAGTTAGGCTCCTGTTGAAAGAAGGTAGAGGGAAGTCAGAGTGAGTTGGAGGCTTAATAGATGTTTGCATGCGGATTTGATGGATTTCAGATAATATTCAAAGTATGTATCCCGAGATAACATTTTTCATAATCTCTTACCTCTTAACTTGAACAATATTATGGAATCCTTATTACATTTCAACATATACACATTAGTTTGATTTATACAACAATCTACATAGTGGGGATTACAACTTTACCCATGGGCTGAAAGGAATGAGCTTTGAAGAGAGACCTTTATTTATCCTTAATGTTTTAGTTAGTTTACAACAAAGAAGAGTTAGGGGGACCTGATAGTTATTATCAAAATCTTAAAAGGAGTTGATAGTAAACCTGAATCACAGCATAAGGTGAGTGCAAAGGCATTCCCAGGCTAGCCTGATGAATGTATAGCGACTGTATCATTTGACTCTTGAAGAATAGTTTTTGTTGCCTAACGTATGTTCGTCTAAACCATCTTAATTATTCAGGTTCATGCGTGACTCAGAATAGACCCAGTATGGTATGGTTCAAGTTCCGGCTTCGTGCTCACCCCTGCTACTCCTATTTCTGTACTTGTATCCACATCACTGTCCCCCTCTGCACAAAGCATTGTTTCAGGAGGGAACGTAGTGGAATCCAATTTGTGAAAGAAATTGGTTAGAGACTGCAACCTCTCCTGGAATTACAGACACTGTTATATCAGCATCGTAATAAAATATTGTGCAAGCAGCATAATAGGCTGTGGCATCCCATGGGGGATTTTTATCTGGGTAATGAATTCCTGTCAAAAGGAGAGCTGAGCCTAATGCAGCTTCATGTGAGTTGCACCCCTGATTGATTGCCTTATTTAACTCCCCCTTTACATAATTCTATGCAGCCCCGTGCACTGATGGGTTCTGGACAGGACTAGTTTTCTACAAGGAGTGTCCCCTTTTATACACTGAAGCATTTTACCCACCTACGGCTAAAAGCTATTTACTCCAAATCGTCATTTGCACAATTATTTTCTGAATAGAAAAACTCACCAAATAAACTTACCAAGCCATAAATAAGCAAATCAGACTTTTTAATTTAGAGTTTTTTTTTTTAAAGTAGTCTTGAGCGGTTTATTATTTGTTTTGGAATTATTTTAAAGGATACCCATTTGGAATCTAAATGAAAGTCGATGGCAAAGAGATTACACTTGTCATATTCTAATGGGTATCTGTCTGCTAGGCACATGTGTCAATAATTCAGACCTCTTAAGGACACAGTGCCACTTTTATATCGACCATTCCCTACTTTATGAGTAAGCTGACATTTATTTATTTTGGGGGGGGTGTAACAGGGCGATGTTACATACGTGGGTCGTCACCGAAATAATATTGAATCGGACAAAGAGCAGTGGGTGTTGACATGCCACACAGGCACGCAGATTTAAAAACAACACAGGCCCCGACGCTAGGGTACCAACAGTGGTAATCCTAGTGCTGGATTTAATAAAGAAAACAAAAGAAAACAAAGCTAAAAATACGTTTGCCCACAAATGGCAAACACTACTCCCACTAAAAAGAACGTCCCGCTCCAGGAACCTACTAAACTACCAAACCTCACTGTACTTAATATGGTATAAAATCCCCTATACTGACCTACTTCTGGGCTCCTGGAGTTCCAGTATCCTCGCAGAGACTCCGGCCTCTTCGGACGGCCTCGGCACCGTCTTGGAGAGAGGACGCTCTCCTCGATGTCAGCAAGCAAGCTTTCGTTCAGTGCCTACCTGTGTAGCTATGGCATTGCAGTTGCCTCGAACGTGGCAGCACATTGTTGCTTTCTTAAAAAAGTGCAACCCCCCCTACCCCCCAGCGGGGTCAGCCCCCGGGCCCCGGGGCCCCCCAGCCAATCAGAACCTCCCAATCAGCTCAGCTCTGGCAAGTCTTTCTGTTTAGCAAAGCAGCAGCGCAGCTGAACCAGCGACATGGTCCTCCCTGGAACAGGGGGTTTATAGGGGATATGCAATAACCTTCAAGCGTTGGGACACCCAACTTGAAATATATTCTGAGTGAATGTGTATAACGTTCATTGAAATAATGTTTTGTGGGAAAGCTGTAGTAAGTGTTTGTTTTTATTCTGACAGGTGAAGAGAGTCAGCTAATGAAGCGTGGGGGACCCTACAGCACATGACATTGCATCACGTGACAGCAAGAGATAAGAGACAGAGGAGCTAATGTGCAGTTCATCAGCGCAGTGTTGAAGGTAAGTAAAGAATGTAAATGTCTACTCTATGAAACATTTTGTTTTCACCTGTATGTCATCATACCTGAGTTTATTACACCTACTCCCTGAAGTGGTTATCTATGAGTCTGTGTAAGACTCCATCATTATGAGAGCTTAGAGCATAATTTAAACTACTGATGTAAAGCTGCAGTCAAGAAATACACTTCTCTTGATACACTAGTTAATATCTTAACAGTTAAACTAATATATATGTTAGCAATACAGCTATTAATGTGTGTGTGTGTGTGTGTGTGTGTGTGTGTGTGTGTGTGTGTGTGTGTGTGTGTGTGTGTGTGTATATATATATATTAGTATAGCTATAAATGTATAATTTCTCCCGCATTTTTTAAATAGCTCAGGTGTAGCTAAACACATTAAGTAGGCTTAATTCTGACAAAGTATAGCGTATTGTGGTTCCCTTTCAATTCGAAGATGACCAACAACCATACTTTTGGGAAATACCTGCCACAGGTCAGGTATTTGCTGATTATTTTATGTCAGAGCTGCGGATAGGCCCCTCCAGGTAGTGACGTCCTCAGTCCCACCTACCGAGAGAATAAGTAGTCGTGTTCTCTTTTGCTTCACACAATCAGTTAGGTAAGGTAGGTATAAACTAACCTCTAGTTGTGTGACTGACTCTGTGTGAAAGTGCTCTCACTACATGTTTTCTGGTAGTTCCCCTGCAATTTATTACTGGAAGTCGTTTTGCCACTTTCAAGGAATCAGAAACTCAGCTTGTGAGAACTGATCTATAAGTTCTGCAGAATTGTGCTCAATTTAAAATATATATATATATTCTTTCAGCAGCCTACATCACTTGGCGATTGTAGTCTGCTTTTTCTAACCCTACAGCATCTGCTGCCTGTATGTATTTTCTTCTGCTTTTTGCAGCAAAATTAAATAAAAGAGAGAAAAGACAAATGTATTCCTCCACCGGGACCCTGCTCTGCTGCACCCACTGTTGAGTCAACGCCGCTGGCCTGACTCGGCCCTCCCACTCGGCATGAGCGGCCAAAAAAAAAACACTCTACCCTTCACTGCCTTGCAGTTTAAAAAATAAAAAACAACAACATGTGCTTCCTCCACTGCGCCTGATTCCAGCCCATTGTAGAGTAGACTCCATGGATACATTGACCTGTCCACCTCGGTGTGTTGGTTGTGAGCCCATCGAGCTCACAGCCACTCAAGATCTCCCTCAAGGTTCAGTAAGCGGACGAGACACTCGAAATAGGCTAAGGACATCTCCGAACTGAGGAGCCAGATAGCTCAGGTTTTTGAGTACCTGATCAGGCAGCAGGCTGTTCCCCTGCAGTGGATGAAAATAGACAACTGATTCTAAAGTGGGAATGGAAGTCAACTTCAGTTCTCCTGAATGACAGGTGTAAGTTGGCAGTAATTACATTGTATTTGCACACATGATTGGCTGACTACAATGTAATGAAGTGTTTACTACACAACTATAGTGTAACTACAGTGTTGGAGACGCATGTAAAGTGTTACCCAAAACAATATTGCTTCCCATTCAATCTGTTTCAGTTGCATGATTTTATATTTATTTATATTTTCACTAAAGGCTTTTAATGTATACTGTACTTTAGTCTTTCCTCCAGTTTATGGGTGAGGTGGTTTAATGTATGCTGATGCTACCTTCAAGTGGCAATTTAGTGAAACTTGGTCATGCTTGGTCACAATTTATTGCTCTGCGGTTTTGAGTTTAGTTGTTATTGGTTTTTTGTAAGTAGATTTCTGTAGTATTTGGTCACCAACTATCCCCCCCCCTGTTTTTGTAGAGCAGCTAATAGCCACGTTCCTCCACACTGATTACCATATGAATTTAAAATATAAAGCTATGCTTAAGTTTTATTTAGTTATAAGAATTTTGGTCCTGGTAGGTCTTGGAGTATTTCTATTGAATCTCAATTAATATTTTGCTGTTAGTGACTGTCAGATTTGTGTTAAGTTTTCAGTCCATTAGTGACAGTCAGATTTGTGTTAAGTTTTTTAATTCCTTTTTATATTATTATAACAATTATCTGTTGAGTGGAAATACCATTTTAAGTAAACTTACTGTTTTTGTGAACTTAAACTGAAACTCAAAGCAAATTTTTGAATAAAAAGGAATTAATAAGAGGATAACACTGCTGGGCTTAATATGGAAACATATCTCAACCAGAATGTCCCCATAACAACAACCTTTAGTTTAACAAATACTACTAATAGAAATACTACCAACACTCCAGCACATGTTCATGTGTGTTGTTGTAAAAGTCAGATATTTAGTAATAGTCTTTATATTCCAAGTTGCCTGGTACTTCATATACAGTGCCTTCCAAAATTATTGCGACAGTGAAGTTTAAACTGGGATTTTCACTATGAACTCTAATAATAATCATTTCTCCTTGAAAAAAAAACAAAAAAAACACCACTGATAAGTACAACTCCTAAGTGTTTTATTTTTTAATAAAGTCAATTCAGTTCTACCCTCTTAGGTCAGTTAAACAAATTAATAGTGTTGAAACTCTTTATTTCGAAGGAGCAAAAGTATTGGGACAATTGGCTGACAGGTGTCTCTTGTTGGTCAGGTGTTTGTTGTTGGGTAATTAGGCACTCATAAAAGAGCTGTGAACATCCTATCGTCCTGTCTCGCTTTGATATCGCTTTGTGTTTGGAGTCCATAGTCGGAAATCAATATAAAAACCAAAGAACTTTCTGTTAAAGAAAAGCAGGCAATTTTGAAGGTGAAGAATAGAAAATCTACAATTTGGAATATACTGAAGAAGAAAGAAACCACAGGTATAATTACCAATCAGCCAAGACCGGGTTGGCCAAGAAATAGATCTGCAGTTGATGACAGAAAAATGATCTGAGCTGTCAAGGAAAACCCTAAAACAGCTGTCAGTGAAATCACCAACAACCTCTAGAGTGCAGGGGTGAAGGTATCAAAATCCACAGTTCACAGAAGACTGAGCAAAGCCTTGGCAAAACATCTCAAATGATTACACAAAGAGTTTGGTGAGCTCAATGGGTTGCAGACTTCATGCAGTTATTGCCTCAAAGGGATATGCAACCAAATGCTGACTTTTACACCCTGAAAGGTACTTAAAGTGAAAGTGACCCAATACTTATGGTCACTTGAAATAAATGGGTTGAACACAAACTATGTTTTTGTTCTAATATGCTCAAATGTATGCATGGAATTACCCAAAAATAAAACATATTATTGTACTTATTATTCATATTAATCTCATGATTACAAATACAAATTGCTTGACTGTAAAGCAAAAATAACAGGTTAGACCTCGCTGTCCCAGTACTTTCGAAGGGCACTGTAGCTGTTATGTAGGTCAGTAGTGCTCCATTTATATCAAAATCACTTGGTGTTTGTACAGTATATGACAATATATAAAATATCATGTTGAATTACTGTTGAACAAGGAATGGCTTCTTGGGGTACTTTAGGAATGTGTATGAACTCAGCAACTTTGTGTATTAAACTAACAAGTCTAGCGGAAAACACTGCACTATATCTGTAATCAATGTTTACTTTTAATAATAAAAAAGCTTGTTACCTTTAAATTCATCGTTGCCTCCTGCTAAGGAAGTGTTTACTGGCACCCCACACAGGAATATTTATCTATTGGTAGGCCTCAAAAGTAATCATATTTTACTTTTGAGGCCTACCAATAGAACAGTTTGTTGATATAGAAGATCCCACTATATATCAAAAGATGGCATATATTAGGCAGGTCCATTACTGAACACAGCACATCATTTATCATCTTTCTCAGTGCCAATGGAGCTTGAGAGACAGTAGTCCCCAAGAGGGAAGCAAAAGTTTAAGTTATTGGACATTTTTTAACAGCTGCTGGGAGAAAAAATGTTCTCCGTGGGAACACTAAGGCAATGTGCTAAAATATTTAACTGTTAACAGCTGATAAACACTCATATTGTCACAGGTTATTGTTTAAAGATAGCACACTTATACTTGAACTCAGAATTCTTACAACCTTGCACTTTAATATTGAGGTGATGGAAAGAATGATATCTCATTACTCCTTTTCTTTAGAGATTCACTTGGGGAATAGAATAGCATGTGGGATGGTTGATTGATTTGACATAAGGATGGTAATTGCAAAACGAGCAGACAAGAATCGGTACTGCCACATGGTTGTACGAAGAAAGCAGGTGAACTTTTTTTTAGAGTTGTATTGATTAATATCACTCTATAGAATGAACTAATTTGGCTTCATAAAGTCGAATGAAATGGCTTTGGGTAAAGTGAATTGTCTGTCGCGAGACAACCCCAAGCCAGGCTTCTAAAAATATAAAATAACCCCAAACTGATGGGGTCGTATTTCAATTTAACAATTTAACTTCAGCTTTTTGAAGATGAGCTTCAACTAATTTTAATGGAAAAAGACATTAAAAACGCAAATGCAAGCCCAACTTTTATTTTCTGCTAACCTACGGAAACTTCTCTCACAAACAAGTGCATCATGGGAAAAGGGATTATAGTAGACATGTATCCAAACTGCTCTGACCAGACTCAATTTGTACTGATAATCAAAGGCTGTACTGAATGTAGTTATACAGCTTTTTTTTTTTTTTTTTAAGGAGGAATAAATTTGGGCTCAAGTTCAGAAGATGTTTTTTTTTCTAGACACATGTATCATATCAGGGGAACTGAGGATGATGGCATACTGTGAAGTGGGTAGGAAGTAACATTCATCAGACCCAGAATAACGCTTAACAGCTGTCAGTCAGAAACTTACTGCACCAGCGACTGGCAACTAATCCAATATTCAGTGGTGGCTTAAAAATTCCACTTACTGTTTCACAGTGACAGCTGAGGGTTTTGCTGGAAATTATGCATACAGTGTAAATCTGTTTTGTAGGAGGGAGATATGCAGTAGTAGGTATAAGATTTGTCACATAATTTCTGAAGATAATTTTATAGGTAGTTATGCTTTTACCTTAAAAATGGTGCAAGCTTGAGGAACACCTACTAAGAACAGTGTTTTTCAGATTTATCTATCATGTGTAGAATCATCAATTTCTAGGGCATATAATGTTGTGGGCTTAAGTGAGCTGGGGTATAATTTAGGTGATGAAAAAATAGCAACAGCATTTATTAAAGGAGTTCATATTGATCAGATAGGATACAAATTATTTTAGCACAATGTTCTGTCCAGGTTATTGATTGGCAGGTCATCCGCCTTCATCCAAACCAGTTGTCTGTGGTAGTAGATATTTCAGAGATTTCAGGCCCTGTCATTGCTGTCTGATCATAAAAGTGAACATGGTTTATAAAACACTCTGTGGCACAAGGTATACGGCACAGTACAAAGTATATGTAGCATTGCTGCTGTGTGGAAACTAAAATGGATACCTGTGGCTGGGGATTTCAACAATTTATTTATTTTTTTGATAGATACCTGACAGCGGTTAGAATCAGAATTTTACTAATCACAGCAACGATTAAGGAAGATTATAAGAAGGTAAGGTGACATTAATAGTTGTATCCTAACAGGGATATGCAATTAGCTGAGAAAAAATAGAGCTGTTTAGGATAGACAGGGGGATCTAAGAATAAATAATTTATGGCATAATCAGAGCTTTCTAATAGCACTGATTCTAAGTTTGTTTAGTTTGTTGAGATTCATTAGAAAAATCTATTTGGTTTAAACCCTTTCAATGAAACAGTTGTTCACTATCTTACGAACTAAGGGTTGTATTCAGATGCAGTCCAAATGAGGTCAGGCTTATATATTCCATCCTGGGGCAAGTTACACTTAATTATCATTATATATATATATATGTAGTAGTCACCAATTATAATTTTTTTTTTTAATTCCCAATTTGGAATAGCCAATAATTTTTTGGCTTAGCTTACTGCTACCACTCCCGTGCTGACGAACACACGCTGTCCTCTGAAGCATGTGCCATCAGCCAACTGCTTCTTTTTCACACTGCAGGCCCACAATGCAGCCACCTCAGAGCTACAGTGTCAGACAATACAGCTCAGGGCAGCTTACAGGCAAGCCCACAGGCGCCCAGCCACACTACAGGGGTCGCTGGTGCACGGTGAGCCAAGGACACCCTGGCTGACCTAAGCTCGCCCACTTGTGCACTGTCCCCGGGGAACTCCCGTCCACAGTTGGCAGTGGAATAGCCTGGACTCAAACCGGTGACCTCCAAGTTATAGGCGCTTCCTGCACTCCATGCGGAGCGCCTTTACTGGATGTGCCACTCAGGAGCCCTTACATATTTCCTTGTAGATGTTGATGCACAACAATCACTACACATCTAGTTTCATCTGATAATTCAGTGGAAGAAAGAACAACAAAAAGGACAGAAAAAAATATTGGTTTGTACAAAGTACTTTTATAAGAGCACAAAGCATTGCCATTGTAGTTTCAGTTGATATGAGTGATTCAAAGCTTCATCTGACATGCACCATATCAGCTTTTTTTGACAACAGTTCTCATTGGCAGATATGCTGAAGTCCAGGTTGTACAAGGTTAAATGCTCATGCTGTGATGTGTTAATGGCACTGTGATCATGTTGGTTCAAGCTAGTGTTGGTTCAAGTCCCATACTCTGAATCTGGTGTAACCAGTACATGTTTCCATCATGAATCAACACAGCAGCTTGGTGTGCCCTTTATTCTGCCAGTAAAATAACCCTGAATTAAATGATGTAATATAAAATATGTACAAATTGTGTTGCTATTTATATTAAATATATACTTGTGGTATAAATAGAACACTGAATGACTGTTTGTGATATATGGTTTGTATTCCCCTTAAGAGAATTCCCTTACATTAATCTCTCTCTCTCTCTCTCTCTCTCTCTCTCTCTCTCTCTCTCTCTCTCTCTCTCTCTCTCTCTCTCTCTCTCTCTCTCAAAAAACAAACAGCGGACAGACAGCCCAAAGTATTGCTTTAGTATGCTGCAGGGTTAACCTCTCAAAATGTGACTGGTTCTTCTCATGCCGTTGTTAATAGCTATGTTCAGGTCTGCTGTATTAATATGTAGCATTAGCGGACTGTTTATACACTCAACCTCTTGCAGTACTTTTCCCTTCCTGAACAAAAGTTATAATTAATGCAAAAATAGTCATTGAACTCTTCATTTTTTAAAGACCAAAGGGACAATCAAGCTGAAACTAATTTTGTAATCAATTATCCACATGGTTCTAGGATTACCACTATTGTGCTTAATGATTAATATATACAAACCAAGATCAAGATACAATTAAAAGCAGAATGCAAGATTTTCAAAGAAACACCCTTTATTTGTGTTGTGATTTTCTTTAATTAAACAAGAAATCAGATCCAATGTACAGGTTTCCAAAGCTCCTTTCGATGGAAGATTTCTAAAAGGCAATTTGCACAAATGTGCACTTTTGGTATACAAAGCCCTGGTAGTGGGGTAGTTGCAGCAGTATCAGCTCACTCACTCAAAAAGTTTTGAAGATTTGTTTTTGTATCAGTGGTAGGTACAATGATTCTCAAACACATTTAGTTTCCCTGGTAAATTACTTGGTTTGACATCTATTTATTTGTTCAAGAATAATTGAAAACGAAATGGTCCCCTGAGATAAGTAATTCTCCTTTTAAAGAATGTCTTATGAGGTCTCAAAACAGCAAGTAAGCATCTGTTATGGAAATGCCAGCCTTCGTACTACAGCAGATGCAACACATTATTAATAACAATTCATTGTTTGAATCATGGTCACTTCTTTTGGGTAAATGTGATAATGTTAATTATATAATGGCAAGGATCATCTTCCTATTCATTTAAATGAACTATGTGAAGTAATCTTTATAAACTGATTTTTGTCAATGATCTTTCATTGCAAATTACCTCATAGCCATTGCATAATTGTAATATGTTTCATTGTGGGATATTAGCACTTAAACCAATACTTTTAACGCTGACTCTTTGTTTTTTTACCTATAAGGTCACATTACCTCTCTACCGGTACTGATGTATTCAGGGGACAGACTTTTATTGATAATTCTGAATTCCAATGCACTGTAAGACTGACGGTAATAGATTCACTAACAACCCAGCCTATATTTATACTGTAACACACTCAGGTCTCTCTGAATTCCTGGATGTATCAACAGATCTCTTTCTTGCTTCTATTGTCCCTACTACAAAACAAGTTAGGGTCCAAGTTATTTTTGGCTGTTTTTTGTTTTTACTGTTAGATTTGTGGCTATAACTCTTTAACTATAAAGGTTACAGGTACATGTCATACATTCAGTGAATGTGCACATGGTAGGCTTCCATAAAAAAAGTGAAATAGTCTGAGACTCACACTGTTTAGTACAGATAACAAAAAACACAGAAAGAGAGATGCTTTTTAGAAAAAAAAACAACAATTTATTGTTTATAAAATGTATTTTAGCACGGCCAGCTCAACTCTGACAGTGTACAATGAAACTTGCAGGGAACATGGACATTTGTTTTAACAAATTAGATAATAAATAAAGGAATTATGGCCATATATACAAATTAGATCAAAAGCAGCCCAAAAAAAAAAAAAAAAAAAAACAGAACAATTGAAAAATGTGCAAAAGAAAAGAAAAAACACATTCAAATTATTTGTGCCACAAAACTGATCATGTGGGAGCTATTCACTGTGGCTACTTGACAACCATGGCAACCAAACCCTAGCAGCTGACTTGTAATGTGCACCTGATCCACAAACACTGGGCGCGTTGTTTTATTCACTGCAACAAATAGACTGGTGAGGCAGAAATATGTGCACCAGTGACTGGATGAAAACAACAGTTTGGTGACCTCAATATGGCGACTAGTAGTAGGAGAAAACTTTGTGCTGTGGTGCAAGACAAGGCTGTTACAGATTTGCAAGCCAAAGAAAGCGATTTTTAGAATGACAGGTGAAAGGTTTGACGATCTGTTGAACAGATTGGGACCATCGCTTCAACACAAAATTACACAGCGATGCAGCGATACCTGCAGAAGGACTTGGAGTCACACTGCACAGAGCAACTGGCAATTCCAGCAGTGTGGGGCCACGATCTTCCAACTCCACTCTTTACTTCAGGGTTTTCTTGCTCTTCACAAATCTAATCATGCAGTTCACTCCATCCGGCTTTACATTTTCTTCAGTCCTTTTTTTTTTCTGAATAATACACACCAATGCTGTTTCTTTTATTCGGGCAACTCTATATTCTTTAACCAAGCGAGGGTTTATATAAAAATGGATTTTTATGAACTTATATTAAAAACGATTTATTAGTTTTTTGTGCAGATAGTAACATGCTGAATTACATTTAATAGTAAATTCATACAAAAGGTTTTATGCTAAGCAGTACTCTTTTTTATGACTTAATTGCTATGATATTAAATGCCAAAGTTAGATAATATAACTAGTGTCATTACAAACTCCATCAACTTTAATTCGAATGTCTTTGCTTTTGGATTTGACTACTTAAATGGAAGGGAAAAGTTCATAATGAGTGGGATTCAGTTTAACTTCTATTATTTACCATTTCTTAAATGATTTGCCGTCAGAGTCGACTGAAACAGCTTTCTAGCCCGGGGAGTCTGGTGGCTCATGGGTAATTTTAGCAGCAATTTGTTGAGCATCACCTGTTGATTTTAACAGCAGGTCTGTGACCACAGGGTGTCACCGGGTGAGCAAACTGTGAATAAAACAACATGCCCACTGTTGATGAAAAAACAATTATATACTTATCGGAAAATAGGTTTTTGTGCCTTCAATGTCGCCATTTTTCTTTTGTAAAATGTGTGTTTACTGTACTGAGATAGGTCTGTCATAGAGTGCAGCAATAACATAGCAAAGCACGTGTGCATTCATGTCTCTCTAGTGCCAGGCTACAATCCCAGAAATACATATATAGGACCTCATTTAAAAGCCCTGAATCTCCTCTTCCAAACTATGCTATGCAACCGTGGCTGTCTCTTACATTGCCAGAGTAAAAAGATTTAAAATGCCAGGTTGTCGGTGGGATTTTTAAAATTGAGTGGACCCTACTGTACTTTAAATATTTTTTGTAAGGGTAACACCCTGTTTTGAGAGAAACTTTGTCCTACATTGTTTTCTTCATGGTTTTATTGGTTCAAATCTGTTATTGGCTTTCACTGTAAATTACTACTGTCTATTGTGAAGTTGTGTGTTATAAATAGAGCTCCACAGCAACAGGCTTGAGTCAAAACCTCAAAAGCTTAATACAGTCCGTAAACAGACTCCTTTTGAGCTCAATTATAGGTTAAACAAACAGATACAAAGACATCCAGAAAATGCCTACACTCTTCTTAGGTTGGTTGGGGTTGGACTATTTAATTAATTGATTCCGGAGCCACTAAGAAAACATTATTCTTCTCACTGTATACCTCATATAACTGACTAATATCACTTCTCTCTTCAATATCACAAACTGTTTCTTCTTAATTACATTACTCAGGCAAACAGATGTGAGTTTAAGTTAAACTACTTAAAAAAAAAAACCTACTGAGTAACTGTCACAGATGGCTGGGTGGTGACAGACCAGGAAGTATAGACAGGCACGGTACTGCAGGTGAAATGCTGGACACCTATTTATTCAATAAATCAAAACAAACAAAACACAAAACGAAAGGCACGTTGGCCAAACCAAATAAGCACACACAAACAAAACCAGTACCATGCTGGTTTTGATTCAATACATATAGCAATGGTTTACTTTCTTGATATCCGTCTCACCCCTCTTAACCCTCTCCCCCTTATGAGCTGCTCATGTACTTTCATGTCCTCGGCCATCTCCAAATTAGTAATCACTTAATCAATTTGGAGACGGACACATTCCGCACGAGTTTAGCGGGATGGGGCTTTCACCCTATCTACCCTGCAAAACAATAACAAAACATTGTTTTTAACAAACACAATACAATACATTTTAATAATAATAATAATAATAATAATATAATAATAATAATAATAATAATAATAATAATAATAATCCTCATCATCACAGAGGTGGCCGCACCCCACTCAGTAACTTCCCAATCACTTATTATTTACTCTTTGTAAAGATAATAAAAAAAGACAAATGCTTATGTATAATTTTGTTTGTAAATGCACACATGGTAGTGAGAATGTAAAACTATAGTAAAAGTAAACTACAGGTATACACACTTGCAAGACAACAGTGCCAAAAAGCAAATCCCCCTTCCTCAAGAACATTTCGGACAATGATTAATCTGAACTAAATGAATAAAATGACATTGCAAATCAATGCTAGAAAAAGAAAGCAACAACATTGGTACATTTAAAATGATGTAATTTGCAACTTGAATTAAGAATCCATTAATGAATGGAATGTATAGACAATCATATACTGATAGTGATCAAATTTCAGTTTCAGTGACCATACATGTAAGTTTTATTATTTTATTTTATTTTTCATTTTTTAAATTTTCAAACAGCGGTGCTTCTCAAAACAAGGCCCCCCCTCTTGAAACAAGCCGGTTGCCATGGCAACAAGCTTAGCATATCTCAAACTTCCCGGATACAGGAAGAAAAGTAGTCAAGCTGCAGTTTATAGAGCTTCAAGTTTAATTTTAGATGCAAGCTCAATACCATCCTTTATTGCCAATAATGCCAAAATCTCGAAAACTTTGTACAAGCTTCAAAGGGCTTGTTTGAGGCTATTTGAATTCTAGATGAACACGTCTGCAGCGCTAGTTCTAAGAATCTACTTTTTATTTAAGCATATGGTTTTATAAACCAAATAGTTTGCTCAGGATACCAGGAATGCTTTATTCCCCAGCTATTGCAAACCAGCAGTTGCTGGGATTTCAGGCTACTCTCACAAATTCTTACCAACATTCTCCTTTAATCCACCATCAGCTGCTTTTTCTCAAACATTCAAACCATCTTTCTTTTTCTCGCATCAAATTGCTTCTTTTCCCCTCTGCAACACGCGGGATGGGGGACGACGACAAAAAGCCTAAATAACTCAGCAGTTTTTATGGTCCTCTTCCTCCCGTTGACAGTAGTGACTGCTTTAACTACCTGCCCTGCATTTCACGCTGTTAAGAAAATAAAGAAAGCTATGTAGTTGCGGTACCTTAAGGATTAAGCACGTTAAACCATGTAGAACATCTTCCAGATTTATCAGAATCCTGATTGCTGAATGTTCTCTAGCCATCTGACTCAGTTGGTTTCCAGTCACCCTCCTGAGTAAAAGATAAAGGCAGTGCCAGAGGAGGATGTGTGCACAGATCAGCCAAGATTCAGGGCCAAATGCACCAGCAGAAATGGCTGTGAGGAGGGAAAGCATGGAATTCAAGTTATTTGTACAAATCCTAACAAGATTTGTTAATTTATATCATTGGTAGAATTGAATTCTTTGAAACCCCATTAGCTACTCAACGTCAGGCTTATTATAGATCACCATGCCACCTGAAACTTAGACACTATAATAAAGAGGACTCTGAAGCAACAATGAAATGTGTAGCATTGTTGCCTCTTGGAATAAACATTTTGTTTTGTAAATGCATAACTGAGGTAGCTGAAATAAAAGCACACATTAATATTTTATACAAAGGACATTTTGTCACAGCAGCATATATATATATATATATATATATATATATATATATATATATATATATATATATATATATATATATATATGTGTGTGTGTGTGTGTGTGTCCAGTTTAAACAAAAAAAACCCTTATTGACATTTGCCTTTTGGATTCAAAGTATATATTTGACATCTGTTTATAGTCCAGTAGTTTAACTTTGAAACAGTTATGCATGGAGCAAGTGATTATAGTATAACATAATATGCAGAAGGAAGTGAAACCTTTTCCCAATACAAGCTCACACCATGCTGCAATGTAATCAATCTCACCAGTAGGGGACTGAGTTGAGTTATATAAAAATGCTAATGAAGAGCCTGGCTCTTTTAGAGTGATAGTAGCTAAAAAAAATTAAAATAAAAACATTAAAGAAATCTGTAATTCTAACCTGTTGTGCACGTCTTTGTGTATAACATAGGTCTCATATGTCCAGATTTGAAAGAAACACATGTGCTTTTTTATTTTAAAACATGATATCTGGTACTACATTTTAATTAAGAAGTCTTGTTTGCAAACCTTGTTTTCAGTTAGTTCTGCACATGCTTGGTCATTTCATCTGGAGGATGAAATTATCCCCACCCTTTCAATGGATTCTTTCCTATCATTAACCCACTAACTCCTTCCCCTATTGACTGACACATTATTAACCAGTGATATGTTTTCACCAAGAAGACAATGCTGAGTGAAACAAGCCAGGTAGTGCAAATGTAAATAAATCCTGAGAATAAGCCACAGTAACCTTTAACTTGTATTACATTGAAAACACATTTTTGCTATAACATGTTTCATTATAAACTTTACATTCAAGACCTATGTAACTAATGAGTGAATTTATGATTTTTTTTTTTTTTATATATATAGCTAACATTATTTTAACACAGTAGTCAGTTGGTTTCTGAACTAGGAGACAAGAGTTTGATCCTTTGCCTGGTGTGCCAGTAGTTTCTTACAAACACAACCAGACATGTTTATTTTCCCATCATTGAGACATATCAAAAACCTCAAAAGATGTCAGCTCCCATATATATTTATCACCAGGGGTGAAATTCTGCCGGTACTCACCGGTACTCTGTACCGGGACTTATTTTGATGCTGGTACTGGGTACCGGGACTTATATCATCTGCTTTTCATCCAACGCAGATGCATTTCCACCCCCTCACACAGTCCACTAGAGCAACGTGTCTCAAATGTGCTTTCATTCATCACTTCATGATGCTTACGTTCTGTTTCCTCATACAGCTTCTGTTTCTGTGAACAGCTATTGCCTTCCATTAACTTCAGTACATTGGTTGATCAACGAGGGAAGACTTTAGTGAAAACAACGGCCTGGAGTCATTATTATTTTCTTTAGTGTGGCGGAGAAACTATCTGAATATTTGAACGACCATTGCTGTAATTTGAAGGCAAAAATCCACGTCATTGTTTGCCATAAATGACATAGTTAATAAATATTAGAAATAATTATCACAACGCGTTTTGCCGTGCACTGATTTACCATCTTGCCAGAATTTCCGTGAAAGCTTCTAAAATGGAAAGTGATGTGTCAGACAGTAGGGATTAAAATTTAAAAAACAGGATCACAAGGTGCTGCTTCAGATTTGGTGAGTCAGAGTACAGATGGAGGTGTGCTTCACGCTTTTCAAACACTGGCCCAACTTTCAAGGTACATGTTAAGTATAGTGATCAATGTTTTGTTTTGTTGTGATCCTAGTATTTTCTGTTACAAGGACTTTTAAATAAAAACCAAAACGTTGAGGTGTTTTTTCTTTGTATAACACCCCCTTTTCTACATTTTCTTGCAGTGTTTATTTATGTTAAATTTGTTTTAAAAAGTAAGTAAACCACAGTAATGATATTACTTTATGAAAATGTGACTTTTGCAACTTTGCTTATTGTCCAGAAACCAAAATGCCAGGGATTAAAAAAAAAATGCCCCAAAATGTCTACTTTTATACTGTGTATGCCTTTAAAAATATTTTTCTGGAATAGATCATGGTAATTAATCTACACAGAAACACAGCAGAGAAGCACACAGAATATATTATTGCAGGATAAATAATAAGTAAAAATAAATAAAAGAAACATGGATATATGTTCTAATCCAAGGCTTTTACTGTAGCATTGAATCAATTATTCAGTATTTTAAGACCCTTATTCCATAAAGTGCAAATGATGCTGAATTTGTTTTGGCGCATTATGCTTTTCTATTTTTATTTAAAACCCAACACAGTATGCTGATAAGCTGTTAACATTATTTAATAGGATAACAGAAAATTGAGTTTATATTTAATTACACCACAATCATGCTGTTTACAGAGGAGTTATTTCAACAATTACTTATCACTAATTTACTGATCTTCTATATTCATAAAAGGGTCACGGTTCCAAATGCTTCTCAGTGTGCAGCTTATAATGTAATAAGGATATAATTATAGAGAATGGAGGAAAGACACTGCAGCTTTGTCATATACATAATACTTTGCTCCACATTTAGACAGCAATCTAATTAATTTTACACTCTAAATAATAATAATAATAATAATAATAATAATAATAATAATAATAATAATAATAATAATATCTTTATTTTTATATAGCACCTTTCATAGTGGGCCACCATCACAAATTGCTTTACAGAGGTAGGCTGTGAACTGTGCATTATATGCAGAGTCATTTACAATAGGACATTGATTTAATATCTCATCTGCAGGATGGAGCACAAGGAGGTTAAGTGACTTGCTCAGGGTCACACAGTGAGTCAGCCAGTGGCAGAGGTGGGATTTGAACTGGTGACCATAAGATACATAAGGGATAATGACATTGCTGTGGTATGTTACGAAGAGTCAATAAACCGAGAGACCAGAGGTCTGAGGCTTTATCTGAACAAGGGTGTACCGTTATTACAGAGGAACATGCCACAGCCATGCTGGACCTCCATAGAAAACAAGCGGAGAGCAGTGTCTGGTTAGTGTATAATTCGGAATAATAGACATCTTATTTTTATAGACCTGAAGTTCAGTTATGATAATAGGGCCGTAAGCAGTAGTTAGGACATTTTTTGAAATATTGACGATTGTTACAGTAATTTGAAGCAGTGCCTTCTTTATAGACTTGAAAATAAATGTTGCTTTCAGCTGAGGAGGTAAATCAATTCATGCAAAATTGTAGCTCTAATAGGTAATAATAAAATAATTTGATGTTTGACAGATCCACTTTTCTGATATCCTAAGAACATCCTTCAGGTGACAAAGTCAGTTCCCTGGTTTTGGTGGCCTCCATAAATTGAAAATGAAATCCACACTTTTAGCACAATACACACTTTCACAGCTGGACCCAATGACATTGTACCACATTTACATCTGCTATCCACACTCACTGTGGAGATATCATGGTGTACTGAGATTTTTCACATCACTGAAACACAAATCAGCTGGACAGCACTAACACTGAAGACACATCTTGTTTTTTTTGTTTTTTTTTACCATGCTTACCACTTCTGTTTTCCACCTGTGATTTCTGGAAAGCTTTCATGCTTGTGTTGATTGTGTGCAGTGGTCCATTTCTAATGGGGTTTCAGTGGATTGCATGCATATGAAAAAATATTATAGTATAATTGATGCATAGATCCATATGTATCCACAAAATACATGTGTGTATCTATCATGTTAAGTAACGTATCTAACACAATGTTTTATGTACTGTACATTGTCAGTTTTCCCACTAACGCTCACTATTCTTTTATAAAAAGCCATTATGTAACATCAGGTTTTTTTTTTTTAATTTTCACTCCTATGACTGCAAAGTTGCATGCATTGTAATGATTACAATTTGCTATATCCAGTCAATTATTGAAAGTTGTTTGTTATACTACAAACATTTTAAAAACCTGTTTGACACATTTATTAAATTAATTACCAGACATACAGTTAAATAGTAAGCAACAGTCACAACAACTGTTTCGCAGGACAAGACAAGAGAAAAAATATAACGATTAATATAAAGTGCTACTTTTCATTACGTAATAAGTAAGGACATTATATTAGTTTTTTCTGAAGAAACAAGTATATGTTTCTTTTTTCAGTGATGTGCCCAACACTGACAATATATTATTTTTTGCTTAGAGAAAAATTGAACTATAGCAATGGAGGGTGTAAAATCGTTGGAGCCAAAAAGAAAGATGTTTGTTGAGATTGAACATAGCTTGCACTGTACCAAGCATGGTCTGGCAATGGTTAATCTTGGTAAAGGTTGGCTAAATCAGGGATTTCCATGTTGGGACCCTTTCCATTTCTTTGTGAACGAGTGGGTGCAACATATGATTATTAGTCTAGATGTTTTTTTTGTTTTTTTCTGTCACCCAAACTTTTAACAAAGAGCTTTAAAATGAGTATAGGTGTAGAGCATGGAAGTGTTAATTTACCAAAAAATAAGGTTTAGGGCCTGAAGGCTTGACTTTTGAAATGATTCACAATCCATTTACAAAAGAGGAAGGCCTACTGAAGAAAATATGAGTGCCTGCCATTACACTAAATCAAATTAGTTTGCATAACATAAATGTGTGGAAACAGCAGTAAAAAATAAAAGACACACACACACACACACACACACACACACACACACACACACACACACCCTATTATATGCTCATTACAGTATTAGTAAGCAAAATACAGTATTCTGTTCATCCCTGAAAACATCCAGCAGGTGGGAAATGATATTAGCACTGTTGTGTTAATCGTAAAGCAGTCAAAACACAACCTTACTACCCCAAGCACCAACTACTACCCACATCCCTCTGCTGGTCAAATTAACATGCTTCTACCTTAAAGAGAGATACCTTAATAAAGGATTCATTACTACAGCATGTCATTTTTAGTCTCACTGCTTTATAAATGTAAGCTAACATTTACAGAATATGGCAGATTGTGAATACAGAGCATTTAAAAAAAAATCCACCCATCTTAATATTTTAGTCATCCCTTCTGAAATGGTAATTTGACCAATTTTAGCAATATGGAAAATTTTACAGAATGACAGAAATATAAAGATTAAAGTTTAGGATGCTTTGGGCTCCCAAGCTCCTGCTCCTCCAAGTCGTGTTGTAAGATGTATAGTGAGAAACCAGTGACCTTAAATTAAAACATCTTATTATAGTTCGGGGCAGAATCACATGGATCCTTAACAACCCAACTTGACAAAGTTCTGAGATCAGTCAGTTACTAGCAAACGGACGAGTTTAGATGGGCCTAATGGCCTCCTCTCATTTGTAAATTATGTTTCACTATTCGCAGATCATACGATTCCAGTTAAAAAAAAAGTTGTCAGATTTTCCAACGCTTTCTTAAACAATATTGCACTATCATCTTAAATCATGAATCACATTTGTTGGACTGGCAGGAAGGTGGAATCACCTTTTCTTGATTGTATGTAAAGCATTCCATTTCTGGCAAGCTTTCACATACATTTTTAAGGGTAGGATAAGTCGTGTATATGTTACAGTAAAAGTCTGAATATTAGCAAATCTTAAGATTTACTTGTAAATGTCAACATTTATCAAACAAAACAGTAAATGTCCAAATTAAACATGATAATGCTTTACTTCGGACATTTACTGGCAAATCACAATAATAAACAACATGCCTTTGGCTGATGACCGAATGTCTCGCTTTCAAATATTGTAAGGCTTCAGGAGTTCTGTGTAACCAAGTGCCACAAAATGCTGCAATAAGTGAGTATAGATCTATCCATTTTCTGTCTTTGTGGCGTTTTGTGTCATAACCAAAGTTTGATTTTCTGTTGAAAAATCGAAGGTCCTAAACAATTGAAATTTGCATTTAACAGAATGTTATTTTTCATCAAACGACTACATATTTGGAGTACAACATCCTTCAACAGCATTTAATTTAATACACACATTTACCAGAATGATGGGTGTTCCACGTAAGTGACTCACAGTATTGTTCAGTACCAGTTTAAATTGCTCAATTGCGCATTACTGTAAGCTCAATAATGATTATTTTGTTAATGGAAAATGTGTATGCAGAAATAAAAATATTGTTCAATATTAATGATTATTTTGTTAATTGACAATTATATGCAGGAATTCATAAATTATTTTGATGATATACCTGCATTTACTAATAGGCTTTGGTAAATCATAAGATTAACTGGTAAATGTCCAAAAAGCTATTTATTTCTTAATTATTATTAATAATTTTTGCCATTTACTACCTTATTTGGTAAATGTTGACATTTACTGGTAAAACGTAAGGCTTTTCGGACTTTTACCGTACATCGCAGACTTGTAGTCAAGTCCTCAAATGCAGAGTCCGTGTCACTATCATTCGAGTCCAAGTCCCAGTGACCTTGACTTCGAGTCTCGGTCCTTGAAACAAACGCAAATCAATTTTCATTAAACTAGTGGTCGTAGTGGGGAACAGTTTATCTAACAGACATTGTCTGATGTCCCTCAAGAAAAATGCACAAATAATAAAAAATAAAAAGATGATCGATTTATTTTTTCAGTCTAGATTGTTCTATTTGCACGCCTTTTTCAACTTGTCTGTCACTGTTTTCTATTGTTCTGGGATTGGAATACATACTGTTTGAATGCACCTGAAGTTTATAGAAAAGTTTCAAGTTCAAGTTTGTGATAACAATATATTTTTTATCTTTTCTTTTTTACACAAAAGCATGTTATATTCCCCTTTGTGTAGGTTCATAATGGAATAAAAAATGAAGTTCACACAGACATAGATTTTTAGGTTGATGCTGGTAATACTGTCTAGTGCAGCCAGGACATGCTAGAGCTAGGCAAAGGAAAAGTGAAGCACTCATTATCCGGTTCTCTGGTTTATTATTTTGGACCTGTGAAGACCTCTACTTCATGGACTTGGATGTTATTTTTGACTATATTTATTATCATTGTCCAGTATGTGCCCTTGTGAGGCGAGAGTGTATTAAATGGAATGTCCAGACAGTAATTTATGTGTACAGAAATAAAATAATTTATTTTTATTTTCTATACACAACAAAAAGGATTAAATAACAAACGAAAAACAAAATGGTGTGAGGGAAGGAGTGCAGGGGTGAAATCCAAAACAAACTGATGACTCGTCTTTAATTTGTCTTCGTGGTGATCATAAACAAAAAAAAGACAAAAGAAATGTTAGTATTTCAAAAAAACCCGCTGCACAAAACCAGTATCTCCCTTCACCCGTGACTCCTCCTACTTTTACTTTCGGACCAACCCCGAACACAGTAGTACGTTCCCTTTAGTATGTAATGTCCCGCCTCTGTAGTCAGTGGAACACCAATCCCCAACCGACACGTGTCCTTATCCTTCACTTGACTCCAGTGGCTGGAAGTTACATACTCGTACTTCCGCCCCTCACCAAGGTGCCGCCCCTCAAAAGATGACTTTTGCCATGGTCACGAGATCTTGGTAAGGGAAGTCCCGAGTTGGTTTGATGCCATCTACTGTCGGGAGGCTGAATCACAGACCGAAACCCCTTTGACTCATCACATATCCCACCCCTCAGAGTGGAGCCGAAGGAACACTCGGAAACCTCTAACCCTTCCCTTTTACCTCCCTCCCGGGAAAAAAAATCAGCATTTTGATGTAACTTACCCGCACGATACCTTATTTGAAAGGCGAAGGGTTGGAGCGCCAGGTACCACCGCGTAATCCTAGCGTTTGAATCCTTCATCGTGTCTAACCACTTTAAAGAAGCGTGATCTGTGATGAGTACAAAGGGTCGTCCCAGAAGATAGTATTTTAAAGATTCCACTGCCCATTTCACTGCCAGGCATTCTTTCTCCACTACCGAATACCTCTGTTCTCTGGGCAGTAACTTCCGACTGATGTATAGTATCGGGTGTTCTACACCATCTCTCTCCTGGGACAGAACCGCCCCCAGACCAGTCTGCGATGCATCTGTCTGCAGGACGAACTCTCGGCTGAAATCCGGGCTTATTAATGCTGGGGCCTGACTCAAATTAGTTTTAATAGATTCAAAGGCTGTCTGACACTCTGCACTCCACTTAATTTTATTTGGAGCGTTCTTTTTAGTGAGATCAGTGAGAGGGGCGGCTATAGTGGAAAAGTGTGGAATAAAGCGGCGGTAATAACCAGCCAACCCTAACAGTGATCTCACCTGGGTTTTCGTGGTAGGTACCGGTGAATCCAACAAAGCCTGGACTTTTGAAACCAACGGTTTCACTCTACCCTTACCCATTATGAAACCTAAATATTTAGTTTCTTCTTTTCCAATAGCGCACTTTGCCATGTTCGCTGTGAGCCCCGCCCTCCTCAGAGACTGTAAGACGGCTTCTAATCTAGTCAAATGTTCTCTCCAGGAAGAACTATAAATGACTACATCATCGATATACGCAGCTGCATACTCTCGATGAGGTTGTAAAACCCTGTCCATTAGTCTCTGAAAAGTAGCAGGCGCTCCATGAAGTCCGAACGGCATAGTACAAAATTGAAAAAGACCCTCTGGGGTTGAAAATGCCGTTTTCTCACGAGAGGCTTTCGTTAATGGAATTTGCCAATATCCTTTCGTCAGATCCAGAGTTGAAATAAACCGAGCTTGCCCCAGTTTGTCTAAGAGTTCATCTACTCGAGGCATGGGATATGCATCAAACTTGGAGATAGCATTCACCCTCCTAAAATCGATACATAATCGTAGTGACCCATCTGGCTTGTCTATTGGTACTATTGGGCTACACCACTCACTTCGGGAAGGTTCAATTACCCCAAGTTTCAACATACACTCCACCTCCCTTCGAACAGAATCTCTCCGACTCTCTGGAATGCGATACGGTCTCTGTCTAACTCTTAGACCTGGCGGAGTGATAATAGCATGTTCGATCAAATGCGTTCTTCCAGGCACGTTAGAAAACACATCACTGAACATTTTAATTAGATTGCTTACCTCTTCACGCTGATCAGGAGTTAATTGTTCCCCCATCGGGACCTCAATTGCTGACTCTGACTCAATTGAGGGTCCAAAATCCTCTCCCTCCTGTACAGGAGATATAAAATGGACTTCCCGTTCTTTCCACGGTTTCAGGAGATTAACATGATAAATTTGACTTTCTTTCCGACGCCCAGGCTGTCGGATCTCATAATTGACTTTACCAATTGCTCGAATAACCTGAAAAGGACCCTGCCATTTAGCAAACAACTTAGATTCCGATGAGGGCAACAATAACAACACTTTATCTCCAGGTCGAAAGTTCCGAATTCTTGCATTTTTATTGTAGCTTTGTTGCTGCTTCTGCTGTGCCGCTTTGAGATTGTCATGTGCCAATCGACCGACTAATTCTAAGCGATCGCGTAACTGCAACACGTATTTTACTACATTTTTAGACTCCTTTGACTGTTCTTCCCAGCCTTCTCTTATGAGATCCAAGATACCCCGCGGCTGCCGACCGTACAAGAGCTCAAACGGGGAAAACCCCGTTGAGGATTGTGGTACCTCGCGAACTGCAAAGAGCAAGTAGGGAAGCAGTTTAGCCCAATTGCGTTTTTCTTGATCTACAAAGCGGCGCAACATATTTTTCAAAGTCTGATTAAATCGTTCAACAAGCCCATCCGTTTGTGGATGAAAAACTGAGGTTCTAATTGAACGAATTTTCAATAATTTATATAGTTGCTGAATACAGTCTGACATAAAATTAGTGCCCTGATCAGTGAGAATTTCTTTCGGGATTCCCACCCTAGAGAATATTTTTACCAATTCATTCGCTACAGCTATTGCATTCATAGAGCGTAAGGGAACAGCTTCTGGATATCTCGTTGCGTAGTCCACTACTACTAAAATATACCGATATCCTGACTCTGTTCCCTCCAGAGGGCCTACTAAATCTACACCAATCCTTTCAAACGGAACCCCAATAATTGGAAGTGGAACCAGAGGTGCGGGGCGAACTGACTTAGGGGCAGCTAATTGACATTCAGGACACTCCGATACATACTTCCGCACAAGACCATAAACCCCAGGCCAAAAAAACCGGGCCAGAATTCGTTCCTGAGTCTTTTCAGTTCCCAAATGACCTGAAAATGGAATGTCATGCGCCAATCTCATGATTTCTGACTGAAAAGGCCTAGGAACCAATAACTGTTTTACGAGCTGTCCCGTCCCGGGAGCCCGGGTTATTCTATATAATAAGTGCCCAGATACAGAAAAATGCGGAAATACCACCGGTTGTCCTTCCTGCATATCCTTCCCCTCGATATATCTAACCCGTTTCCAAGCATACTGTAACGTGGGATCATTTTGTTGTTCATATCCCAAGTCAATATCTCGGTCCCAATGGTTAGGTACACAGAGAGGAGTGTCTTTTATTACATGACCTTCCACCTCAGTAACCTCGCAGCCCCGGTTACACTGAATACCTACTCCCTTTCCTTGCCGTTTCAACGATTGGTTTACTTTTGTGTCAGACCCCTCCCCTTGTCGTCTCAGAGTTCCCTCATATTTTTCCACCCGACGCTCTCTTTTTGTTTTTCTTGGGCGGATTTTAGGGTTAAACAGGTCGGATTGCAACGGAAAAATCTCGCCAATTGTTTTCTCCTGTTGCTTTAATTGTCCCCTGGTAGAAACTAAGACCATTTCCCGACCTAAAATACGATCAAAAAACGGCCAGTCTCTTCCCAGGAGAACAGGGTATGGTAAACATTGCGCTACAGCCACTTTAACGTAAGCTGAATAATCACCTACAATAAGTCTAACTTTAGTGGTGGGATAAACCCGAGTTTCTCCATGAATACAGGAGATAGCCACTTTACCCTGTGGCTCCCAGGCTACCCCATCCAAGAGAGCTTGCCGAATCAATGTTTGTGCACACCCAGAGTCCGCAAATGCGTAAGTACTCTTTCCCCCGACCTGTACTCTTAACTGATAAGGGCCCTCCCGACATTCCCCAGTGTTCCTACCTGTTACTGCTGACCAGGATCTTGTCGCCAGGTCCACCTTTATTACTGGACAATTCCTGGCAATGTGTCCAGGCTCATTACATTGGTAGCACACTTGGTTAGGAGGCATCAACGGAGTTAATCTGTCCTGCGAGTCCGCGACCGGCAGGTTAGGGGGATTCTCTCTCGCCCAGGATGGGGCTAACCTCGACCTCCATGGTCTGAAGGTCCGGTTACCCCCTCTGGGCTTCATTGGTTGGTTGGTCCGAGTTAGTTTAGGGGCAGGAGTGGGGTCTGACCCGGCACCTTCGTTTGCGTCTTCGTAGGCCTCCGCCAGGAGGAGGGCATCCTCGAGAGTGGTAGGTCTATTCCTCTTAATCCACTCTCGATTCCCTGGCGGTAGTATAGACGCAAACTGTTCTATAACTATTTTCTGCACCAGTTCTTGGGGTGTATGTTCTTCTGGCCGCAGCCACCGGGTGCACTGATCTAAAAGATATTGTCCCGCAACCCGGGGCCGCATCCCCTTGGACAGCTGGTATTCCCGAAAACGGCGCCGGTATGTTTCCTCCGTGATCCCGAGGCGTGAGAGAATGGCTTCTTTAACTTTAACATAGTCCCCTGCATTCGTGGCCGTCAGGGCTCGATACGCTGCCTGAGCTTCCCCTGTCAGGCAGGGTGCCAATTTCATGGCCCAGTGTTCCCTAGGCCACTCTGCAGCCTCTGCCACTCTCTCAAAAGTAATCAAGAAAGCCTCGGGATCATCTTCCGAGGTCATCTTCTGAAGATTAGGCTGAGCTGCAAACATCCGGGCAACCGCTCTCTCTGATGTTGATATTGATAGTTTTTCTACCAGCTGTCCCAAGAACTGGGCGAGCTGTTCCAGGTGCCGTGTCTCTCTCTCCTCTCGCTTCTCCTCCTGCTCCCTAAACATTGTCAAAACTGTAGCTGGATCCATTTTCACTTCTGACACCACGTGTGAGGCGAGAGTGTATTAAATGGAATGTCCAGACAGTAATTTATGTGTACAGAAATAAAATAATTTATTTTTATTTTCTATACACAACAAAAAGGATTAAATAACAAACGAAAAACAAAATGGTGTGAGGGAAGGAGTGCAGGGGTGAAATCCAAAACAAACTGATGACTCGTCTTTAATTTGTCTTTGTGGTGATCATAAACAAAAAAAAGACAAAAGAAATGTTAGTATTTCAAAAAAACCCGCTGCACAAAACCAGTATCTCCCTTCACCCGTGACTCCTCCTACTTTTACTTTCGGACCAACCCCGAACACAGTAGTACGTTCCCTTTAGTATGTAATGTCCCGCCTCTGTAGTCAGTGGAACACCAATCCCCAACCGACACGTGTCCTTATCCTTCACTTGACTCCAGTGGCTGGAAGTTACATACTCGTACTTCCACCCCTCACCAAGGTGCCGCCCCTCAAAAGATGACTTTTGCCATGGTCACGAGATCTTGGTAAGGGAAGTCCCGAGTTGGTTTGATGCCACCTACTGTCGGGAGGCTGAATCACAGACCGAAACCCCTTTGACTCATCACAGCCCTGTTTTCTAAAAACCGGCCATAATAATTTAATAATCTGAGAAAAAAACGCAGTTCTGATGCAGTGCTAGGTCTAGATGCGTTCTTGGTTGCAGTCACCTTTTTTTCAGTAGGTTGTAACCCTGCTATTCACACTAGGTTGCATAAAACTGTATTTTGATGACTTAACATGTACACCATGGTGTTATTAGTGGTTTAAGACCTCATTTACATCTTCAGATGGTTATTCTCTGATTTGCCAGTTATCACAATGTAATCTATTTAACAAACAACGTTATCCAGTCCCTGTAGAATTTGGTCCATGACAGACTGAAATATAGCAGGAGTGCTTGACACACTGAAGGGCAGGCTATGGTATCTGTACAAGCCCCGATGTGTGTTTATGGTCAAAAACTCTTCTGAGCTCTCCTCTAACTTGAGCCGCAGGTATGAATTTAACAAATCAAGTTTACTAATGTAAACTCTCCCTAGCTAACTTAGAAAATAAATCATCTGTATTTTGTAGTGGGTATGTTTTTTCGGATATGCGCCGGTTGACAGTAACTTTGTAATCCCCACATATTCGGATAGTCTTGTCTTGCTTGGCACCGCTACAATCGGTCCAGTTTGTCTAATTCCTTCTCAACAGGTTCTCGCAGTGCGTATGGTACTGGTCTTGGTTTGTGAACAACGGCTGTGCTCCAGGCTGTACTTTTATCCAAGCTTTGAAAGTTTTAATAGGTGTTAGCTCTTTCACAAACACTGCCTTATGGTGCTCTAAAATCTCTTGGAATGTACTGTTCAAGGTATTCGTCCCTCTAGACACTTGAAAAATGTTTGACCAGTTCAGTTTTATATTCCTCAACCAATTTCGCCCCAGCAGTGCAGGTCTATCCTGTTCATTGTATTTCACCTTGACTTTAACCTGTCCCAGTATTGATATTTTCTCTCCAGAGTAGGTCTTAAGCTGCAAGGTACTACTTTCTAGTGGCCTGTGCAACAGAATCCTTTGGTACAGGGTTTCTGGGACAATGCTTACTGGGTCTAACTGCATATTTACTGGGGTGTCTTCTAAGAACAATGAATTGAAAATTCCCTTTTCACTGTAAACACTGTAAACAATTCCAAAGTGTCTGCACCACTGCTGTCACTGTCTTCCTGCTCCTCACTCGCAATGTGTGCAGTTCCCTAGTCTGTCCTATTTCTACAGCTACTTGCTATATGCCCAGTTTTTTTTTTTTTACATTTGTGGCACTGTTCTGTTTTAAAATGGCAGTTGCTTGAATTATGTTTTCCTCTGCATCTGTAGCAGTTATTCTCCTGTGTGTTTCCTTGCTCTCCTCTCCCCTCTAAAGGTTTTCTCCTGCTTGAAAACGGTGTGTATTTGTTGTGAGCGTTCTTTCTCCTTGCCAACTTAGCACTTTAGCAACCATTTCCATTAGCAGATGCAAAAGTCAAATCCTTCTCGGACAACAGTCTCTTCTGTGTAGACTTGCATTTAAGGCCACAGACAAATCTATCTCTCAAAGCTTAAGACAAAAAACGGTCCGAACTTGCATGTATTTGCCAATTGTTTCAACAAACAATGTAATCAGAAATGTCTCGGTTTCATTTTGATCTCTCCTATGAAAATGAAACCGCTCTGCTATAATCACAGGTTTAGGTTTGTAATGTGTCTGCAGTGCTCGTACTAGTTCTATAAAAGTTTTATTTTTAGGTTTTTCTGGCGTGATTAAATTTTTAAGCAGCCTCTATGCTTCAGATCCTATTACAGACAAAAATACACTCACATGTTTCCCATCTTCTATCTCATTAGCAGTCAGCCAGAGTTCAAACTGCTCCATCTAGAACTCAAAATCTTTTTTTTACTCTCAGAACGCAGCTATTTTCCCGATCAAAGCCATGGTCACTGCGTGTTGCTGTTTTGTCGTTTTTTTTTTTTTTTTTTTTTTTTTTACTCAGGCATTTGCAACATCCAGAAATGTAGATTGGGGTTTTCAGCAAAAGATTTAGGCACACACTGTGTTCTTAATGAACATGCTTTATTGTTAATCACACACTATGCACCACACATTCAATGCTCCACTGAATTCCTTTCTGAACAGCCTTCCTACCAGACCCCATCTCCCTGTAAAAAAGTTCCCTGGTAAATGGAGTGGTATTAAGTGATTTTTTTTTTTTTTTGCTGTCAATTAGTCCTTCTGTTATATCAACCTGATATATCTGCCTGTTTGATGGTAGGCAAGTTTTGAGTGGTTACTTTTACTCTGAATTTGCCAGGTGAATTTATTGACATTCCTTGCAAACAGTGATGGCATGTGTTGGGAACGAGTGGAGATTAGAAGCAAAGTACATAATATTTAATTAAGAAGCTCTAATAGTATGATTTATATATATACATATACTTTATATGGTGCCTTTCATAGTGGACCAACATCACTAAGTGCTTTACAAGATACGAGACTAGGGTGTGTGAATTATGCAGCAGTTGCATAGTCACTTACAAGGACATCTCACCAGAAAGACAGAGCACAAGAGGTTAAGTGACTTACTCAGGGTCACACAGTGAGTCAGTGGCTGAGCTGGGATTTGAACCGGGGGCCTCCTCGTTACAAGGCTGTTTCTTTAACCACTGGACCACATAGTCTCCTTAATATAATTGTTATATGATTATTCTTTTTTCTTTCATTCTAAGATGTCCAATGTTGTTTTCAGTGCAAATGAATTATATTCAGGGAGCTCAGCAAAATTAAATGATGTATTTGTCAAGAATGCAGTTTAAGAAATGTATTTCTACTGTGCTTAAAAACACTAGAACAGAGTTTAAAGTAGTAAAGAGAAACCTTTGTTAAAAGCTGACAGTTATTCCTTATAAAACTTATTGCAAAAGAGAAAAAAAAAACTTGGTCTTTGCAATGGTTGCAGTTGGATTTGTGCGAGGGTGGGGGGGTGTTTACACTACAACCTAACTCGCGTACAATTTCTTATTCTTACTATGATTGGCTGCAAAGACAACATGGTGAACCAGCGATTGGATAGTGTTGTTCGGTGGGTTTTTATTGTGCAGTTTCCTTGTAACTGAAGACATTGTATTCAGAGAGATATAGTTGTCGGTGGAAGTTTTAGGGGAAGTGGGACTGGAAAGTTAGAATTTCTTGTGTAACTGAAAATGAAAAAAGGACTCATCGTTAATATGTCCGAGTCACGAAGCCCAAATGTCCAAAAAATGTGACTTGGGTCCAACAAGTCTGATGCATTGTATTTGACTTTGATGATGCTATTTCTGTGATCTTATGAGATCAGTATGAAGAGTGGTATGGTTGTGGTTCCACATTGATTTTTTTATATGTAAGATACTGATTTCCTAAGGGTTCAGTCAGTCTGCTGATAATAAGCTGACAGTTGGTAGAGGACAGAATTAAATCACAATTTTGGTGGTGCCCACAGATATTCCTCTTAACTGAGTTTTACTTGGTAACAGCAATATCACAGAATTGATCCTATCAAATAATACGTTCAGATCTAGCTTTTAACAAGGATTTACACAGGTAAATTTTTTCCACAGTTTGATATTTGCTGTTTTACCATACTAAATAATAATAAGATTTTGTACCCTAAAACTTTTTTTTTTTGTCAGTCTAAAGTTATATTTTTTGTGTACATATAAAACATAATATATAATTATAATATATAATTATAATATATATTTATCTAAAATATGTTTTGTAGATCACAGAATATATTTTGCGGCAATATATATATATATATATCCATATATTATATTTAATTAATTAATTATATATTAATTCTGGCCCAAAATTAATTATACCCATACAAATTAATATATATGTATATATTTATTGCCCCTTTAAAAATGACCCAGACCACAAGAAGTTGATTTTTTCGGCACCTATGCGCTATTTTTAATTATACAAAAATAAAACAAAACCAAACCAAAAATAAACACCTACCTCTTTTTTCGTACACCAAGAAATATACTATCACAATATACTGTTCTAGTTTTCTGGGATTTCAAACAAAAAAATACAAAACTAATTTTTTATTTTATTTTTTTTTACTTTAAAACTAAATAAGCAAGCCTGTTGTGTCATTTTAACTTTTCTTACATTTCAACAAAATAAGTGTTTTTTTTTCGTACAGCTGTTTTAAACAATTTATTGCTACAAGTTGTTCTTTTGAAACTTGAGATAGTCCATCAGTCTTGTGTTTCAGTGAGGCAAAATATGTTTACTGCGATTCAGTAAGTAGCTGTCTCAGGAGAACTAATTTATATATTTACCTATTTTTTTTTTTTAAATTGATAATTTGTATTTGTAAACGTTAAATACTGGTATAGGGTTCATGGGTCTGAATGTGGACTGTCTGTCGGGCTGCTTTGGTCTGGTTTAAGCTGCAGTCCAAAGCAATATTTTATACCCTCTGAATGTTCGTAACATATATATTTAAATTTTTTGTATGATCCCATTCATTATGTGTCTTTATTCATCATTTATTACTGTTTGTGCACGCAAGACATTATCAAACTCAGGAGGGAAGAAATTACCAATCAACATCTCAGAAATTCCACTTTGCTCCAGCATTCTCAGGGATGGACCCAAATATACACAAGTGAGTGTCACTGCTGTATTTTTTCTTTTGCACGCACCAGCCACTGATCCATCATAATAAAACTTAATTCTGCACATAATAGTTTACCGACTGTGTCCAATGCTTAGTAATGCGCACGCCACGTAGTAAGCTGAAAAACTACGTACATCACCAGATGGCAGCGGACTTCGTCCAATAATATGCAAGCTTAAATAAAAGGCACCAGCCAGATGCACAGCACCATCAAAAAACTTTGACGTGCCAGCAGTAAGATTTGCTTCAAGCTAATGTATACATATATATATATATACTTGAACTTTCTCATGCCCCCCAGGATACATTCTGCTCCTCCGGTTTTAGAACAAAAAAGTATGCCTTTGATTCTATCTCTTCATTGTTACAGATAATCAAACTTCTATGGGGTGTTTAATTGGTTATTCATCCATAATATACACGAACAATGCACTAGGAGCTTTCGTAAAGTTTTAGCTTAGTGTTTGCATAGTTTTCAGGCACACAAGTCCTGCCAACCCTTTAGGGTGCTCAGGTTTAAAGCTTAGAATTCTTCGGCCACTCTGAATGTTCTAAGCACATCTAAGACACAGATCTTCTAATGGAGTTCTATGGAACACCAATCACAGAGAGCAACCAACATTGTGTGTATCTTCTCTGCCTCTACTAAACTTGCATCATATAGCTCTGGAATAAACATAAGCTCCTTCACTAATGGCCCTAGACAGAGAATCCAATAAGAGTGAATGTGTTTACCTGTTTTCAGCAAAGGTTCATTGTACTTTATCCCCCCCCTAAATAAAGCACTTGTTTGGTGTCATAAATTATGTTTGCTAGCAGGTAACTTGCTTTTTGCAAGCTTATTGGCCGATGTTGAGTTGTATAGTATTTCAGGTCAAACAGAAGTTAATACATTATTGCATACACTATGAGTTCATATACAGAAGCACGGCCCTGCATAGCCTTAATGTCATAAGCAAAATCTTCCTCTGAAGTAGACTGAAAACCAGTGCAGAGAAGCTAGAAGAGGTATTAACTTTTTATTTGTTTTTAAACCCCATGTGGTAAGGTGGCATTGTGGTCAAGGCACGTTGTGGGAATAGCTGATGCAGGAGACATATGATTGCAGTTTTAAAGTGCTTCTGCTCTGGCACACTTATTCAAACAAAACATAACAATCTAATCTCTACATCATGCTACATAAAATATAAAACCAATCATTGTGCAAACTGACCCAGTAACAAAAACAGAAAGTGGGCTAACGATATACAACTTTAATGGGGCTATTGTGATCGTGAAATAAAATCTCCTTGTCTCTTTAACCCTGTATTATTTATCACAATCTTGAGGAGACTCCTATCTGGGCTTAAAGGGTTTAAGTTTTAAATATCAATGTACTGTATTACATTATAAAGATTTAGACAAACACTTGGCATCTGGGCAACATAGCTTACACTTGTATTCACTGTATGGACAACCTGTCATAAATAAATTATTAAAAAGAGTAGGCTAGAGATATTCATTGTCTTCTGGTTCATAACCCTGCTAGAAGAGCTGAAGGAGCAGATCCACCACAGCAGACAGTGCTTATTCTTGTATTTCTTTACCAAGGAAGTAAAACAATTATTTATTAATATAAAATATATATTTACAGTTTATTTGCTCCCTTGACATTTATATTTTTGTTATGGATGCATTTTGAGAGGGCTAAATCACAGCATGATAATACACATATTATATCTATATAATACTATCTCTATTGTATCCTGCATACCCCTTCCACTAATATTCAATGTCAGGGTTAAATTGGGAGTCAGAATAATACAAGTAAGGGTCTTATATAATAATTGATATAATATCTTATTCTAGTGTAACATCAAAATTGGCTCCCCTGAGTATTTTTTGTATGAAAAGCATGCTTTTTTTAAAAAATTGCCAATTACAAAGTTAATAGTTTTCCTTTATTTTCTTTCCTTTCCACTTATAAACTAATTAACTGCACCCCTTGGTAAAAGATCAAATAATCCAGTCATTTTGGACTTTATGTAACAAAATTAAGGATTAGTTAACAATTAGTTGACAACAAAAAGAACATACATTGTGTGCCTATACTGTACTTACCAGTTGCTGCATCCAGAATAAAAGCATTGTTTAAGATGAAAATTGTATGTACCTTTCAGAAGAAATTTAAAAGATAAATATAATCTGATAAAGATAATCTGACACTAAGGAAATTTCCGGTTTTACTGCTTGGTTTTCATCAAATAACATTTTGGTTTTGTTCTGTTGCCTGCTGAAGTTTACGTGCAGGAAACCCTGACTAATTGCTAAGGAAAATGCAGGTCCAAGTTAGTGAGGTTTAGCTGACTTCTCACTGGAAACAATGCTGTGTTTAGCTGTTGTTTTAATTATATTTACTTGTTTTGTTTTTAAAGACGGATCCAGTGCATGAGAGAGGGTAACATCATCAGTGAAAATATTCAGATTAGGAATTTTGCTATGGTAAACTTTTATAAGGGTCATGGTGCAAAAATGAGTGCACTCTGTAAGCAAAGGGTTTCTGATTCAAATAGAGAAGTACATTGAAATATAGGTTTCTTATAATTCTACCTCAGAATGTGTGAATAAAAAGCTTTCAGTTATGGATGATTGTACCCAGCGCTCCAGATTAGAAGAACCAAATCAGAAGTACAACTGTGACATTCTCTTTGTAGACATTCTGCAGTGATGATCAGGAAATCAGGTTGGATGCTGTGTCAGAAAACCAGCAACTGCACATAAACGATTCCTTTTTAAAACTGGATGGGGATTAAGGATATGTGGTATGAAATGTATGACATGCCCTCAGGAACATTTTTAACGCGTCTAAGTGTATTCATCAACTGGAAAAGACGTTTTTATAGCCATGAGAAGAATGTTCTTGCAGGAGAATAGCATTAGTGATATAAAAGGCTTTTTTATTTCTTTTATTTTTCAGGCCGCATTCTAGTTATACATTTGAATGATTATTATATATTTTATTTTTAAGCAATTGTCTAGTCATATGCATTCCAGTGTATTTTTCCAATTGTCTTCTTTGTTTTTCTGGCAAATGTAATGCCTGCAAACTGAAATAATTAACTACTGAATTATTATTATTACAGTGGTGACATGTGAATAGCTCCGTATTTTTTATATATTTTTTTTAATTATTTGCTAATTAATTTTGGATTCAAGTGGAACACCGTAGGAGTCACATCTAATTCATATGATTATTTTCAACTCAAACTGTGTTTTCTATAACTTAGAATTGTCAAATCTAAAAACAGAAAACAACATACATCAATAAGGTAAGTATGAAACTTAACAACTAAATACATTGTACTGGTCTCGACTGGGTTTGTAGGCTATGCATTTTTTACTTGTCTGATTGAAGGGGTTCGTTAGCACAAAATGTTGTTACAGAAAGCATTTTAGGAAATTGGCAATTGTGAGATACAACCTATAAAAAAACAAACCAAGTAGTGAATTTATTGATGCTTATTAAAGAAAAGACACATTAACCTAAAATGTCTGGGTGTAAATTATGGTAACTTAAAGCAGAAGGGCACACAATCAATCTTATACATGATTAGAATAGAATACATGTACAACGTTACATTCATATTTTATTAGAAACAAACCTTCAATTAAATTTAAAAAAAAAAGGTAATTGCATTTCTTTGTTGTTGTTTTATTTTGCCAAGATCATGGCCAAAGTATAAGGCTTAGACTTCAACTTAATTTCTATGTACCTGGATTTGAGGACTGGACCTTAAAAAGTGTGCCACAATGGTGTAATTTGGTTCTAAACCGGAAACGGTTACTTTATGATGCTTTCACTACAAAAAATAAAAAACACCATTGAAAATAATTTGCTTTAATGTCATGCACAGTGAAGCCATTTTAAGAAGTCTGATTTGCCAGAATAACACTTGATCTGAAGTGGGTAACGCCAACAGCACGGTAATCCTAATCCAATTGAGAATGCTGCCAACAAAACTAGATTACAATCATGATGCAGTTAAAAACATTAAAGACAGTGACAAAGACTTATAGTCCAAAAGATTAAGATAGTTGAAAGTTTCTTTTAGTACTTAGTGTATAAACTTTACAAGTACAGAAACTTGCCACTCCTGACATCACTCAATAGCAATAAATATAATTAAAATGAGGTAGGAAGTAGCTTGACTCTGAAACCCATTCCATTTTATATTTTAATTAATAACATGAGTCGCATGCAGTACTAAAAACTATTCATTAAACGGTGAATTCCTATTTATAAAAGTAAGTGCTTGGCTTGATTTTAAGGGTTAACGTTTAAATGCCACTCAGCTGGTTACCCAGTTTAAAAACCACACTCCTTTCTAGTACATTTTGCATTGATCGACTTTCAGAGAAGCTCAGTTTGCAGGAAATTTGCATACTCCTTTTTAAAAAAGTACCTTCCAGCTGAGAAGCAGTTTCAATGCTTAGGGGAGTTGAGCCCCTTATTTCATTTACTGGGCTTTCGATATTCTGTTTGCATAAATCATGGAATCATGAAACAGGTCCTAGGAGGAGATAGCAAGATGGTTGACTGGTTTTGGAATAACATCCATGTAAAACCGTGGGTAAAGGTTGCTATAGTTTAATCTTATGGTTGGTACGCACTAGTGTTGTTTTACATACCGATGTGGAAAATAATTTACTGTACTGCTGTAGCTTGTGGAAAAACATTTTTGTTTTAGGAAATACCTGTTGATGCAACAAATGGTGATCTTGAGGTTTATATTGTTCCATATATTTTATTGCATGAATTTGTATTTTCTTAAGTAAAACAAAAATAAAAATTGAAAGTGTCTTTTACTTACACCCGTAATCACTGCCTGACAACAATGCACAATACAAAATAATGTTTTGGTGGCAAAGTGACAAAGCACAGTACTTATGATTCTCACTGAAATGCAAAACCTGCATGCACTTAGGTTATGTTTTTGTCTAAATGAGTTCAACTTAATAGTAAATCACACTTAGTAGAGGCATGAGTTTTGCTGAAGAGATGTCATTATTAAACATTAACCCTTATCAACGGTACTGATGTTTGCTGATTACAACCGATACGGATACCCTTATTGCCATGAGTGAACGGAAACTACCAAAAATTTTGAATCACTGGATTTTGTGGTTTATTTCGTTTTAACTGCCTACATATATATAGGGCAAAAAAAAATAGTTTTTTTCAATTTAACTGCCTATATATATATATATATATATATATATATATATATATATATATATATATATATATATATATATAATTATATGTAGGCAGTTAATAAAATTGAAAAACCACAAAGGCAGTGATTTCTATCATTTATAATTGTTCTATTGAAAGATATAAAACCAACACGTGTTGATACTCAGTTGCCCCCCAAAGGATGGACCCCTGGTCGAAATCACCCACACCGCAAGACAAACAAGGACAACACATGCCGATGTGTAACATAGACACAAGATCAGAAAGACAAACGAGACAAACAGGGATTGTTAGTGATTCAGTAGGATGTGACTGTTTATACCTGCCACTCAGTGGAGAGGAAGAAAAACCCTTGAGGCTGATTAAGGGAAAACCTCTGGTGGCCCTAGCAGACAGGAAGCCTCCACTCCGTGTTAATTATGTGTTAGTTAATATGGGATCAATCAGCGGTTTGCTACTATCATGTCTGCTTGGAATAGAAAAGGTGAACTCCAGTCATTCTCCTAATAGTGGAACTCCTTAACTCACCATGTATTAATGCTGTAATATTTGAGAGGATGAGCAGACATACAAATAGATTGCTGAGGAAGTCAAGCGCCCCGTATTTTGATTAGATGGGGATTAGCATTAGCCTTGACTGGAAATGCTGCCACGATTTGCATATTGGAGGAAAGCTGAAGTGTGAAAGCTGTGGAGGAGGGAGGTTACAGATTTAAACTGTAAACTAAAGCAACTTTTTGCATGTTGCAATAGTGAGCAGATCTGAAGAGGGAGCCGAGGTTTGCTATAGTGGGGAGCGATTAACAGTAGATGGTGGGATCTTCTGAACAGTGCAGAGATCTGAGGAAGAAAACGATGGAGTGCTGTCAGTAGTGTGCAGTGGCCTGCTGCAGAGAGCAGAGATCTGCTGAGTGCAGTGGATATTGATCTTGTTAAGGTGGTTTAGATGGAGCCGGAGATGGACTGCCTTTGGGCAGAGATGAAGAATGCATAGATCCGATGCCGCTGCAGAACCTGAGAGGATGAAGAATATGTTGCTCTGAGGCTGCTGCAAAACCTATTGATTTGGTCAGGGGCAGTCTATGAGTGTATTGTCTACTGTGGGGTAGGAGGACACTTTGACTGAAACATTAGTCACGGTTTCCGTATCTGACTGTTGGCTCACATTGAATGAAATGATGACTCTGAAAGTTGAATATATTAGCGCAGAGAGGCAGTTGCCCAATGTTTTGATATGTTTCACACATATTTCTCAAGGGAGCCTGTGTTTGAATCAAAACATTGATGGTATTTATAGGTTTTTGACGGCATGACAACTACTTGTTATTGTTTATATTCATAATCCATGATTTATTCTTACATGATGTAATGATGTTCTATATATTGTGGCATCATTTTTACTTGTATCATTAAATCTATATTGATTCTAATTAACATTATTTTATATAAACTTAGATTTATATTATCTTAGAATGCTGGCTCTGAGGATCAGCCTTGATTTGGCCTCCCCAGCTCATCAGCATGTAAAACTTTTGAATTAATTATTTAGTTTCTCTAATTATTTTTAACTTGTATATATTTATTGGAATTATTTAGTTCATTCTTTTCTGTTGAGTCCTACTGGCATAATCGTGTATATATATATATATATATATATATATATATATATATACACAATATATGTGGTCTTAGTTGACATTTTTCTTGTATTAGAAGATTAGTTGCTCTATAAAAGAGGAAGAGTGAGTCACATAGCTTGGTAATTGTCAGTCTTCCACAAGCTGTCAGCAGCTTCCTATTCTCGCTCTTATTGGTTTTTACTTTCTGTCTTGGCACAACAGTTTTCATATTGTCATTACATCTGATTCACTCTAAAGCTAAGTATGAACCTACCAATGAGATGAACTTGTATGAAAATGGTGAAATATAAAGCAATTTAGTAAATACTGAATATGGAACCAATTTTGCTTTTGTTTCTTTTGAACTCAGAGATCATCAACGATGCGTTTATGAAAGCAAATAAATATGTATGCATATTCATTTAAAATCCATGATTTTTGCCAACTGTATTTTGATTGTATTAATATAGGTTTAAAATCTATACCCCTCGCTATAGTGTGGATTCGGACATATCGCAGTCCTGGAGTTGGCTCACAATTTTTACTGTCTAACTGCGCTTCCCTTAGCTGCACTATACATAGACACTTAGAATTACTGTTCGTTGTTTTCGTACTGCACATCACAAAACAATGAAAAACAAAGCATTAATATCGTACTGTTATCCTATACACACGTAATTCACAATAATACAAAGCAAATGAAATATCTACTTGCTGAAGCGGTTTTTATATTAGCAGACGAGGTGTTCGCGTGTGGCGGCGATGCACTAGCAAAAGCCACAAGGCAGTGACATCAGCTCTTTTTTAAAACTAATTTTAGCTCAGTTCCTGTTAGCCTATTTGTTAAAATTACATTAGACCCGCTACACTATCATTATCAACCAATCAGTTATGCCTGGCTGTGCTTCCCCACCACGTCGTTCTTAAAATGGAACCCATGAGCCAGCTGCTGCCATCTTCATCCTTATTTTCAACAACAGAAACTAAAAACAAAGGTTGTTGCAAGGCATGGGTCTCCCTTGTATAAGACCCATGCCTTGCATAAGACACACTCCACCCCTGTAAAACATGCACCTCTTGTAAAATACTTTGGTATACTAAAAGCTGAGTGGTAAAGCAAAAGATATGTAATGAAGCAAATAGTAATTTAAACTTTGTTTACATATAATATATCATCAATATATTAATTAAGCTTACACTGAATTTGTTATTCTGTTAGACAATTTAAATATAACATTCTTGGTTTTAGTATAAAAGGTTTGTCTGTAGCATCAGCATTTAGCTACAATAGAAAATGGGTTAGTATTTAAAAGTGCACAAGGTTTCAGCTAGGTCCTAATTATTAGATGAAGAGAGGTGTATAAAATGAGTGTGGGTGAGAGCTGACAGAGAGATTCAGAGATCAAACAAAGGGAATCAGATCCTATCCAATCTCTAACCAGGAACTAGAATGAGGCTATTATTTACACACTTCACATACTCACATATTGTACAGCCATAGCTGACTGCTGAAATGTTTATAAAGAAAGAGGAGAAGCCATTGTTCTGGTTATTGTTGTGAATTCAGCTGTGTAATTTAACTTCACAGACATCCATTTTCCAGAAATATGCAGCAGCAATAACAATGGGATGTTTTTTTTTAGACATGGCCCTGAAATGTAAAAACATCTTTCAGTTCATCGACCCATAGAATTTTCTGAGTCTAAATGAAATCACTGAGCAACATCACCCCCTTTACACGATGTAGCTGTTGCACTCCTGTACAGTATTTAAATAAACTGATGAAATGCATTATAGGTGCTTAGACTTTATCAAGTCAAGTTTACCCTTACCCTTACCCTTCATATACAGTACACATAACTGTATGAAGTCAATCCAAACAAACTCATAAGAGAAAACTCTGGTCCACAAGCAAGTCCATGTAAAGGAAGTGTAACAAACCACAAATGTAAAATCAACTGGATAGAGATTTTAACAGTTCCAGTCCCTAAAAGAAACATATTTGAAAAGTACAACAAAGAATACAATTTCTGTTGCAGATGTACCTACTATAAAAACATTTAACCAAAGAAAAGGAGTTTTATTTTATTTTGCTTCTGCCGGTTGACAGGAATCTCTGTCACAAGGTAAAACAGTCACTAATAATAATAATAATAATAATAATAATAATAATAATAATAATAATAATAATAATAATAATAATTAAATGAACCAAACCACCGGCCATGAATATTAAATGAAGAGTCGACGGACAGGAAATTAGGATTTTCATTGAATAAATATAGTCCTACACAATGGCAAGACCATGTAAAACTGCAAACCTCATTTCTCTGTAACCTAGACTAAAAACTTTTACAAACAAAACCACTTTGTACTAATAATATAACCAATATCTGCATGCCTAGGTGTGTTATTCATTTTACGGTGAAGTGCTGATAACTACCCTAAGATCCCCACCCTACCAAAGTGACTTGGTTGTCAAGTGAATCAGGCAGAATGGTCCTGAAAGTTCCAAGCTGTGCTGTTGTGGAGAATACCCACTGATTTGAAGTAACATATGCATTTTTTTTCCAGTCGCATCTGAATTGTACTGGGATTTTAGAAACATTCGAATAGCGTTGTCATCGGTGTCTATCCAGTCTTCAAATTCGTGGGCATCCGGTTCTCTTGGTGGATCAACAACAATTGCTTTTCCCATGGGTGCTTATACCAGACCTCCTTTTTTCCAGCAATTCCTGACTGTTGAACCTCTGACATTTGCGAGCATTAGAATGGCATCTAAAAAACTGATCTTCCCGGCAATTTCCACAGCAGTAGCTTTGTTGTTCTCATTGTCAGTGTGGTGCAACACTGTGCAAACCATTTGCTTGCGAAAGTATGCCTTGGCAATTCTGATAATTCCCTGATCACATGGCTGAAGGATTGAAGTTGTGTTCTTTGGGAGGAATTGAAGCCGGATATTCCTCAATGCCATACTTTTTGTCATGTGGGCTGACCCAACTTTCGATCCCAGTCCTTCAGTCACTCGCTTAATAGGTAGCCTGTCATCCAGGCAGATACATTGGCAGTGTAGCGGAGTGGAAGATGTCTTGCATTTTTAAAACACCATGGGTTTTGACTTTCCCCGATGATGAAAAGGTCCTTTTTATTACCAGCCATGGAGCAGATGAATAGAGCGGTGATTCTTTTCTTTTTTTACTTCTTTTCTCCTTTTTTATTGTCGGATTTAAAGGTGAGCGTCCCATCGTGCTCAAAAGAAAATTCCACTTTCATTTGCATTCCAAATGCCACGTCTCATTTCGATCCACTCATTTTCTAACCGTTTTTCACGTGACCCAATGTCTGCGTCTTCGGCTTCTCCGTGCATTTTCTTTAAAACCATCCCCTCTCATTTTTTTAAAGTGATCAAACCTGTGGTTATTTAATAAAGCCCAGCCACGCAGCACACAGAATTTGACAGGCTGCACAAAATGTGACAATAAGCAAAGAACCTATGGTGCATGGCGAGTGGTTCTCAAAAATCGGAATAATAAACAGGGTATGATATTAAGCGAGGTGATATAAAACAGGTTCACCTGTATTTTGTATTAGTATGCTAATTATTTCAAGTCGTGCAAACTTTACCCTGAAACAAAGGCTGTTTTGGTTTTGAATGGATTTGAATGAATGAATCTGCTTTTCTTATTGTTTCAATACTGAGAAACCCCAAGCTTGTTGTATAGTGCTTCAGGAGTGAAGTACAAATCCTACTGTTTTTTTGTTTTAATGGGTAGATTTCTGTATGTGCATAATTACAATTACAATAGTAGGACAGTGTAGATTATATATAGCATTGGCTCTCCTCCATGCTCTGCTCTGCTCATACCAAACTACCCACTGCTGAAAAGAAATGGAAGAAAATCACTCTCCCTGCTTCCTTCAATCTCTATCACTCGCTCCTCACTTCCTTCTCTTCTACACTGACCTCTGCCAACACTCCTACTTCCACTATCATACAGTCTTCCACTAACAATCCTCGTAAACTTTTCTCTACCTTCTCCTCCCTCCTTAGCCCTCCCTCCATATTCCGTCATGGCTGATGACTGCCTCCTTCTCCAAAATCTCAGACCTCCACAAACTCTTCATTACCTCTCCTCCTTTCCCACCCATACCATGTCCTCTGTTCACTCCCTCCCCAACACCCTCTGCAACTCCTACTATTCTACCAACCTTCTCACCCCTCTCGGATTCCGATCTTTGCTCCTTGCTCGAAAGCCATAAACTCTTGTACTCCCCTATCGCTGCCTTGACCTTTCTGCTCCCTCCTATCTCCAGACTATCATTTCTCCCTACACCACGTCTCGCCTCCGCTCCTCCAATCTCCTCCACTCCCCCGCCCCTCAGTGGTGGAACGACCTACCCACGGAATATTAGGACTGCTCAGTCCCTGACCACCTTCTGGTGCCTCCTCAAGACACACATGTACCATACTGGACTATATGGCACCCAATTGTACCAGTACTTGCATCAGCTTGTGCTTGCACTGAACCGCTCTATACCTTGTCGTATTCAACTACTGCTTCTAACTAGAACTACTTACTGTGTCTTGTATTTGATTTTACTCTTATAAGTCACCATACCCAAGTTTATTAAATCATTCTCATTTATCATACTTACTACGTTCTTACTGGACTTTGCTCATATAAGCAAATATTTACTATACGTTTTAACTGCTCTCAGTCAGACTCACTTGTTACTGTATTCTTTATTTTGCTCTTACTTGAATTTGGTCTTATTGTACTTTCATAACTGCTCTTATCTGTATTATGATACTCTGTAATGTGATATTTTATTATGTGATACTTTGTACTGTGATATTTTATAACAATTGTAAGTCGCCCAGGATAAGTGCATTTGCTAAGAAATAAATAATAATAATTGCACATACAGCAGTATAACTACAAAGAAAGTACTCGCTTAACCAAGTTACAAAACAAAATAGTGCTTAGCAGCAGGAATCTCGAAGACTTAAAAACATTATGACCTTTAATTTAGAGTTCTCCTGACTGTCTGTTCCCAGACAAATGACTCACTTAATGCCCTGAATATACACATGTGAAAATTCATAGAATATATATGAAAATTACTGTCCATGTCAAAACAGCCTTAAAAGAAATGTAGCTTCAGCAATTTCAACAGCTAGCCTCTGTTTTTTGTAATTTACATATTTTACTCTTTGCTATTTGCAGGAAATAAATTAATTCTTTCTGCATTATTGTTTTCATCAGAAAGTCAAGGAGGGTTGCAAATTTCAATTGAAAATAATGAAAAGGGTGTTGTGACAGCAAACATGCATCCTTCACATCACTGGGATTTTTCATTTCTCTCGAGACAGAGACTCGTGGCAGCAATCAATCAGTAGGATGGGGATCTTAAAAAAGGCCACTTGCATGAAAATATGTTTTACTAATTTAATAGAGGAACAGCAGCATATCTCAAGAGCGCTCCCTAGGGTCCTTGTCTTGTCAAAAGTTGAATAGTTATCGGCTGCTAAAAAGCATTTTTACTGACAGCAGTGACGATTAATTTTTTACTGAAAGTTACATGAGTGGCATTATACAGGCTGGTTGTAAAGTAACTCGGACATGTATCATTGCTACAACATTCATAGGATACATTCAGATCATCTGCTTTTTGAAGCATCTCTACATTGACAGTTATACACATCATACACATGGGAGGGGTCATACGCAAAAAACACTCCCATCATATAATAATAGACGTATCCCCTCAACTCAACACCTCATGACCAGTATGACAGTAAACACAGACACAGTGAAGCGTTCCTAGCTTTGTATACTGGTAAGTTAGTGATCAGCAGATGTGTCAGCTGCATGAAGAGCACAGCTTGCGGTTTTCACTAACTCTACTGCATAGAATAAATGCATTTTTTTCTATGTATAAATACTGAGACTTTCTTCCTATGCATCGGGACGTGGGACATTTGCTGTCCCGACCCTATAGGGACTGTTGGCATGTATGATAATATGCTTCCCATTTAGAAAACAATATCAGATTTTGGTTTTGTTGCTTCACCTCGATTCAGCACCAAACTAAATTAAAGTGTTACCTGTAAAAGGACATAACATAAAAATTATGTTTAGCAGCAGTCAGATGCACTGAACTCAGAACGCTGCAATATAAGGCCTACAGATAACAACACACATCCCCCACAGATGAAAATTGCAGCAGATTATTTTCGTTGATCAACAGGAACCATCCACTTTGTGGCCTCAAATCAGCAGTAAACAACAGATATTAAATTTGAAAAAAAAACATATATTAAATTTGAAATTGTAAACAGTGGAATTAAGTAATTGGAATTGGTGTTTTTGATTTCAGGTGAAAATTGTTCCAATGAAAATTTGAGAGTGTCTAATCCAATGATAACAAACACAAATACTAACAGATGCTGAGAAGCCCCTGATTTCGAGTTTGTCTCGAAGTAGCCAGCCTGTCTAGCTGTTCATACAGTGTTATGTAGCAACGGACAAGTGTAAGACAGGGATACGATTTATAGCTGAAAATGATGGAAGAACTTGTGAACCTAATTGGACCTAGCTCTAAATGTCTTCCAGCACAATTCTGCTGAGATGACTTTGTTCTTGAGAAGTTTAACTGTCAGCATGGCATCCAGACACAGCTGCCATGGCTGAGCGTAGTGTCAATTGAAAGTTTGTTGTTGCAGCGTTATTTTTTTTTCTTTTACTGATCTAACAGATATAACTAAAGCAATCTGATCTCCCTTGCTTGTGACATTTCAAAATAAGTGATATTTATGTAATATCTCCATGATAGGTGTTATAAGGAATGGTAGTAATAGATATAGTGGCAGCTCAGAAAACTTCTCCTATAACTTGCTTTTAAGGCAGTTGAATTGCTAAGCTGGTGGTCCAGGGGTAGTTGTTTTTGGGTTAAGCTACGAGGTTAAGCTGCCATTGAAAGTAGGGTTGAGAACTTTTCCTCTTGCCACCTGCTCCATGATAATAACAAAATATGTCATTGGTTAAGACTAAAGCACAGAGTGCGCTGGTTTTGGAGAGGTTGTGCTGCTGAAACACATATAGCCCTCTGTGACAGAGTGGTTGCAGTGCACAGGTCTGGTGATGTCACGAACCAGGAAATGAAACAATAACAATGTTTTGTATGGGCAAAACGGCACTGCTGCGCTCGTATTTAATAATTTAACAAAAAAATAAAACAGTTTAAACAAAAAAAAAAAAAAAAAAAAACATACACAAAACAAAGCAAAGGGCACTCTGGGCAAAGTAAAACAGTAATTAATTTAGACTCACGTCTCGCCTCTTGACACTGTCCTCCCAATAAGCCTGGAGTGCGTCTTTTTATAGTCTGTGGCTGGGCTTTAACCCCGTCCCCATCGACTACACACTTTAAGACCTTCTTTTTCGCCAGTCTCAAACAGCAAATAATAACATGAATGGCTTTGTCCGCCTGCATAAAAATACAATATAATTATATAATAGTAATAATACAAAAAATAAGAGGTGGGCATTTTGCCACACCCTCAGATTAAAGCATCAAGGAATTCCAATGTTTTGAAAAAGCAGATGGAGAAACTGTAGGGCTTTCTGTATAATTCAGCATAGGATACACTGTGACAATGTTTATTTTTAACAATATATTTACAACAACGAATACATTTGGTACATTGTGAGGCACCATAAACCTCCTTGTGAATGAAAAAGTACTGTACATTTAACCTTTTTTCTTTTCTCTGATAGGTTGGAACTTCAAACTTCACAAAGCACAGTCAGCACATAAGAGGAGACAAGCTGCGAGTGGCCCTATGGCAGAATACTGCACAATATAGGTAAGCACTATTAAGGCTTCATGCCTTGAGCCTATTATTCAATCTCCTTTATCATTTGTGTTGGAGGTTGATTAGCACTTACTCCCAGGGGCAACACTGAAGAAATAAGTCCTTCACTGAGCCTCCAGCCGTTCCATTGCAGATTTTGATCTGCTCCGTCTCAGATTTGGAGATGGAGAGTAATTGGAAGGAAACCTCTTGGGGAATACTGTGTGGGGGCTCAGTAGAGACAACTCCTTTGCATACATTTGGGGGACTGTGCTCTCTGGAGTAGTTTGAACTCATTTTAACTGCATTCTAGAGTACAGTACTATTTAGTGGACTACAGCCCATAGTTTCCGGTCTAATTATTATTTTTTAAGTTGCAGAAATATCAGGAACAGGGTGTCATGGAAACTATATGCTGCACTTGTCCTTTATCACCAGCTTCACCCTTAATAGGCATTGACATAGTTATCTGTATAAATTGGTAGAGCAACTGCATGTTAGGCGACAAACTGGTTCCATGGTTCCCGCATGCCAATTCTCAATGTGAAATTTCTGATTCGCTCATGTCTAAGGAGGTCTTAGCGGTTTAATACAGAAAGGATAAGCCAATGATCCTATTGATTATGATGGTATTCAATAAAGCCTGACTGAAATGAAAACGTATTATGAACCCATTGTTCATATTAGAGAATGCATGTAAAAATAGGGGTCTACAAAAGTCTTTATCGCAAGTAACCACCCCGACTGATTTGTTCAGCTTACATGCACAATTGTGACTGACATTAATGTTGATGGTGACGGTGTTTTGAAGGATTGGTGTGCCAGAGATTTGAGAGACTTTATGAATGTCACCCCATTTAAAGTGTTTTCTCCAATCTATAGCTATATGAACATTTCCTTTGGTTAAAGTAAATAATAATAGGTATGAAAGTTTTTACTTGCCTTTGTTTTGTGCAAGTTTTACATTTTCCTCTTGTGTTGTTTAGTCTCTTATGGGCCTTTTGAACATTAACATCATTATGCAACCCCATAGCATCCTCTCCTTACATTGCATAAACCATCACTTCAGTAAAGCTGTAGGAAAAACGCTAGGTGCACCAAAAAAGGGTTCACTAGTAACAGTAAAATGACTTGCTCAGAAAAGAGTGTGAGAGGATATTAGCCCCCTTCCTGCCATGTTACTATATATATATATATATATATATATATATATATATATATATATATATATATATATATATATATATATATATATAAAATTGTAAAGTTCAGGGTTGATTTTAAGGTTATGCTTATTACATACTAAGCATTAAATGGTTTAGCTCCTTCATATCCTCATATTTAAATGATATTTTAATCCCATACACACCTATATGACCATTATGATCTCAGGACTGCTTACTGTCCCTAAAATTTTTAAAAAGAACACAGGAGGTAGGACATTTGGCTTTAAGGCTCCCAAACTATGGAATCAACTGCCAGTTTCTGTAAGGTAGGCACCAACTGTAGGGGTTTTTAAAACCCGATTGCAGACATATTTTTATAATCTGTTGTTCATATTTTAAATGTTATTACCTGTATTGTACTGCATTTTATCTGTATAGTTTTGCATTTAACAACAACTTTACGCCCCCTGTGCACAGCTCGGCAAAATCTGGTAATTACATTCAGAATGTACCTCCAATAGTAGAGGATACATTTCCCCTGATATCTCTGGAAACACATTCTTTCTTTTCTATTTTTTTATTTATGAATTCCTCAACGTACTTGTATTAAAAATAATACATATTTGCAATGTAGAAAAATATACTCTCAAAGATTAAATACGTGCTTAAAGATTAAGTAGCGGTGTTCCAAAAAATATAGCGTTATACAGCTCCACGTGTTGCTACAACAGTTTAAATAATGTACCTGTAATTTCTCTTTTCATTATTAACATCCTGACAACTTTTTACACTTGTAACTTTAAAATCTGTTTCAAAGCTCTTTTCAAAATGGCTGCTGTAGTGCACTGGGGTTTGAGATCTGTCCTCTAAATCCCTGCATGAAGAGTGGTTTAAAAAAAAAAAAACAAACACATGCTCTGGCTTTTCTGTTCTGTACCACATCATAGATCATCTGTTTGACAATGTGGGCAATAATCCTTACACTATCAGTGCTAGAGCTGTCATTTTGCAAATAGCTTTGAAACTAATTTAAAGTTTTAAGTGTAAAACTTGTCATTGTTAACAATTAAAATAAATAACAGGCACATTATTTAAACAGTAGCAACACGACATAACACTATTTTTCAGAACCCCGATACTTACTCTTGAACCAAACAATGCATAGCAACATTATATAGACATCTGCCACTACACTATATTGAATACAATCAGTCAACACATGGCTTATAAAAATCTGCTTCTGACATACAGTTGAGTGGATGTGATTAACTCTTTAAAATGAATAGTATGGGTTCAATATTGACTGCCCCCCCCCCCCCCCCCCCCCCCCCCATAAGAGTCTCTTTTTATAAATCTCTACAAGTTTGTGTAGGGATGAAAAGTAAAGTGTACCTACAGAGAAAGGCTAGACTGTGAGTTTGACAGGATTTTATAAACAGATATCAATCAGTAATGTAGAGTGAGGATTTATGCTGACAGATGATACATCAACAGTGGGGCGGTTTGCATCTTTATAAGTTTATATCTATGTATACTGATGAACAGTGAAAATGCAGCAGTCTGAGTTTTACATCAGTAGCTCATTGGGCACATACATAATGTTATTTACATTTTAAATAGTGAGCAGATAGGTTTGTATACTGAGTTCAAGTCACTGGATTTCATAAAAACACCAGCTGCTCAGTGTTTGTTAATTGAGTTAAATTTACCAAAATTAATTGATTAAGAATCTGTATAAATAGCCATTTGAAAAAACGTGATTTTAATTAACACAAGAACAGCGAATGATACGACCATGCCCCTCTTAAGTAATGAAAATCGCCTGGTTGCTATTAGCATGTCTGTGAGAGATGATGCCCGGAGATGTTCTGCTTCAGAGAAACCAGGAAACTGGCACTGTGAGGGACAGTCCACGTCCTGGAAGGCAGATGGTTACCACACCAGCCCAGGACCATCACATTTGACTGATCCCTCTGCATAATTGCTTTCAGACTGCAATGGCTACAGCATGAGAAATTCCAGGAAGAAATAACTTGAGCATCAGCAGAATGACTGTAGCTTTCCATCTGCGTGAAAATGATGAGCATGTTCGGAGGCCGTTCAGGGGTAACATGTTGACAGCTGAGAGACGGAATCGCAGTCTTCTGTGGGCCAGAAAACATCTGAGGTGGTGACAGAAAGAGTTTTTTATTCACAGATGAATGCCATTTTTCACAGACCTGACGGAAGACAACGTGTGTGGAGACGTCGTGATGAGCGTTATGCTGACTGTTGCATTGTTGAAGCCAACCAGTGGGGCGTTGGAAGTGTGTTGAAGTGGGCAGGAATCTCCTTTAACACAAGAACGTCTTTGGCTGACACTGAGGGCAACCTTACTGCTTAGAGATACATTGACAAAGTCCTTGAGGCACAGCTTTGTTGTTCCTCCAAGCCAATCCGGAAGTGTCGATTTTCCAGCAGGACAATGCAAGACCACAGAGTGTTATGATTACAATTGCACGACTTCAAGCCAACAATGTCGATATTTTGCCGTATCCAACTTTTTCTCCTGACATGAGTCCAAATGAACATCTGTGGGCCCAAATCGCCAGTACCATCCACAGGTCACAACCACGCCCAGCCAATCTTTGCCAGCTGGCTGCAACTACACAGGAAGAGTGATGGAACATCCCACAGCAGTCTATCCAAACTCTGCTTTATTTTACCTTTTTATGTAATTCCAAACAAATTAACAACCCACATCTTCAAAACTGAAGTACCAACAGTGTCTGAGAAGCCAGTGTTATAGCATAATGACCTGTGTATGAGAGAATATAAGAACAAGTAGAAGTAAGCCAAGGTCTGTTTACTTACTTGCCGATAGAACACATACACAGACTTTCACAGCCCTATAACTCAATATGGTATGATTGCCATGAATTGGCTTTTTTGTGATATGTTGTGGCATACAGCAGAAACATGCTCTCTGATGGGTGAAAGATCCTCAGCCGTCTATAATGACTTGTACAATTGAAGGTACTAGAAACCTGAACTGTCCCACACTGTCCAGGTGAACACAAGCCATAAGGGCAATTACAGATGCTTGGATTCTAAAGACAAACCCTGGATTCAATATAGTCTTTTTTGACTTGTCATTTTGAAGTGCTTCCACATACTGGACACCACTTTTGGAGGGGCTTGAAAGTCTTGTCTCAAAATGCTGCCAGTCAATTAAAAACCAGGACAGCTTAGCCCAAAAAATATGCTAGATATGTTGTAAATAATCTCTTCCCCAGCTTCAAGGAGGTCAGAATGGGTTTTGTTCTGTGTCTGAAAACAAACAATTTTTTTTTTTATTTATTTTTTATTTTTATAGCATATTATTTGCAGGGACAAGACAGGGAAACTTGCTTCACTTTTAATTAGGACATATGCTTTTGCCAACATGCTTAGTCACATAACTTAGATAGTTGGTTCAAGTTTTTTTTTTTTTGTTTGTTTTGCTTTTGCTTATTATTTATTTATTTATTTTTAAAGCAGAGCAGAATTTCAGTAGCTTAGTAGTTAGATTTGTGGTACAAATCCTGTACAAAAATGCTTGAAAAATATTTATTTAAAAGATTTCAGTTTTTTAAATTATGATTGCAGAATAGACTTCTTGTACAATGCAGCCCTGGGCAGCTTACAGACAAGCCTGCAGGCTCCTGGCCAGACCACAGGGGTTGCTGGTGTGTGGTGAGCTGAGGACACCCTGACTGACCTAGCCCTCCCTTCCCCCTGCTTCCTGGGAGCTCTTGTCCTCAGTCGGCAAAGGAATAGCCTGGACTTGAACTGGCAATGTCCAGACTATACAACACATCCCGCACTGCATGTGGAGTGCCTTTACTAGATGCGCCACTCAGGAGCCCCTTAAATCATGAGTAATCGTTATACATATTACACTATAATCCGTAAACACAGCTAAAACTAAGCCGGTATTAATGTCAAACACTGTACTGCAATCCTATGAAATGAGAAGTTGAAACGAGGGGTAAAACTGAAAAAATGCTATCACGTCATTGCTGATATAAGTACAAATTATCGACATTCCTGCCTGATTCATATACTGTGTATTGATTTGTTGTTTATGTAGGTTAACACAGACTTATTCCTTACATCACAGTGTTCTGCACAATTGACTTTTTTTTTTTTTTACATAAATTATATATAAATACCTCCTGGTTCAAATTAATTCTGATGTAAAACCAATTTTTCTCTCTTTCCATTTCTGGTACAGAGAGGCATATACTTGAGTACCTGAGTTAATTAATATGAGTGTTGAGTATTTTATGCTTATGTGCTTTGTGTTGCTGATTCAGTCTTTATTAAAATGAAAAATATCACTATATGAGCTACAAGATGTACTGCTCAGATCTTTTGTTGCATAATCAGTTGCTGTAAAACTGTGGTCTAGTAACGTGTACAGATAAAAAGAACACCCATACAAAAACACGCATTTGCAAATATGCATAAATACATTCTGTGGTTATGTATACACAGCTCTTTATACTGAGGAATAGGTTATAAGCCGATGAGGTCAGGGCTCCCATTTACCCCATAATGCCATTACACTAACGCTAGTGTTCTCATTAAAAGGTGGGACACAAATAGCACGTTCTCTTAACTATGGCTCCCAACTACAATGTTATAAATGGGAGCACTTTATACATTTAAATAGGCATGGTACTAAAGATGATTAAAGACATTTATTTTAGAAGACTATCTAAATTCCCTTTTTAAGAAATTCAAGTCAAATGGAAAATTATGTTCAACCCTATGTATAGTACGCAACTTTTGTAATTGCATAAACTGTAGAATAAAAGAATCTCTCCTTCTTCTGTTGGTGTCACATTTCCCATGTCTTCCCAAAATACAGCCATATTTTATTTTTATTGGGTAAGAGCAACAGTGGGGGAGGGTAGCGTTAAAGGGAATGCTATTAAGTACTTTTTTTTTGCCTGGGAAAGGGAATTGACAATTGGGTAAAAAGGCAAAGCGACGTGAAGAGCTGGTGTGTCCAGGCCTTACAGTCTACTAGCGTTCTGTTGGAAAACAGCAGTTAGCTAAACTCATTAAAATATTCTTGAAATTAACCAATGGATGATCTATTGACCTGAGTAAGATCATGAGAAGTCATTTGGCAGCTTTGGAGCCAATCAATATTGAACCAATCGGACAGTTTCCTTTTGGAATGCGTCACAAATGTCTACCCATTTCGCTTTGAGTCCGTGTTCATTGGCTCATTGATCAACAAGGCGTGAAAACAGCAGTGTTGAGTAAGCTTTTCTTTAGTGTGGAGGAACAAGCTGAATATGTGAACAAACACTGCTGCACATTGATATAAATACATATCACAACATGTTTTGCCTAAAATGGCAAGTGATAAAACACAGGATTTGCCGCGCGAGTCAGAATCGAGATACAGATGCAAGTCTGCTTAGCACTTTCTAAACACTGGCTCAACTTGCAAGGTAAATGTTATGTATAGTAATCAACGTTTTGTTTTGCTCCTATCTTTCGCAATGAGGAGAGTGCTAACAAATAAAAAGCAAAACAGTGAGTTATATTTGTTAGATTTAGCTGCAAATTGTGCAGCAAGTGATTAGAATAGGAAAGTGCAAGTAGTTTTTGTATTGAACTTCAATGTGTTAGTCATGTACTTTAGTGTATTGTATTAATTTGTAACAATATAATATGATTGATTAACCCATTAAGTAGGGGTGGGCACTAATATTGATATTTTGAAATGAAATCGATAATAATTTAAATATCGCGATATCGTGGGGTTTAAAAAAAAAAAAAAGCTAGGCTCTCAGAGACATACTTTGTATTGTTAATACCGCTAAAAATACAAACGCAGTATAATCATGTTTATTTTATATTAAGATACAACAAACCCTCTACATGCCAATCATTGTTAGTCTCGTAGGCAAACACAGTCCGTTAAAGTATTGCTTTATCATTTGATTCCATTGATTGGCGTTTCTCTTAGAACCCGAGTAACAGTCAATAGCTGTAAATCAAGAAAAACAACAAATCCACAACCTGTCCCCTCTCTCTTGTGGTCTACTCTAGTTTCTTCACCTGTTTACTCTCACAGTCCAATCCCTTAGCGGAAACTATAGATTTTTTGAAAAAAGGGACATGCATCAATTAATTAAGAAACAGGAGCGTCTTTTTTTAAAGGGATACACACCTAAAAACAAACTTAACACACAAAAAATAATAAAATCGGGAACAGGATAACAGGAAATCGGCTTAAATAACTTGTATTGAACATGCTTACAAGATACCAAATGCTACTCTGACATTATTTTGAGGTTTGCACATGCGTCAGTGGTTCATTGCATTTTGTCCATGTGATTATTTACACGATTTTTAATGTATTTTTAAAATGTAAATTTTCAGTATTCATGCAAATGCTAACGACGATTATCGATCATTATCGAGTTAAAATGCTTAAAAATAAATAAAAATCTTCCCTCACAGTAGCAGTTTAAAGGAACAATAAGTCCTCTTTTTATAGAGTATGGTATATAAAAAAAAAAAAAAAAACTCACTCAAACAAAGACACGTTTGATAAATACACTGGCATTTAAATATAGCACTCTCCTATTTCATATTCCTGCCATCCCTAGCCCTAGTCTTTGCCTTGTTTTGTGTAAAATCTGGCAAATTTCCAGTGTAAACATAACGGTAAATTAGAAAAAAAAAAAAAAAAAAATCACCTCCAGGTTGAAACAAACCTTATTATTTTTTTTTTTGGTTTTGAAAATAATATAAAAAGAAAAGTACTTCTTGGCACAGTATTTGCCGCCTGGCTGCCTAGTACCATGTGTGCGTCTCTTGTTTACACTCACTTACATTCATGCACTTCATACTGTCGGTGTGTTCACGTAATACATTTTCATCAGCAAACAAGTTAACAAGATATATATTTTTCTCAAGAACAAAACAAAAAAAACAGCGGCACATGACAACGCAGGAATGTTAAATATTAATTTCGCTCAAGACAGACGGTTACAGTTGGGACTGATTTCAAACAAAATAATATGTATAAAATACATTAATAAAGCAAATTACCCTTGATTTCTGCATTATCATCCTGTGTTTGTGTACAGATGCATATTCTCAGTAATTTTTAGAAGCAACAGCACAGATTACATTAATGACAGTAAGTTAATATATACAAGACATGTTTTTAATTTCATGGAATATTCGATTTCATTAAAATATTACCGATGTGTTATCGTGGGGTCCCAATCGGTAAATAATTCAATTATTATCATTAGCGTTACAAGCCTAATATTTTCTTTGACAAAATCTGAAAATACATACAAACTGGGACTTTCAGTTTTATAAATAGGTATTTGTCGTGCTGACATAACTTTTTTTTCTATAATAGTTCATGGTAATTAATCTAAACAGAAACACAACAGAAAAGCATATAGTATTGTAGATAAGCAATAAGTAAATTAAATAATAATGACACAGATATACTGTATGTTCTATTCCAAGGCTGTCAATGTGGCATGGCCAGGTCCTGTTGTAGATGAGTACCCAGGGCCTGGAAAGTATGATTTCAGAGAATACTATGGAAATTAAAATGGTCAAGTCAAGTATATATATATATATATATATATATATATATATATATATATATATATATATATATATATATATATTTTTTTTAAGAGTAGTGTCATTTATATAAAAAATACAGGGGTATTGTAGCCCCTATTGTGCATTGTTTAACTTGGACCTTTTGTAGTCAGTTCATATCACCATTGATTTAATACCATTTTTTATAACATCCTGAAACATCCTGAAACCTCTCTACAGCAGTTACCTCATAGGGTAATAGTTCTTATCTTTTATATTACAGTACATGACTGTAATACCTACAGAGGCTACAACACTTTGTACTTTCAGCTTTGTTGTTTATGGTGAATTGGTTATTCTTTATTTTAGGCTTATTTTGTATTAAAAAAATATTATGCACATTTTAGAAGTATGCATTACTTGGCGCTCAGATTGTCTTTAATGGTTACGTGTAGGAAAAAAAATAAAATAAACCACAGGTCTACTCCATCCAGTTGCTCATATGAGTACCTGCACTTTTTTCTTGAGAATTTCACCCCTGGTTAAGGGTATTTACTAGATTGGTCCAGTTGCAGCATAACACATGCATTCATGCTCTGGTTGGCTGAAATAACCTTGGACATTGTATAAAACACACCTTTGGAAAGTTTGACTCTTTGTTACAATAAGAAAGGGAAATGAACTGTTTTCTTTTCTTTTTTTTTTTTTTTTTTGGAATGGATACTTAAACTGGATCTACTTACTAGCATATTGTAGGGCTGTTTTGTTTATTTTCCAGTATGCTAGAAAAGGCAGAAGCCAAAATGTTTGTTTACATGACTTACTTTTTGTTTTTATTTAAATACAAAGCTAACTTCATGGCTGGTGATGTAAGCTTACAGAAAAGGATTTTACATGCTGTCTTATAGCACTGTTTCGGTATTAGTCTTCCTGTTTGCAATATGATCATAGTTACATTCTACGACAGCAAAAGGATCAGCAAACACTGAGAGCTAACTTAACAGCAGTGGAGGTAGAAGAGGTCCTGCACATCTAGATTGTGAATGCAAAGAGAGACTTCTTTATTTTTCCCCAGGGCAAGTCAATACAGTTTAATATTTACTAGTTTGGTGGAGGAGGCATTTCACTGCCCCATCTCCCATCTTCCAAATGTCAAAATCTGCATTGAAATGGAATTTTAAAACTTAAAAGAAAAAAAAAAAAAATCCTTAATGACGTGTGTTCATAAAGTTTGCTATTTATTTATTTTTTTACGTTATATCGGTGTCGCAGACAGAGTTCATATAGAAATTGAAAACTAATATAAAGCTTGCAAATGAGTACTTTGTTTCCCGTACTTATGACCTTTCCCTTCTGTGTGAAGGGCACAGAAAGACTTGCTGTGCAGGAGCTTTAAGAGGCATTCCAGAAAGTATAGAGAATTAGAATTTGTAAGCTGGCTCTGTTGTATTAATTCAATTTTGGCATGCTTCACACTTCTGTTGAACTGCTATTGATCAGGGGTTTAGTGCACAGTTCTATAAAAGTAACAAACCAGCTCTTGAATAAAGCATAGAGCCCGGCATACTCTTCCTCTTAATAATGGAGATTAATGACTTGTCCCTGTGACATACACAGCTGTTTTACAGCCGGTCTGATATGAAGCAATGTTTTTGATAGTCTTGTTTGTGTATGTGAGTATAAACCGTACAATAAAACATAGTATATGCAAGTGCACTCCACTTCTAGAACACCAAGGACAGATGCAAGTATAGACTTTATAGAATAAGTACGTTATTAAAAAAAAAAACATTACTGGTCCTGCAGTATAAATTATAGTTATAACTAAAGAGAAACTGAGTAGACAAACATTTTGGCTAATGCCCTCAACAGTATAGTATCAAAATGCTGGGTGCTGTTCACACGTAGCTCTCACAGGGAGATGCCACCAGGCAGGAACTCTAAGAAATATAATCAAATCACAGGAAAATCTTTGTAACCATCACTAAAAGTCGTGCAGACATTTTTTTTGTATAACTTTACTCATCGTTTTCTCCCCAATTATTATCTGAATCCTTGGCTCACGGCTCGCAAACCCCCCTCCAACTCGGGGAACAGAGGCTGGAGCATGCATCCTCCGAAACGTGCTCCTGCCAATCCAGCATTTGTCGCATTGCGGATCCACAACGAGGCCACAAGACCTATAGTGCCGGAGGACAACACAGATCTGGCGGCTCCACTGCAGAACTACATGTGCCCTATCGGCCACAGGGGTCGCTGATGAGCAGTGAGCCGTGGATTCCCTTGCCAACCTAAGCCCTCCCTACCCGGGCAGCACTCGGCCAATTGTGTGCCACCCCCTAGGATCTCCTGATCACGGTCGGCTGTGACATAGCCTGGACTCAAACCTGCAATCCCCAGACTATAGGGCACTTCCTGCACTCCACTTGGAGAGCTTTTACTGGATGCGTCACTTGGGAGCCCAGTCTTGCAGACACTGGACAAAAAAATAAGGTAACGCCCAGATTTATGCCTTCAATCAACGTCAGCTACAAATAGTTAGCAAGCAAGTTAAATGTAATATTTTAGTTTTAGTAAACACTAGTACTGTATGTGCATTTTGACTTAATTTAATTGAACATAACATTTAGTAAAGTTTAACTGTTTACAGTGTATGGTAATTATTTTTTTAGAACAGATCTAGTATTTTGTTTTGCCACTGCACTCTGGCTTCATAAACTTAGGTGCCGATCTAAAATATTAAACGTTTCTAAAAAATAAAAAATAAAAACTTGCTGAATAATATAAAGTTCATATTTAATTCCTGGGTGATTTATTCCAGATCATATCATATTTTTAAGGACACCTTTTCTTAGTGTGTCAGGTTTGAAACATGTATGTGGATATTGTGTGCAAAATAGGAAGTCATTTTCCAAATCACAGCTCCCATATACATCTTAAATAAGCTCTATAAGCAGCTCATGTTTATAAATGAAAGGAAATACAGCAGTCATGTATACCAACATTGTTCAGTCAATGTAAATATTTCTAAGTACTGCATTAATACATGGTGCTATAGTGAAAGAGCAGCTTTTTATTCATGAAAATCACAGCAAAGGCAAATGCTAGGGCTATCATTTTCTTAAAGGGAATGTCAGTTGTTCCTGATTTGCTGGAAACTTCTGTCTCCCTCTTTCTTAAACACCCAGCTCAAACTCCTTCAGAATCACAACATAGATGGGACAGTGCAATCCAGCTCAAAAGTAAAGTACTCAGCCCTTACTTTTGCATTTTACAGAGTTTTCTCGAAATCGCACTCCAAGCGTCCCGAAAGGCACCAAAACCAAGCAATTTAAAATGCTGTGATAGATACTTATGTCAAATGTTTTTATTCTCGAATAAAAAAGTTTGTTTTAAATTTCTAGATTTCTCCTGAGCGCAATATTTCAATTGATGCTCTTGACACTGAAGATGGCACTCAAGATGTTGTACTTCAAGGTTACGATTGAGTGTTTTGAAGTTATGGATGAATTGTAGTATAGACAGGGCCATATTTTCGAAGTGCTTACTCCAGTCTTTAATTAAAAATGTCTGTTCATTTTACAAAACTAGAACCCAATAACTAAGCAATATAATCCAAGTTCTCTTCAGTAGTCTCCAGGTGTTTATTTCTTATTTTGTAACATGTTGTGACAGAAATAGAATGATTCTTGGTGGTAAATCTCCCTCCCTACCTGTGAGGGCGCTAGGAACAGAGTACCCTGGACCGGATGGCCTGACAATTCATTCCCAGGGTTTAAAGGAAGTCGATCATCTAGAAAGGGGGCGGAGCTCCATTGCACTAAACGACAAGAAAACGACCCAGAAGGGAAATGATGTGGCGGCTGCAGATTGGAATCATTTACCAAGGGGTCATGAGTGACAGTGTAAATAGAGGATGGAGATATGTGATTTGTTCCTTTATTAATGGTTGTGTTACCAAACCAGGAAGGATTGAAATGTATTGTTTTGTGAGTGTTTTAGTTTGTTTTGTCGTGTCTATCTGCTTGCTTGTTATTAATGTTAGACAGCTGACACAATCCGGAGGGCCAGCACAAAACCGGACAACACTGCACTGTGTATCACGACTAATTGTATTTGCGCGACAAGCACTACAGCACTTGCTATTGGACTGATGACCGTGTTTGTGCATTGTGGGTGTTTTTTTATAGCGTGTTATTGTTTGCGGGATTGCAACCCTTTATAACTACTGTGCAATACACATTGCTGTGTATTGCCAGATCATTATTCTTTTCTGGATTATAAATATATAGACGTTTAAAGACGGCAGCAGAAAACAGCAATAAGAATCACAATCTTAACAACTTTGTACCAGTTCCAATCACTGTTCAGTGATTTTAATACATGCCAGGAGGCAGCAGGTCAGACAGGGCTTGTAAAGACAGTAACCATTTTTTTCCTCTGCCATCTATGAAGAAAATGTTAATGTAAGATTATGCTGGAAAAAGTTACACTATCTTAGAAGCAGGAGGGAACAGTAAAACAAATTGTGAAGCTGTCAAAATGAAATATTGAATTGTTTGCTCAGGCAATATATCTTTGCCAGACATTCTATACTATACGTTTATAATGCTCTAATATCAAACATGAAATACCATGTGCTGTGTGTATTAAGGGCTGCACAGACCCAATGCTCCACCCTAGGTATGATTAGATTCACGTACTACTCAATTCAGAATGTGATTTATTTAGGCCCATTCCCTAAATTTGACTTTTTTTTCTTATGTTTTGTTTCAATATGGTAATTATATTTCAGAATACATAAGGCGCTCTGGATTCAGAATCATAATGGCGCCCATATGAAGTTTTTAACAACATGCTGTAAACTATATATACTTTTTTTAATTCCTGTGTTACTATGTTTTTGAACCAAGGACTTTGAACCAAGGGCATTCACAATAAAGCACACATACTGTATATCACAAAAGGACGTTAAAGATATAATTAATACCATTACCATAAAGAGCAAACTAACAAACTAATTTAGTTAATCACTGATCAAAACTTTGAAATGATAAAGAGCTGCTAACATACTGTAACAGGGCGAGGAGCCCTGTACAGTATTGTTTATTTATTTTTAGAACAGGGTCTCCCCCTCCGCCCCTGTGTTATTTTGTATTTGTTTGTATTATGAGTTAGTGTATTTATATATGATGGCATGGCTGTATCTTTTGCAGCGTGGATAGGAAGCCCCATCCACATTAAAAACCTGGCAGAAGGTGGCCATCTCCTGAATTAATTAAGTGATTAACTTGTTGTTAATCGGGAGATGGTCACCTGTATAAAAACCCTGTAGTTTTCCCTGCTCGAGGTGGGTGTTCAGAGGAGGAACATGAGAGCGAGAGGAGAGAGAAAAGAAATTGAAAACAAAACGTAGAGGTTTAGTGAAGGCGATTGCCCAGCCTGACCTGGGTTTTGTTATTATTTTGTATTTGTGACTTTGTTTTATTTTAAATATGTATTTTGCTCTGTGAGCAGTGTTTTTGTTCAATTATTTTATTTATTTTTATATTTAAATAAACGGCGTGCAGCATCTTTTTGCCCTGCATTACTGCCTTTGTTTTTTTCTGTTCCTGCATCTGGCTTGACATCACACATACAGTATCTTAGTGCTTTTGTACAACAGTAGACTTAACAGCCAACTCTAGGTCCATTGCGGGTTTATTGTGGACCTCATCCCCCTTAATATATTTTTTTTCCCCAAGGCTAAATAAATTCACAACCCCATCGACCTCCGTAGCTTATTCCTTTAAGCCCTGGGATTAGTCTGTTTGTTCTTGGCTGGATACACTCCAAGGCCACAATGTCCTTTTGGTAATATGGTGACCAGAATTCAACACAGTATTCTAACTGCTGTTTTGCATTGTATAATCTCCTTTGATTTGTAGTTTTACACTTTTGAGACTGTAGCAAGCATTCTGTTTGTCTTTTGATGTGCTTCCCTAGCAACAAGGTTTTGCTCCTGGTGGGCCTGTACCAGTTTAACATCTGCCACCTTGCTGTGATAGGAAAGCCTGACAAGTGCATTGTTATAGTTAAACTACCACCTATCTTAATCCATTTAATAAAAACAAAATACATAATTTCTTGTAATTTACCAAATAATCTTTATAAAAAAATCAAACAGATATATTTTATTTAAAGTATCCGTTCATGACAAAAGTATTGTCACCCCTGCTTTAGTATTTTGTGTAACCTTCTTTTTCTTTTATAACAGCTTTCAGATGTTTATGATAATTCTTAACCAGTATGTTAATTACATCTTGTTTGTAAAATCTGGGCCCATTCTGTCTTGCATATGTATTTCAGCTCAGACAGATTGGATACACAATGTTTGGCTACAGCTTTTTTCAGATCAGTCCAAAGCATTTCTGTTGGATTCAGACCTGGTGATTGCAACTTCCATTCCAGAACTTTTATCTTCTGCTTTCTTCAAGAATGCCAGAGTTGACTTAGCTGTGTGCTTTGGGTCATTGTCTGGTTGGAAAATAAACAAGCAAATGGTATCATTGTACTTTGTGGAATGTTTCGATAAATGGCTGCATTCATTTGATCTTCAATCACATGAATGTCTCCAGTCCCTGAAAAACATCCCCATATCATAATTGTTCTCTAAACATACTGTGGCCCATTTTTGGTGAAAAGTTCTATTTTAGCCTCAGTGGACCAGAGAATTTTGTTTAAGAATGTTTCAGATTCCTGTTTATATTTCTTGGCAAATTTTAGACGGTTTGTTTTATACATGTTCTTTTAGAAGTGGTCTGCAGTCCACACTTTTGCGTTCAGTTGTCTTTGTGCAGTTATTTTGTGCATTATAATGCCTGATGCTTCTAAATCTGTCTTGGCTGTAAATTGTTGGCCCAATTTTCTTTAAACATTCGCTTCTTTCAAGCATTTCCGTTAAATTTGTTCTTGGCACTTCCTGGTTATTGCTCTGATTGTAGATTTTTGTAGCCACTTCCTTTGTTGTAGTTAGCTACGAGTGCTTTTTTTTTCAAATGTGAATCAAACTCCTCTGTCTTGACCATCATCTGTGTTGCCAAAACGTTCTTGAACAGCTGTGGGAAATAATTAGCTTTTTTCTGGCTGTTGGCTTTATAATTTAGCTTAGTTACTGTGTAATGTTTTTCAGTCAATGAATTTTGACCCCATACTCTGGGAGTGCACTTCGGCAGCTACGGAGTGAGCTGCTTACTCTCCATCCATTCGTATCAGCATGGAAATCCTTGGAACACTCAAGACAAGGGCACAAACTCTAGCTGACATGGATAAGCCTCAGTGGAGCAAGAAACTACCTCTCACAAAGTGTACTCTCATGTGTACTTAGAGGTAGATAGATAGATAGACAGACTCGCTACAATTAACACATAAAACACTGTCACCTGCAATGTACAGTACTTTAAATCCTCTGTTGCTGCTGCCTGTAACAGCAATGCCAACTGCTGCAATTTGGCCGTAGCAGCTACTATTTTGGAGGTTTTGCTAATACTACGATTTGTGTTGAATAAATAAATAAATAAATTATGGGTACTCCCTGAACCTTTATGAAATATTATTTCAATACAATGTGTCTGTTTTCCTGTTTTAATATTTTTTAAATTAATTAATGATTCTTAAATAACACTTTATTTCACAGATAGTTTATTGTGGCATTTTAACTGACACACTAAAAACTCTGAGCTGGGTTGCTTAGTAACCAGTTTAGGGGTCCTTCAGAAACACCTGCTCAAATGTCGCCTTGCTATCATTATCAATTGAATGTTTACTTAGTTGCTTTTTACTAATAAGGCTGGGATTCAGTACTGTGGTCATGGGTGTCAAGGATTCCGTGATTTTAGTAGAGAACATTGAACTTTACCAACACAACTTGAAATTCCACCTGAAACAAAAACAAAACAGTTTAGCTATTGATGTTGAACTAGTTTGGTTGCTTTACTTTGCAATGTAGCCATTCACACATTTTATTTCAGCGCAAAATCCCAGCCTTACTTATCATCAAACAAAAAATGTCACACTCCATCTAAAATATCAAGGTTTACTTGTCACAAATATCGAGAGAAATTTATTACAGAATGGTTATTCATTAAAAGAAGTCAAGTGTCTGAATCTATTACTGTGAATACTGCCAGGCAGACTTGAAACATGGTGGGCGTCATGACTGTATAACTCACACAAGTTTGAAGAAACACTAACGTTAAGCAAAGTCTGACACTCCCAATTACTGTGTTTGTGCAAATGGGTTTTGAAGTTTAACTAGCTTTAAGTAATGAATGTATTATTGGATACTACACTGCATTGTGTGTTTTGATAGTTGCAGAGTAGTACAAATGTAAATAAAAAAAACTGCTAAATCTTTCTTGAGATGTTGTTATTTTTATAAAGTTTTGAGGTTGAATATTTCAGTCCAGGTTTGATAGCACTTACTCTTCATTTCTTATATTTAAATCCAGAGCAAATAGAATTAAAAAAATCGCTCTCATGTTTCAATTAAAAAAAAAAAAAAAAAAAAAAGCAGTGTTGAAGTATTTTTATTGGGGTTGTTAATTTCTAAATGCCATGTGTTTACAATTACCAAAATTATAGATTGAACAGCAACAATGAGGTCATTGGCTTGACAGAGCCTAAGAACCTTCCTTTTAATTTCTAAGGTCTAGCAGCCCCTGGCCTTAAAAAAACAGAATGCCCACTACTATGCTACGATTTTCTACTTTCATAAGTTGGCATTTCTGCTCTAAGTCCATAAATTTGTATATTTTTATTTTTATTCCAAAAGACTAACCATTACAACTACCCCCCCCCCCCCCCCCCCCCCCCCCCAAAAAAAAAACCCTGTTAGTCCCGGTTAGCTGAGTTCACCCTGATTCTTTCGTTCCACCATTAGAAATGCATTGCAGCACATTGCAACACTTCTGGGCTTTTTAAAATTCATCAGGCTGTGATAAATGAAACAGAAAACAAGAAGCAAAGTTAATCTAAATAATGGGAACACATTGTGATATTTCTATCCTTGTTTTTTTGTTTGTTTTTTTTTCTTTCATGGTATGGTTTATTTCAAGATGTTCTAGTTAACCTGGAATGAAGTAATGGATTTCCTCCTAGCGGCTGACAAGCTAATAATACTGACATCGCTGTAAGACACATAATTACCTCCCGACTACAAAATTGCTCATTAGTTGAATAGTAAGACGTTCATCTTTGAACCACATGGTTTGTAGTTTGTATCCAGCCCTTGCCTTTCCATTCAATTCAATGAGGCCAATTCATTTCACTCCATCAAGGAGCAACCAAGGTCATACAAAACATTGTTACAAGACCTTCTTTGTTCTTTTTAAAATGTTTTTGCTTTGCGATGGCAAAATCAAGTTTCAAGTTGCAAAATCAAGACTGGATTGACCCACATTATCCAAGTAATTAAAACACGCTGACTTTCTTGTAGTACTTGGGAATAAAAGCTGTCATTTTGTCTCTCAATTGCTCCATTTTCCAGTTCCAAGAATCATTACAAAACAAACATGATTTGGTCATTGCACAGAAAAAGCACTTACATAAAACAAGACTCAGGCTTGCAGTATATAATATGGATATTATGCCAAACTGGGTTTTCTAAAGGAAATACCAAAATATCATGAACAAAATCAATATTTAAACATTGTGTGGTTAGCTCAAAGCAGGGATTTAGGAGTGAAACAGCATCAGTTGTTATAAATCCTGACCCTGTCCTTTCCTGTGCCATTGATTGAGATTGTTCTTCCATTGATTGAGATTGTTCTTCCAAACATTGTAACTATACAAAGAGGCTCTGGTCAGGATTTTCAAAAGTTCATAAAAGATAACTCCATGAAATAGACATGTAGCATTGATTTAGGCATTTTCATGTGGTCGTTATGCCTATTACATTATTAAACAATCATCCTAATGTGATTTACAAAATTACGTAGAGTTACAAAATAATGATAATATCTCAACGAGCTGGGCTTCTTGCAACTATTTATTTTGTTTGCGTGGGAATTTAAAAGCAAATCTGTGTTAATTGTCATAATTTATCTGGAGTTAATTTGCACTTGGAAAAAGAGGGTTTTAATTAACGAAAGAGTATATAACTCACCTTGAACCAAACATTTAACAGACCGCGTCTGTGACGCCGACGATACGGAGAGAGAGCGTATACAAGATCAGAGTTCATTTCTTAAAGACTACCTTGATAATTTAATATTTGTAGTTATGAAAATATTTTAGCCTTTTCTATACTTGTGGTTATGAATTAGATTTGTTCACTTATTCTAACCATTTGTAATCTTACAGACCATTTGTTGTATTACTAAAATGATATACCGTTATTTGCACCCAGTGACTACCAAGAAATTATCAATGCAACTGTAGCCTATTTGAATTCTGCATATGTGCATTATATGATAGGTGACATCTACCATAGATTTTATTTGAATTATATAGCTGGAATCTTATATAGAAAACAGCATATTAGATGCAGTGCACTCCATTTATAAGAATCACTGATATAAGAATCAACCGCATATACAGATCAAAACCACTGGAATCATTCCTATACTAACCAATGTAAAATAATATGCTTGTAAGAATCAAACAATTCACTTATAAGAATCATTTCGGGTCAAACTGACTACATGTAATACGGTACTTGATCAAGAGCAATGACATGTACAGCCAATAAAGCTGTTTTTGAATTTGATCACATCTCGCATGTTTGGGCACATATGCGGCATGGATCGTGCAGTGATGCAGGAAACACTGCATTGTTTGTAATCAAACATGACTGCGCCACTGCATTGTGCAGATATGTTTTTTTTGTGTGTGTTCTCTGTTAATGAAAATTTGTTTCAATAAAGTGAATACACATTCATTGAATACACACCGAGTACATCAGTGTTATTGTGAGATCTGCATGTAGAGGGAGAGGGATTGTGGCGTGGTGAGGAGGAGGCAGGGGGGATTGCGGAGGGTTGCATATCTGCTTAATGAAAAACTCAGATTTGCATTGCAACAGAAAATAAGTAAGCTACAGATGCTTAAATGCAGTGGTAGTCTTCACAGTTCTGTACTGTAATGTCATTTTAATTTAAGGGCCATTACACGTAACACCTCACGGCAGTTAAACTAGGCACCCTCACAAGACGATCGCTTCTCAAGTATACTGTAGTAAAATAGGATTCTGCAGCCTTGAGTAAACATAATTGTGATCATATAACAAGTTGCTTATCCATGAGAACTTGTTTTGATGTATCGTCCTCAGTGTTTGAGCACCATTGACATTTGTATACTGTATTTAAACTGCTGAGCGCGGAGGCGCTTTTGCTAATTGTATTGTAAATGAGTGTAAATGATCAGGCTGGAATCTTGATTTACAGTTTAAAACCAGTGTTAGTTTCATTTTTCTTACAGTGCGGTGGGGAAACAACCGTTAATAAAACAAACAAATAAAATAAACCTTGCTTTCAGTTGGAGAACTAAACAATACTTTGTGTGATCCCTGTGCAACATGTGGGAACTCATGACATCTAGTGGTCAACCCATTACACTGCAGGGAACAAAATTAATTCTCAAACTAACAAACTGACTCTGCAACACTTTTAAGAATCGACCGCTTAGAAGAATCAAATCATCTGGAATGGATGTGATTCTTATAAATAGAGTGCACTGTTTTCCTTAGGTGATTGCGGATTTGCTTTTAACACCTGTGTCTTATCCACACAAGAATGAAGAACTGGCTTCACACACAGTGATACACTAGTGATCGAAATCATTGACATGGAATTTGTTTTTTTTTTAATCTGTGCCCTCCGATTTTTACCCACATGCCTCCAGATAATCATAAATCAGCATTTTATATATGAAGTCTTCTAAACAAATGTATATTCCGCATGACAAAGTGCACAATTTTAAATGAAGTTTAGAAATTATACACAAAATAGATATTTTTATTTCCATTTGGCTGCTGCTCGCTGGTGCGAATTCTGCTTCTGTTTATTTTTCTTGATCTCGTTAACACGCATTTTGATTAACACGTTCCCCTTATCAAGTCGTTGAGACAGGAAGTGGCTTGCAAGTATGTGGCTTGCGACAGTGAATCTTTCTAACGACAAAAGTGTTCATTAATTACCTCATCATCTGATTTTTCAAAGCATTAATGTGTTGATTTGATTGACACATTTCATTTGAATGTCACTTGCTGCTAAAGCTCTCGTAACTGCACCACAAGTTCTATACAATAACACTGTTTTTTGAAAATCCTGCCCCCAGTCTCTGTAAAGGCAGTTTTTCAAGTAGATGAATGTCTCAAATAGTGCTGTCATTAGTGTAGTTGCTAAAACATTTGTTTATTTGTAAGATTTTCTTTATACCTGTACTTTTAGTACCTTTAGACATGGGCTTCATTTTTCCAATTTCCTACCTTTTTAAAATCCTATTATGTGTTTTGCATTATGTTCTGTTGCTGTTTCTGTTTCGATCAATAGGCTTAATAAATGATGTCATTTTTATTCATTCTGAAATGATAACACTATGTAACACAATTTCTGTTCCTGGGTAGTAAGTGTTATTTCCTAATTGCTTATGCCTCAAAAGTATAGAAAATGGCTATTATTCCCCACAAACTTTGCTTTTGTGACCAGGACAGTGATATTTCAAAATATCACTATTTCCAATGGGAAAACGGGGCAAATGTGTGTCTTTTCATTCACATAAAGTCAGAAAAAAAACATATGAATCCAAATTAACATGTATTTATACTAAAGTAATACAAAAATGACTACAAAAGACTTAGAAGTGAGTAGTTTTTCGAGATTTACAATTATACTGTAAATACAAAAGCAAAGTTTGTGGGGAATAATAGCCATTTTCTATACTTTTGAGGCATAAGCAATTAGGAAATAACACTTACTACCCAGGAACAAAAAAAATAAAACATTTGTTACACAGTGTTACTAACTGTAATTGTGGCACTTTTTATACTATGTATTAGTAAATGGAAAAGCACAAAAAACACAATCTCACATGGGGCAGAAATTTCAACTGACACAGCCTTAGTAGTCAGAAAGTCTGCATTAAGAATCTATTCAGACAAGATGGTAAAAAAAAAAAAAGAAAATGTAGTAGTTGGTAATTCTGATAAATAATGATTTATGCAGAAATAACAACAGAGAATGATAAAAGAACACACATAATAGGATGTATTAAACAAGTCAAACATTCAAAAAAATATTGATGGTATATGAATTATCCCAGTTTGTTGATATGTCCCTTGTTGCCAAGGAGGAATGCTGCATTATACTCCCTTCTTATACTGTCCATTGTGTGTTATGCTCAATGAATTCTAAAGCACGTCTCTGGTAAAATCTGCAAAGTCTTGACGTCAAAATGTGGCTGGAGGCTGCGTGGGAGCTGTCTGCGTGCTGTTGATAAGGCCTGGTACTTGATGTGTTTTGTGTAAGGGGTCAACGGCAGGCAGCTCTGTGAGCAGATAAATCTGTCTATGTGAGTGACTGGCCTCCTCGTCTGTGCAATGATAACAATGGCAACCTCAGTTTAGGGATGCAGAAGACCAGAGAATAGACAACCTATCCAGAGTGTGATGGAGAAGGTTACTCTGTGAGGTTCAAACGCAGGGGGAGGATACCAGGCTCTGCTGAAAACCTGCCTTCTGGGTTTGCGGATGCCCTAGTTGATTCCTGCTTTCAGCATGGTGCTCCAGTTTCATGTAGTTGTACTTTTGTGAATGGAGACCCACTGCCACGTAATTTTCTGTCCAGTTCTTTATCAATCAGGTCTCTCACACAGACACAGGTGAACAAGTTGACACTGCACTGTAGTTCAGGGAGAGACTCCAATCTCCTAAATGGTCTCCTATGAATAGCACACACATGTCCAATTTCTTACTTGCCTTGTTTCAGTTGTCTAGGGACCGTTACATTCTGGAAATAACAGTTTTGTAAAATAAAATATTAAACACAACTTAAATCTTCTTGATTTTTTTGTTTTGTTTTGTTTTTAAACACTATCTGTCTGTTTTGCTTCAAGTTATTGCTTAGTAACCCTTGACATTTTTGTGGCCATCTATTTTAATACATTTTTGTAAATCACTCTTGTTAGAAACCACTATGAATTATTTAAGTGTTATGTCGCAGCAGAGCTAATAAAGAAACCAGTAAAACGGGGAGTTTATAATCAGATCATGTCCCCCAAACCAATCACAGTACTGCTATAAGGATAATAAAAACAATACTTTCCTGGGAGGTTCTACGTCAGACAGCTGCACAACAACAACTAACTGAGGGAGGAAGAATAAAACATGATAGATCATAGGGGTCTGGTTTGTTAGTAGACAGACAGGACAGACATGACTCTCACTACTCGGAGAACCATGAGGAGCTTTCTCGGCGGTTTGGGAGAAAGATATCCATGAGAGCAAGAGGTTCCGGTATGGAACCGAAGAACATATAACACATGGAGAGTCCCTTTACTGCTCGGAGGACCAAGTTCTAGTGGCCTGGGGAGATGCGACTAACCACAGGGATGGAAAGGTCGCAGACCTGGAATAAGAAAGATTTAGACAGGGCCAGCACCAGGTGGTGACCTCGTGGTTGAGGTCAAGCCAGCGTCTAGTTCACGTGCCCCGAAGGAACCTGTGAACTTGAGACAGTTTAGAGACCAAGCTAAGACATATTTCTTGTTAGAGGAGAACGATTAGGATAGAGGGCCCACTTCAGGGCAAAAAGTGCATAATCTGCGAACGGCTCCCCTCTGGCTCCTGTTAGAACCCCTGCCGTGTAGGCGTATGGGTGGCACTGCCGAACTCGAGGCAGAGGGAGTGAGCTCACAACCCCCCAGAGAGAGTCCTGTGCATTGCTTGTGGTGTAAAAGAAGAGGACGAGGAGGAGGGAGGTGGAGGAAGAAAACAAACGCAAGACATAGACCGGAATTAGAATTGTGCTCATATAGGTCAATATAGATTGACAGGTAAGATGGACAAAGAGAAGCTTCCACTCTGCCCACCCAGGACTGATGAATTGGCAAGCGCAGCTCTGGAGCCAGGCTTTAAGATGGAGCTCGGGAGTGGAGGCAGAACCCCACAACCTGTGGCCACTATCATCGGGACTAATGGGAGGACTGGATTGAAACAGGATTGTGGTTGGAAATGGAGATTGTAGTGAGAGAGGGGCCCTCTCCAACACTCCCGAATTATTGCCTTAAGGCTGACATTTATGTGTATTTTTTACATTTTATTTTGTTTCAGATTAATTTTTACTCTATATTTTTGCAGTTGGTAGATTGGACTTATTTGATCTAGTAGGCCAACATCACTGACATCACCGTGATGTCCTGTGCTAAATTCTTATGAATTTTTTGTTTTCAGTTGAATGCACTACCGGTATTGGTAACGTTAGCTTAGTTGTCCTTAGCTGATCTTAATTTTCATATTCGGGAGACTTATCCCAGTCAGAATCTAAATTCCCAGTGGTTTGTGCTTGAGTGAGATGGTAACTACTTGTTGGTGTTTTGTGTTTTATGGTTTGAAATGGGTGAGGCAGCTCTGCCATGTATAGAAAAACATTCCGATTAAAAACGTTATTCCATAGTGATTTATTCCAACTATGTGAATAATTATTTTACTGAGTCACTCAGCTATGCGTGTTATATGACACAATGTTTATAATAGCTGCACTGTGGCCAAGTTGTAAGTGGTGCACAGGTTTAGAGCAGGTGCAGTGCAGATGCAGTAATCCCACAATGAAAAGACAGACAACAAAGTATGGGTGAAATGAGTTCTGTTTATTTTAATCCTGGTGTCTGATGACAAAACAGAAAACAAATCTGAGGGCTGGCAATACACAGTGATGTGTATTTCACAATGAATAATCAAGAGTTGCAGTCCAGCAAATAATAAACAATAATCTAGTACACAAAACATAAACATGGTCACCAGTCCAAAGTGAGTATTGTAGTGCTCGTGGTGAAAGTACAATTACAGTGGTGAACAAGTAGTGCTGTGTTGTCCGGGTTTAGTGGGTAACAGCTCCGGATTTTGTTAGCTGTCTAGTCTAACAAACAAACAAACAATGTGTTTTAGACAGACAGACAAAAGAAACAAAACACTTACAGTTAGTATCACAATACAGGTCCTTTCGGTCTTAGCGTTACCATCACAACGAACAGATCACCTCGCTATGTCCCCTTATAAACTGTCAACCATGATCCCTTGGTTAACGAGTGCAACAGCTCCTCCAATCCGCAGACGCCACATCAATTCCCTTCCGGATCAATGATTTAGTGTACCGTAGCTCCTCCCTCTTTTTAGATGGCCGACTTCTGCCGAACCCAGGGAATGAATTGCAGGTCATCCAGTACAGGGTACTCTGTTCCCTTTACACAGCTCCCTCTCAGGTCGGGAGGGAGATCTAGCACCAAGAATCATTCTATCTCTGTCACATACATAAATAGTAATGTTGAAGCTTGTGTGTTCTGTGCTTGTCTGTATGTTTTCCCATGTATTCACTGTACTTTATTCAATTTTGCTTTTACCTCAATAGACGGGTGAAGAATTGGTTCAGTACTGGAGCTGCACATTTAAGAAAGTACCACCCTACAACAAACATTCTTCAAATAAAAAACAAATTACTACAGTACCCAACCAGCTAATAACTGTCACCACACCTTCCCTTTGAACCTCCCACTCATTTAGCAAATCACTATCCTGGCATTGCTGAAACGAGACTTTAAATCATGATTTATTTATATAATTGATTTTAACTGAAAAAAATAAATAATGACTGAGTCATGAGCAAGTATTATTAATAAGACATTTGTAATTGAAATCATTTTGGTAAGGTTAATTATTATGATAATGCATTGCACCGACCGCATCACAGAAATCCCCGGACAGAGGAGAAGAAATTAATTTCACTTCAGATTCACAATGACAGTAGTTAATTATAACTGACTGCTTTTTCTTAGTGTCAAAACTCATTCATCAAAGGTAATAAGAAGTACTGTTTTTTATGTGAGTATAGAGTGTTTATCTTTATCAATGGTTGTACTTCTTTCATGGACATTTCTACAGTAACTAGTATTATCCAAGATACGACTCATACATAAGAATGTATGGTGTTTATTTATTATATAAACCTTTATTATATAAACCCTCAGCGCTTGTCAGGAGAATCAGGTCCAATTTATTTTCACATTCACTGTTTAATTTACATGCGCTGTTTAAAATATTTTTTGTCAAAGTAAAATAGGTTTAACAGGCACTGAATCGCAAAAGTACACTCAGTATTGCATCTCCAACCAAGCCCTGCCAGTTGTTGACTGTATTTTTCACATACCTCTTTATAAACGTGCATACTGATAAAACTCCTATCGGTCTCACTCGGCCATTGAAAGGTTTTCTCAGCTTTCTCTGGAGAAAAAACGACTTTATCTTTTAAACACCGTGACTGCTGATGGCTGACCACATCTCATAAACAGAACCCAACATCCTAACCGAGGGCAATTCCAATGCACCACCCATCTTTATTTGACATTAAGTTGTGATTTTGTGCATTTGTCTTCTCTTATCAGGGAGCTGTCAGTACCTTTCTGATTCAACAGATCCAAACCCCTCTAAGCTTTCATTTATCACAAGAAAACAACTGACACACTAAACTGAATCACTTTACAGCAATGCACATGAGCACTGACTGACTCCTGGTCATTCAATCCTATCATAGCATGGGTAAAAAGGAAGAATTCCAAAACCGTTTATTCATATTCATATTCAAGGGCTGAAGCAACCTTCCATTCACAGAGGTGTTATATTGAAAACAGAGCATGTTTGAACCCTAACCCGTACACCCTATAGGGATGCAAATAACATTACATTATAGAGCTAGTAGACATGTATTAATTGTTTTGTTATTCCTTAACAACCATAGATAATTATAGTTTCTAATTGGGTCTGGGCTATTCACGAAAGTCCCACCCACACCTATTCACGAAACACAAAAAAATAATTGAGGGACAGGCAGGGGGGCTTGGTTAGGACAGGGTTTGTTAAATTAGCACCAGTCAGCTCTCTGGTGCTAAACTTTCAAAACAGTTTAGCACCAATTTTTATAACATTTTACACCGTTGACCCTGCAAGTAGTACTGCATGCTTCTTCCCTATCCTCCTGCACCTGTAGAGAAATTGACAATTTGCTAATTGTGTAACTTTAGGATGTACTTCCGGGTCAACGTGCAACAACAAAATTAAGTTAGCACTCATGTAATTCTCTGTTTTGTTCAGTGCAACCTTTGTGCAAATGCTTCTTGGGTGACAATAGAGCCCTATTCTTTCCCAGGAAGCGTGCACTGCTTGTACCCTTTGAGGAAGGGAGGGACACAGCAGAGAGACGTGCCCCTTCAAGATGGCAGATGGCCAGAAAGTGTACTTATTTATGCTATGGTGTGGATAAAGAAACCACCTTTGTGTAACAAAGTGTGCAATAACAGGACTTCAGTAGAAGACAAACATTTACAGGGTGATTAATGAGCAACATAACAATTACATTATATTACAGAACATGTTTGAGATGAGCTCCACTAGTGGCCTGGCATCTACTAAGTTTACTTAGCTTGGACATGTATTCAAATTTCTAAACAGTGAAAAGCTAATTTAGATGAATAATCTCATTTTCGGTAGTGTTCTTGATATTGCTAGGACATTGTCAAGAATAGTGTACCCTTTATGCCTTGCTTATGAATCACCCTGTGTATATTAAACTCATACTAAAATCTGAAACTGCTTCCGGCCATGGTTGTCATGACAAAGTCTCCCTTTTTTCACTGGATGTTGACTGATAATTAAGAATCACCCACACAGTATGAATGCATTACAAATGTGATGTTGGAGCATTCTCTCCACACCCAAGAGGATATCTACATTTAATGACTTAAAGTGTGAATGTAATTTTGTTGTATTCTATAACCTGGATACACAAATATAATGTTGTATTCTTAACAGAGAGAATGATTCAAGCTATACAAATATGTCTCACATGGAAAACTCACAACCCAGAACAAATGGCAATTTTTTTAATACTAACAATTTGTAACATGGAACAATCGTGCAGAATTAAAACTGTTTAACCTTTCTATTGAAAGCTTTGCTTTGTATACCAAATATCAAATTGATATAATCTAAACAAAAACGGTATCTTAAAAAGGAAGAGGCTCTGAGCTGTCATTTTACTCCTCCAATTTAATCTTGCAAGCTGACAGCTGTTGAAGAATGGGAATACTTTGATTTTGCATGACACACAATATCAATATGATAGACTAAATACAAAATAAATAAACAACATAAAACTCATTTTTAGTTATTTTAACTATGTCCATATGTTACCCCATGGTTCTACCAAGTTAGAAAATAAACAGAACAACCTTTGTTCCTGCTGTCAAACCAATTAGCCAATCAACAGGCAACAGATGTTCCAAGCTACTGAGGTGTGGAGGCAATGGGCCAGCCTGTCCAGAATGGGTTGCTGTAGCGCAAAGAGACTGCTACCCGCAACCGCTTTTTTCCCCAAGCCCACAAGAGCGCAATGCAGAGTTTCCAGCAGGCCCCAGCCAAGTTCGGCAAATTGGCATGAACAGGATTCAAACACTTGCACTCCATGCTGTGTGATTTTTGCTATTTCAATCACTTATGGAGTAATTTAACTATGAATATTGAAATAACTGAAAAGTCTGCTAATTGTGCAGTACTGTATATACGCAATGAACTTTCTTACTTACATTTAAACAAACAAAACAAAACACTTTTGTAAACCAAAAGGCACATTGGCCAAAACAAACAAACAGATACAAAACAAGCGCTGTGCCTTTTCCACTCCAACACGTGTAGTAATTGTTATGATTTTATTTTTCCTCCTCTCTCCTGTTCTCCAAACTGCACACCTAACTCTGTGTGAGTGATTGGTGCATCTATATATATACAGCTGTGCCGGGATTCAATTACTAATTAATCATTCACTTGAATCCCAGCATGTGAACTTATTTGTGCAATCCTCGTGCCCACATACCAATGCACACTTTTTCTGCACGTTAAGTGATTTTGCAATCCCTGTGCCAAAATAGAACTATGTATTTTAAATTACCCATGATAACCCGCACTCCGTGCACCAATACATACACACCACATACAAGATATAACACAAAATTACATGTAAGTACCCAGCCTCACTCCCCTCCATGACAAAAAGTGTCTGCTGGGATTACCCATAATTGGCACTGGTTTTATCAATGCATCTTTCGATTTATACATGAATGTAAGAAAGGTTACAAAGAGGAGGAGGCCATTCAGCTCATCGATGCTCAACCGGTTTGTAGTAGCTAATTGATCCCAGAACGGTCTAGTCAGTTCTGTGGCTCTGGAGGACAAACTAACTGCACTTGTGTCACTGAGGGTTATTCTGCCTTCTGGGATTGAGATACATCTATAAATTATAGCCATTTCCCAACTCAGGAGACTCTGCTGTCATGTTAAAGGTCAATTTTAATCACTGTACATTTCACCCTCATTATAAAAAATATAATTTATAACACTCAGTTAGAAGATTTGTATACCCTCCAACTGTTGTAATAAGGGTACTAGTTATATGACTGTTGCTGACTGCTTTGAACTTTAAGGTAATATTATAATATCTCTGCCGGTGGAAGATTACTTCAGCCCTTGTTCTACAGATGCAATGTTATTGAACATAATATATTCCTCACTGAGATAATTAGCCTATGCCCTCCAGGCTCATAATAAAGATTTTGTAACGTCTGATAGTATATTCAGGACAGGAGCAAGTAATACTATACACTTTGCAGGCAGCGCTCACATTATATTGGTCAGCCTGATAAGTCTAGACAAGCTAAAAGAGAGCAAGCTCACAGAATAGCAGCCAGACTGGGGCCCTGCAGGGATCAATTTCATTACAGTGCCCAAATCAATGGTCACCCCTGAGGCCTAGAGTAGGACTAGAATACAGTCCAGAATACCTTTTTTTCATAAATATTTTGGCACGTTTACCACAGTTAAATATGAATAATCATACATCGGTTGAAATAAGTTAATCAACTCACAGTACATGGACTTTAACAAAATAAATTCTTGGAACAACGTTTAGTGTAGAAGTTTTTCTCAATATTTTCAATGATTCCTCTTGAACAAAATACCTGTTGTCAGGTAATATACCTTGATGGCCCACAACAATATTACAATATGATATCTCTGCTAACTTCTCAGGAATACAGCCACTGCTCTGTAAACCCCTTGGTTAAAGCAACTTGCCTCACACCTGCTGTGCATTTTATTCTGGTGCCTACTGAGCATAGTGTACTGTACATCTTGTTGTAAATTAGTAGTTCTAATATGGATGTTGTATTTGCCAAATTTCAAAACTAGGCCCTCAAACATTTGGAAATATGTGTTCCATGTCAGCAACAAGCTCATGAATATCATATATGTGCCTTGGTTATTTTTCATGTCTTGTTATTTTTCATTTTGACAACTGAGAGCCTGATAGTGATTCTTTTGTGGATAAATAACACAGCTCAAAAATGCAGACATTTCATTTCTCTTTATATTGTGCAAAATGCAAGATATGAATATAAAATAGACATGTATATATATATATATATATATATATATATATATATATATATATATATATATATATATATATATATATATATATATACAGTCAGTTTCTGTCACTATAGTCAAAACAATTGATTCTGTTTGACTTCCATCAAGTATTTAGAGGTGGTAATTATTAAAGAATGGTCACATATCCCAAGAATAATGGAAACATTAGTCTTGCAGCCTCACATTGAATTAACATCCAATTAACACTCAATGGGCCTCATTTGCGAAAGGGCACTAAATTTGGAGTTAGTGCACACATAAAATAGTGAGCCTAACGTGCGTGATCAATCTAAATTTACTGCCCCATGTACTAACAGAGAACGCATTAATTTACATGCACAGTTCCGTATTCGAGTACAGAGTGAAGAATCGAACTGCACATCACTAGTTTTCAGGCCAGAAATATAGCATCTATCAGTGATTAAAGGCTGAATTCCATACGCACTAATAAATTATAATTTTAATGCACGCACTAAAATTAATGTCCTTTAGTAAATATCTTGTGAATACAGCTCACCTCAGTATTCTGAGCTGGATGCTCATTTAAACACATTATCATACATTACCATACAAATCACATATTCATTTTGATTACCATAGTGTGGCATAATAAAATTAGTCTGCACCATAATATGGCCACTATTCCACGATAATACATACAATTGCAATAGTAAATACGGAAATCATTAACATGCACAGTAATTGCAATTATCATTAAATCATGTACCAGTAATTTTCACATTGCGTGAAAGTATGTTACGCACTTTCATAAACCCTGCCCAATGTGCCCTGACTAATATATACTATATATATATATATATATATATATATATATATATATATATATATATATATATATATATATATATATATATGCGCGCACACAGTTGTCTTGCATTATAACGCCCCCCTTTATATCGCCAGCCCTCTGTCTGCTACCAACCAACTTCCTAAACCAAGCAAATGTAAATATAAGCATTGTAGTTTTCCTCATTGTAGCAACAGCGAAATAATCATGGCCAATTAAAACAACAAAGTTATGCAGTTAACCTTTGACTCGCTTTCCTAAGTTGTTGTTAACTGAACGTTCATACCGGTGTCATCAGCACTCCCGTTCCCAAAGTAAAACAGAAAGTACAGCGTGGCGAGTCGACCCTACATTTAACACCAGAGCAAAAGAAAAAAATCTGCAAGAATTTTCTTTTAAAAAAAGAGTTTGCCTGTACATATTCAACGTTTTTTGTAACAGCTTAAAAAAGAATGCTCTTGAGCTTAAGTGCAAGTGAAATAGGGGACAGTATTCAGCAGTACAGTAAAACAAACATAAGCTTTTTTATGGAATTGTTGTTTGGGTGATTTGAAACTAAAGGAGTGTTTATTTTTTTCTTATTATTTTCTTAAAGTGTGCACTGTTCCTCTAAAATAACCATGTACGTTTCATACAGATGGGAAAATATGATAAAATGACACTAGTAGACCTACTGTTGTGTTAAGAACTAGTACTGGAGTTTTAAAAAAGATTAATGTTTTATTAAAATGGCCTGGAGATACTGTAATTGTATAACTAAAAAAAATAAAATGTTTGAATTTATTACAAATATAGAAGGTTTTGTGTATTTTTCTTTTTTTTTTTTGGTTGACCCTCACTATATGTCACCCTGGCTTGTTGCCCTTTTTTGCCCTTGGCCCTTACCTGGCGGTATAAAGAGGGTTGACTGTATATATCTTATAGTTTAAGCAAAATTGCTGTTGTCAATGTTATTGAAGTAGAAATTGCCAAAGAGTGATGAGTATTCATGTTTCTTTTTTTTTTTTCCATGGCAGGTCCCAGTGCATGATCTACCATGGACAAAGTGCTCTGCAGCCTCCTGATTCTTGGAACAGCAGCGATGATGGTCCACGCATGTCCTAAATACTGTGTCTGCCAGAACCTGTCTGAGTCTCTAGGCACACTCTGTCCTTCGAAGGGCCTCCTGTTTGTGCCTCTGGACATCGACCGCAGGACTGTGGAGCTCCGTTTGGGTGGCAACTACATCATCAGAATCACCCAGCAGGACTTTGCTAACATGACAGGGCTGGTAGATCTGACATTGTCCCGGAACACAATCAGCTCCATCCAGCCCTTCTCCTTCGTCGACCTTGAGACCCTGCGATCCCTTCACATGGACACCAACCGGCTAACAGAGATAGGGGCCGATGCCTTGAGGGGACTCTTCAACCTGCAGCACCTGATTCTCAACAACAACCAACTGAGCCGCATCTCAGATGAATCCTTTGAGGACTGCCTGTTGACCCTAGAGGATCTAGACCTCTCGTACAACAACCTCCAGGGTGTCCCGTGGGAATCCATCCGCAAGATGGTCAACCTGCATCAGCTCAGCTTGGACCACAACCTTATTGATTACATAGCAGAGGGTACCTTCACTGACCTCCAAAAGCTGGCCAGGTTGGACCTGACCTCCAACCGGCTGCAGAAGCTGCCCCCTGATCCCATCTTTGCCCGCTCACAGAACAACATGGTGCTGACAACCCCTTATGCCCCTCTCTTGACTCTCAGCATCGGGGGGAACCCTTTACACTGCAACTGTGAGCTCCTGTGGCTCAGGAGACTGGACCGTGAGGATGATATGGAAACCTGTGCTTCCCCTCCAAGCCTCAAGGGTCGGTACTTCTGGTATGTGAAAGAGGAGGAGTTTGTGTGTGAGCCGCCCCTGATCACCCAGCACACCCACAAGCTCCTGGTGCTGGAAGGCCAGACAGCAAGCCTCAAGTGCAAAGCCATAGGAGATCCATCACCAGTCATCCACTGGGTGGCTCCCGATGACAGGCTCATTGGAAACTCCTCCAGGGCAACAGTCTATGACAACGGCACTTTGGACATCATGATCACCACCTCCAAGGACTACGGCACCTTCACTTGCATCGCTGCCAATGCCGCTGGGGAGTCCACTGCCTTCATTGAGCTTTCCATCATCCAGCTACCCCACCTCAGCAATGGTACTGGCCGAACCTCACAGCCCAAGTCCAGGCTCTCGGACATCACCAGCTCAGCCAAGACCAACAAGGGGGAGGACAAGAGCCCCCCAGAGAGGGTGGTGTCCGTGTCAGAGGTGACGTCAGTCTCCGCCTTGGTCAAGTGGTCAGTCAGCAAAGCAGCACCCAAGGTTAAAATGTACCAGATCCAATACAATTGCTCTGATGATGAAGTCTTAATTTACAGGTAATTTGGCATAGTCAGCTGTCTTGATAAACAATTCGATGTAATACAACAGAATGCAGCTCCTATAGTTTAAGAGAATTGATTCATTTTAGAATGCTTAGTGAGTGCAAATAACGAGGGCTTCCGTTTATAGAGCCCAGGCTGCATAATAGCATAACTGCACTGTCTTACTAGGGAGTAGAAAGATGGATTGCAGTAGAGTACCTGAGGAAACAGATCGGAGGATCGTTTTTCAGCAAATCATTCAAGTAATACAGTCCAGTAACTATCCTAATATGCATTTGCTCGTCCATTTTGTCTATTTACATATTTCTAATTATTATTTTAAATTATACCACTTGTGAGACAGACAGCCACAGAGCTAAACTTAATATGATAAATGGCTAAGTTTACAATTTAAAATACAGAGATGGATAGGTGCAGGCAAATAATTTCCTACCTTTGCACCATATTAAGAAAAAAAAGCCCTGTGTGTACAATCTGATCCTCCACACTGTAGAAATCCATTTTAATAACCATCTTTCTGACAGTCTATACAAAGGATTTGGAATGAGACTGGGGTGGGTTTCCATCTTCTCATCAAAATCTGCATTCAGCTTTCATACAGACCCCTTTTTTGCAGTAGGAACAAAGCGAGTAGTCTGTAGTGTAAAGTAACTTACATGCTATATCCTCGTAGAAATGGGTAGGAATTTATCCTCCATAATGCAACCTGCAGATATCACAAAAATATCTTAAAAGTGATCTTAAATTGGGTAGTTCCTTCCCTTATAGATTCTCAGCAACTGCACTTACCACATAATTTTGTAGAGTTGTAGAGGTGTGCAGGATTTGTATTCCAAACCCTATGTGGGCACTAGTTTTTTACACAACTCTCGAAATTCTGCAGACCACAAACAGTTTGTATTAATAGGATCATTACTATACAATGGAATACAATGGCAACCACAACGGAAATTGAAAACTAACCAATGAGGCACTCGCATTGTAATTAATTACACAAATTAAAAGCAGTTAAAAAAAAACAAACAAACAAAAAAAAACAATAAATGCATGCAGTTAACTCATGGTATAGCTTTACATTACTGAGTTTTTTTTTTTTTTTTACTGTACAGATTTGATTCATATTTCATCCTAATTTCTGCCGCAACAGTGGTCTGTGCAATACAGTCTGATTAGTCAAACAGATGACCTTCCTCCAGTCCTCAAACATCAGATTGCTTCTAATTTACTGTGTTCACATGCTACATTTGTCCTGATCCCAAAATAGCATTAATTTAAAATTATGTGAATAAGTGCCTGTTAATGAATTTGTTCAGTTGTGAACAAATGTCAGTTATCTTTTATTAGGGACATATTACAAAGTTTGGAGTCTGTTAACAACTGCCTCGTATTGAGATTTATTAAATGCCTGTTAAATTATATAAATCAATTAATACTGTAGATATGTCATTAACTTTCCATGACTGCAGTAATATCATTGTTAAATGCTATATTAAAAAGCAAATTCGAAGCAGAAAAATGCCTCCAAGATTCACATTTTGGAGATGAGATGCATTAGTTTTCAGGACTCAGTTTAATGGTTAAATTCACTGAAAATGTTTTTCTGAAAAGAAAAAAAAAATACTGATTGCAATTACCATTAGAACCTTAGGACTTCCAGAAGTTACGAATGCTTTTTAATTTGTAGGAACATTTGACAAATGAAGATTTGTAAATAGGGGGCGGATGGAACAAAAGTGGAGGGAGAGGGCACAAGGGAGACAGAAACATGGCTCGACTGAAAGGAAAGAAAAAAAAAATAATATAGGTAAAAAGAAAATCTGAAGTGCACTATATTATCTGTATGTCTTGAAAAAAAACATACATGTGTATATTACATACCAAAGAGTGCATAAGAAGATACCAATATCATTCTACAGCACCATACTGTTACTATTGATAAGTTCAGTATTTTGTGCTTATAATATTATACAAGGTATTTCAACATAGTCTGGAGAACATGTTTTGAAATATAGAAAGGAATGAAATGGGAGAGGAGAAGCATGAAAGCAAAAAGGTAATGGGGATGGAGGAGGGGAATCATAATAGCAGAGGAAATGGGAAAAGGAAAAGGGCAGAGAGAGAGAGAGAGAGAGAGAGAGAGAGAGAGATAATAGTATGTGGCTAAGAATATACTGTACTGTATTCTGCACAAAATAAGATTCAAGGCAGACTAAAGCCAGACAGATGGATTCAGGATAGAAAGAGCACAAACAAATAGGTGGCACGAATCAAATGTAGACATGTCTGCTTGAAATGAAAACCTACAATAGGAAAAAAAAACAGGGAGACAAGTGGAAGAGGTGGAAAGCGAGAGGTCTGGAGAATAACTGAAGATATGTCTGTGCAAGGTCACAGATTTTCTTTTTTTCTTTTTAAATTATATTTCATTGTTTGTAATAACTACCTCCTTCAACTACCCAGGTTCAGAAAGTTTTTGCACAGAGATGACAAAACCCAAAGGATCACTTAGCTCTGTGAAAGGAGACTGATTTTATCTCATTTTTAACACCAGCAGCCATAATTAGTTTGTTCTATTGTGATGATGTAATACTCTAATTACAGTTTTTTGCTCATTAACTTTTTGGTCAAGTCATACAAAATGCAGCTGTCCCTTTTTAAAGATGGCATTTGTAAAGTTTGTAATACCTGGAGAAAAAAAAAGACAGTTAAAACCAACTGCGGTCAGCTCCATCCATGGGAAATGCACTTTTGCTTTATTGTCAAAGTAAATTGACAAGATGAGCTTCCCTCAGAATGATCTGCCTGTAAAATGAAATCTGACAACAAAGATAGCCCTAGGACAAGGGTTTTCAACCTTTTTTTGAAACTGTACTCCTTCTGTCTGGAGGTTTCAGTTCAAGTACCCCTTTACAATTTTCATTCTACTAAATGGTATAACAGTTGCAATAAAGGGGAGAATATTCTGATTAACACATTTCTTTTTTTCCCTGTTTATTTAATAAATAATTTACGTCACAACAGTTGGAATGACAAACTGCTGGGTTAGGACAGAATACCAAACAGTAGGCTTAATTCTTAAAGCATTTAATTACACATATTTGAATGCACAGAACTAAAAGATAGCATTTGGGAATATTTTTGTAAACACCTGTATTTGCTTTCTATTTGGCAAAGTTAGTATAAATAATACAAAATAGTTTGCACCGTAAATGTTTATCATGCTACCATTTACTTCCCATCTCAGCATAATTATATGTACCATTTAAAATGTTTAAAGCAGCAAAAACATTAACTTCAAGACTATGATAAACCTTTTTATTGAAGCCACATAAAAATTATCCAAAGGGATTCGGTATAACTTTACACTTTCTGTAGACACTTTTCTTTCTTTGCTTTTCTTCTGCAAGAAAGAAATGTATCCTTTTCATCAAACCCTGAAAACAAATTCAACCAGCCACTATTGCTGTTACTAAAATGCAGCTGTGCCTAATAAATAAAACAAAAAACTGTTAAAGCATGAGTATTATGATTATTATTTATGTTTATAGGAGTATTTATACTTTTAAAAAATGCAGAAAGATTGTGATTCCTCGGTGATCCAGTGGTTAAAGAAAGAGGCTTGTTATCAGAAGGTTCATTCCCAAGTTTCTAAGTCACTTTGAATAAAAGTGTCTGCTAAATGACTACACAATGTTTAGAATAATTAGTCTTCAGTTATACAACAGCAAAGTTCATGAGCTGCACAGCGCGCTCTCCTGCTTCACCCACCCTAATAATAGATGTCAGTGTGGAAATCCACTCAATTGAAATCACGCATGCATACAGAGGGAAAGAGGAACATACAGACATGATAGATTCTGTGGGGTTTTGCTTTTTTTCATCTGCCGTTCACTTTGAGCTACTTACCAAAAATGAAATATGTATGGTTTAGAGATAATATATAATACATTTAAAAAATCAATTCAAGAAAATTATTTTCTTTTACTTTCATTTTTATTTGTGCATTTCTGAGTTATCCTGTGTACCCTGTTGTCACAAAGATGGCCAGAGTGGGTGACGTCAGACCAGACACAGGAAATAAATGACAGAGATAGGTGGAGTTTGGTGGAGCTGAGTGAATGTTTTCGCTCAGCATTTAATGAGTTAACAGAACAGTAAGTAAAAAGGTTGTAACAAACAAAAACACAGGACACAGCACATTCGCCAAAACAAAAGAGACAAACAAAACGGACTATACAGACAAACACGGTGAGCTGATTTAACGATTATTATTATTCTTCCTATTCTTATTACCTCCGTCTCCAATCCCATTCTCCACTCACCGGACACACAACCCTGAGTATGTGAAAACATGCTGCTTTTATGCAGCTGTACCGAGACTTGGCTGCTAATCAATCATTCAATTGGAGTCGCGGTACAACTGCACGTGAATTAATAAAGTGCAATTCCCCGTGCTCGCATATTATTACATTTTACTTGCACATGAAGTGCTGTGCAGTCCTTGTGCCTAAATACAAATATACATTTTAAATACTCATGTTACACAAACCTGTTTATATCCCATGTACCAATGACTATACACCAACATTAAAACACAACACAACACAAAATTCACACAGGGGCGGGCACTTTGTCACACCCCTATAAACCTTAGAAGTACCCCCAGGGGTACATGTACCCACTGTTTACCTCCAGGGGTACATGTACCCACGGTTGAAAACCTCTGATCTAGGGTTTTCTGTGTAAATTATACTTTACCATTTTACCCACACTCATTCCGCATTGATTCACCTGTCCCAATATTAGGGTAGTGCATATGACACATAAAAAAACACATCTGAAACTAGCGATAGTGCAATGTGCTAATTTCTTTAAATGTGCTGGCACAGGGAGTACAAAATTAATATCTATATCATACTTTTTCTTCATCTAACTAAAATAAAACAGCATGCAATACATTACATTTTCCTTCTGCTAACTTAAATGAAATAGCACTCAGTAAGTTATGTTTGTTAGTCTGAAACTTTAAATCTTATGGTATACCAAAAATTGATCTGTTGAAGACAGTATTCTAGGATGTAGTGCAATGTGTAATTTACAGAGTGCAAGGGCTGCGTGGAGTAAAACTTGAAATAGGAATTATGTGCTTGTGACTTTAGAAAGAGCACAGGATTTCCCCTTGGCTCACAGAGAGCCGTCCTCGCGGAGGCTGGGAACGCAAATTTTACTTCCCCCAAGAGGAAAGGAAAAAATAGTGGATAGATCGAAGAGAAGTCTCCTCGACTTACAAGGGTCACCTACGCTTAGGGAGATCGGTGAAGGAATTGTTACTTCCCCCAAGGGGAACCTAGAGTGATAAAGAACGGGAAAAAGAAGATGTGTTCGGATAGGTTTGGCTGGGGGTTCCCTCTGGTTCACAGAGAACCTTCCTGGAAGAGAGCCTATTAGATGGAAGTTGGGAGGTCAGTGGAGAACAGGAAGTGTGTATTGGTTGCTAAGGGGTGGGACAAGAAGATGAGAGAGAACGGTAGTTGAGTGTGATGCAGTTGTTTTTCTTACGAAAAATATTACCTCTGAATATCGGTATGATTTCTGTTAAAACTAAAATATATCCTACTCGTTTTTTTTTTTTTTCTCACTGTAATTTACCTGTTTGTTTGTAATTTCTCTGTACGAGAAACCAAAACTAAATCTTCTCAGTATCAAGTTTATTTATTTTTTTTGTTTGTTTGTTTTTTAATATATAAATTGTACAGGTCTGAGTAAAATTCCAATTGAATAAAAAACAAAACAACTAAACCCCCTACAAGAAGATATCTTCAGCCAGCTTTCAAATAGCGCTTACAGTGACCAGAAAAGCTCCAAGTTCCTCTGAGTTTAAGTTTTCACCACCCAAGCTGACGATGAGGTAAACAGACAACCCTTGTTTTATCCCCTGTTGTGTTTATCCCCTGTTGGGAAAAAGGGACACAAGGGACTGCTGTGCTGTAGGTAGTTTGTCTTGGGCTGTCTGTCAGGACTGTACCATAAAATAAAACGTGCTTACTAAGGTGTGTGTACGTTAGTTTGTATTACATGGTGGATTGAGGCTGCAGCCTCTTTGGGGGTGTCACATGCACATAGCCAGAGTTGCGTGTTTCTTTATTTTTTGAACAGGGGTAGAAAAAAAAAATACCTTTACGCTTCTTTATTGAGAGCGGCATTTATTCGAGGGCAGCGTCTATCAAAAAGCTAATATCTAATTTGAAGTAATGTGGTGTGTGTGTGTGTGTGTGTGTGTGTGTGTGTGTGTGTGTGTGTGTGTGTGTGTGTGTGTGTGTGTGTGTGTATATATATATATATATATATATATATATATATATATATATATAAATTGCATTCTTAAACAATCTTTTCAAGCCTGGTCCTATTGTTGCACAGAATATTGATTGGAAATGACTATATTCCTATGCAGTCATTTGCTTTCATGAGAAATACTTTTGTTTTATTAAAAAAATACATTTACAGTATATTATAAAATCTGAAAGTGTACTTAAAGCACTTTGTTATTTGAAAGATTCTAGAAACTGAGTTCAGTTTACATTATTCTTTACAAGAAATTAACCATCATAAATACATACATGTTAATTAAATGTTTTCAATTGACATGTATATGTTATACTGCAAGTATTATTGTTATAACACTAACTAAAGTTAAAACAATGTAAAACAGTAAAACCAAAGCAATCACCAGCCAGCCTGCATGCAACTAATCACAATGAAGCTGTGCACTATGAACCTTACCCTGCAATTCTGTGCCCTTGTTGCTTTCTGGGCTGGCACTCTGTAAGTTTATCCTGAGTTACTACAGAGAAAAGAGGCAGAGACAACAGCGTCACAGCAGGGGCGTCACTTCTTCAAGAGCTTGAGGGGGGGTTAGGGTTAGGGTTAGGGTTGGGGGCAAAGAATGCATTTAGCGGCCCTCATCCATACTAATAAAACTCTGCAGCAAACAAAAAAAACAACCTCTGGCATTGCATGAATAAATCTAGTGAAGCAGTGGGTATCGTCTAGGCGTCATTTTTGCAAAGATATCAGGATACCAGGACATCAAAATCAAGTTGTTTTTTTGGGGGCTTTTTTTACCAATGATTTTTCAGTTGCCATGACAAGCAGATCACTCAGACTAGACTTGGTCATGGAAGTTCGTAAATAGGTTTTAACCAAACTTAAAACAGAAAACAGACGCTCATTGTTGCAGTGGTTACTAGAAAAAAGAGTGATGACTACCTTGCATTTCTTACTCGTTTTGTTTTTCTGTTTCAGTCACCAACTAGGAAGTTACATACAAGTACACTTAAGTAAAACTCAAAATTCAAATAATACAGATGTGTAAATCAACCACAGGTGCAATTCCCAACACATTAAGTAAATTACATTGCTATAAAAAGACAGGCGTTGCATTCTCAGTTTTAGATTCACAAATTACTATAAAAAAATAAATAAAAAGCTTTTCATAAACTAGTGCTGACAGTGTTCTAAATCGTCAGGTACTTCCCTTCATTATAATGTTTAAAACTAGCTTGTACATTCTCTGGCAACCAAACCAATATCTTATTTCAGGTCTGCCAACAGTACAGACTTATTTAAATCACAGAAACAAAGCGAATGCATTGTGTCAAGTTTACACAGTAGTTAACTTGTTTACAGTTGCACATGATACACACACACATACACTCAGCACTACACTAGCAAAAACCAGGGAAAGGAAAGACAGACGCACACATACAGATACAGAAGTGGCATTTTTGTTTTTATGCTGCTCTCCATATACTGTTTTTACTATAGAACAGCCTAAGGCTGAAGTCAAGATGTGGAAATATTTATCAGAGCTCAGCTCCAGATAGCTCCGGCTGAATTTAAGCCCTGAGTATAATAGCAAGTGTCTTTTTAGCGTTGTACAAGCTCAAAAAGAGAATACAATCTAGTGGTGGTGCAAGTTTAGCTTTTCCTTCCCCTCTTCGACGCAGTAACTTCTTAATTAGTTAATATGGCACTGGCTATTATCAGGGTTGCTTTAATATCCATGCGGTGGACCTCCAGTGCCTCCCACCTTCACCTCCAAATAAAATATTTTTCTATCAAAAAGTTTTTCATAATCGGTAGTCCATCACTAAACCAGACATGTCTGGCTGTCTGATTTAAAAAATGAAAAAAAAAAAAGTCTATACACTAGGCCACTAAATTATATATATATTTCAAAGTAAAAGGGGGGAGAGCTGAAAAGTTTCACTGCACTGCACAAATACAGTTTAGTTGAGTGAAAACAAAACTAGTCCTAAGGCTGCTGGAGTAGGATAGCTGACACAGAGATAGTACATTTACTCAAACAGTATTTCCAATTTTATTTCTGTGTGTATGTGTGGGCCCCCCTCTGGCGTCCGGGCCCCGGGTGCTTGCCCGGGTTGCCTTGGTGATGACACGGCCCTGGCTAGTATTTTGCTATTTGCTTAGTGGCTGTGACATGATAGATGTTATAAACTAAGCACTTTTACTGACAAGTTCCCAGAACACATCTTAAACACTTGAACAGAATTATAAGTAAAACGTACCTTTCTCTTTTGCTTTTTGTAACACAACATCTCATATTGTTAATTTTGAATTTCAACAAATGCAAATTATCGCATTGTCAGGCTAGTCGCTGCACTTTCAGTGTCGCGAAGCCCATCCGACTTGTCTTTTAACTTCTTCTCACAGAACGGCCCATTTTATGGCCCCGTATAGCTCCGGGACTTGTCGTTTTTGAAAACAGACTGTTGTCTCAACACACATTTTTTTTTTGTTTTTTTTTTTTATCCTGTGTCCACAAGTTTATAATTGTGTTTATTTTATTTAATTTTTCTCAACTGAGGTGACACTTTTTGGTCAGGTCGTCATATGTCCAGTAATTAACGAGGAACAATTGGCTGTTATTGTTTTTTCAACTGTTGTTATTTTAAATGCCATATTCCCTAAAGAAAAAACAAAGCCATGTAAAGGCTTTTTTTAAAAATGTATTTAATTTTTTTATTTTTTTATTTTTAAAATTAGCGCTTCTTTATGACAGGATATGCAAGCCGTGCAATCAGCATTATAAGAACCAATCAGAGATCGCGAATTGCCACATGATTGCCTATGTCTACAGAAGTCGCTCAGGAGTTTGCTTGGAAAGTAGAGCCCGGCTCTACTTCAAGCGACTGGTTGACGTTCACATATAAGCGACTTGGTTACCTGCGACTAAGTTGCACAACTGATCACTCATATGTAGACCAGCTTAATAAAGTACTGCAGAGTTTCTTTACCCCTTAACAAGGCCCCTAAATCACAAGAATGTCCAAGAACAGGGGGTTGAATACAATGATAAATGCTCCTTAAAGATCCCTGGGGAAAGAAAGTATGGGGAAATTAAGGTAAAATTTGGAAGGGAACTTTTCTCTTACTTTCCCGTATACTTTGTCTTAAGAGCAATTAAGAAAAATCAGAAAGTGACAATATTCTGTTGCCATCGCGCTATACCATGTTGTTTTCAGTGATGTAAGCTACCATGTTACAGATGCTGCCTATCATACATAGCTGGAAGCTTCTTGTACTATGATCATGTGCTTCTCAATGCAGAGGTTTAATTATAATTATTCCAAAGGACAGGGTGTCAACAGAGGTTGAATTATATTGAACTTTGTAGAACAGCGATGAATGCTGTAGGATCAAAAACCTAACATCCTTTTATTGACCCTACAGAACCCACAATTAAACCTGATGTTCGATAGCATGGTTTTATATATTGTACAGAAAGGGTCAACAGACCAGGAGATACATTTGTACAGCTTTAAATAGTGTTTAGGTCTAATAAATCATAATGGAAAGAGAATGATGGTTCAGGAGTTTCAAGACCAAGAACATCCATTTACAAAATGAGAGATTGTAATATTTACACACTAAACACCAAACCTGTTCTATGTTAAAACATTAACATAACAATGTTTTTTTCAGACACTGGTATTGTTGTGCTTAGGCTGTATTATTTCGATTCCATTAAGATATAAGTGTCTCCCAAGTATAAGTGCAGAAAGTAATTTTAAGTATGGTGGTTAGTGTAAATTGATATAGATTGCTTATAAAACATGCTGATAAAGGAAAACATAAAATTTAATAATTGATTCAGCTTTTCTTGTAACTTTACGGAGCCATGTAAAAAATTATATCAATGCCATAAAGCATACTTTCACAATATGAATATATATATATATATATATATATATATATATATATATATATATATATATATATATATATATATATTTACATGCCCTATTCAATTAGTGTAGTTTATTCACTTTGTGCCCACAGGGCCAGCATAGGCACATCCCAATGGTACAGCACTAATACAAGAGAATATTTTCTTTGTTATTGGTTTCTCTTCTCATTTGTTTTGTCACCATTACAATATGATCCTATATCTATTAAACTAGTGTTGATTTAAATCAGTTCCTTTCTTTGAGGTATTAATCGGTTTGAAATAGTTTGGCAGGTTTTCCAGATGAGGATACATTAATTATTGGCATGCCAGATGTTTGCCTTGGAAGCATTGCTTGGTCTCCTCAACTGTAACTGATAGTGTTTTTATTGTAGCTCAGTGATATGGTAATTGTTACATCTCAATGAACCAGCTATCTCCAAGTTTTAATAAAAAAATAACAAAAAACATAATAGGATTGCTTTTTTTTAATGCTTAGCTAGAACTTTGTAGAGATTTTTTTTTTTTTGGCAAGAGTTTTCTGACTGCTAAGCAGAACAAAAGAAACAAGTGGATGGCATTAAACTGGCAAAACAGAAGAAAAACTTTATAAATACTTGGGTACACATAGGTAGGTGATGCTTTTAAAAAGTTGGCCATTTGAAATTATCCTTCACTAGTCTATTTCAGAATCATCTGAAAACAGAAATACTAAAGTAATTGTAGCTAACATAATTACAAAAGTATTCCATATAGCTTAACAGTGTGCATGTTTCTTTGAAAACTTGGTTGCTTTTCTGGAAAGGAGAATCTGCACCTAACCAACATGTCATCACCAAGCGCCATAAGGCTCCGTGTGGCTTTCACTCGTGTTGCTTCTTTTGTTTTGGCCTCTCAGTCACGCGCAGTGAGGCCGAAGCGGGAGACGACCGTTTCAGAGCCTGGAGGAAGGGCTACCCTCAGCCATGGATTCCCTGAGGTATCCCCCTACCAACAAAAAATTTTAAATAATGTGAGTAGGGGGGTTTTCATTACCTGAGCACTGAGCAGTTCGTATTTAACTCTGCTGGAGAGCCTGGGCTCTTTCCCTCAGTGCAGTCATGATCTGGGGGGCGGGCCGTGTCTCAGCTGCTTCACTTTCATTGATGTTTTTCTATATTTTTGGGGGGTAGGTGGCAGTGCACCACTGCGGTTTATTGCATTAATCATTCATTATTATTTTATCCATTCATGGTTTGGCGGCCCTATGCGGGGGAGGTGGCCCTGAGTGCCACTTCCTATCTGCAGCACTAGAATGTATGATATCATTCGTGTTTCCTAGCCAGGTATAACTGTCGAGCACTCACGGACAAGGTCTCCGGGCACATTTATCACGCCTCATTAAATCGTCTTTTAAATGCAGATCCTCCGTTCTGAAATACATTATTCTCTATGGGATATTGTATATGTTGCGCCTCAGTTGTGCTTTCTAGTTTAAAGATTGTTACTGGCTGAAAGAATGTCAGTCAATAGGGAAAGCAAGTGGTTGGCTAATTATAGGAAATAAGCCATTGAATGGGTGGTAACAAGCAAGTGCAAGACTGGCAAACCAGATACCAAATGTTATATATAAAAACAAAAATACATGCTCACTGTAACGTGTTTCTTTCAAAACTGGACGTTTGAGACTTAGAGTACATAAAGAGTAGAAGTGAACGACAATCACCTTAATCACAGCGTATAATATACACAGTCTTCTTATTTCCTTCCCTTGTACTAATGCATATTTTTTTATGAGATTGTTATATGCTTTAGCAGTCAAGGGGCCCCATTTACAAAAGGGCATTAAACATTATAGTTCTCCATAATTGCAATTAATGTGCAGTACGTTCATGCTTTTTCTATTTACTATTGCAATTGTATTCATTATCGCACTAAATACTGAGCATATTATGGCACACAGTCTGATTTTATTTGTGCCACACTATGGTAATCAGAATACATATGTGATTTGTATGGTACTTAAATGAGGCACCACGCTCTGAATAATGAGAGGAACTTTATTCACACCGTATTTACTAAAGGGTGATAATCGTAGTGTGCACCTTAAAGTGAGCGGTAATTAGTTTGTTCGGAAACCAGGCTTTAACCACTGATATCAACCGCTGGCATCATGGAAGCATTACTTGCATTAAAGTTTTCATATAGAGCAGTGAAAATGACCTGTAAATAACAGGTTATATTAAGAGTGAAAAAACATGAATTATGGTTATAATTTCCTAGATTGTATTTAGTAGTTCTTTACATTGCTACAAATAGTAGAGTGGTTAAATAAAACACAATAAAACAAGGTATTATAATTTAAATAAACCTCCTCCACTAGAATTTTTAACTCCTCTGCGTGCAGTTTTAGTTTGCGTTGCCTCTGCCTGTCCCCTGCAGAGGGCTGTGTCTGTTGATCGCTCATTTTCAGTCAATGTAAGCCACCTCCACCTTTCACAATAAGCCCTGACTAAAAGATATGCCTGGACTGCTGGGGTTTTTTATATCATGGTGGTCACGGGAAAGTCTTGGAAATTATCATGCACATAAAATTAGTACTCCCAATATGTGTAGTGTGCACGCTGTGACATGTAAATTAGCCAGATAGTGTGCATGTTAATTAATGCTTTCTCTGTAGTAAATGGGACAGTACATTTAGATTTATAATGCACGTTAGGCTCACTACTTAATGTGCACATTACAGCTACATTTAGTGCCCTTTCGTAAATGAGGCCCAAGGACTATATTTTGCTGGTATCTGATTGCTTGGCCAGTAAGTAGCCGAAAACTGAAGAGGGTTGTGAAGGGATTCTGTGAAATCAGGCATTTACAATTGTGATGGCCTTTGTGCTTTCTGGTAACACACTTGCAGTGTAAAACAAATGCTTGCTAAATTTGACAAACATGCATGCTGATTAATATATGCCCACTCATTTAGTGTGCTATTATTATTATCAACCATATTCAACAAAAATAGTATTTGTTTGATATGCCTGCTAACCACTGTTTGTTGTTGTTGTTTTTTTTGGGTTTTTTTAAAAGGATGATTCCGACTGCAAGCAAAGCCTTCCTTGTGAACAATCTGGTGTCTGGAGTTCAGTATGACTTGTGTGTCCTGGCCATATGGGATGACACAGCCACCACTCTCACAGCCACCAACGTGGTGGGGTGTGCCACATTCATTACCAGTGAGGACTACCCACAGTGCCAGTCTCTACACAGCCAGTTCCTGGGCGGAACCATGATCCTGATCATTGGAGGGATTATCGTGGCCACCCTGCTTGTCTTCATCGTCATCCTGATGGTCCGGTATAAGGCAACCAGCAGCGGCAATTCTGGGAAGTTACCAGATGTCAGTAATACTTACTCGCAGACTAATGGGGGTCATACTGTCCAAAATGGGGTGTTGCCTCAAGTGAAGCCCAAAGTGGTAGTGCGAGATGAGCTAATGGAATTTAACTGTGGCTCTTTGCAGAGCAGCTTGTCCTCATCCTCTAGCTCTCTGGTCAGTAGAGACTGTGACGATTACAGCCTCCACAGTGACAGGAGCACCCTGTCCAACAAGTGGACACCAGTTTCCAGGTCCCGGCACAACTTGGACCACCTTTTGGGGGCCTTCACCTCTCTGGAACTGAGGGGTCAGAGGCGAGAGGATGTTCCGACCAATACCAGGAACTCCATTCTTGCACCGCAGTCTGACAAGGAGCCCCTACTGGGCCGTGGGGAGACCAAGCTCAGAAGCTTTCTCACATTACCTTTGGAGAGCAAGCCCAAGCGGAGCCACTCCTTTGACATGGGGAACTTTGTCACCACCCAGTGCTGCAGCTATCCCAAAAAGATCACAAACATCTGGACTAAGAGGAGCCTCTCGGTCAATGGGATGCTCCTGCAATATGATGAGGGTGACCTGGCAGAGAGCAAAGTGAACTCCGGGAGCTCTGAATGGGTCTTGGAAAGCACTGTCTAATGTTCAGTCACTGGGTCTTCAATAAGAGAAAATAAAAAGTGGGACACCTTGACATCCTACACCTGTAGTGCATGAAGACCATCAGTGTGTGACACCTGTTGACCTGCGTTCCTTTAGAATTATTTTTAATCACAATGCATTGACTTCCAGGAGGCCTTGCACAGGATGAATCAAGCTCTCAACTTGGAAAGCATAAAGATGGATTTTGTATAATACCAAGGATTGTAGGGTGACCAAACATTGTTAGCCGGTTGTATGTTTATGAAATGCCTGCACAAAAAAAAATTATGTGCTAATGTAAATCTATCTTCAGAGAAGTCACATTTTGGGTCAAGGGCTGATTTTGAGAAGCGTTGTTTAAGAACGAGAATAGAATGGAATGATCCTACCAATAAACTTGGATTGCAACAAAGAAAATCCTAAAATGAAATCTGATGCAGATCGGGATTCAGTTAAGGCAAATTAAGGCAAATCGTTACTGTATGTGTAGTATAAATAAAAGATATATTTTTGCCTGCAAAAAGAAACTAAGTTGAAATTGATTTCCAAGTCATGCTTTCCTGTTAATAAGGTCCATTGAGAGTGGTGGCTGCAAAGTATCTGGTTAAGATCTGGAGATGTGAATTTCCCTTACTGCACTTGCATGAAGAATGAAAAAACAATTGTGGATGCCTACCTGCCCCTTTAAAGACCATTAATGTTGATCTAAAGTTGTGGGTACTCTCATCCTTTCCTTATTGTGTTCTTTCTAAAAAACAAACACCTGCTGGAATGTTGAACATGACGACGCCCTCCCCTAATCCCAAAGGTATTCAGATGAATTTGAAATGCATTCTGAGCCAACCAAAATCTCCACCAGTGGTTTCTGGAATATGCATCCTTTGTAAATTCCTCCATCAACCAAAATTCAGTTAGACACTTGAATATTTATTTATTTATTTATGTGTTATTTTTTTTTATTAAGATCCTTGCAGAACAGCATGAGAAAAGTATAAGTCATGGTTCAAGGACATGGTAAGACATATGGAGTATATCTACAATAAAACAAACACTTGTGAGATATCTGTTTTAAACAACAAAAAAAAAAAAAAAAAACTATGAAACTGAGACCAAGTTAATATGTTTTCAGTTATCAGCTAATTTGATTAAAACCTTTTTCTTAACTCGACTGTTCTTATTTTTTTTTTTTTTTTACAAATCTGTATTTCTCCCATGAAGCACAAATGTTCTTCAGATACCTTCAATCAACATTCTTAACGATAGCCTCTATGTTTCTCCGAATTAGTTACATTTCGTTCAATTTACTTTTATTATGTATTTATTTATTTATGGGTTTCTGACTGTAATGTTCTGTATATTCCATATGTTGTACAATAATTAAGTATGATGAGAAACTGTACACTACTATTTCTTTCTGTTTGTGTGTGTGTGGGGAGGTGGGTGGGGTACTATATCTTATTGTTACATGAACGTGTGTTTGATTCTGCAGTCACATTTCTCACCTTTAGTTGTAGGAAAAAGTTTCTGTGGTTAAAACTTTCTTTTGCTACTAAACGATAAACATGAAGAATTCTCAAAAAAAGAAAAAAAAAAACCTCACATGTGTGCAATTTATTTCATAACATTCCAAAGTTTACCGGCAGGCTACAGTACTGTGGCCCATGTACCTTTTTGACAGAGTTATGAAGTGTTATGACAGCTATATCTGTGCTAATTATTAGTGCTGTGCAGTTTGTTTAACTCTTTAGCCTGGTGTACTCTATCTTGTACTTGGGGAGTGTGTTTATATATCCAGATTGGTGAAGGGATTTTCACAGATCAAGCCTCTTTACTGTAATATGTTCTATCAATCTACCTCAGCACTGTCCTTATTAGAAAATCAAGGAGACAGACATGTGCTCCAGCCTAAAATAAGACGTTAATTCATAATCTGTCAGAAAAGATGCTTACTCCAGCACTACAGCTATGGCCACAAGTTTTGCATCACCCTACAGAATTAACAAATTTTGCTTCATAAAGTCAAATGAAACCTGCTGAATAATGTTACATTAGCATATTGAATTATATAGCGCTTTGAGTTTTCCATGTACTTAATGAAAAACTGACAAAACTTAACAAGAAATACTGTGCTATTCTTTTGTAGTATTCTTCTGTAGTTAATTTGCTTTTTTTATTTTTTATTATGTTTTAATCCTACAATTTTAGGTGACGCAAAATTTTTGGCCATAGCTGTACTAATGTAATCTGAGATTGGGTGCCACAGATTACCACAGGATGCCTGATTGTCTGCTTGCATAACATTGAACTGTTGCCTGTTCTTTTTAATTTCACATCACAAAATGTTTTGGATCAGGTAGAGGAGCTACAGTAGGCTAATGTAACATTTATTTTCCTGTGTTTATTAAGCAGGGTTCTACTTAAGATCTGGTCATTTATACCAGCCCAATTCTTGTTTGGGTTTTGTTTTTTTTATTTGTTTTTTTGCACTGTATTTTTGCAGTTTTCCCATTTTTTTCCCATGGTTATATTATGCTTTTACCATAGTTTACCATGGTTTGCCGTGCTTATCAATATGCTCTACTGTGCCATGCTGGTCTTTAAAATGCTTCCCTAAGCATGACCATGCTTTCATTGTGCATTATTACACTTGCTATGCTTTTATTATGGTAATCTTGTATAATGGCACGAGCATTGTCATTGCTTGCATCATTTGTTGCACCTAGTCACTGAAGTGCATGCTGGTAAATAACACAGCCTTAGCACTTTAGAATACCGTGCATTCATAACCTTTTATTACCACAGTAAAACATGGGTGATCATCAATTGTTTTACATCATTGATATACTCTTTTGCACCTTGTGTTCAGGAAAAATACACTGCTGTATTTGTTTCCCTTTTTGATCTTCCCCTGAATTTTGAATGAAATGTGTGGAGTTTCTTGGGAATAGGTGAGATTTAAGAGATACATGAGCTATGCTGGAGGATTACTAAGAGGATTCAATGTTTTCTTGCAATCAAGTAATAGGAAATGTTTAGTGATTTGTTGTGTCTATTTGCTGATTTATTTTTTTATTTTTTTCTAATCAGAACTTTTGGGATGAAAAGTACGACATTCATTTGTTTTATATTCAGCACAATTAAGGTCACAGTCCAATCCAATTAAGGTCACAGTCCAATCCAATTAAGGTCAGTCAGATAGCTTAACCTTTAACATTCTGAAGTCCTAACTGACTCTTTTTTGGAACATGGCACAGCAGTGGAACACAGACCCTACTTACAGAACTTTAAGGACTGTTTTAAATACATTTTTTAAGGAATGTTTTTATAAATCCCTCAAAAACAGTTGACAAGGGTTTCAGAAACTAAAAAATTGATTTAATTAAATAGGCCTTCTCAAAATAAATCTTTAAAATTTACATAAAACATTTTGTGAATGGGGCCCACTATCTTTATGCCATCAAGATTTCTTTGTAATGACAGTTGATTTAACAAGTTTTCAAAAATGCCATTACAATTAGCATATTGTAATCTGTGTTAAGGTGCTTTAATGTCAGATCTAGTTGGTTGCCATAGACATACGTTAAGTAGGCTAGCTCATCCAACGGTTCTTTACATTAGTAACTATGGATTACTAGAAATACAATAGGAAGATACAAAAAAGCCGATCACTAGATGGCGCTGGCTCTTACTTCTATACAGACACTTTGGCACATCTAGCATATGCTATTTATGACTGGGGGAGGCAATTAGAAACAAAGGGCAGCTTATGAACTCAGTAAAGGCATAGATTTACCAAACCATTAAAAAAAAAAAAAAACAAGATTTGAGTATTTGCAATAAGAATGACTCATTAATTTAGACATTATAAAGCAGTAAAATAAATAAATAAATATGAATATTCATAAAACTGCTCTAGGCCGTTGTAACTGTAACCAGCATGAGTCTTAAGTAGTTTCACAAATGTCAAAGTGAATCTAAATCATCAAAACAGACTTGTAATACTGTAGAATAGAATAACAAAATTGGGCAATGCAGATTGCAATCTTATATCAACCATTTTGCTGTCATTCCTCACAAATCATTTTGAGTGTTTCACACATCCACTACAAATGCCTGATTTGAAAAAGAAATGTATTTCTTTGTAGCTTCCCATGTATGGTTTCAGAATCAGAGATTATGCATATTATTATACTTGACGTCACACGCAATGCATGTGTCGAGTCACATGAAGATGACACGGTATTAAGAGCCGCTGTATTTGAGTTGAGAACAGTGGATCTAGAGGTTATGGTTGTTTTTCTTTGTTTTTGTTCTTCATATATTACTGAATACAATTTAAATGCAACCCCTGTGCTTCCTCAGCATCCCAGAGATGTACTGTTCTCTCTTCCGACTCGCTGCACGCCATGTTGTTCATCTTTCTCAAGTGTACTGACTGACTCAATGCAATGATGAAAATCTTCAACCCAGTCCCTGGCCCTGTTCAGCTATGGGCAATATTCAGATGTGTTGTGAGGCCAGAGTTGCAAGGTTTGGTTCTAGTTTGTCTTGACAAATTGCCAGTAGAAAACCAGACCCTCAAGAGTTGGATGTGCCAATGTAAAAAGGGCTTATATGTGTGTTTCAAATTAAACAATATATGTATTTTTTCTGATTACTTATCCAGCTGTGTCTAAGAGTTCTCTTTTCAGTACATTCGGTTTTTTGAGTTCAGAGAAAAGCCAGTCTTACTCCTGTTTAATCCCCAGAGGTTACCTTTAAGGAAAGGGTTGTCAGACTAGCTGCTTATAACCAGGGCATGACCTATAGTACACAGCTCGAGTAACATATTTATGTGTTGAAATGCTGGGAACTTTTTATAAAACATTATTTTCATTACACGTTTTAATATACGTGGAAATGTGTTGCACAATTCGTACTATATTTGCACCAATTTTTTAAAAAACGAGAAAAAAACTCCTTAAGTAATAAAAAACAACAAGATGCAAGTGAACCTTTGAAAGGATTATTTTCATTTTCTTTTTAGAAAATAAAATGGTACTAACTGAGCACTGGGGTCAATGTAGCTGTTTAAAAGCTCCTTTTTGTTTTCTGGCCTTTTTTCAGTGACTTTTTTCAGTGTTTATGAAAAAAAAGCACTGTAAAGGACTCTTACAAGGTAGGGCATAGAGGGTGTACAAAATCAAATATTTCTCACCGATGTAATATTTCTCACACATATATTATTCATGGTATTTGGTTTCCAATTCTTTCTTTGTTTCCGTTTTTTTTTTTTTTTTTTTAAAGTTTAAGCTCAGCAAGCTTCATAGCAATATGTTCTCTACTGCAGACCACTAGTGCACAATATTAATAGTTCCTCAAAAATACTTTTTGCAACAAAATGTATTATTCATATTATGTAGAACACCCAGAGCCTAAAGTTGTCTTGTGAATTAAAAAAAAAAAAAACAGTTCTGTGCAGAAGGATTTAAAATGCACCTGCCATCATTATTATCATTTCCTTTTTAAAATCCTAGTTTAATGGTAGTGCTTACAGTTAGACACTGGAGTTTTCTTCATTAAGAGGACTTGAAATATATGGCCCTGTGACAATAATAGTGTATTTCCATGCTGGGTTGTGTAATGTGTTCTTTCTACATCCAGCTTTGGATTACTTAATCTATATTTGTGTCAGGACAATCAGCATGCACAATTCATCATTTTTTATTTTAGTTTCTTTTTCTGACACAGGTATAAAATGCACATGAAAAATGCTAAGTGGTAAAATATTTCAAAATGTGATATTTTCAGCTGGAGAAAAAAAAAAGTGTTTTTAATGTAAGAAAGGAAAAAGAAAGAAACACTAGAATGTTTAGGATTGTCATTCTTTGAGGTAAAATCGTTTGTTCTCTATCCTGTGGCAATATCCAACCAGACTATCCAGAAGTATAGCATATCTATAAGCTTTACTGATGAAGACACAGGGTGTGAGCAGACCTTAATTCAAACGGCTCTCTTGGGCGGTATGTTGTGGCAGCCACAAGGCAAGGTGGCTATCTCCTGTATCCATGGAGACACGGTGACATACCCTGTATTAAAAGGATATTTATCGGTATGCCTCATCAAACATCACCTGGTAGTAGGTGCAGCAGAAAGGCTTCTACACCCAGTAATTCAGGACCGGGACTGGCTAAACTATAAGGAATTAGTGAAATGAATGTCAGCCCCAATCTCACATGTAAATGTGGCAGAAAAAAAGAAAGGGAACTCGAGTGGTGAGATTTTCCTCTTATAACTGATATGTTCTCCCTCACTTTTCATCCTACAAAAACAAAGAGAGATTGATTGATAAGTGGGAGGGAGCATCAATAAGACGAGGCCTGTAGGTTTCTGTGATTTGACTCTGATGGTAACAAAAGATTACAGCAAGTATACAAAATACTCAAAAAAACGTCCCATCTGCACCTCTGTTTATCATCCTCAGACAGATGATTTGGTGGAACATTTCAATCAGACTTTGAAGCAGATGCTGAGACTTTTTGCTGTGATACATACTGCAGAGTTTGACAGGGTTCTCTCCCTTCAAGCTCTTGTACAGCCAACAGCCTCACAGCATCCTCTATCTGGTGAGAGGGGTGGGAGGAGCACAAAGCATGTGCTCCTATTCCGAGATCGCCCAGATTTGGTTGGTCGATTGGCACGGGACAATTTAAAATCGGCTCAGCGCCAACAACCGCAGCAGAACAAATGGCATTTGTAGCAATATGGGATTTTTTGTAATATCTGCTTCTGTAAAGGAATTATATTAAACAGTATACATGTGTTATTATTGTACACTATTCCTCATATATTTACTGTTTGTCACATACACACAGACACACACCTCCTAATATCACCACCAGTCCTTCCCCTTTGTGTGCTTATGCCTTAATGATTACTTTCAGTATTTCCCTCCATGTACTCTGTGTGAAATGTGTAAGGTCCAGAGGCTTAGGTCACCCCATCACTGAGGCGGCTGAAGCCTAACGAGTGATGACAGGCTTTGCAAAATAGCATTGTGTGACTGCTAGAAGAGGCATGGCATAGGCTGATATTAAACAGCTTACCACTGAGGTATTGAGGGCATGAGGATGGGGTCTTCAGCAGCCTCTAATAGAGAGGGAACTGTGATTGCATTTGCAAATTGCTAATCTACGGTAGATAAACAGAGATTACAGTGCAGGCCCGGTCAGCGTGGAATATCAATGCTTTTTGTCTGTAACTAAAATGATTGGAGCTTCTGATGAGTTCAACAGTGTGGCAATGTTATTTAATATGTGTGATTAAGACATGGCTCCTATAGAGAAATGGTTAAGTATGTGTCAGCAAGACATATCATAGTTAAAACAATAAAACAGATTGTTCGGATGATTACAAAATTGTTTTAAAACAACACCAACTGCAAAACAGTTTTATGAAGCATCTTTCATGACAGAATCAGCAATTTTCTGGTCAATTAATTAGAACAATAAAACAACACTTTGTAAAAATGTATTTAACAAAATAACTTTGTTCAACCCTGATGGTAACAGTCTGTTTGGTAATGATTGTACATGACTGTTTGGAGGATCACTGTTGCCAACCCAACAGGGTAAGAAGAAACCCCAAAACTGGACAGACCTATCTACTCTCCTGCAGCTCAACAGGTAGTCTCACCAGCAGTGCAAGCCAATGGAAACTCAAGCCTCATGCTGCAGCCTCCATACATTAAAGATGGGCAGTGGAAAGTATGACAATAACAACTGTAACAGCATGGAACCCATTTGCATTAAAAAAAAATAATGAGGGTTAGCTGTGGTTTTAGGGCTGTTGTTTTTGCAGGTTTTTGGTAACTACTCCACCCCCACCCAATCTACACTATTTGTGTCCAACATGACAAGACCCTACAAGTTCATATAATTGAAATGTTTGTGTCTTTTGTAGCAGGGAGTATGGGCTCACGGTATGGGCAGGTCTACTAAAGTAAAAGGGCTGTTTTGATGGTTCAAAAAAGGGCTGTATATAATGCCACAAATGTTGAACTCCAGTGTGGTACTCAGAAAAGCATCGACTTACTGAAAGCTTTGGAATGTAGCTGAAGATGTGTACTTGTTATACTGGCTTGCCCTAGCAGATGGCTATAAATATGACCCTTTAGCTTATAGCCTTGCTACCTGACCCAAGCCCAATTCAGTCAGGGACAGAGTTAAGGATTTGTGTCATTACGTTGCATCAGTCACTACACTCCAGAAAGACAAACAACAAGCAAGCAAGGCAGGCAGTGAGTGTGATGGGAGAAAACTACAGCCCAAAACAAAATACAACTCTTGAAAAAACAACTATCCATCCTTAAATGGGATATCTTTGGCAAATCATATTTTTAAAGCCTTTTTTTTCCCCTTCAACAGAACTAATTGAGTTTTATTAAGTCGATATAATCAATACAATTTGTGGATTATAAAGAAATTCCTAAATATATTTACAAAATATAGCCATACAAGATACAGCTGTACTGTTGGTCTATTAATTTTTGAAGAGCATTTGTTTGTGCATCATTTGGCAAGCTAAGTTAATTAATAGCAATAATTAATAACAACTGTCTTTTTTTTACATGTGACGTCAGTAGCACAGCTCGGCTCTCCTTAACAGCACCTTGAGGGATTGTTACGGCCCCAGCGCAGCTCGGTTGTACAGTGGAAAAGAGGCATGCTATAAGTGTTGGGTTCCAGTCAGGTCAGGAGTAGTTTGTATTTTATAGTTCAGGTTTGGGTCTGGTGAGTGGATTATGGCTTTTAAAATTTTAAGTGAGGGTTTTTTTCTTCCTCTGTGTACAAGTGCTTCCTAAAACCTCCTTTTTTGTCTGTCTGAAAATACTTTGCAAAAGTGAAGCACTGCCGTGAGTGGCGAGGACATCTATCGTGCTCGTCAAGGAAAGATTCGCTACATTAAAAATACTGAGGAGAATATGTAGCAGTGGAACTTTCCGTTACTAGAAAGAATAGGTCTAAATCCACTGTTTGGAAAAATTACAACACTGTTGTATTCAGCAATAATAAAAGTCCATGTGGCTTTGTACAATGCAAATCTGCAAAATATTACTGAAATATAACAGCAAAAAGATTCAAATTCAAATTCATCTCTGCAGTGACACATTGAAAAGGGATGTGTTCGTCCTGTAGCTCGGTCAAGTCGGTCGTACATGACTTCTTTTGTTTATGCGAATTTGCAAGAGCATCTTAATGTGTGGCTATTTATGGTAACAAAGTTTTGAAGAAGCCTGTTGTTGTCTTCTCTTAAACCATGCAGTATTAGGAAAGTAAGGAAGTATATGAAATATGATTAATTGAGAGTGATTATTTATTTATTTATTTATGTTTTAACTAGAAATCGAGAATAGACTACACGGAAGGTAATTCATTTCAATAGCGTATTTTTGGAATTATGATATTTGTGGAGATAGTCAGTTGGGGTCAGGTCGGGTATGCAAATATTTCAAAGGGTGCGGGTTTGGATTTGTTTCGTTTTAAATTTAGGCCCGAGCAGACTTCTACTTTAATTAACCAAGGCCGAGTGCCATCAGCAAACACCAACAGCTCTTAGAAAAGGAGAAGATATTCCCCTCCAAATACAGTCATGGATCTTGGTCAATTAGAGTGCTTGGTTTGACCGAGCGATTTTATAACATGCTTTCATTTTACTAGACTTTGCTATGCCTTACCATTAAATAGTGCAGTAAATTTTATAAAGGTTTTTTGTTTTTTACTGTATTTTTTAAATATCCTATTCTTAATAGTGTGACAGGTAAATCAGAAGTGTGGAATTCTCGAATGAAAATAATGTGACTGGATTCAGGTGTAGCTCCCTTTCAACTGTTTGCACAAAAAGAATAAACAGGTATTTTATAGATTAGTAAGTAGAGATAGATAATATGTTACTATGTTAAAATATATCCAGACCACTAGAGCAAGCTACCATGCTGTATAGCCTATTGTATAAACTTGATCCATGGAAAGTGGTAGATATATCTGTGTGTGAATGTGAGAGCGTGAGAGAGTCAGTCGACGCAAGCAGTAGGTAATGGTCTTATTAAAGTGGGTCGGATTGCAAGTAAGAAGACAGTTCTGCAGGGGGTTGAGGGTTGTAAAAATGGGACCCACGCAGGACTCTGACAGTGAGTACTCCCTCAGGCTAATGCAGGTCAAATAAACCACCCCCCCTTTCTTGCTAATATTATCCTGCATGCCACTAAATGAATGGGAGATTTAAAATATCTGCTTTTATCTTTTATAGACCAAGTCATGAACTGGTTCCAAGAAGTTTCCTGATTCTAAGGGGGGGTGGGGGGTGGGGAGTCTTAGTAATGTATCTGGGAGCCCTCTCCTCTATTTGTTTTTTCAAAGTAACATTCACAGTTGCAGTGTTAACACCTACTGGTGGAAAGAGGTAGAGCATGCTTCCTCTTTCTGTTTATGATTATAACAGTTAACTTTTCCCTGAAGGTTGTAGAGGTTCACGAGTGCACCTCCTCTTTTATTTCAAACTCCAGGTGGGACCTGTGACCAGAGATATGATGAATAAGCACTTGTAGACAATTAAATCACAGTCTTTGTTTTGATGTGTCTCATGAACCCAATTTATTACCTCTGTGAACTGAACTTAGACTCCCCAGCACCTTGATGTGTGGCTCTTCTCTGAATAATTTTAGCATATCTTTCAGCGCTCGTTGCCTTGAAGTGGAAATCTGTGGAGATTGTCTTTGAAGCTGTCTTGTCTTATCTGTGTCATTTCTTTAAGGGAGTAGGGATTTGTTGTCTAACCCATAGATGGCAGAGAATTCAAAATTAGTTGCAAAAATACCAGGCAACAAAAAATTATTTTTCAATTTTTGACTGACTGGAAATATCATTGTCATAATGTAGCATGTTATTGTTTTTACTGTGCTGTACTCTTCTTGTCATTAAAACTGATTAAGTCAATTTAGATTTTTGTTTCTGTTTAAATCTAAAAATATGTTTGTTGACCACCCTGCTAGTATGTTTTTTAGTACTCCGCTCTGTATTACTTTTACTTTTTACGACATCTCTGGGGGTTCTGGTACTATTTCGGGGAAGTTTTGACTTACCCATTCTTCAATTGTCATGTTATTAAAAAGGTTAACATTTACATTAAACAACATGTTGTTACAAATAAAACTAGTGAATGTGATACTGTTAGATTTTTTTTTCTTTTTTGTGATGCAGTTGCAAACATTCTAAGACATATACTAGGAATGGTATACTTCCAGCTCAGCCAATCATATTTCAGGGGATATTTCTATTGATGTATACTCACACCATACATGCCAACAGTCCCTATATGGTTGAAATAGTCACGATTTCCTGGCAACTGGGTCTGTGGCAATGCCGACTGCCTCAACAACGTGCATGCCAGCCCCTTCCATATACGCATACACACACTGCTGTGCAAAAGTCTTAGACATGTTGCATTTTTCTACTTTGATGCATTATGAGCATCAACAAAGGCCTCCACTAGTTTTTTTTTTTACTATTATAACAACCTTGACTTGAATAAAGAAAAGAGAAAAACATTGAGTGAAATAACTCGCATCACTTGATTTTCAAGGTGTGGTATCCGAAGCATAGTCAACAAGTACAGAGAAACATCATCTGTAATTGACAAACCCAGGACTGGAAGACCCCACAATTTATTTATTTGAACTATACAAAATAATTCCCTCATACAAAGATTTTCGATTTTGTTAACTTACTTAGAATTGAACTGTAATTCTCAGCTAACATAGCTTTTTGAACATAGCATAGAATAACGTATAATCCATAAACACTGAAAAGCATTAAACTACGTTTTTTACTGCCCTGTGGTCTCCAAGCACCAGTAACCTCAGTCTTTAACACATTTGGACTGTAAAGCACCCAACAATCTCAGCTTGATTACTTTATTCTGCATTTAGATATTATTTTATGTTTTAAGTGTGCTGCTGTTCATAAAACCATAAAAAGCAGAATTTCTCTCTAAACTTGAAAATGAAGCATAATATTGAGGAGGAAAAAAGAAATAAAACCATTCCTATGCATTGAGAAACTCTTAATATAACGTGATGATGCATCTTCTACAAAGACATAATAATGCACCTTGTTTGTTCAAAATGACTGAAACACTGGTTAAATAAATGTTTTATAAAGCACTCTGGGCACTTACTGAAAGATAATTATTGCCAGAAGGTCATTTTAAAGCTATTGTTCCTAATTATGGACATGAATATGAAAATGAATAAGAGGATGAATATGAAGATGTATAAGATACAGAATCAGATATGAATAATGGTGAAAAATAATTTTCTGGCACACTGGATGAGATTTGTTTCCATTTTAGTAACATCTGACGGATAAGAGTTGCAGATCAAGTAATTGAATGTTTAATGTTGCCCACAAATGTTCTGCCTCTTATTCTGCTCGCCTTTTCCAATCCAAGCACATACAACTGACATATCCATTTCAACGTTTGTTTTTCATGATGACCCCACAGCGACCCCATATGACCACTTGACATTAAGCGTGACCTCATTACCTATTTTATACAATAAGGTTTAAATTTTATGCAAGGAAAGTTTGGAAAAAATTGTAAAATTACATTACATCTATATTTGGCAGTTTCTATACAAAGAGGTATGCTAACAGCACAAAATAAATAAAGAAATACTTGTGAGGGGCTGAACCAGTGATAATTCGCTATTAAATGGTATGAGAATTAGCCTGGGCTAAAATTCACAGGGGTGACAGTATACCAGGGTGAGGATTAGGCTGTGACATGGGCAGGTTTGTGTATAAATAGAAAGGAGAGGATGCATGAGATAAGCTGTCTGCTTTATCAACATTTATGTCTTGACTGGATGCCTAGATCATTGAAACCTTAGCTAGAACCATGTTCATAGAGTTCGGTTTATTCATTTTACTGTGCTGCATTTAATCTGAAATGAATACCATCACATTTTTTATTCTTATTATGACCCTTTGTCACAAAGACGGCCGCAATGGGTGATGACAGACCAGAAACAGGAACTGACTCAGAACACAGGTTTTGGAATGGTGAAGATATTTTTTCTTAAAAATATTTCCCAACATAAAACCAATGTCACCTTACAATAATTGATTCGGAGTTTCAGTGTTTTATTATTATTATTATTCATATCCAGAGATCATCGGTGCTTATATATAAATATATATATATTACATGGTACCATGTTTAAACAAAGCAGTTATAGTACTGTATAGTGTGTTAATCAAGGTTTGCCATGCAGTTTTTCCTTTTTGTTTACCATGCTTTACATTTCATTTTGACACCTTTTAGTATAGCCGATAATGGATTAGTCCTTTTTGAATTATGAATGCATTTATTCAGCATTTAAAACAAGCTCATTCACAAACAATATTTTGTATTTTGCTTTTTGGCATGCCAAAAGCATTCCATTTTAAAACACAATTTGAATACAAAATGGAAGCACCTCCTAATTTATGATGTTTGCATCTAAATAAGCTTAATTTGGAGAGTGTGGAGCAAAGCACGATCAGCTGGCAAGACCTATGGACAATGGAACAGAGCAGGATCAATTTCCTCATCAAATCAACATATAATGTTCTCCCATCAGCACAGAACCTAAACCTCTGGGTGGATGAGGATCCCTCATGTCCTTTCTGTTCATCACCTGCAACATTAAGGCATATTTTGACAGAATGTAAGGTGGGTCTTAGCCAAGGATGGTTTACTTGGTGCCATGACCAGGTGCTGCAATGTTTGGCCTTAGCATTGGAAGACAAGCGTAACATGACCAATAAGTTGCCACCAGTTCCATCAACATTACACACAAAATACAACATCCCTCCACCCAGGAGAGTAACCATGAAGAAAAGGTGTTAAAACCAAGCCTCACCCTGGACAACTGGAAGCTGCTAGAGACTGGAAAATGTTGTCAAATGTTGGTCAACGGCTTATTTTTCTACCTGAGATTGCCACCACTAACCTTCGACCAGATATTGTCTTGTGGTCTGGATCAGCATGCCTTGTTCACCTGGTACAGTGCCATGGGAGGATGCTGTAGATGAGGCGTATGAGAGGAAGAAACTGCAATATGCTCAACTAGCTCCTGAAGCGGAACAGCAAGGATGGAGAGTCCGGGTTTACCCAGTGGAGGTGGGTTGTCAAGGATTTGTGGCACACTCTACAACCTCAGAGACGTCAGATTCAGTGGTCAAGAGTTGTGTCGAACAGAGAAGAACTTATCTGAAGCAGCAGAGAAGACAGCAGTAACTGACTCTTGAAGACCCCAGAGATGTACCCTACTTAGTTCAATCCAGACAGTTGTCATGCTGATGCGCTGGGGAGACAGCACTGTGGTTGATCCCCGGAGCCAGCATCACAGCCATTGTTTGTCCTGATGCTCTGGGGAGGCAAAATGAGCTGATCTCTGGAGCCAGCATTACACTTTAGCCATCAACACAAGGCAGAAGGATCTTTACATCATCAGATGGAAGGAAACGCAAATGGATGGCAACGCAAATGGATCATATTAGTTTAGTGTAAAGCTATGTCTTAGTTGTTGCATATCTTGGCGAGAGTCGAGTTCAAATCAGCATGAAGTTTTGACAGCTACTCTCATGTAATGGAAATCATGGGAATTCAATTAAATAAATAATCAGTGAAACCACTGAGATGACTGTGCTGCTATCAGACCCCTGACAGAGGTGTGAGGATTCATATTGTATCTTAGTCTCAATGACAGCCTCTCAAGGTGCAGTTCTCATTTCTGGATTGGCATCAGGCCATGCTGGCATTACAGAGGCATCATGAAACCAGAGCTGCCTGAAAATCAAACATGATGTCAGGCAACATCACAAGCACTACTGGCTTTCTGGTTTTCTGGCTTTGTTTAAATGCTACACTGCTGTTTGTCTGTCTGTCAACCAGCATGGTGTTAACATAAGCAGTGTTGAAGTTTCAGTATTTCAGGATGCACATTTTTAGATGTTTTAACTTTTAGATTAGGAGGAAATGCAGGATCCATTTATCTAGTAATGTGAACTAGTAATGTAATGCAAAATGTATTTTCACTGCAACACCCACAAAACAGCTAGCTTAAATTATTTACTTATATACTTCTACTGTACATACATTGGCGGTATTCACATGGAAAAGCGATGAGCATTAGCCTTTTAAGACTATTCCTTCCAGTCTGACAATTGAAGAACAGATTACAAACAGAAACAATGTTGCCCATGCTTGAAAATCCTTTTTTTTTTGTTCCAGCACATTCAGTTTCAGCTGAACATTCTGCTGCAGTACAACCCAATCCCTGCCTAGTAAACCTCGAGCATCTGTGCAGGGCACCATTTTATTATCTTTCCTGTGGTTTTTGCCCTTAAAGTATGAATAAAATTAATGGAGCAGTGCCTTAAATATCCAAAAGCTTCAAGTATCATAATTCTGTGTCCATACATCTTTACACACAGATGACTTAAGGTACTTTACAAAAGACAAGAGATGCAGTGACTACAGTATGCAACAACAGCAGTCATAACCTCCTCATTCACTGTATTAATCTGAATAAATGTTGAGATTTTGTTCATGGCATTCTCTTCCTAGGTTCCCAGCACCAAACAGATCTGCCAGATAGGGGAGATAATATTGTAAAATGGCTATAACGAAGATAAGGTTATTGGATATTCACTCTCAGAACTATGGAACCAGATGGTCTCAATAAAGGTTTGGATTTTTTATCTTTAATTGACACAGTGTAACTGTTAATTATAACAATTCTGATTGCTAATAAATATATTTTGATTGCTTTCACAATTGAGTAAATTATTTTGTAAGATAAATCAAAATGAGAAACTAATATGATAAATTGACAATGAATTATACTTTGTTTTTATGCTTAGTATTTTATTCTTAATAGATGCATGTAATTTGAGATATTTAATTGATACCATTTAGATTGACTAAGAACTAATCATGAATTAAATCTTAAACACTCTATGTAAATGATTAGTACTCTTTTTGTTTCTAAGAACAAAAGGATCTTTCCTATTTTCTTTGTTTATGACTCTTTATACAGTTCCATGTAAAGGTACAGTTTACTTTTGAACTTTGAACTGAAACTATATATATATATATATATTCTATATATATATATATATATAGATATATATATATATATATCTATATATATATTTCCCGACGAGTCTAATGGTCTATTACCTGGTTGATTGGATGTCCGAGTTGTCATTTTTTTAACTTACTAATGGTCTAGTCAAGGACCAACTAATCAACTACAGAGTTGATCACAGATAAAAAAAAATAAAAAAAATTGAATGTAATCATACAGATTGTTATATTTATTGTTTTACAATACAATCAGAAGATCTGCATTTTCTCTGTGGCAGTCCAATCATAAGTGAGCAGAAGAATCAGGACATAAACAGTTGAAGGTCTTTAGTAGGTAGAACCAGTGACAGAGTCAAAGATCTGCCCCTAGTTTCTGATTACGACAGCATGTTATACAGGTGTCCAATCATGAGTGAGCAGAGGTGGGACATATTTGGGAGTTTAACCAATGGGAAAGTCAAAGATCTGCCCTGGTTTTGCAGCTCTCCAATCATAAGTGAGCAGAGGTGGGATATAAATAAGGGTAAGCAGTACAAGAATAGGTGAATTTTGTGTTATATTGCTTATTATAGAGACCATTATTGAGAATTATATTGAGAAGTAATATTTCAAATTGCTTCTTACAAATGATAAAAAAAAATGTCATCAGACAACTGAGACATTGTAGTCGATTTGGTTATGGATCTATTTTCTCATAAAAAAATAGAGGTATACACCGCAAATAAAAAAGACAGAATTCCTATTGGGCTTGATTTATATTTATTTATTTTAGTATCACTATGCAGGACAGCCGCTACAAGTTCGCTACCTTTATTAAAAATCTACAGATTAATCGACTAGAGCCCAAGTTAATACATTCAGTAATCTCCCATCCAGTATGCCTTACAGACCTTTTGTCTTGCTTTTTGGAGCCCATACGGAACAAAAAAATATATTTTTAATATATAATAAGAAATGTATGATACTTATATTCTTCCAATATCATTCTTGAATTATATAGAATATAATAAAAATATATATATGTTATCAAGATATTTTATACATTTTTAATTAACCAAAATTGGCCCCTTTTCTAGATATGAAAAATATATGAGATATATGGTAAATATATGTTTTATGTATTTAAAATATATAAATGTGTATATATGTTAAATATATCATTAATGCTTTTAAAATATAAAGTAAATATATTGAGAAATATATAATTTATATGAGAAAAATGCATTATGTATACATTTGAAATATTAAATTTAATATACAATGTTCTTTGTATTGCCAACACAGTGACACACACCTCACTAACATGAGCACAAGCACACAGGGTGATCCTCTTGCGGACACACAACCTGTCAGGGTGATTTTTGCCAATTAATAACAAATCACAGGAATACTCCCAAATGAACCATAAACATATAAAACAATAACTTGAACAACTAGCACAAAAACAGTAATGAAATATTTACAATAATCAACAAATGATCACAGTTTCCACACAAAATCCCAACCCCCAGCATCTCCTGGTCAAGTTCCATTGCTGATGTTGTCCTAGGCAATTTGTCATTTTACCACCACTTTGATTTGACCTCTGGTCGAGTCAACAGATCAATAATACACTTTAATTCACCGTAAGATGGTATTCTCTCAGTGAAGTTCCATTGTAGGTTCCAGAATTTGGCCTTTTGCTGACACTTTGTTTTAAACCCTTGTCCACAGTGCTTTGTGTTTGCAGGCCATTCTGCTCCCTGGAGATGATTTATTTTTGTTCATAGTAGCCCTAAATGTGAGGTATTTTGTAAAGAATTACTTACTGCAGTGTCCAGAGATTGTAGCAGCTATGTAAATTGTGCTGTACAAATAAAACAAAAACAAACACGCCCACATTTGTTTTGGACAAAATACTGCCTTTGTTTGTAGTTTTACAAAACCATATATATAGTATATATATATATATATATATATATATATATATATATATATAATTATATATATATGATATATATATATATATATCCATAACCAATTGTAGGTTAAAGAGACAGATAGTGAGACATGTATACATACAGAGAGACAGACTGATGGTCACTGGTTTGCTGCTAAATGTCAACACAGGCGACTTGTTTCCACCCTGAACATAAACAAGACTCTAAGCTAGCCTATAGTTGCAGTGTCTTTGTGAGCGATGGGCTATTACCTTTTTCGTGCCTGACTAGGCTTCATCTTTACAGATGTATTATAAATGATGCTCTTACCGATTGAGAAAGAGGCCCCAGTAGAGCCCAAGATGCTGCTGAGTTATAAAGATCGACAGACACATAATTCAGAGGAAAAACAGCTTTTCCTTAGACGTGCAGAAATGTAGACGTATATTATAATCCATCAATTCTCTTTAAATGAAAAAAATGAGTGGGTGTAAATCTGAATGGTGTGAAAGAATCAAAATCTGACAGCCATCCTTGATTTAGATTTAGATTTTTGTTTTGTTTTAGTTTATAAAATCTAATTTAGCCCTTCAAAGTCAAAGTCAAGTTAGAGTCAACGAGGTGCAAAAACTACTGCCATGTGCCCCCTCTACCTGTGGCCAACTAACCTTGTCTGTCTCTTTGCTTCTGATCTTGCTCCCTCCATTATGCACACTCACAACCTGTCCCTGAACTCTGGTTTGGTTCCTGCTGCCATCAAGCTTGCCAGAGTTACGCCAGTACTCAAAAAACCCTCCCTTGACCCGGCTGACTTATTTAATTTCTGTCCCATCTCCAATCTCCATTTTCTCTCAAAAACTCTTGAAAGGTCTGTAGCCAGTCAGCTGATGAAACATCTCACGGACAACAATCTACTTGACTCTCTACAGTCTGGTTTCCAGCCGCATCACAGCACTGAAACTGTTTTGCTCCGGATTGTGGATGATCTCCTGCTCAATGCTGGTGCTGGTACTCCCTTTATGCTTGTCCTTCTTCACCTAACAGCTGCTTTTGACACCATAGATCATGGCATTCCTCTTGACTGCTTTCAAAAGTATGCTGGAATCTCTGGAACTTGTCTCTCCTGGATGTCCTCTTACCTATCCGGATGCATGCAGTCTGTGTTTTATGCTGAATTCAGTGGTGCTGCAAACCCAGTCACTTGTGGTGTCCCCCAATGATCTGTTCTTGGGCCCCTTCTCTTCAATATCTACATGCTTCCCTTGGGTCACCTCATCTGCCAACACAACCTTATGTCTCATTCCTATCCTGACGACATCCAGCTCTACTTAAAACTCAACCCTGGTAGCCCCTCTGCCATGGTCCAGCTACCTGCCTGCATTCAAGGCATCAAGGCCTGGATGTCTGCTAATTTTCTTCATCTGAGCAGTAACAAATCTGAACTCCTTCTAGTACGATCTACAACTCAACTTAAGAATCTCAATATAGCTGACCTGAACCTCTGAAACTCTCGAAACCACAGTACGAAGCCTTGGTGTACTTCTTGACAACAACCTCTCCTTTGATGCCAACATCTCCTCTTTGGTCAGATCTTCCTTACACCATCTTCGAAACATCTCCAAAGTCTGTCCCTACCTTTCCCTCCTAGATGCAGAGATACTTTGCATTCGCATTTGTCTCCTCTCTACTTGACAACTGCAGCTCTCTAGACGGTGGTCTCCCAGCAAGCATCATAAACCGACTGCAGCTAGTTCAGAATGTTGCTGCCAGGATCCTTACCAGATGTAAAAAATGTGATCACATCATCTGCACCTTGCCCAGCTGCACTGGCTACCTGTAAAGTTCAGGATTATGTTCACAACTCTCCTGCTAACCTACAATGCCCTTTATCACACAGGTCCTGAGTACCTCCTCAACCTGCTGACCTGCTATGTCCCTGCCCGCAAGCTGAGTTCCCCCGACTCTGGCCTGCTCTTGGACAACGCCTATTTAGCTTCATGGCTCCAACTCTTTGGAACTCTCTCCCATCTTTGGTGCATGATGCTCCTACTGTTACTCGCTTTAAATCAACTCTCAAGACCCACCTGTTCTCTTTTGCTTTACATGATCTTTAAGCCTAATATTTGCTATTAGCTGCTGTTACTATTTCATATATTATGTTACTATCATGTATTACGCACTGTCTACTGTATTTAATATACTATTTCATGTATTATGCACTTTCCATTGTATTTAGTGTACTATTTCATGTATTATGCACTTTCCACTGTATTTAGTGAACTATTTCATGTATTTTGTACTTTCCACAGTAACATATTATCTTTTTTTTTGTTTACAGTATAACATGTATTATGCAATTTTCTGTATTTGAAGTATTATTGACTTTCTTTTCTTCCTTTTCAGTTTCCTCATCAGATCAACATATGATGTTCTCCCATCAGCACAGAACCTAAACTTCTGGGTGGGTGAGGATCCCTCATGTCACCTGTGTTCATCACCTGCAACATTAAAGCACATTTTAACAGGATGTAAGGTGGGTCTTAGCCAAGGATGGTTTACTTGATGGTTCACATCATCAAATGGAAAGAAACGCAAATGGATCACATTAGTTTACTGTAAAGCTACATCTTAGTTGGTATTTATCTTGGCGAGAGCCAAGTTCAAATCAGCATGAAGTTTTAATATTTACTTTCATGTAATGGAAATCATTTTCAATCCTGAAGTAGTTTTTGATGATTTAATAAGCAATAGCCTTTTCAAATAAACATACTGTAACTTAAAACCAAGAAAACAACAATTACGAGACAAAAAACTGTTTTTTTAATGACATATATGTTGACTTTTCCAAATAATAATAATAATAATAATAATAATAATAATAATAATAATAATAATAAAGTACTGTACTGAACTATGTGCAATAAGATTACAAATACCTGTTTACAAGTTGAAGTAGTCGTATCTAAACTTGAATCTAGATTTATTAAAGGGTACATCAGCACTACATGAAAGTTAAAACATAAACTATCCCACCTTGCTATTCCAAATGTATTTGGTCATTGTACTTCCGCATGTACCCTCACATGTACTCTGAAATGTACCATCGCATTCCCAATGAAGCGTTGTATTAGCTATATTACCTCCTTGTGGAAACACACTAGTCTGTGTGACAAACATGGTCCATCTAGTTTTCCATGAGGAAGGAAAACAGGGAATGTACAGGGAATGTGCAAAATAATGGCAGACAATATTTCAATATCAGATTGTTCATAAATTGATAGGGAGACGGAATTTGTGGACGAATTCGAATTTGCCACTCAGTGGTATGTAGATGACTGTAAATGTGTTGTCAGGCAATGCAAATGAAAACCAAATACGAAGGATGAAAAAATGCAATATTTATTTTTTTAAGTCAGATTGTCCTCAAAGACCTAATTCCGAAAGGAAATACATCATTTCCGAATCTCATTAGCTAGTGTATTTGATACGTGTCAATTCTGTAAACATTCTGAATCAGCTGGAGCTGTATTTAAGACTTTGGGGACATACTGAAATAACACAGTGCTGCTATAATGGTGGGTAGGTCCCTTGGAAATGAGAGGGTAGTTGGAAATGAGAACAATGCCATCTTGGATTTTCTTTTATTTAATTATTATTATTGAATACATCATTAATCACAATAATACATCAAAATACAACATGCAAAGAAACATGTACAGTGTGAAAGATGTCTACTACACAAAACGAAAGCAGGTACACATTCCTTCCTTATGGAAAATTAGACGGACCATGTTTGTCACACAGACTAATGTATTTCCACAAGGAGGTAACAAGGTTTATGCAACGCTTCATTGGGCATGCGCCAGTACATTTCAGAGCGCATGTGAGGGTAAATGCTGAAGTGATGCTCGAGAAGCAGTGATTTTGGATATAGCAGTGTAGCATTATGCAGCTGTTTGGACGCATACAGATTATTATACATTGACCAAATATATTCGGAACAGTAAGGTGGGATAGCTTATGTTTTATTTTTCATGTAGTGCTGATGTACCCTTTAAGTTAATGGTATTAAATATCTATTGGCTGCTTAATAACATGTAACTGAACTTCAATAAACAAGTAATAACTTTTTACCAAAGTTTTACCACATTTTTTCAGCTGCACAAGTTATAAGAAAACAGCATCTGTATTGGATAAACAAATTCTGCCTCACATTATTAAATTACTTTAATTAATTTTGCAATCAACATTGAATCTTTTTTTCCTCTGCCTTGAGTGATTACTACAATCATATTAAAATGGGATATAGCTAGATGTTAAATGTAAAAGATGTGATGTAGCTCCAAAATGCTTGGGTTCTGTGATTCAATTTAGAATTACAAATTGTAGCCAGTGTCTCCTGAAGAGAAAGACTTGCTACCTGACAGCCTGGCTCCATCTTATCTGTTTAATGAAGACCCCTTGAAGATTTCACTTTTAATCCCACACAGCTTGATTGATAGCTTGCTTAAAAATTGAATTTTCATCAGGGTTGAAGCTGATTCTGTTGAAGCAATCCATAAGAAGCAAAAAAAAAAAAAAAAAAATTACAGATGGGGATTAGTTCAGTATATTTAGATTATGCAATATAAATATGCATTATATGTAAATCAAAGCATACTGGGTGTCAAGACAAGCACATATATTGATGAGGATCTTGTGTAACTTGCAGTGTTCTGACCACTGCTGGGAAGATCAGGTTAAAAGCTCTATAATGACTCCTGCAGAGGAGACGGCTCTTCCCACAGTAGTTAAAACTACAGAGTTCTTGCACATCCTCTGCCCTGCTACACTTGTAATAATTTAGAGGTTTGCATAGCAGCCTTTGACTATGTCTCCCTCGTGACTTAGAAGTATGTCTGTGACTGGGCTATAGGTACATAATAACAGTACAGCTTTGTCTTTGCGTCAGATCAATACAGGTTGTTCAGCTGAGGCTTTTTCATGTCACCAAGATCTGTGCGCAAGTGTACATTGTGCCATTTAAAACAAGCTTGTCAGTAACGGATGACCAGGACATGCATCAACAGTATGTACAGATAGAGTACAAATTACAATATGAGTGATTCTCCAGATATATGGAAAAATGTGTAACACAGCAATGGACGGATGGATGTACGAACAGACAAACAACCCCACTATATCAACAGAATCTGACCTCACAATACCGTGAACAAAAATAATGTTAATACTAAGTTCCACGAGAATAGGATATGTGGTTCTCCAGATATAGGGAAAAATGTGTGGCATATGTATGATAATCTCGACTTTGCAAGGGATATCATTCAGTGGGAGAGTGTTGCATAGAGATGTGGGCGAATATAAATAATGCTGAATTACACTTTTATATTGCTTTAACTCTTAGTTACTTTCATTGAATATAATGTAACGGATACACAGCAGTCCACTGGTTTTGCAACTGCTATTGCACTCCTCGTAAAATGATGGAAGTGATTGAGGAGGACCTTAACTGGCTCCCAATTAGAAAGATACAATGACTACAGCCTCAAGGGATGTTCCAAAGCCACTTATGTTACTTCAGGAAGGCTGAAGGCAGCAAACCAAATTTAAGTCATGCTCATGAATTAAAAGCCCTCTTCTGGATAATGACATGTATGGCATGCTTTGAATTTCTTAGAAGCAAAATTAGAAGCAATGGGTAGAAGCAAATTATCCATTGCTGTAATATGGTATCTTGCATTACACAGTGCAACATCACACACACACACACACAAATGCTATCACAGTAACATTATCCACATATATTGCGAAAATGGTCTACATGCTCAGTCATGGCCCCCAACAAGTGTACTTGTACTTTCAATTATTTCCTGAAATCTTAATGAATGTCTACATGCTTCAATTGATGGCTCTATCCAACACGAGGATGCTTCAGATTTGAACATGACAGCCGTTCTTGAAGTGTAATTTATTTTTTAGTAGCTATACATTGGGTAGTGTCCTATGTACTTTACCTACCACTTGTATTTCAAAGGCTATACGCTCACTACAGTATACTGCTGTGCACATATTTGAGTGCTTAATTATTTTTTTTTACACTTGGGCTGCTTGAGTTTCAAGTATGTAATGTGGCAAATGCACTTGTTAATTAGTAACGTGAGTCACTCGCAATAGGGTTGCTCAGTCATAAAGCTAGTCAAGTAATTCAATTGTGGTTTTTGGAGTGCAAGTGATTTGGAGTAGACTAATAGGCTAATATGCTTTCCTCACTACGTAAAGAACGCCTGATCAACATGCGCTGGAAACCATGTTGGTTTTCAACACAGGATGATCGTATATATTCTAGAAATAGTGTCCTTAGGGCATTAAAAAAAAAAAAAAAACTTGTAAAGGAGTATCCATTCATTAGATATCTTGTCTTTCAAATTGAAATCCAAGCATAGTGAAACTAATGCATCTTCTGATATTAAGGTGTTTTACATTTCTTTCATTCTAGAGATTTAAAAAAAAAAAAAAGTGGGAAGTTTTATTAGATTTAGACCTTTTGTTATATTTCAACCCCCCCCCCCCCCAAAAAAAAAAATTGATTTCAAACAAACAAAGTACATTTGTGTTCATATATGTGTTTAAAAAGCTATTGTTCTGTAAAAGTAATTTACTTCAGCACACAGCACACTTATTTGGTAGGTCGATCTTTAATCAGTGTAAAATAAGAAATTATTTAAAACTATATAGATTAAGGGATGATTGCTCAACTATGTTTTATTACTAACATATTCGTATTACAAGATTCAGTGTAAAATATTAGAATAACAATTTCATATGGTCCGTTTGAAAGTAATGTGAGGAAATAACTAGTCACATGAGCTATTTTGTGTTTTGATGTTTTTATACTGTCTAAAAAGTAGATTTAGTTTATAATACCAAAAGTTTACATTTAAACCACGGCTATGAATAAATTAATAGCTTGTTGCATCTTTTGAAGTAAGTGTAAAGTAATTTTTAGAAAAATGTGTAGATTTATACTGGGTTGTGACCCCACCACCACAAAAGGAAAAAAATATATGATTCGCAAACAACAGCAGGAATAAGCAGCATGCTTTTCAAGTAACCTGACTTTCACAATTTGATTGCCTGCAGTAAGTCTACGCCTTCAGGAAATAGGATGTACTGCAAAGAATGTGTCTAATATGACAAAAGCCAGAGTGGCACATTTATGACAGGGTCGTCTACCTTTGAGACAGTCGATTTTAAAGCACATAAAAAATCAAGTAATCATTATACTCTAACTGTGTGAAACTGATGATGGCAAAGACTGCCAAACAAGGCACATCAAAAGTGTAACAATTACTGCCCACCATAAACACCTCTGTGATTTTAAAGTTAAAAGTGCTTTTTAGAACAGCTCACGTCCTTGCAAAGCATGCACAACCATATTCTGATTTTGAATGGAGGTGTGACCGGGATGAGGTAAAAGGATTAAATATGGGGAAAACCTATAGCAGTTCTAAACAGGCACAGGAGGACCCAGCGTACAGCCGACTTAACCAGAATGGCAACTGCTAAATATTTGTCAGTTATCTCGAAGAGTTCTACAGATAGTTCCATTACTGAGGAGATGATGTGCTATGTGAAGTATGCTGTCAATGGCACATACACTTTATTGGGGTTCGGAATGTGGGGAAGGCAGATGCAGAAACCCAATCAATGTATCTGGAAATGAGCATACTATTTATTGTATTTATTGTTTTTTTTAAATACATTTTCAATTAAGTTTTTAGGAAAATAACATTTATTTTTAGGGACCCAACGTCACAAAAGGACTAGCAAGTTTACACATGGACTAGCAAGCTTCAAAAGATACTTGTCCTTAGGACTAGTACCACAGTTTTGTTAGTTTCTAACCCTGCTTAGAGCAAACTGCGCATGGACGATATGATCTCCATGACTATAACGGTAGCCTGCACCAATCCGTTACTTGGCAAACTAGCAGATAACAACAGATGGGCACGTATACTGTTCAAGCCTGTCAAGGCCATTCTAACAGTGTCAGAAAAGCCTGTGAAGAGTCTTGGGAGGTGGTACGATGGGGATTTAAAGAGATAGCAGGCAGTGCAAGGGCTGAAGAGGATCGACAGTAGTGCCCTACCGGGCAAGCTTAAAATCTGGTGTTTTCAGTTTGGTTTTCTTCCATGGTTGCTGAGGTTGTTTACTGTGTATGAGGTTTCCCTGTCAGCAGTAGAGAGACTGGAATCCTTGGTTAGTTCATACATTAGGAAATTGCTGAGAGTTCCACGATGCCTTAACAGGGTAGCACTCTACAGTAAAGGGAAACTACAGCTGCCAGACTCTAACTGAGGAATTCAATTGCACTAAGGTTTGGCTTGAAGTGACAGAGAGAAAGTAGGCAGCAAAATAAGTGGTGGAAGATGCAAAGGCTGTCCTTTGTATCAGTGATATCATGGGGCACATACAACAGGGAAAAGGAGGTCTTGGTCTCAGTTAGGCTCCTCTGAGAGGTACACAGAAGCTCCAGCTGAAAGGAGGAAGTTGGTAGTTGCTGAAATACAAAAGAAAAGCCATGTCACAGGCTAAGAAGGGAGAATGGAGGAGATGGAAAAATGTGAAACATTGTAAGATTGGATGGCGAGCCTGTGGACAATGGAACAGAGGAGGATCAGCTTCTTAACCAGGTCCACATTTGCTGTTCTTCCATCACCGCAGAGCCTGCTTTTGGGTAGGTGAGAACCCTGCACGTCCTTTGTGTTCATCACCAGCTCCCCTGAAGCACATCCTTACATGATGTAAGGTGGATCTGAGCTAGGGCTTCTTTATTTTGCGTCATAACCAGGTACTGCGATGCTTGGCATTAGCACTGGAAGAATGGCATAATAAGATCAACAGCTCACCACCAATATCAGCAATAGCTAGCAACCAGAGAACGACATTCCTCCGTCCAAGAGAGCAGCCAGCAGGAAAGGTTTTCACTTAGTTTAGTTTATTCACTTTGTGTCCTCAGAGCCAGCAAAGGAAAAACTAAGATTTGCCCAGAAAAATAGGAGGCTGCTAGAGATTGGTGAATACAGGCAGATCTTTGCCAGCACTTTATTTTCCCAGCTGAAATTGCTACAACTACCCTTCGGCCTGACATTGTCCTGTGGTCAGACTCAGCATTCATTGCTCTTCTGGTGGATATTACAGTGCCATGTGGGGATTCTGTGAATGAGGCATGTAAGAGGAAGAAATTCTGGTATGCTGAGGTGCTGAGGTAGAACAGTAGAGGTGGGTTGTCAGGGAACCGTTGTGCACCCTCCATGATCTGGCTTATCAGAGATACTGAATTCAGTGGACAGGAGTTGCAGCGTATAGTGAAGACTCTATCCGAAAGATGCAGAGAGAAGTTGCAACTGGCTCTGTCTGACACAGAAAAAACACCTGGAGACCTAAAAAGAGAGGTGATGGAGGAAGTTACCATTATACCATTATAAATTGATAGCATGCTGGTGTTATTTAAGAGCGGTAAAACTACCACATTATTTCAGGCTAATCGCTCTTGTCAAACACAAGTGTCCTTAATGAATTAATAATCATAAAAAATATGAGTAGAAGAGTTATGTCACTTACTATATACAAGTACTGCACATAAAATGAGATTCCTTCCTTCAATTATTTAAACAACTGATACACTAAACATAGATACAGAATTAAAAATTGGCTAGAAATGTGGGTTAATTTTTTAAACAAGAAAACTTAACAATACCTATATATCCATAAGGGGGGAAATCACTGTTGGTTAACTTATTATTTAAGTGGTAAAATGTGATTACCATTTAGAGTCATAAAGTCTGCGGTTTACACATGGTTACAGAATACTAATGTGGTTCTCGTAGAAAATTGACTATCTGTTATTTATGTGGCTTACTGGTGAACAGGTACTGTGTTTACATTACCGGTAGGTCAGAATGATGTTCCTTATTAAATCCCTAATTTCAGCCCTGATGTTAATTGATCTCAGATGCCTGAATAGCAACCAGTGCATTATGTTTATTACCGGGAGACCGTTTTGATGGACACATTGCTCAATGCTGCCACTCTGTTGAGGGCCAAAACGGTTACAAAGGCACCTACTAGCATACTCCTTTTGTCTTCCCATGATTGTTGCTGAATAGTTGCACACAGCATAGGTCTAGTGGTTACATGGCACATGACATGACTGCATACATTTTCATAAATTGCAAAGTAGGGGATTTTCCATTTTTACTTTTGGAAAATCTATGTATATTGATAATCTCACAGTTCGAAAAATGAAAAAACAAATCCAGCAAGTTGGAGTACTGATTAAGTGCACATATATTATACACTGCGAATATGACTTGGCATCCCATTTGGAAATTGGCCAATAATAATAAAAAACAAGAAAGAAGCAAGAGATAGGCTTTGGAGTCACAGTTTTATAAAAAAAAAAAAAAAAAAAAACACTGTCTTGAAGCCTTTTCCCTAACTTCATTTACATCATTTAGCTGCGAGATGTTGCAATAACTTCTCTCTCTCTCTCTCTCTCTCTCTCTCTCTCTCTCTCTCTCTCTCTCTCTCTCTCTCTCTCTCTCTCTCCACCCAACTCTGTGTCTCATTCGAGGACTCATTGAAAGAGACAGTTAATCAATAGCTGTTCCTCAGCATCTCCACTCATATTGACTTTGGTTTCAAAAAGACTATAAAGAGTAATTTGGGAAATTCTGTCACTTTGGGTTGAATCCTGCAGAATTAAATCCCCCAAACTTATATTAACTGCCCATTCACCTTAGGAACTTTTAACAAGTAAGTAATTGCACCTTCTTGATGATCTGATACCTGGTCAGTAATTTTTGTACATTTGTATCACTTCAAAAAAAAACACTAGAGCTTTGTAAATTTTTAATGCAGAGACAATCTTATTTCTCTTTTATATTTGTAATGTATTAAGAATGGGCTTTCTCTCTCTCTCTCTCACACACACACACACACACACACACGCACACACACAAACGCACAAAGTAGTCTAAGTGGCCCTGAAAAGAGGTGATGGAGGAAGTTACCATTAGGGAGAACCAGATTGCACCGAGCAATACAAAACAAATTCAGAATATATAAAGCATTGAGATACTGTACTGTTATGTCAGTGTATAACACTGAACAAACAGCCATATAAACAGAACCTGAAATAAGGCACTCGGACTATAATGGATTACCAGTATGTATTGATTCAAACAATACAAATGTGATATCACTGCTATGTCATTTATGCGAAGGAGTGTGGTTAGCCCTGCTGACAGGTGTGTGGTTAGCCCTGCTGACAGGTGTAACTAGGTATTATAATATTTAAATTTTTTTTACAAGTTAATGCCTGAGGAAGTTGCCCCTGAAGTATAAGTGCCTGTGAAAATCCTTGCTGCCATACCTGACAGGTGAAAGATATGCTGTCAATATATAATGATGCAGCATAAACTGTTGCTTCATGTTTGTGGCACAAACAAGAAGCAACAATGCTTCAAAAAGACCAAAAAAAACCAACAAAACTTTTTCCATTTTTCATAGTAAATTTGACAGTTTAATTATTTGGATGGAATTGCTATGTAAGAGCTGAAGAGAACAGTAAGGCAATACTACACGCTGTCTTCCACTGGAGAATCTGATAAAATATCAGTCTTGACAGAAAATATATTAATCAGAGTTTAGAAAGATTTGTGGCTGAATGTGTGGGTTGCTTGATGGGTTTCAGGGGTGAGATGAGAATGGAATTCCCAAAGTGCAAGACTGAGGTAAGATTGAAGACAGTATTTAATTAAATTAATACTATTCAGCCCTTTAATTGTCTACCATATTCCTCTGCTTTTAGTTGAGTAGGGGTGTAGTGGTGTTCTTCATGAGCCATGTGATCACATTGTGGTATTGTGTGTGTGTGTGTGTGTGTGTGTGTGTGTGTGTGTGTCTGTGTCTGTGTGTCTGTGTGTCTGTGTGTCTGTGTCTAGTCAGTGGAATTGCTTTGGTTTTACTTGGGGTTCATCTTCAACCCAAACCAGAGACTTAAAAGTAATGAAGACAAAGGCATACTTTACTGACTGCAATGAAATAATATGAAAACGAAATTTTTACTGACTGGCTTCTACAATTATTTAGAACACTTCACATAAAATGCTGATGTCATTTGGAGAATTGAAATAGGCTACAGTTACATTGATAACACTGTGTAACACATTTTTATTTTTTTTTGTTCCTGGGTAGTAAGTGTTATTTCCTAATTGCTTATGCCACAAAAGTATAGAAAATGGCTATTATTCCCCACAAACTTTGCTTTTGAGACCAGGACAGTGATATTTCAAAATATCACTATTTCCAATGGGAAAACGGGAAAATGTGTGTCTTTTCGTTCACATAAAGTCAGAAAAAAACAACATATGAATCCAAATTAACATGTATTTATACTAAAGTAATACAAAAATGACTACAAAAGATTTAAAAGTGAGTAGTTTTTTGAGATTTACGATTATACTGTAAATTCTGTTTCAAGGTGAGTTATACACTCTTTCATTAATTAAAACCCTCCTTTTCCAAGTGCAAATTAACTCCTGATAAATTATGACAATAGTCACAAGAAGCACTGCTTGTTAAGATATTAATATTATTTTGGAAATCAACATATTTTCGGAAATCACATTAAGGCTATTATTTAATAATGAAATAGGCATAACGACCGCTTGACAATACCAAAATCAATACTACATACAGACTTCTTGATTAACACTGGAGTTATCACTTACGGATCACTTTTGAAAATCCTGCCCAGTATGTTTAATCGTGAAATATCTTGAAATGCCTATTTTTAGACAGTGAAATAAGCCATTTTTACTGTGAAAAAAATACCACCCAATCCATAACTAAACAGCAGTTAAACCACCTTCTCCTCCATATTCAGAAACATCTGACACAGGCCTTAACTTTTTTTGGAAAGATCTGAATTCATACAATCTAGTGTTAAAGTAAAAATGTACACAAAGGCTATATGTACAAGTGGCATTGTCAAAGCCAGTACACTCCTGTTGTGTTTGTGTCTGAACAGCAGAGTAAATAGTTTCAAGAACAAAGCAACACTCTCCAAGGAGAAATCTGTAGGTTTTCTCCAAACATTTCAATGCTGCTTTTTCTTATAAAGATATTGGGGGAATAATTATCTCGATTGATGGCTCATATCTCGGGAAAACATTCAATTCCTTGAAGTTGTTTAGAACTACAGTGCCAAGAATGAACATGTAACATGAACATGTAATATAATGATATGCCTTTGTTCTGGTTATTTATTTTACAGTTCTATTTTGTGAGACGTGTGTTAGAAATGTTTGTTAGAAAATTGATTTTAGGGGGAAAAAAACACTTCTTTCTCTTCAAAATATTCTCTAATATTTGTTTGACAGAGAGTTCAAGAATATGAGCAGCTGGGATCTGTGGTGAAAAACAATAACTATTTAATATCACAGTCTACTGTAACCCAGAAACTTTGTCTCCATCATCAGTGTTTGCCATCATGTTAACATGAATTCAAAAGAAATGATCCTGGCATTTCTTCTTTAATTAGTCAAGCCAGTTCTATAGAGATTTGGATTAACATATCTATCCCTGCTCACAATGAGATGAACAATACTGTACAAGATACTGTCAAAACAGAAATAATTACTTTTGAAGTGAGTAATATATCTCCACATTTCTACAATCCGTAGGAGAATAAAACCAGTATCTCAGTTAATTCAGTAATAAGGTCTGGAATAATCCTACTGGTGATTGTAGCTAACAACATAATCCTATCCATTCACTATACTAATACTATGCCATGTGTTCATTTAAAGGAAGATAAAACATCAGGTCTGGCAATGTTACCCCAAATTCAAGAGAAATCATGATGCCCATATATGATTTTCTTTTTTGAAGTTCTCATTTAACATTCAAGTCATGTCAGATACAGCATGTCTTTGAATGACAAAACTATTAATAAACAAAAAAATGGGGAGATCACGTGACCCACTGGCGGTATGGCAAGCCAAATGATCATTTATAGATATCTCAAATTGCATTATACCAGATATCTTTAATTGTGCAGTTTTTAAGGTATCTACAATTAATTTAAAGATATCTGTAAATTAAATTGAGATATCTAAAAATTCAATAGATATCTCAAATTGATTTAAAGATATATTTAAATACTATGGAAACCATATAGATTGTACTAGCATGGCACGCCAAACTGTCATTCAGAGATATCTTAAAATTAGGGTTTTAAAGATATCTCTAAATCATGTAAAGATATCTCTAAATAACACCCTGTTCACTTAAAGATATCTCTAAATCATTTGAAGATATCTTCAAATAACGTCCTGTTCATTTAGAGATATCTTTAAATGGTCAGGAAGTCCATTGAAAACATTTGAGAGCATTTTCACAGGACGTCATTTCAAGATATCTTGAAATGGCTTCCTGTTCATTTGAAGATATCTTCAAATGATATAGAGATATCTCTAAATGAACAGGAAGTTATTTTGAGATATCTTCAAATGATTTACAGATATCTTTAAATGATTTAGAGATATCTTTTAATGAACAGGACATTATTTAGAGCTATCTCTAAATTATTTAAAGATATCTGAAAAGCATTTGAAGCTCCATTTAAAGATATCTGTAAATCATTTTGAGATCTCTCTAAATGTATTTTAGATATCTTAAAATGATTCAGAGATATCTTTAAATATTTAGATATCTGCAAATTATTTAGACATATCGTCAAATATTTAGAGATATCTATAAATTAATTTGAGATATCTCTAAATGACAATTTGGCTTGCCATACTGGTAGTAATGGTCACTGTTCACAAGAGCTCCATTTTCAACTAGTTTTAGTTTTACAATTACATTTTCACCTGGTTTTTCAACATCCTCCCTTCACTGAGATGCCAGAACCTCAAAAAAAACCTTCCTCTTAATCTTTCTGACGCCTGGGTGATGGACACCATTTCTGAAGTGCTGGCTAAACAGCAAAGCTCCCCTGAAACTTTAATGACCAATATTGTGAGGCAAGCTGTACATAAATTTAACTGTACACTCTACGAGACCAAGGATACAATGCAGTCGCTTTAAACAGACATTGTCTCCCATATGGCAGTAGTCCGTAATTTAATTTCTAAGGTGGATTCTCTATGGGCCAAGGCAAGAGCGAATGAACAAGACCGTAGCCAATGTATGTCTCAGCTGGATGAGGTGGAGCTCAAAATTGAGGCTCTGGAACATCATTCAAGGTGCAATAACATAAGGTTTGTCAGACTGAAAGAAGGTGAAGAAGGAAATGAACCGATAAGCTTTCTACAGAATACAGTGAAAAATACATAAAACATGTTTTACAGTGAAAAATGTATAATACACAATACATTAGCATAAATCATTAAATAGCAGCAAAAACACAGTAGCTAATAGCAGATATCAGGCTTAAAGAGCATGGAAAGCAAGAGAGAACAAGTGGTTCTTGAGAGTAGATTAAAAGCGAGTGATGGTGGGAGCATCATGCATCAAAGCTGGGAGAGAGTTCCAAAGAGTCGGAGCCATGAAGCTAAACGAGTGTTCCCCAAGTGTGCTACACTTTTGCTTGGGGATTACAAGCAGGCCAGAGTCGGAGGACCTCAGCTTGCGGGCAGGGACACAGCAGGTCAGCAGGTTGAGGAGGTACTCGGGACCTATGTGATGAAGGGCATTGTAGGTGAGCGGGAGAACTGTGAATATAATCCTCAATTTTACAGGTAGCAAGTGCAGTGAAATGGAGAATGCTTTTGTTTATCCTCAGCCCATGAGGTTGAATCATTTTTTGTCGCAAAGCAATAGCAAAAATGTATTTAAACTACTGAACTATTCTGAGAGGCATTATTGTTTTTTAAGATGCTTATTTTTATTAGAAGGCTGTTTTGTGATTAAAGACACTGGGGGAGCCTCAAGTATTCTTTATATTTGTCAGGGGTAGTATTAGAAGGGGGAAGGAGTGATTGATTTTTAAACTATACTGACAGTGCTTTGAAGGTGATTTAGATGTTATGGCTGGAATGGAGGAGGGACTGAGGCCTGGTAATAGACATCACTACATGGTTGCCATGGATCCTTAAAAGGATGGTGAGCGAAAGGGAGGAATGTCAGGTGGACAGGGTCCCTCCCTGTCTCAGGGTTTGGGGGTGGTTGGGGGGAGAAGGGTGTTTGAATTATGTAATATTAGTTTTTTTCAATTTTTGTACTTGAAAAGGGGGGGGGGGACCTGCGGGGAGAGAGGAGGAGAAGGTTTTGGATGCCAAAAAACTTTTATGAACCACAAATACTGTTTTATTTTCTTTTTATTGATGTATACTTACATTAATGGGTGCTTTAGGCATGTGCAATCTTTTTTCAGACACCTTTTCTCACAAACACTCTCAATGCACCTGCTTTCTGACCCACAGGGTCTTTCTTTGCCTTTTTGGTCTACATTTCCTAACCTAATTTTTGATTATGGCTAATCTCTCACTCATTTCCTGGAATCTGAGGGGACTAAACATCCCAAATAAACTTGTTTACATTACATAAGGAAGACATTGATATTGCATTGTTACAGAAGACACATCTATGTGAATCTGATGCGCACATGATTCAAAACAAATATTATAAGCTGGCTGTAGCCTAGTGATACCATGAAATCAAAAGGTGTTCTTATTTTAGTGAGGCGCAGCCTTCAGTTAACAGTAGAAAAAGTTGGCAAGGACAAATCTGACAGATTGGCATATATCTGTATTACATTACAGGGCAAAAAGATAGCCTTTATTTCACTATATACTCATAGTACTTCTGAAGCAGACTTTTTTCCCCAGGAGAACTACTTGCGCTATCTGATTACTCTTTGTTAATTCGTGCTGATATAATGTGGTGTTTGATATCTCTCTAGATAGAGCGGATCCTAGCTCTTCCTACTTCTAAACAAGGGCATCCTGTGCATTAAAACAGTTTACACAAAATCTAATATCTCTGGTGACTACAAAATACTTCAGGCAGGGACTAAACTTGCTTTTCGACTAGACATAAGACACATTCTAGACTATATTTTGGTCTCCTCCAAACTATTTTCAGATGCAATTGCAGCTAAGATATTTCCTGCAATTCTCTCCAATCACAATCCAATGTAATGCGAATTTCAGTTCTGCCCCACAACATAGAGAGAGCTGCATGACGGCGATTTAAAATGACTTTACTTCAAAATTCCGAATTCTTTGCCCAGTATAAAACAAAAGCTTCTCACCTAAATAAATCACGGCAAATTCATGATTTAGAAAAGTGCCGTCACATACTGGAGTGTGCACAAAATCCACTTACACGCAGTTAGGAGAAGATAACCTACGAATAACTAGGGCAGAACTTCATGATTTATTGCGACATATTTATTATGCACAGGGTTTGTCAAAAAAATTACTTCATGGCAGTAGATCAAGTTGTTTATTTGCAATAAATTAAAGCAAAATGATGCCTGCTCCTCCATTTAGGTTATTTGATCCCCCTCAGAAGGTATGGTCTCTGACTACAAAGAAATTAGTGCAGCCTTTCCTATGTTTTATTCTGATTTATCTAGCCTTACTTGCTCCTTAGACCTAGAGGCTTGCTCCTGTTTTTTATAGAGCTTAAATCTTCCTAAATTATCTACCGAAGAAGCCGCAGAATTGGGCAAGCCCATCTCTTTTGATGAATTAAGATTGTAAAGAAAGGCAAAGTACCTGACATAGATGGTATTCCCCCTGAATTATTACTAGCATTTTGAGATTTATTAGGAGCAATTTTGCTTGAAGCATTGCACTCAGCAAATGAAAAAGGTGCATTTCATCGTGACCTCAATATTGCTCAGATCTCCCTACTTCCAAAAAAGGGCAAAGACCTCACGACTGCTCTAATGTCCATCCTGTTTCTTCGATTAATTTAGATATTAAATTATATGCTGAGTTTTGGCTATGCATCTTGAAAAGTTTATGGACAGACTTGTTCAACCTGATCAAACTGGCTTTAAGAAAGGACATCTTGCTTCAGATAATGTGCTCAGATAATACTCCATGCGCTGTATTATCTTTGGATGCAGAGAAAGCATTTGATCGGCTACAATGGCACTTTTTATGGTTTGCATTAGATCGCTTTGGGCTATGGACAGATTTATTAATATGATACGTATGATGTATACCAATCCCTCTGCCATGGTATATATCACTCTGAACATTTTACTATTCATAGGGGCACCAGACAAGGCTGACCGCTTTATCTACTTTTGTTTGCTCTCTCACTTGAACCTTTTCTCAGAATACAACAGCGCCCTCTATTGAATTGAAGTTGTTTAAGCATGCCATTTCCCTGTATGCAGATGATATTCTGCTCTGTTTTGCAGATATTCAACACCCTCTCCCCACAATCCAGTCAGCTTTCTATTCATTCAGTGTTTGGTCTGGTTATGAAATGAATTGTCAAAATCTGCCCTGATGCCTCTCAATGCTGCTGCTGGTAGGGTTCCCTTACCATCCATTATTTTAACTTTTGTGGGTATCGATATTTACTCCACCCTGCAAACTGCTGTCTACAGTGCCCTGGCGAGCAATCAAGGAAGCTTTGGTCTCACCCATCAGACTACAAGACATTTTATTTGTTGGGCTTACGTCTAAACAATGGGCTTTACATTGTGGTCCTATTATAGCTAACTCCCCCCCCCCCCCCCCCCCCCCCGGTTTAAGCTTCCTTATGGGTATTACCTCAAACTCATAGTGTGGACTCTGGTCCCTGTTTTATGGGAGATCCCTGGGTCAAATCCTGGCTCACTCATTGTGTGACTGAGCAAGTCTCTTAACCTCCCTGTGCTCTGTCTTTCAGGTGAGATGTTGTTGTAAGTGGCTGATGCATTGTCTCTGTAAGTTGCCTTGGATAAAGGTGTCTGCTAAATAAACAAATAATAAGAAGCTGCACCTTGAACAGGGTAAGTTATTGCAAAATCAATAGTACGTCTCATGTTTTTTTTTTTAGAAGCAGAGTTTTTTTTTGTTTTGTTTTATCTTTGATAATGTTTCATTAATTTGTTAGTATGTTGCAAAAGTTATACATGGGAATGCATTTATTTTCAAACCACGCAATGGGACTGTGACAGAGACAGAATGATTCTTTGTGATAAATCTCTCTTTTGACCTGTGAGGGCGTTGTATAAAGGGAACAGAGTGCCCTGGACTGGATGGCCTGACAATTCATTCCCAGGGTTAGATGGAAGCCTGCCATCTAGAAAGGGGGCACAGCTGTGGTACATTAAGTCATTGCCCCAGCATGAAAGCGATGTGGCAACCGCGGATTGGAGGAGAAACGACTGCACTCGCTAACCAAGGGGGTGTAACTGAAGGTACAAAAAATGGATGTGGCTAGGTGATCTATTCCTTTGTTTATGGTGAAGAGAACGCTAAAGGACGAGCGAAATATAACCGTGAGTGTTTTGTTTGTTTGTATCGTCTAATTGTACCATTTGTTATTTATTAGATGACTAAAGTGATCTGGAGCTGTCGCTTAAGGCCAGCACAAACCCGGACAACACTGCACCTTTGTTCACAGATTAAAATTGTATTTCATCACAAGCACTACAGCACTCACTCTGGACTTGTGACCGTGTCTGTGTTTCGTGTGTGTGTTTAACTGTATCTATTATTTAGGGACTGCAACCCATTGTTTATTTAACTATGCAATACACACCGTTGTGTATTGCCAACCCTCCATTTCTTTACTGTTATCATCAGACTTGGTTATCAACAGTGAACTACAAGGAAAGAAGGGCACTTTTTTATTTAAAGAATGGCTGCTTGAAGAAATTGGAACTAGAATGTGCTTCACATGTACACTGCTGTGCAAAAGTTTTAGACATGCTGCCTTTTTCTACTCTGATGAATTATGAGCAGCAACAATTTATTCAAAACCTCCACGAGTGTTTTCTGCTATTATAACAACCTTGACTTGCATAAAGAAGGAAAAACACTGAGTGAAATAGATTGCATCACTTGATTTTCAAGGTGTGGTATCCAAAGCAAAACCAACACGTACAGAGAAACATCATCTGTAATTGACAAACCCAGGACTGGAAGACCCAAAAAGCTGTCTAACAAGGATGAGCAATACTTGAAGATAATATCCTTAAGGAATAGAAAGAAGACAAGTGTAGCAGAAGGCACAGGTGTTGTTGTCCATCAAATCAAAAGTACGAAGGTCACACTTGAAATCAGGGCTTAAAGGTTGTGTTGCAGTAAGAATACATCTGTTAAGAAAAAGGAACAAGTCTAAAAGGCTAAAATATGCACAAGAAACAAGAAATTGGTCTATGGAACAATGGTCAATGGTGCTTTGGACTGTTGATGGATGGCAATGACACCTGTGCCTTGTGCCAGTTCTTCTGTCAATGCTTGTCTTCTTTCTATTGTCAGCTACTGGTGCTCTCTCTTAAGCTGCTAGCTTTGGTTGAAGTGTAAAATTTTTAAAAAAAGTTTTTTTTTTTTATAAAAATATATTAAAATAACGTAATTGTTTGGTTACTATTTTTCTATCAGTTGTATTTTCTGTCTTTTTCCACAGAAATACTAACGCTGGAGCTGGGATCAATCTGCTTGCAGCTCTGCCACAGTGTCTCAATGCCACATTAAGGTCTGCCTGCAGAATTAGTGTGAAGACTGTTAGGGCTATAGCAATAGGCTTTCCTCGGGTTGGTTAGCCAAAAAGCATTATAGGTGGGCATCCCTATCTCACTCCTGTTGTAACTGCAGGTCCCAGACCTGCTCTCGTTCCAGCTGGTACTTTGTACAAAGAGCGAGGTTACCCTGCAGATTCACTAGCCGGTGCTGGGCTCAGCTCTGCTTCGAGTCTGACTGCTCGTAGTCCTTCCTGCAGTGTTTCATTGCTGCTCTGGTCTCTGCTTGCAATGCCATTGCAAAGACTGTCATAGCTTGACAGCAGGCTTCCTCCAATCTTAGCGCTGTTTTGTGTTAAGCCAGAAGATATTTGGGTGGGCATCCATGTACTGTGCACTGTACTGTACCAGGGGTACCGTGCTTTCTACACCATACCGTACCGTTGGCACCGTACCCTGTGTACCATGCATTGGTTGCTGAACTGTACTGTTTACACCCGTACCATACAGTAATCCACGCACCGTACCATACCATTTGATCCATACGTGTATACTGTGCATTGCCCGCCATACTGTACCGTGCATCGAACCATACCAGGGGTACCGTGTTCTGTTCACCGTACCTTTTGCATCGTACCGTGCATTGTGTACTGTACCATGCATACTTAACCGTTGCACAGTACAGCTCTTTGTACACTGTACCGTATCGACTGCACAGTACCATGTGTACCATGCACCATAACGTAACGGAGGTACAGTGCCCCATGCACCGTGCATTGCACATAACACCCATGTCCCATGGGAAAGCTCTGTCTAAACAGAGACTATCAAGATGGATCATAAATACGGTTAAGTCTGCATATGAACGATCCAACTTGCCCCCTCCAGAGAAGCTCACTGCCAATTCTACCAGGGCCATGGCAACTTCATGGTCTTTGTTCCAGGGCGCATCTGTCAGGGACATTTGCGATGCATCAGTTTGGGCTACTCCCTATACTTTTATGTGGTTCTATCGACTGAAAATGTCATAGATCCACAAAACCCTGGGTTTGGAACAAGAGTGTTAAGGGCTGCTTTGAGCTCAACCGTTACAGCACAAACACAGAGGTGCCATTTTTTAGCCCTGTCTACTTGTACTGGGATCCTCATGGTAATGCGCAAGGTGGCCTTTGCCAAGCCTTGTAACATTCCAGTTGGTCTGCAATAATCCTTACGAAAGCTTTGGTATGTCTACCCATGAGGTAATGGTTACATGTCGTCCTTGATAGGGAACGTTAGGTTATTATCATAACCCTAGTTCCCTGAAATATAAATGTACCCATTAACCTTCAAGGACACTTTGTCTATATTGCAGCAGTCTTGAAGGAAAAATGATGCCGATACTTGTGTCAGTGGTCATTTATACCCTTGGGGGTGAGCACGGCTACGTCACAGGCATTACGTGCATCTCGGAAGCATTTAAACTAGAAAGGAAGGGGGGAGAAATCAACAAAAAAACAGAAGGGAGACCGCATCAAAACAAGAACAACAACTCAGGTAAGACAACCATTAAATGTATTTATCTAAATGCTAGAAGTATCAGAAACAAAATTCTAGAACTTGAAGCTACTGCACTAACAGGTAACTATGATGTGATAGGTGTTACAGAAACGTGGTTATCTGAGAGTGATGGGGACGAATATAATATTTGTGGGTATACACTGTATAGGAAAGACAGGCAGGACAGAAGAGGAGGAGGGGTAGCGCTATATATAAGAAACAGTCTTGAAGCCCAGGTGTTAAACCTGGACAAAGAAAATAAAACCGAATCAATATGGGTCAGAATAACAGACAAAAATTCCAAAGGCATAATAATAGGAGCATGCTATAGACCGCCAGATTCAGACGGTGAGCACAATAATCTGTTATACAATGACATTAGAAATGTGTGTAGCAAAGGAGAAGCCATACTAATGGGGGATTTCAACTTCCCCCAAATAAAATGGGAAAACCCGGTGGGTAGCGCGAAGGATGAAATAGAAATGGTGGAAATGACAAATGACTGCTTCCTAACACAATTTGTGAAGGCACCCACTAGAGGGGAGGCATGCCTTGATTTAGTCTTTTCAAATAACGAAGACAGAATAACTAAAACAGAGGTCAGAGAACCACTGGCAAACTCAGACCACAACATGGTCTCATTTGAAGTGTTTTTTAAATCCCCAAAAGTAAAGACTAAAGCTAAGGTTTACAATTTTAGAAAAGCAAACTATGAAGGTATGAAACAGAGACTAACAGAAGTAGATTGGAGTAAAATAGAGAAAACACCCACAGAAGAAGGATGGTTGTTCTTCAAAAATGTAGTACTAGAGGCGCAAAACAATTACATCCCTAAAGTAGACAAATCTAAATGTAAAACTAAATTGCCAAAATGGTTTAATAGATCAATTAAAAAAAATATTCAGCGAAAAAAGGCACTTTACAGAGCATTAAAAAAGGACCAAAAAGAAAGTACGCAGAAAGAGTACACGGAACTGCAAACGCAAGTCAAAAAGGAAGTTAGAAAGGCCAAGAGAGAAATAGAAATGAACATTGCTAAGGGAGCTAAAACCAATTCCAAAATGTTTTTCCAATATTACAACAGCAAGAGAACATTCAAAGAGGAGATTAAATGTTTAAGAGATACAAATGGCAAAATCGTAGAGGAAGAAAAAAAAATAGCAAATATGTTAAATGATTACTTTTCACAAGTTTTTACAAAGGAAGATACTGACAACATGCCCCACATGTCATCCAGTTCCTATCCAGTTTTAAATAACTTTAGCATAACTGAGGCAGAAGTGTTAAAGGGACTAGGAGCTCTTAAAATAAACAAATCCCCTGGGCCGGATGAGATCCTCCCAGTAGTACTCAAAGAAATGAAAGAAGTAATTTACAAACCGCTAACCAAGATCATGCAGCAGTCTCTTGACACAGGGGTGGTACCGACAGACTGGAAAATTGCAAACGTAATACCGATCCACAAAAAGGGAAACAAAACTGAACCAGGTAACTACAGACCAGTAAGCCTGACTTCTATTATATGCAAACTTATGGAAACTATAATAAGATCCAAAATGGAAAATTACCTATATGGTAACAGGGTACTGGGAGACAGTCAACATGGTTTTAGGAAAGGGAGATCGTGCCTAACTAACTTGCTTGATTTTTTTGAGGATGCAACATCCATAATGGATAATTGCAAAGCATATGACATGGTTTATTTAGATTTCCAGAAAGCTTTTGACAAAGTCCCGCACAAAAGATTAATTCTCAAACTGAACGCAGTTGGGATTCAAGGAAACGCATGTACATGGATTAGGGAGTGGTTAACATGTAGAAAACAGAAAGTACTGATTAGAGGAAAAACCTCAGAATGGAGTGTGGTAACCAGCGGTGTACCACAGGGATCAGTATTAGGTCCTCTGCTATTCCTAATCTACATTAATGATTTAGATTCTGGTATAGTAAGCAAACTTGTTAAATTTGCAGATGACACAAAAGTAGGAGGAGTGGCAAACACTGTTGCAGCAGCAAAGGTCATTCAAAATGATCTAGACAAGATTCAGAACTGGGCAGACACATGGCAAATGACATTTAATAGAGAAAAGTGTAAGGTACTGCACGCAGGAAATAAAAATGTACATTATAAATATCATATGGGAGATATTGAAATTGGAGAAGGAATCTATGAAAAAGACCTAGGAGTTTTTGTTGACTCAGAAATGTCTTCATCTAGGCAATGTGGGGAAGCTATAAAAAAGGCTAACAAGATGCTTGGATACATTGTGAAAAGTGTTGAATTTAAATCAAGGGAAGTAATGTTAAAACTGTACAATGCACTTGTAAGACCTCATCTTGAATATTGTGTGCAGTTCTGGTCACCTCGCTATAAAAAAGATATTGCTGCTCTAGAAAGAGTGCAAAGAAGAGCGACCAGAATTATTCCGGGCTTAAAAGGCATGTCATATGCAGACAGGCTAAAAGAATTGAATCTGTTCAGTCTTGAACAAAGAAGACTACGTGGCGACCTAATTCAAGCATTCAAAATTCTAAAAGGTATTGACAGTGTCGACCCAAGGGACTTTTTCAGCCTGAAAAAAGAAACAAGGACCAGGGGTCACAAATGGAGTTTAGAAAAAGGGGCATTCAGAACAGAAAATAGGAGACACTTTTTTACACAGAGAATTGTGAGGGTCTGGAATCAACTCCCCAGTAATGTTGTTGAAGCTGACACCCTGGGATCCTTCAAGAAGCTGCTTGATGAGATTTTGGGATCAATAAGCTACTAACAACCAAACGAGCAAGATGGGCCGAATGGCCTCCTCTCGTTTGTAAACTTTCTTATGTTCTTATGTTCTTATCTTTGATATATCTATTCAGGTTAGACAGTATTAAAGGATTAACACCCATGAGGTAATGGTTACATTTCTATTTCTGGGAACAAGAATTATGATAATAACCTAACGTTCTCTTTTATGTGCTTGTCATTTGTGGCAATCAGAAATTAAGGATGAAATTGCATTCTTTACTGCAAGCAGGGGAACAACATACTGAGCTGCATAATAATATCTGCACTGCACTGTGATCGCGTAGAAAAACAGGCACTCGATTCTTTGACTTATTTCAGACCTAACAAAGGCACAACCAGTCAAATCATAAAGAAAACTGATAAGGAAACACAAATACAGGTGCTGACACTGAATAAATTAAAAAGGGATTTGATAGATCAAGGTGGGACATACAAAGGTAAATAAGTAAATAAGCTTGTGTTGTGAGTAAGGATAGAATGATTATTAATTTAGAAACGGATTTGATAGATCAAGGTGGGACATACAAAGGTAAATAAGTAAATAAGCTTGTGTTGTGATAGAATGATTATTAATTTAGAAATCTCGAGCTGAACAGTCATATATATATATATATATATATATATTAGATATATATAATATATATTTATATTAATATATATATATATATATAATATATTGACAATGCCTGAAACAGAGGAGCACTCTTTGTGAACATACTGTTTCATATCACTTAGTTGCTTGTGCACTTTTTATTTTAATTGCATGGACATTTTTTAAACTATTTGTTCTTTTCTAAACTATATATGTTAATGGACTGCAATGAAACTGCATGCTTCACAGTCCTTTGTGTGTGGAAGATAGGGTTTATTTCGGAATGTAAAGTAAATATATGCATGCATTATGAGCACAGTGATACATGTTCATAATTTGCATTCATTTTTTGGAGAGTGCATCTGTTGTGCAGCTCATTAAAGTTAATCACATTAATTTCTAATCACACATTGAGGGTTAATCACACATTTCTATAATGCATATTGCCTCTTTGAGTTTGCTTGATAGTGTGTTTAGGGGCTGCCCCAGGACATCTGACATGTCAGGGAGGACTCAGATAACATGTCTCTCTTTCTTCCTAATCAAATTACTGATCACGTCCATCTGAGATCACGTGCCCTTTACCAAAACAAGAGCTCAGTTGAATTTTAAGCCTCTAGGATTATTGGAAACAAATGAATCATTACCACAACAGACTACATGCCTGTGTTTCATTGTACTGATTTGGAAGTTCAGCTACAAACAATGAATTAGCTTATTCCAGATTTGCTCTTGGCTGTAGTTCTGTGGCTCCTCCAAATCACAATGAAAAGTGGTATTGGACAAAAGCGTGCTTCCCTACTGGCTTGATTTGGTACTGCCCTTTTAGACCAGGTGTTTTTTTTAGTAAAGTTTATGATGTACGTACAGGTAACTGTGCGGGCTTCCAAATACTTTATATTAACTTCAATTGTATCGCATGACTATCTGTCTTGATATTTTTCATAATCCAAATATTACATTGTTGACACATTTACAAAAAAAATCCAGTTTTATTCTTTAAAATATCAACATTGGACAATCGAGGAAGTTTGGAAGAAAGAAAAAAAAAAACACTCACCGGTGAATTGAAATGAAAAAAAAAAAAAAACATCTCCTGCTGCTGTTCATGTTGTTGATTCTGAATCACTTCACAAAGCTTTGAAATCAATCAGCTATAAGGACTCTCATTCTTGACTTTTCTAATGGTATTTTTTTTTTTTTTGTCCCCTAGATATTTTGCTTTTACTACCATTTATCATGCCTACCCATAATTACTCATTCTTTCATAGGTTTCACTTGCTATAGTTCTGTTTCAAAGATCGAAGCTCAGCATTGTAAGATATAAAGTGTAATGTGAGATGATTAATTGTTTGGCCTAGGATCTTGCCTTCTGGACAGATAGGAGCCGCCCTCGTTTGAGGTCACCAAGACCACCCAGAAGTGAGATACAGTTTCAAAGGAGGCGGTAGGGATGTGCAGGAGAAAGGTTCAGAGCAAGTAGGAGATTAGATAAAGGGGCATTCAGAACAGAAAATAGGAGGCACATTTTTTACAAAGAGAATCGTGGGAGTCTGGAACCAACTCCCCAGTAATGTTGTTGAAGTTGACACCCTGGGATCCTTCAATAAGCTGCTTGATGAGATTCCGGGATCAATAAGCTACTAAAAACCAAACAAGCAAGATGGGCCGAATGACCTCCTCTCGTTTGTAAACTTTCCTATGTTATTATGTTCTATATAGTTTAAGAAACTAATAGTATTAGCCTAGAACTGCAGCAGGCCTCATACACTGTTGTATTTTACTGCACAATTGACAACAGTTTAATAGTAGGATTTTTCATGTAGAAAAGCAGAAGGTTTATTTCTGCATCTACGCTCATGAGACACCGCTGCATTATTTACATACAAACTGTTTGCTTATGATTCTGGAACACATTACTAATGGCATCTGTGACACATTTATCAGTTGAAGTATACGCACTTCCATAAATTGAATGAAGACACGAGAAGACAGAATGGTGTTGCTTGGGCAACCATCCTCATTTAAGACAGCTGGGATATTACGATTGTGAAAGATGCTATTAAACTGCTCAATAGCACAGAGTGTGGGGATCTTTGCTATAGTGCTCCCTGTTTTATTTTATTTTCAGTTCACATCAAGCCTGTTTGAAAAGCTGCATTTTGTTATTGAAAACTGGGTATTTAATCTGGGTTTTTGTTATTTCAAAACTGCATACACACACACACACACACACACACACACACACACACCTAAACTGACCATTCAAATGGTCTCACATGAACACTGAAGATATATTTCTAGTTTGGAAAATCTAAATGAAAATGCTAGTGGTTAGTTTGGCTTTTACACATATTGATTTTGGGCATGCTTTTATTTGTGCAGTTTCTACTGTAATGCACATTTGTTTCTGTGTTGCATTTGATAATATAGTACTTTTTTTCAGCAAAAAGGTATAACCTGTAAAACACTGGGTTGCCACAGAGAGACCTCAAAGGTTGTTTATTCATTACAAGTAGCAGACAAATTCAATATTTCCTGTTGATGTTAGCTTCATTTGCTATCTTGTTAGAAATGTTTTAATTAATGGGCTGGTTGAATCATTCACTCTTGCTAGGTTAAGAACATAAGAAGAACATAAGAAAGTTTACAAACAAGAGGATGCCATTTGGCCCATCTTGCTCATTTATTGTTAGTAGTAGACTCGAGTCAATAATTCAACTGAGCTCTGAATCAAGAAGCAATTTTTCGTGACTCGACTCGACTCATTGCCACCAAATGACTCGACTTTCCATTGAGTCATTGTCTTTATGAAAAAAACAAACTTATTTCATTTTTAATACATGCAGCCCCTCTCTAACACACTCAATCATATTGTCATGTTGCACATAAACAGGTTCTTGCCATGGTTGCTAAGACCATTGCCAAGAAAATAGAAAACACATTTCTAGCCTATAGCTCCGTTCTGTGATCAAACGTCACAAGCAGCAGAGAGCCCGGGAATCAAAATGTGTAGGCGGGAAGCAAAGACACATTTCTGATCACGGGTTACAGAAAATCCTGGGGAAAATAGAGAATTTTGAGTTTTGTCACAGAAACGAAAAAAACAAAACAGCAACAACAACATGGAAAGAACACCAGGATACTAAGTACCTGCGCGGGTGGACTTCGCTTTTAATAATTATACAGTCGACCTGGAGAGAAACAAGCAGACTGCATCCTACCAGCACTGTAAATCGAGAATCTCAATAAACTGCTTTCAAAAGATAGCACCAGTAACTGCCACTAATTTATACTAGTAGTTTTTAGGTTTTTTTTTTTAGTTTTTTTTTTCAAAGGATAAAATGATAATCTGAAGTAATTAAAAACTCAGGCACAATGCAACAGCAGTATTTTTCCAAAACGTAGTCGTATATATTAGATATTAAAAAAATAAAAATAAAAATAAAAAAATGCCAGGCCAAATTAAACAACATGTCAGAAAAATCACCGATTAAGAGTTATTTTTCAGGTTTTGTTAGCACACAAATAAAGGTAATGAATGCATCCAAAACGTTTCTAATAGGTATCTTTTTTGTGAAAGCTTCAAAAGTTAATAGTTTGTGAAGTATTTGGTGCTCACTATTCCCTTTATTTAATGTATGTATGTATTTTATCTATTTATTTATGGACACCATCTCTCTTAAGGGAGCTGGTGCTTTGTAGCTATTTTTAAATTTCCCTTTAAATTCAATTATTTAGAGTACACATTTGTTGAGCTAATGCAAAACTAAAACATTTGGAAGTTTACCTAAATTAATATGGTAGTCCAAGGTCAGGGCTAATCAGGGTCTGAAACTAGAGGTTGATGTTTAAAGACTTTAACTTAGGCTTTCTTTCTTTCCGCTCACTGAGACTTGCTGCCTGCTAGACTTGGTTGAGGGGAAGGGCAGCAATTGATTGGCTGTGCTGATCCTCAATCAGCAGGTGGGCGGGTCTTGACCGAGTGTCAGTCAGTTTAAAAACATCCGCGGGAGATTGCTCGGCGCTGTTGCAAGGCCTGCCGTTCTCACGGCACCTTTGATTTGTAGTTTGTTGTATTGTGTTTTATTTTGCATTTTTGTACAGCTTGCTGTATTAGTCCACTGTGGGCTGCCATCGCTGCTAACGTCACATGACCACCTTTATTTAATTACGTTTGTGTTTGTGTTAATAAGTCCTGCGCGCCTGTGCTGGCGTTTTCAACTCCAAGTCCATGTGTCTCTCTGCTTGCTTAGTCAGCGGCTACCCACACACGCGACACGAGCAAGACCCTGTCACAGTCTGCTATGTGTTAAAACTTTGAAGTAATATATCAACATGAAATTTAATGGCACCAAATTTTCTTTCATTTGGTTAATGTATCTGAAACAAAACTAAGCGTGTGTCAGTGTTGAGAAGTGAGAAAATATTAGATATGTTCTTTGTCTTGTGGTATTCATTACTAAACACCCAAACCGGTTGAGCACAGAGAAAGGGGTCTTCATACAGTGGCAAAATGTGCTTATAAATAGATCAAAGAATCAAATTCTCTAAAATGGAAAGGCAAAAACAAAGCAGAAACCGGGGACTTTTAATGGTGAACATAAATGGGGACACATTATTGTGCATCCTAATTTATTTTTTTAATTTTATTATTATGTATAGATTGCTAATCTCCTGTAAAACTAATCTGAATAAATCAAGATATCTTGAACTGTCAGAACCAGTGCTTAATTTGTGCCGGGGCTTGCTGGGGCACAGCCCAAGAACCTCTGGGCGTGCAGAGTCATATTCCTGGTACCTCCAGTTAAAATTCTCATAAAATGCTTTCCTTTTAAAATCTCAACACAGTTATTGTAGCCTACTTCAATAGGAACATTCTCCTGCTAAATTAAAACCAAAACAATAAAAAATAATGTTCTGGTTCTCTCTTGCCATTTTCAATTAATATAATTTAATAGAGAATAAAAACATACTAAGATAACTATCTAGCCTAAGTTTAATTAATCATTTTTGTAATCTACCAGCAGTTTCTGTTGCATACACATTGCTGATAATAGTGCAGACCATGGGTCAAACAGGCTTTTTTTTAAAATGTATTATTTGTCCTGCGGTTGCCTTTAATTATTTTGGTCAGAACTAATGACTTGAAGTGACTCAAGCCAGATTGGTAACTTGACTCAAGCAGTTGGGTGACTCGACTCGAGCTTGGCGTGTCTTTACTCCCTATTGACTTGACTAACAATTTTGGTGACTCTTTACAACTCTGGTTAGTAGCTTATTGATCATAGAATGATCCCAGGGTGTCAGCTTCAACAACATTACTGGGGAGTTGGTTCCCAGAATTCTCTGTGTAAAAAAGTGCCTCCTATTTTCTGTTCTGAATGCCCCTTTGTCTAATCTCCATTTGAGACCCCTGGTCCTTGTTTCTATTTTCAGGTCGTAAAAGTCCCTTGAGTCGACATTGTCAATACCTTTTAGAATTTTGAATGCCTGAATCAGGTCGTTGCGTAGTCTTCTTTATTCAAGACAGAATAGATTCAGTTTTTTTAGCCTGCCAGCCCATGACGTGCCTTTTAAACCCAGAATAATTCTGGTCGCTCTTCTTTGCACTCTTTCTACAGCAGCAATATCCTTTTTGTAGCGAGGTGACCAGAACTGAACACAATATTCTAGATGAGGTCTTATTAATGCATTGTAAAGTTCCCTTGATTTAAATTCAACACTTTTCATTATATATCCAAGCATTTTGTTGGCATTTTTCATAGCTTCTCCACATTGTCTAGATGAAGACAATGTTCTGGAGAAACTTTCTGTGACATAGAACTCTGAAGCAGAGTCGAGATTGGTTTTGTGGCAGGAATGTCAACCTCCCTTACAGTATACCATTGGCTATAGGCGATCAAACTCAACTGTGCATGATAAGTACTCTCCTGTTCTATTGATGTTATTTCAACGATGAATTAGGTCCACTGGAAGTTCAGGGGGGGTTAATATGACACTATTGAACACAAACTTGTTCAGCTGTTATTTTGTCATCTTCACAGCAACCAGGTTAATACCACTTTTATAAATTAGGTTCACTGTATTGCAATCGAGTCAATGGCATTTGATTAGATCAGGATCTTAAGAGTAGCTTAGTGTGGTGTTCACACATTGAAACAGGCTCAGAAGTCCAAAATACTTGGCCTATAAAATGCAATCTGTTCGACCAATTTAAAGTAAACCTGATGTTTTTCAGTTGCACCGTTTGCTGGTCTCTCCGGGGAATAATGAAAAAGAAACAAGAGTTATTGCTTCTGTAAATCTTGTAGGTTTATGGCAACACATTGTGGATGGTGATCTGGACAGTCAATTACTGACTGGATAAACAAACATGTGTTCTTCTATTACATGTGCAGTTACCACATTATCATAAGGCTAATTTACATTCATTGGAAACACATTTCTCTGTTTTGAGTTCCATTTATTAATGTTTCCATTAATTCAGGAAAATGTAGCCGTTAACTCAGTTAAGAGCAGTGTGTAATGTAATTAACTTAATATGCCTTTATAAATGGCTTGGAACAATAACAAATTCTTGATTGGTTAAACAGCATCACATGACCGTGCGTATATAGGCACGACTTGCTTCGCACCGTATAAATCAATATGCACAGCATTATAAAAATTCCATGGCAAACTGCCATTTTATTTATTACTTTTATAACTATATTATTATTTAGTGCTACAAAAACCATCAACATTAGACACACACGATTACATGGCACAGCTAAAAAGTATAGAACAAAATAAAAGATGAAGAAAATACTAAAATGACTTCAACATTGGTTGTTAATATATTTAAAGACTGGCTTAAAGAAAACAATATGAACATTAATTTTAAGGAAATAAGTCCAGAAAAAACCTCAAAGGCATTATTAGGGAATTTTATGCTAGTGGAAGAAGTTCTATAGGCGACCAGTATTCAGTCTCCAGTCTTTTAACACTGTTGTCTGGTGCAGAGCTTTAAAAAGTATTTTTCAAAATGCCCTCCTGATGTAGAGCCTTTTACCTGCACCCAATCAGAGCTCCTCAGCAAATCCTGAACACTAGAACTTTCCAGAACCGATGGCAAAATGATGCCTAAGCTAAACAACAAAGCCAGTCTCTCTCAACACAAACACCCATGTGCACTTTACTTTTATTTATCTATCTATAGTTACAGGACACCTCAAACATTCAGTGAGACCCCATGAAATATACGAACTTCTGGGTGGTTTCATGGTTCCCATGAAATATACAAACTTCTGGGTGGTTAAAGGCCCTTGGCTTCACCGCGGGTCTAACCCAATGGCCCATCATGGTTTATATCTTATGTAACTAATGTATAGATGCATTAATGTAAAACATTAAGTGGACTATTTTGCTGTGTTATGACAGACCAGCTTTGTGGCCGTATTGCATTCAGGAACTGTTAATTTGTGGAACTTGATTGCTTGCACTGTGTGGTATTGTCTTGGGACTTGGCACTGGACCTTATTTTTTTTTTTTTTCATTGTGATATAACTATTTTAGGAGGCTCATCTGAAAAAGTAGACGGCAATTTCATGAGACAGCCATTTGTAACATGTTCGCTGCAAGCATTTTTTAAGCTCAGGTACATCTTCAGCATCATATGTAGCACCTGAACCAAAATTGTGCAGCTAAAAACTATCAGAGGGTGCTTGGCCCATTAAGGCTTGTTCCTTGTTAATCATTCAGAGGAGTGGCATATGTGGAAACTGTGCCATCCAAACACAGAGCGTTAAACTCTAAAGTAGAACAGCACATGTTAGAATTAATTATATACTCAAGTATTGTCAATATTGTAATGAAGCAGTTAGTCTGCTATATAATATCTTCTGAATATTTTATAGAAAAAAAGCCAGATTTTCCCTTATTATTTGTCCTATGTATTTGTTAATTTCTTAGCAAAACTAAATAGTCCTGTCAAATTAATATTATTATTATTATTATTATTATTATTATTATTATTATTATTATTATTATTACTTCCTAAACAAAACCTGTCTTATCCCCCCCGGCTGTACATCAAAGACAGCTGTGAGTGCTGCATCACGCTTGGAGCTTTGTGTTGGTAAGTTCCAGTTGACTGTATAAATGCAAGCTGGCATGGAAACACTCAAGGTCTCATTATCAATGTACCAGGAGTGATTCCTTGTTTTAATTGCTTCCCTTGAGCATCAGAAGGCTGTGAAAAACCTGGATATCTCATAACAAATACTGGTAACATTATGAAACTGAAGCTAAGCCCGCATCTCACTCCATACCCAAGTGATTGGGTGCCATCTGCCTGAATTACAGTGCTGAAACTAAAAGGTTTAAACAAAGATGATTGATTGTTGTCTATTTGGATTTATTTATTTATTTATTTATTTATTTATTTTGTGGGTTATGGGGTCCAAAAAATCCTACTGTATATTTTGTGCCCTTCGTGAATCCAGTTTAAAATCACACAGACTGCAATACATAGTCCTGGAAGGTGGTAAGGGTATCAAACAAATGTTTGAAGAACAGTGAGAAGTGGGTTAACAAATTCCAAAAATAGCTACAGAACAAACTATCTTGGGGAATTACGGCCTTACTGATACAACTATAATACCTAATGACACCAATTTCAAATGTCTAAGGAGCAGAACATGGTTTTCGATTGCAGTTTTATGTTGACATTCACGGTACATATAAACAAATATGACGATTAAGGCACTATTGTATACTGCTGAGGGAGGGGATTACTTGTCACTTGCAGCCTCCAATTAATAATTATATACATGTGTTAGCATCAAATGAATAGATGCTATACTACATAGAAACACAGCACAGGGTACACAATTAACTCATCCTTCTACAGAGATCAGATATAAGTGTCTGTCAAACTGATTGACAATGTGAGGTGGAATGGCAAGTGAATATAAAGTATCCAAACAAATGGGACCCCCCACCCCCACCACCCCCCAACCACAACTGTTAATCAAGGAAACTGCCAGTTCCAATGCAAAGGAAAAAAAACAGCTTATCCCTTCAACCTTTCTGAAGGCTCAGAGCAGGGGAAGGCAACATGAAACAATTGCAGCTCTGACAGACACTGCAGACATGTACATGATGAGAGTAAAAGGCACCTCCCTAAAGAAAACAGTGAGAAGGGTTGTGAAGTCTATCTTGTCAATAGCCCCACTCATTGCACCACTACTTGGGGTGTCAGTATAATTGGGGATACCCTAGCTCCTGCAGGGTATCTAGCTATGGGGTGTGGTGGTCTACTTTACGTGAGTGGTTTGACTGAGTCGGGGTGGTGCTGCCTTTAAACATGCTTTTTATTCAAAATAATAACCTAGACTACTATATTACTTTATAATATGCTGCAATAGTAATAATAACAATGCACATCAATCATAACACCAGACCTGAATAATCTGCTGCGAATAGTAGCCCACTAATACTGAACAGAAAAAAACAAATACAAGCAGCACTACTGCAGCAGTTCTGTGCTTAATGTGATTGCTAGTAATTCATCACAATATAAGAAAGGAGAGAAAAAATGTACCATGAGCAGCCAATCTTCAATAATAAACCTTGTTTCAGTTGCAAGATCCAGTGCAAAGCTGGTGAGTTAACATATATCGGTTTGCAAAATATGACATGTAATAGTACAAATATCAATGCTAGTGTGGTCATTTGCTGTGGTGTGCAGCAGTCGAAGTGTTTTATATATATATATATATATTTCGTTGGGACCACATACAATTAAAAACATTCATGACTGAACATGCGATGCATTGTACATTCAATTTAACCCAAGCTAATTTACATCGATAGTCCCAAACATAAAACAAAACATACAAAACAACGATAATAGTAAAATACAAAAAAAAAAATCAGTAAATGAAGGGGGACTAGATTTGGTCACAGAGCTGGTCCCATTTGAACCAGTTTTTCAGTTCTGATAAAAAGCTCATGTAGTCTGATATATTTTCATAAAGTCCGGTAGCGTATTCCAGAACATGGCACCCTTAACTGAGAAAGCTGTTTGTGCAAAGTTAGTGAGACGTCGAGACGCTATACAGTCTCCTCTTGTGGTTGATCGAGTGAATCTAACAGCTTTTACCATACAGGGTTGAACAAATTCCCTTAGTGGCAGAGGGGCCAATTCATGTAGATATGCACGTACGTGCTGTGTATCCTGTAATGTAATGCAATGTGGAGCTCTTTCCACCAATTAACTGCTCGGTACTGTCGAGTTGTGCACGCTGGTACGGATGCTGGATTCCCTCTGCCATGTAGTGCAGAGTCCTAGGTTCCACCCACTACACCAGTAAAACATTCTTTTCAAAATGTTTTTCTTTAATAGATGTTGGAAGTAATTACCACTATTCTGGCTATTGACTTTATAATGCAGCTTAATTATCGTATAATGGTTTTCAAACAATGAATATATTTAATTGGTTATACTGAATTTTTACAGACTTCTAATGTAAAGGTGCCAATACTTCTCGCATAAACAAATATTTGAAATAAGTTCTCTTCTTTTTTTTTTTTTTTTTTTTTTTTATAAAAGATTGTTTGTTAAACTACTAGAACTTGTGTATTTTGGTCTTATTTTGTCATATTAATTAGTGGTGCATGTTCACTCATGTAACTGCTTGTATTAAATGTGCTGTCTTGAATTATCTTAGGTTAAGTATCGGGTGCTAATAGTTTTGTCCGCTACTGTATATGGGTCTTAAATGTGCAATGTAGAAAGAAGCGTAATATCTTAAACATGTTGTGGGAGGGTAGTGGGTGGAGCTTTTGGGAAGGACCAGAAATGACAGCACACAGGAGCCGGAAATGGAGATTAGTCCTTAGAGCCCTGTATCATCAATGGTATCAGGGCAGGGTTTTATTTTTACAAAAACAATAAAAATAGAACAGTCCAGTATTGCAAAAAATAAACAAGAAAACCACCTGGAATACCAGCAATGGTAAACTCAGGTTTGAAATAAAAAGAGTAAACAAAAATGTCACGGTTACAAAATAACAACAAAGGAAGCACTGGGTTTCGTTGTGGTACTGCGGTGGGTTTCCTCTCACCGCTTCTTAGCTCCCTTTCACAGATTAATGGCCAGTCCTCGGTTCCTCACTCCAGTACTCCAACAGTGTCCAAGATTTTCAAGCTTATGTGAATAACAGCAGTGAATGAAAGCAACAAAGCAAGCACAGCATGTGTTTTCAGTTCAGCCCAGACAACGCGAATGGCAAAACCATACTGCTTAAATACTGCCAAGTCCCACCCCTGCAATCAGCACGCTGCCCCACGTCAGCCAATCAACGAGAACAGCACAGCTGATTGCAATGATGGGACCCGACGGCCGCATGGTTCTACCTTGGGCCAAGATGGCTGCCTGACCCGGAACTTCCTGCATGGTCAGAGTTCAGCCTCCTGATCCAATCACGGTCAACCCTACACAGCACTGCCGGTGGTCGGGAGGGCAAATTACGACAGGGACTCCTTCCAGTCCTGTCACACATGTATTTTAATTTTGAAACATAGCTGATACTACATTGAGCACCGTCTGCTCAATCCTGGACAGCCCCTGTAATGTGGCTGGGCCAAACGCAAGAGTGACCAAAAAAAAAAAAAGATGTATACAGCTCCAAAAAAAAAAAAAAAAAGTCTTTCTAAAGTCCCAATGAGTTTCCCGAAACAAAAATCCTAAAACAGCAAAACAAAGGAATCCAAATCTGTTAATTACCCTACAGCCAAAATCCTTCTTTCAGGGTAGCCAAGACTCTCTTCCTTTTTCCTTGTCTTCCATCCGTTTAACAATTCCAGGAACCAGTTTTCTTTCAGCAGCCACAACCAGACTGCTTCCCTACACCGCTCCTTCCTCCTTCTTATCATCCCTCTCTTATATCCCCCTGGATACTCTCATTCGTTAGACTGGGTGTGGGGCGGGACTTCCTACTAATGTAGCGAAAGTGCTCATGCAGATGGTAAAATAGTGTGCACACAAAAATAAACAATGATTTAAATGTGCAGATTCCAAAGTGCAACAACAAAAGAAAATGCAAAAGAAAAACAAATCAGGTAAAGGTACATTGTAAATGGAGAGCACAGTAATAAATCATTTCAGTGCACAAAATAATAATAATTGATCAAATATCACTTGTGATATTAGTTTCTTCTGGGTCAAAGCATCTTCCTGGCTACAAAGCATGTCAACATATTGCACATATCATTTTAATATGCATGGGATTCATACTTCAACACAAGGCTCACTGAGTAGCAACTGGAAAATGACTTGTCTAACAGAAAGAATGGGTGCATTTGATTTCATCCATATGTGTTCAGGATGATTGCAAGAGGTGCACTCATGGACTTTCCCTCTAGTCTACGGTATTCCTTGCACACTATTACCACAACTGTTTGGCCAATTGACAGAACTCGCTGTCAACAAAGAGCAGATGGTTTTCACATAAACAAACAAAGACTTCAAACTTTTAGTGACAAGTCCAGGAAAAATAAATGATTCAGTTACTGTAAATTGCTGCCAGTGTTTGTCAGCTTGCTGAATCAACACACAGCTCCAAGGTAGTGTGGTATTTTCTGATCTATAACGCATTATCTTTCACAGTTACACAAGACATGAACGTGCGGGTGGGCTTCATGCAAGTTTTAGATTACAGAGTGAAACAGTTCTATTAAATTGTGATTCAGTGCATCTGGTCTCCTGAGCACTGGGCAATTACAAATTCAGTTTCCAGACACTCATAATTCTGATTCTGCTTCTGAGTTTTGTAGCTTAGATAGGGTTAGGAATTGTATAAAAGGCAGCTTGATGTCCCTAGGTGAATGATTTTTCATTTTCAAGCTGGTAGGATAAATGTTGCATGATTCAAGAACTAAATACAAAGGCCAGTTTGAAAACTAATGAATATGGGAATGCCACTAGTGCTGTCTCAGCATGGACAGCCAGTTGTAAAAACACTACAACATAATTAAAAATAACAAAATTAAAAGGGATGGAAAGAGAGAAAAAAAATCAATGTTTCAGTGAAGTTATTTCAAGCAGTGTAGCAGTAATAGAATAAATCTTTCTTGCATTCATCAGATATTCCCAATTTTCAAGCAAGCACTTGCGATACATAAACAAGCTATCAACTTAATACCTCCCCCCCCCCCCCATTTAAAAAAAAAAAAACACGATCTTGCAAGTTACCATTACCAATACTGCTAATTGGAAGGATTTGATACCTTGATAGATGATTTTATACATTGCCTTCCATTTAGTCCACACATGCAAGACAAGATAAGTAGCCTGTACCCCAACTGATGGCTTCAACTTTGTGAAGTGTACATTTTCCTAATATTACATACCACCTGGGAATAACCAAGACACACATGGAACAAAAAACGTTGTACCAAGAAACCTTAAAATGGGGATGAGAACCAGGGTGAGTGTCAGTAAAATGAAAATAGGGGAGGAAAAAACATGTTGTTTGTTAACTATCTTAATATAATAATGTGAAAATTATTAGTCTACTCTTGTTACTTCTTAGATCGTTGACAGTTTGCCCCTGGGGTGGAGTTATTCCGGATTTTGTGCTGTTGTCGAGTGGAAATTAACATGTTTCATTCCCTTATAAGTAGTAGTAGTTGTTTCCAACACAAATAATTGGTACAGCCCTAGTTGAGGGCAGGAGAACACATTGCTATTAGAGTAATTTAAATGCAAATATGACCTGCTGTATTCATATCTGCTAATCCCCTTTGTAATATTTCATTAGTGCTAAGGGATTAACAAAGTCAAAGCAAAATAAAGGAAATGTGCCTGGGGACTGATTTCTATAATAGATCATTTTGATGAATGATGAAAACAATGAATGTATAGAGACACACGCACACTCAATATGTATTACTGTGCTAACATTGGTGGCAGTTTTATGGAAATGTGTGAGCAGTAATTGCCTTAAAAATGTGTCTGTGTTATTTGTGTTATTTGAGTAATGAATAAATTAGTTTCAAAATTATATTCCTGGAAAAAACTTACTGTGACTTTTAAATGCACGCTGGATAGCTACAAACAATTATATCAAAATAATGGTAGCTTATTGAGGACACAGAAAAAATTATTTATTTATTAATTTTTTTAAATGGTATGTCAAAATCACACAATACATTATTTCAGGGTCTCGACCTTAAAAATATAAATAAATAAATCACATTTGTTTTGAAGGTGGTGGAAGATGTAAGAGACACAATATGATAGATTTCTGTTTTTATCAGTGTGTTCTTTTTTGTCTTACATTCACACAGTACAGTTATTTTCCAAGTGGGAATGCCCTTTATACATATTTCTATATAAACTGCAAGGTGTAAACAGGTTGTGACAGACTGGTACCTCCTGGGGAGAACTGAACACAAGCTACCTCAGAAGCTTTTATTGTCTTCTTAGCAGTGAGTAAGGAGTTGAGGCCAAAGCCACAGGAGTCTGCTTTGGATCAGTACATCATCTGTGTTAAATCTGCAAGAAACAACCCTCCAGAATCAATATGGGTCAGAATAATGGACAATATTTCAAAGGGCATAATAATAGGGGCATGCTGTAGACCACTAAATTTAGATACAGAGCAAAATAATCTGTTATACAATGACATTGCAAATGCATGTAGCAAATGAGAAGCCATACTAATGGGGTATTTCAAATTCCCCCATATAAAATGTGAAAACCCGGTGGGGAGCAAGATAGATGAAATTGAAATGTTAGAAAAGACAAATGACTGCTTCCTACCGCAATATGTCAAGGCACCAACTAGAGGGGAGGACATGCCTTGATTTAGTCTTTTCAAATAACGAAGGCAGAATAACTAAAACAGAGGTCAGAGAACCATTGGCAAACTCAGATCACAACGTGGTCTAATTTGAAGTGCTTTTTAAAAAACAAAATGTAACAACTAAAGCTAAGGTTTACAATTTTAAAAAGGAAAGCTACGAAGGAATGAAACAGAGACTAACAGAGGTAGACTGGAGTAAAATAGGGAAAACATCCACAGAGAAAGGATGGTTAAACAAAAATTGTTTAATAGATGCATTTAAAAGGGACCAGGATATACAGAAAGAGTATTTGAAACTGCAAGCACAAGTAAAAATGGAAGTTATAAAGGTCAAGAGAGAGACAGAAATGAACATTGCCAAAGAGGCTAAACAATTCCAAAAAAGTGTTTCCAATATTATAACAGGAAAAGAACATTCAAGGAGGAAGTAAAATGTCTAAGTTACAAATGGCAAAATCATATATAAAGAGAAAAAATAGCACATATATATAAGATTACTTTTCACAAGTCTTTACAAAGGAGGAGTTTTAAATAACTTTAGCATAACAGAGGCATCCTCCCAATAGTACTCAAAGAAATGAAAGAAGTTATTTACAAACCGTTAACTAAGATCATGCAACAGTCTCTCCTACTGACAGACTGGAGAATTGCAAACGTAGTACCGAGCCACAAAAAGGGAGACAAAACCGAGCCAGGTAACTACAGACCAATAAGCCCGACTTCTATTATATGTAAACTTATAGAAACTATAATAAGATCCAAAATGAAAAATTACCTATATGGTAACAGTATCCTGGGAGACAGTCAGCATTGTTTTAGGAAAGGAAGATCATGTCTAACTAACCTGCTTGATATTTTTGAGGATGCAACATCGACAATGGATAATTGCAAAGCATATATATAACATGGTTTATTGAGATTTCCAGACAGTTTTTAACAAAGTCCCGCATACAAGATGAATTCTCAAACTGAACGCAGTAGGGATTCAAGGAAATTCATGCACATGGATTAGGGAGTGGTTAACATGTAGAAAACAGAAAGTACTGATTAGAGGAGAAACCTAAAAATGGAGCAAGGTAAACAATGTAGTACCACAGGGATCAGTATTAGGTCCTCTGCTCTTCCTAATCTACATTAATGTCTCAGATCCTGGTATAGTAAGCAAACTTGTTAAATTTGCAGACGACACAAAGATAGCAGGAGTGGCAAATACGGCTGCAGCAGCAAAGGTCATTCAAAATTATTTAGACAGCATTCCAAACTGGGTAGACACATGGCAAATTACATTTAATATAGAAAAGTGTAAGGTACTGCATAAAGGCTATAAAAATGTCCATTATAAATGCAATATGGGAGATACTAAAATTAAAGAAGGAATCTATGAAGAAGATCTAGGGGTTTATGTTGACTCAGAAATATCTTCATCTGGACAATGTGGGGAAGCTATAAAAAAAGGCCAACAAAATGCTTGGATATATAGTGAAAAGTGTTGCATTTAAGTCACTTAAATGGTAAATCTTCCATTGTGGACATTTAATTTGTTATGTAGATGGTATCCCTTGCATAGACTGTTCTGCATTCTGTCCCATACAAAACCTGTGTGTACCTATTGCAAGTCAGTTTCACACATGGCAAGACATCTGATCTGACATGTAACTTGTGATAGGCACTGATGTTTCATGGAGAAGTAGTCTAAAAAGTTACGACTCAGAGAGCCATTCTGGTATTAAGAACTGTCTTCATTTCAGATTAGCTAACCAAACCATTAAAAGAATGAGAGGTGGCAAGATGGCAGACTTCCATCAAATTAGTGCAGTCCTGGCAATGCCCCCTAAGAGAATTAGTTGAATCTATTTATTAACAACAATTAATGCATTTAAATTCAATGGTATGGTACTATATGAATGTTAACATGCCATGTTATTTGTTATCGTTCATCTTTTCATAACACAGATTATTTTATATTGGTCAATAGTTTCACAGCATCTCCAGTACAATATTTCTTATGGGCTACAAAGGGAATACCCTGTACTTTTAAGTGCAATGTATATCCAGAGAAAATAAAATCTCTTATAGAGCTGCTAATAATAATGGTAAATTGCTCTTACTAGGAACAGGCCTCAAAATATGTATTCCACCTAATGCTTTTATATATCTTTTTATGGGCTGTATTAAAGCCTAATGACTATTTCACTTTGTCATAAAGTACTATTAAATAATTCAGCTGTATTTGAGAAAGGTCACTGACCACCATATAGGCCTTTAAAAAGCTTCATTGCTCGTCTGTCCTGGAAGTGCTAATCACCATCTGCTAATAACCCACACATTGTGCATTTTAATGCAAAATCTTTATTTCTTTGACAAAAGTGTGATTGTAGTCATATCTAACAGTGTAGAGTGCAGGTACTGTAAGTCCACAGAATTAGAGGCACTGGGATCAGCATCAAATCTTGTTTGAGTTACAGGCAGTGGCTTGGTGTGAACTGGCAACCCTAGGGTTCCCAAGCGAGTGACAATGCAAAGAGACTGGTTAAATAAAGCAGGCTTGCTTTCTTTCTTAGAAATTGTCAACAATGAATGTAATAGAAAAAAAAAAAAAACTACATAAAATGTCTCAAAAAAAGACCGAAAATTTGAATCATGAGAAGACATGTTTTGAAAGCGGGAAAGTTAAATCATTAATTCAAATGCAAGACAAATTTTTAATATCCATAGCTCCCTTTTTACGACAAGCCTTTATATAAAGCATAATATTTAACAATTTAACAGTGACTATATCCATTAATGCAATGGAGACATAACTCAATAAATGATCTCAAGTTACAAATTCTTGCAGATCAGAGCTTAATAGTCTTTGAAATGGACAGCTATTTGAGACCGGCCTAAAAATGATTAGTAGAGGGCATGATCCCTCCCGAGCCCTTGTTAATGGACACCTTTGCATTGCAATGAGCGGATTTGGTGTTGACCTATTAATTTGTATCTGAATAATAAATTCTCTAGAGCCCAAACGCTGAGCCTAGTCCCAAGAAGAAAGGAAACATTTAATTGCCTGTTCTTAAGAAATCATCCCCTGACAAGCACACAGGCACACATAGGAAATGGATTTTAAAGCAATCTGAGGGCCATCTTGGCATCTCAGCTATTAAGAAAAATGAGCAAGTCCTTCCATATTCATTGGTAATTAATGACTTTGCTGTTCTGAGCAATCCTAATGTTTTTAGAGCCTGCACTGTGTATCAAGATGCAGCTTGTTTTACTTTTAAAAATGCGTCCTCTTGTCTTGTGCATCTAGATCCATAGGCTTACCAAATAATTAAAAACCTGAACTGATTTTAGGTGTGTGGTGGTGTGGGATGCTTTGTGGTTATGATCTATAGTTAACCTTGTTCTGCAGTACATAAAAAAATGATCATCACAACTGGGAATGACATGCAAATTACTGTGGCACAATATGATCTAAATAAGACAAGTTGCCTTTTAAAAAGCATAGGACCATTGTTGAGCACATAATGGTTGCAGTATTTGCCTGCTGTGCTAACTGGATCATGCTCAGTGCATGAAAAGCATGTTTTCACTGAACATTATTATTATTATTATGGATAATATTATTATTATTATTATTATTATTAACCCCTACCAGGATTATGGCGGAGTTGCTAATAATGAAATTAAGCAACTTTACTTAAACAGCCTGATGAGCACATGTTCCTGGGTTAGTGTTGATAAAGCTTTACAGTACATGGTGCCTCCACATAAGGTTTGGCTAATAACAGCTGCATAGACACCCCCCCCCCCCCCCCCCCCCCCCCCCCCCAAGGAATTAAATATCTGCAACCTTATTATGTACCTTACACACCTCAATAATTAACACAAAACAAAACACATAAAAACAATGGGGAAGAGGAAACAAATGAATTCAATACATCAACGTTTACTAAGGTAAGTATTTCTATATAAGCACAAAAAACCAATCTACAGCACACAATCTCTTAATTGTGAACTAATTTAGTTATAGGAATAGGGCCAGTGTATGTCCTTAGGGAGGACATTGCAACTGCTTCTCAGTTGTGCAGAGTGACTGTTATAGAATTGGTGGCCCGTACGTCCGTACTGACCTGCTGGACTCTTCACCTACAACAATTCACTTTTACTGTTACTTACAGGAAAGGCAATCTGAACCTTGTACCTAATGCACTCTCCAGAGCTCCTCTTGTATCAGCTCCCTCTGCAGCAGTGTGTGCCAGCAATGCCTCTGCGAGTAGCTGAAAGAATGTGTTGCGGTGTTCCCCATCAGGTGAAGATTTCCTGCATCAAAATGTTCACAATCTTGGTGGTCTTATTGTCCCACAATAAAAATAGCTTGACCCACTTTCTGAAGTAATCAGCAATGACCAGGATGTAGGTGTTACCCTTTTTACTTCTTGGCAAAGGTCCCATTAGGTCCAGACCCAGCATCTCTCCAGGCTCCTTCACAGCAGTGGACTGGTGTTGGAAGGTTTGTACTTCTGGCAGGTTTGACACTCCTTTATGTGGTGATATGTATCTTTACAGATAGAGGGCCACCATGCCATCTCCAGTATGTGCAATTGGGTCTTAATCTTGCCCAGATGACCTCCTAAAGAGTTGTAGTGGTAGTGGTGGAGGAAGTGATCCATCAGCTGTTCAGGAATAACCAGCTAGTATCAAAATCCTTGTTTAGGAATGGGCACCCGGCAATACACAAGTCCCTGTTGTTGGATGAAGGAGATGCAGTTATCATTGGCAGTATTGAAAGCAATGTCACTGATGATGCCAGAGATGGCTGGGTCTTTGGACTGAGCAGCCGCTATCTGGTCCATGGTTGTCGGAAGATTCATGCTACTCGCAGAGGCATTGCTGGCACACACTGCTGCAGGGGAGTTGAAGGTGGTACAAGAAGAGCTCTGGAGCGTGCATCAGGTACAAGGTTAAGACTGACTTTCCTATAAATAAAGGTAAAAGTGAATTGTTGTAGGTGAAGAGTCCAACAGGTCAGTCCGGAAGAGGTTTTGGGGTTATTGAATGCCTAAGAGAGTGAAGCATGGTTGTGACAACATCAAACTCCACTCCCTCCAGATAATGCATCCATTTTTCTATAGCCCATACTACAGCGAGACACTCTTTTTCAGATGTAGTGTAGTTCGGATGTAGTGTACTTTTTGGATGGAGTTCAGTAATTTTGAGACATAGACTATGACATCTCCTTCTAGCTGAGTCAGAACTGCTTCTAGTCCTACATTGCTGCCAATAGTAAAGACTTGGAATGTCTTGTTGATGTCCAGGTGAGGAGGACTAGAGCATTGATGAAAGCTTCTTGTCTTATAGCACTCTCCCATCCATTTCCAGGGAACATCCTTCTTTTTCAAGTCGTTAAGTGGTGCAACAGTATTTGCAAACCTGGAGATGTACTTGTAGTGCCACCTTGCCAAACCTAGAAACTGCTGAATCTCCTTCAAGTTGGTAGGAATGGAATATTTCAGGATGGCTTGGAGCTTGTGGGGATCAGCAGCTACATAAGAACATAAGAAAGTTTACAAACGAGAGGAGGCCATTGTTTGGTTGTTAGGAGCTTATTGATCCCAGAATCTCATCAAGCAGCTTCTTGAAGGATCCCATGGTGTCAGCTTCAACAACATTACTGGGGAGTTTGTTCCAGATCTTCACAATTCTCTGTGTAAAAAACTGCATCCTAATTTCTGTTCTGAATGCCCCTTTGTCTAGTCTCCATTTGTGACCCCTGGTTCTTGTTTCTATTTTCGGGTCGAAAAAGTCCCTCGGGTCGATATTGTCAATACCTTTTAGAATTTTGAATGCTTGAAACAGGTTGCCGCATAGTCTTCTTTGTTCAAGACTGAATAGACAAAATAATTTTATTCTGTCTGCATATGACATGCCTTTTAAACCTGGAATAATTCTGGTCACTCTTCTTTGCACTCTTTCTAGAGCAGCAATATCCTTTTTTGTAGCAAGGTGACCAGAACTGAACACAACATTCTCTTCAATATTTGAGGTCTTTCTAATGCATTGTACAGTTTTAACATTACTCCCCTTGACTTAAATTCAACACTTTTCACAATATATCTGAGCATCTTGTTGGCCTTTTTTATAGCTTCCCCACATTGTCTAGATGAAGAGTCAACATAAACTCCTAGGTCTTTTTCATAGATTCCTTCTTCAATTTCAGTATCTCCCATATGATATTTATAATGAACATTTTTATCACCTGCGTGCAGTCATTTGCCATGTGTCTGCGCAGTTCTGAATCTTGTCTAGATCATTTTGAATGGCCTTTGCTGCTGCAACAGTGTTTGCCACTTCTTCTATTCTTGCACCATCTGCAAATTTTATAAAGTTTGCTTACTATACCAGAATCTACGTCATTAATGTAGATTAGGAATAGCAGAGGATCTAATACTGATCCCTGTGGTACACCACTGGTTACCTCACTCCATTTTGAGGTTTCTCCTCTAATCAGTACTTTCTGTTTTCTACTTGTTTACTACTCTCTAATCCATGTGCATGCATTTCCTTGAATCCCTACTGCGTTCAGTTTGAGAATTAATCTTTTATGCAAGACTCTGGTGAAGGCAAAAAGCCATAGAGGAAAACCATATGACCGAGGAAATGGAGAGTGTGTTTGAAGAAGTGGCATTTTTTGAGATTGAGAGACAGACGGGCCAGGTGAAGTTTGTAGAAGACAGCTTCAAGGTCTTGAAGAAGCTGCGCTGAGTTTGGTGAATAGATAATGATGCTGTCTATGTAGACCAAACAGATCTTTCCTTGGATGTCTCCTAACACTCTCTCCATCAGTTGTTGAAAAGTGGCTGCAGCATTTTTTAACTCAAATCGCAATACATTAAACTGATAAAAATGTAAAGGGTGTGGTAAATGTCGTATTCGCTCTACTTCCTGCAGCCATCGCCACTTGCCAGTAATCCGAGCGTACAGCAGGGGAATTGAATACCGCAGCGCCACTCAGGGACTCCAGGATGTCATGAATGAGGGGCATGGGGTATGTGTCAAAAATAGTATTAGCATTCAGCTTCCTGTAGTACACACAGAATCAGTCCAATGGGCTTGTCTAGTTGTTTTGCTGCTACAGCAGCGTGTATTACTTACATTTATAATCCCTGGGTGGGTTTTAAAATAATAGTACCGTTATTGTATCCCCACATTAAACACGAAACAAATACACAAGTCTGTTTAATGCATGAATTAATGATTGTGGTACAATACAGTTTACTGTGATACAAGTAAAGTGTTGACCCTGGTTTGTGCGGGCATCTAGCTGTCTAGTGATTACAAGCAACAATAAACAGAACAAAACAAACACTCACGATTATTCACCGCACAAACACAGGTCCTTCCAGTTCACTTATTAATAACCAAACGAAGGAACAGATTACGATTCTCCATCCCCCTTATATGATGTCATGCATGACCCCTTGGTAAACAAATGCAGCTGCCTTTACAATCTGTGGCTGTTACATTGTTTCCCTTCCAGGTCAATGTGTTTTTCTTGGGAAAGAACTGTCAAGCCAGCCCGTCAAAAAAAATTCTGTCCTTGCTTGCTACCCTCACAGGTCGGGAGGGAGATTTACAACCAGGGTTCATTGTATTTCTGTCACAATGACATAAAGTGTATAATACTGGTCCCTATGGGTATACCCAACTAGTTGCAGGCCTGATCGTTGCTTGGGAGCGGTGGGGTTGGAAAATACAACTTCAGGCTTTCCCTCTGAAGCCCAAATAACATCCACAAACACAAACATGACTAACTAGCTAAATATATAGATAAGATGGCAAAGGATTGCACTCACTGATTCTCCACCTGTAGAAAGATGGATGGATGCCGGATGTAATAAAACTCCTGTTTTATTAACCAAAAGTCAATCCTCTTCAGCCCTCTGAGGTGAGTAACCCAGGGGTTCTGGTAACCTAAATGCTATCTGGGTTGTCAGGGTGGCACCGGATGGAGTGATGAAGTCTAGAATGGCAGCTTTCCCCTCAATTTGCCTATGTCTAGATATGTATTGCATATATAGTAATAGATTTCAAGTTTTATATACACTTTTGCCTAATATTTACTACTAGGTAAGTATACTGCTAGTAACCGTTACTGTATTGTACTGAATTCAGACCAAATTCATAGATGTGTACTGTATACAGTACTCACTCTATCTGTTATTGCACACTGTTTACATCTTTCCCTTCTCTTCCTATTTCCTCTCTCTTGGCTGCTACCAGAGTTGCTGTCTTTTAACCTTTGTTTGACAGAACCTTAATTTTTTTATACTGGGCAACATTATTATTATTGATAAATAGCTTTTTACAGATGTTTATAGAAACATGTTTATTTGCAAGTGTTTGTAACACAATGAGTTAAATTGGTTCAGAGAAACATCTGACTTTGTTTGAAACAAATAGCAGACAGCACTTTTGGAGATATCCACATGACAAATGATGGATTAGTGGAGAATCAATGATGGTGTGGAGTCTTTATTACATGCTGTGTGCTACTGCAGCTCCACTAGTGTTTGAAGCACAGATCCTTTAAGAACTACATTCTTTCATCTATGTATACCCTCATACCTGATGGGACTGTATTATAACAAGAGGCTGATGCCTGGAGCAATGATGCAGTGTGTATGGTCATCACCTTGAAGGAAGCAGATTGAGTACAGTGAAGCCGAATTAAGATCATCTAAGATCAAATCCAGATTTTTTTTATAACATTTATGGTGCATTCCTTTGTTGAATGTGACATCAGTTGCCATGGTGCTGGCTTTAAGCAGTCGTTTTGCCCAGCACAGACCCACAGTTATATTAGAGCTTGTCTAGTTGTTTTGCTGCTAACAAATATACAAGGTTCATATATATATATATAATATATATATATATATATATATATATATATATATATATATATATATATATATATATTATATACAATGCAGTTTTGCATTTGTTTCATGCAGATCTACATTGAGTTTTTACTATGTAACATTTACCTTTTTTTTGTTATTAATGCAATCGAGGGGTATTTTCCAGCATTGTAAAACGCTGTACACTCAAGGTATGTCTTCCACTGACGGGTTGAAGGAATAGAAACTAAATACTGGTCAAATCCAGACAGGTTTCCCAGGGGTTAATTAGTTTTACTGAAATTAGATGAAGCTTTATACGCTAGAGAAGGGTTACACTCAACATCCATATCACTGACCTTAAATAAAGCTCAAAGGGATTCCCTTTCTGGAAGCAATGTGCTGCCCAAGTCTCCATCAACCAGCAAAGGGGTCTCCCATGAGACAAGTTCTAATAGGTCCTAACCCTCCCATTTGAGCCCAAACCTAATACTAAATTCCTATTATGGAGCGTACTGGAGCTAAGTCTAAGATTAGCTAACTAGGTTACTGTTAAAGGGCTTTGGTGGGATGGAAACCAGAGTGAATGGTGGTCGGCTGGATCCACATCATCCATTGCTTTCAAGACCCCTCTACTGCAGAGTACTTCCCTCGGACCTCCTTTTGTTGGACCTCAGGTGGCAACTGGATGAAGTCCTGCCGCTTCTCCCCTCCGTGTTTAGCAACTGGAGGGTGCTGGGATCCAAAAGCCATCTCACTTGCATGTGTCTCTTCACTCACAAAAAAAATCCTTTTCTTCCAAAAAAAAAAAAAAAAGTATACCCACAGTACCTGTTCTGGCCTGGGTCTGTGGAGGAGCTATATTCCCACTCTGGACATCACGTGCGACAGGACGGCTGAATGGTGACATATACAAACCAGGAAGCTGACAGAGGCAGGTACTTGCGCGATTTTATTGAAATAACAAAAATAAATAAAAAAGAAGTACAAAAAACAAAAAAAGCTCACAGAGTCAAAATAAAAAGGTTAAACAAAAAAAAAATCTTTCACAGAAATAATTTTCCAAAACCCAGTACCATGCTGGTCCTCCCAACATGCCAGCAATTGTATTATTGCTAGAATTTTTTTTTCTCTCTTACTTTTAAATCTTTCTCTCCTGGCTCTCTCTCATTCTTTCTCCTTCCATCCACCCACTCCAAACTAATTATTTTTCTCCTCTTATTTCAAAATGTGGCTGGAACCTAATTAATCATCAATTATTCAATAAAGTCCCCAGACACATTCTCACATTTTTGGTCAGGGATAGGAATTAACCCCATCCCTGCCAACCACCACCAACACACAAACTATAAAATTCATGTAGGCATCCAATAGTAAAAAAAAAAAAAAAAAAAAAGTACTTGGGATCATTTATTGAAACTGGAGGTATTCTCATTTATTACCTCTAAAACTATTACTCTGCAAGATATAATTGTATATTGTATACAAAACTCCAGACTTTAAAATACAACCCTGATGGCTTAGAGATCTTGCCTGAGGCACCAAAAGGGCTACATTGGCTTTTATGCTCCTGCAGGTTAGGCAGAAGAATCATCTGAGGATAGACCTCATTGTGCTTCAGCACCTTCAACTGATCAAGTGCCTAATCAGGCTCCAGGGTTTGTAATGATTCATTTGAATTTGGCAAATAGGTAGAAAAATGTGCAAATTAAGTGATAAAACCCTGAAAAAGATAGCAGCCAAAGAATCCTGTAAGAATGTGTTGCTTATCCCTGCCATGGAGAATCTTGTCAAGGATACAGTCTCCTTTACATTTCACATTGACAACTCATAAGTCACCCCATCTCATCACAAAATGACTTTGGAACATTGCAGATGAGAGAGTGAGACGTCCACATGTGAACAAATGATTTATGATGTGTTGTTGTCACATTATTTTAGATAAATTGCTGCAGTTGCCTCTTGGTGCTATTGGATGCTGCTACCAATCATTAGAAAAGCTGACCCTTGCTCGGCAGCAAAGGTAAGTACAGTTATATATTTATACAGTGCCTTTCATACAGCAGTAACTCAAAGCGCTTTACAAGTCAATAAAAACAATAAAAACGGTATTGTCCTGCCCTTCCAGTGTGACTGACGCTAATGAGAAATACTAGAGTGAAAAGATTGCGCCAAAATGAAAAACTAAATAAATAAATAGATGTATTATTCTATGTAATTTATTGATTTTTTATTTAAAAATTTTAGTACACATTATCCTCCATAGCAGTGACTACAGCACTCTCCATAGAGGTAGAATTGCCAGAGCCCTGCTTCGCTCACCCTGTGCAAGTAGATTCGCTGTCGCCCAGTGAGCTCTGAACCAATGTGACGTGCATCTTTACAGAAGGAAATCAAAGAATAAGCTGCAAGACAGACAGATATTTATGCTAATAACTTGCGAAAGTTAGTTAACTGAATGCAAAGTTTGTTGCCAGTTATTGCAAAAAAGGCGTGCATTTTAGCTTAAGAGGGAATGCTGCTGCTCACTTTTCTTTTTTTTTTTTTTTTACTAAACACTGGCGCTGCTGCATTTTGAACAAGCTGTAACCTTGAAAAGGCATGGTCTGGTAACCCAGCCAAAAGAGCATTGCAGTAATCGAGTCTAAATGAGACAAAAGCATGAATTAGCTTTTCAGAATCCAGCAATAAAAGACAAGACCTAATCTAAGCAATATTTTATAGATGATAAAAAGACACTTTGGTGACATTATGGATATGAGCCTCAAAACATAAATCAGAATTCACAGAAATATATAGCTGTGTGTCATTGGCATGACTGTGAACATGTACAGGCTGTCATTTGGACTGTTTTTGGAATTTCAATTTAAATTGTGGTGCATGTGTTTAAGATCTAGAGCTGTGCTTTCCTGACTTTTCCTAAATATATGTACTAATTACCCTGACAAAGAAAGAATCATGTAGCTGCAAAAATTAGGGAGATAAAATACTGTCATACCTATTCCGACCAGGAGAGGTCAAACTAACGGCTACATATAAAACATATTATAACAATGAAATGTTGCAGTATTATTTCTATTTACAAGTCAGGATGTGTTGCCATGTATTGAGGTTTGATTTTATCAGTCTGCATTCCTCAAGTGAGCAGTCTTCTGGCATTTCGATTGTTTCAATGAGCCTCCTGATAGCCCATCAATCAGCCTTGACAGCTCACGGTGCCAGTCTGTCTGTCTGCACTCTGGTTATTATATAAGTCACTCATTTTTTTCTAAGAAATGAATTGTTACCCCAATTCACTTTGAAAATGAATTGGGGAAGATGCATGACAGCAAAGCAGTGTTTGGAATTACAGCAACATTTACCAAACAACGATTCTGATGCAGCAGAGACAGACAATGATGAATCTGGCTCTGTAGCAGACTGGGTTTGCAAAGATGAATCTTCCAGCAGCAGTGACAGTGAGGAGGATGCCAGCGAGATCCCGTGGGAGAAGAAGCAATCCTGTGGCAGCCCCTGCAAGGATGCCAGGCACTTCACCTGCATCAGCTCCTGCACCTGATCCAGCCGCTACTTCACCTAAGGCAGCACCACCTGACACTCAAGAGGCTGGTAATGATGACACTTTTTGGAACACTATAAATCCTGGTGTTGAAGCTGCAGGTGGAAGGGGTGAACATAACATTTTGAGGGAAGTTCCAGGACCCACGGCATATGCAAAATGCAACACTGATGAGAGCTCATTGAGTAGTTTTTGCCTATTGATTGAGCACATACGCTTCACCACATACAACTACAAGATGATTCTTGGTCAATGCCCTTGGAAGAATTGAATCTTTCATTGCTCTAGGATATGCCCTTGGATCATTTGGTGCCAGAAGCCTGGTTTACTGTTGATAGCTGTGCCAAATGCGCAAAGACAGTCAGTTCACTGCATATTTTGAACTATGCAGGATCTGTGTGATTTGTGCAGCACTTAGACTTTGTAAGCGGTTGTAAATGAAGCCCATTCTGTTCAAATGTTTATTTTTTCATGTCATTTTGATTCTTGTGTGTCTGTAAACACACAGCTTTGGTTGTGTACATGCGCTTTGTTATTCAGGCAATATAAACTCATAATTATACTTATTTACATTGTTTCAGTAGTACAGTTTTGTATTTACGTGATATACCTGTATATACACACATTTATTTTCAAATATTTGTTTATTTTATTTTTTACAATTTTTGAGGTTTTACTTTATGTAATATGTCCGTATATAAACACATTTCTTTTCAAATGTCTGTTTATTTACAATGTTTCAGTTGTGCAATTGTTTTAAATGATGTTCCTGAGTAAAACTTTTTATTCAATTGTTTATCATATTTATGTCAAATTGACCGGTCATGGTTGTTCTAGGTATGCCTATAAACACGGTCGTTCTGGTGTTAAAGGGAATTTTCGTAAATGATTTTCAAATGTAACCATATAAATGGATAACTTGGAACATCAAAGGTATTAACCCTTTGTGGTCCTATGTCGGACCAGGTCCGACATTACAATTTTCCCTTTCCAGTCCGACATCATCAAAAAGATGTAAAGCACAGGTCTCTAGTCGTTTTTTCTCAGGAAAAAGCAGAGAAAACCTTTCAATGGCCGAGTGAGACAGATAGGAGCCGAATGGAGCCGGATCGCATTATTGAGGAGTTTGGTGATAAAACGAGTGATCAGAAGAGGATTTATGTGAAACATGCAGAAAACAAGGGGTGGGGCTTGGCTGGAGATGTAATTCAGTGCCTTTTAAACCTGTTTTACTCTGAAAAAAAAAATTTAATAGTGTGTGTAAAATAAACAGCACATGTGAAAATAAATTGGACCTGACACACCTGACAAGCACTGAATAAATGGACTGCTAAGGATTAACCACCCTATCAAATGCAAATGAATACATAATTATATAAAAAAAATAATAATAATATAGATATAGTTATTTTACAGGAGATGAACCTTACAGATATTGAATACTCCAAATTGAAATGGGACTGGGTAGGCCAGGTGTTCTGTACCTTATTTACCTCTAATGCAAGGGAGGTAGCAATTTTGCTAAGTAAAAAACTACCTTTTCAATTGCTTTCTGTTGATTTGGACAAGGGTGGTAGATATGTAATGGTTTGGGGCTCTCTCTTCACAGAACCTATTGCTTTAGTTAATATATATATATATGGATCCAAATATGATAACACTACTTTTCTCCAAGATGTATTTTTTAAGTTAACCAGCCTGTCCTCAGAAGTAATTATAGGAGGTGACTTTAATCTTCTGGATCCAGTCTGGGACCAATCCTCAACCAGGCAAACTGCTTTGACTTGAAGGGCTAAGGCATTAAAAAGGCAGATGAAAGATCTTGGTCTGATAGATATCTGGCGAACTCAGAACCCCTTGGCACGTCAATACTCCTTCCTCTTCCATGTTCATGATTAGCTACTCAAGGACTGATCTATTTTGTATGCCAGCAACCAAAGAACAAGTTATAACTCGGTATGAATATTTAGTTAAAACTATTCCAGATCATTCAGCCTTGTTATTAATAGTGCCCACCTCTGGAGTACACAAAAGCCCTAAACGATGGAGAATTAGTTCACATCTACTTAATGATTCTGCCTTCATTAACTTTATAAATTAACATATTGAGGGGTTTTTTTTGGAAACAAATTAGAACCCTTCAACCTCTCCTGTACTTCTATAGCAAACGATGAAGGCATATGTAACGGGCCAGGTAATCGTTTGCTCTGCAGATAAGCAGAAGCAGTACCTAACCCAAGTGGCATCTCTAGAGGGAGAGATTACAGCCTTAAAAAATAACATTTGAGATCCCATGACAAAACTATATGTCATGAATTGTCAGTAAAATTATTAGCTTTTAATACATTAACCACCCGTGAAGGAGGAAATGTTCTTACCAGAATCAAACAGCGATTTTATGGGGATAAAATAGGGAAACTTTTGGCATGGCAAGTTAGAAAAGAAGAAACTAACAGGATGATAACAAGCTGCCTGATAATACAACTCTTCAAAACCCTCAAGATATAAATTGAGCTTTTAGAGAATTCTATATGTCATTATACACAAACAAAGTCTCAGAGTAAAACTCAAGAATTTTTAGATAAGATGACTATTCCAACTCTATCAAGTGAAAATAGTGCTTTTCTGAAAAGGGAAATCACAGAGGAAGAAATTCTGCAGGCCATTACAGCTCTACCTGGAGGTAAATCATCAGGTCTACATGGATTTCCCATCAAATTCTTTATGACATTCTTTTCTAAATTAGCTGGTTCGCTTCTGAACATGTTTAAGCATGCAATGGATTCTAGTAAGCTGCCTGAATCACTGGAACATTCCTTGATTACTCTGTTGCTAAAACCATATGAAGATGCAAAATGATGTGACCCATTTCTCTCTTAAACTCAGATTTTAAAATTTTAGCAAAACTAATCGCTCTTAGACTTGAAAAATACGTACCCAGCTTGATATCTCAAGACCAAACAGGCTTTATTCAGAATAGATCATCATTTGATAATGTTAGAAGACTTTTTAATATTATATACTCTACTACGAATCATGGATGCAGAGAAGGCCTTCAACAGTGTTGAGTGAGACTACCTCTTTGCAGTTCTAAAAATGAATATTGGCCCCAATCTAATACAGTGGATTAAAATACTATAGAAACAACCAGTTGCTCAAACTAACTCTAATATTTCACCCCAATTTTCTTCATCACGTGGAACCAGGCAGGGCTGTCCCTTATCACCTCTTCTTTTTGCCCTTGCAATAGAGCCTGTAGCCTGTAATAGTTCTGGAGTACTGGTGGGTGAGCACTCTCATACAATATCCCTGTATTCAGATGACATTGTATTATTTCTAACAAAACCAGACAAATCATTGCCTGCACTGATTGAAGTCTTAAAAGAATATGGGTCTTTCTCTGGATATAAAAATTAACATTACAAAAAGTGTTATTATGCTACTGAATTCACATGCAGGGGGGTGGGGTGGTCATATCAAGATTTGCCCCTGATGTGGGCTCCCCACAAACTTACTTATTTGGGTTTGCAGATTCCCAGTCAAATAGATGACATGTATCAACTTAACTATATTCCTTTACTAAAAAAGACTGAAGGGCAGTACAATAGATGGAAAGCATTACCTATCTCACTGATTGGAAGAGTTAATTGTATTAATTGAATGTATTGCCAACAGTTTTGTATTTAGTTCAAGCACTACCTATAACTGTGGCACAAAAGCTCTTCACCCAATTAAATAAATTACATTCACACTTTCTGTGGAGGGGGAAGCCCCCGAGAGTAAGACTCAAAGTTCTATGCAGATCTTACGATGAGGGTGGGCTGGGAGAACCCGATTATCAAGTCTATTACTGGGCTTCCCAAGTGAGCGCCACCTGGATGTGGCAAGCAAATTTGATAAACGCTCCTTCATGGCTCTGGCCTCCGTTCTTTATATTGCTTCGTATTGGTCCCTTTGAACCATGACAAATAACCCACTAATTAGACTCTCGTATAACATTTGGGAAGAGGTGCGCAAGAAAACTGGATGCTCAAAAAACCTATATTTGTCAACCCCATTCCATACTAATCCTTGCCTACCTAAAGCTCTAATAGATGGAATCACTCAGGTTTGGTTCAAAAAACATATCCAGACATTGGACATTTATACAATGAGGGTACACTTATGTCATTTGAACGGCTGGCCTCCCGGTTAAAACACTTTTTTTTTTAAAATAGTAACAGTTTAGGCATGATATCAGTACAAAACGAGGAGGACATCTCCTACCTATTACATCACTCCTGATAGAAAAGAAAGGAAATAAAGGGGTTTGTCTCTCCTGCATACTCAGGCTTGCAGAGCTGCTTAAAGTGAAGATTGTTGAGAGCAAGGCTCACGTGAGAGGAAAATTTAGCTCATACTTTTGGGGCGGGAGATTGGGAGGAAATCTGCAAAGACGCTCAAAAATGTTTATTTAACAGCCGACATAGACTATTGCAATTTGATCTGATTCATAGAATATATTACAAAACAGCTCCATACAATGAACTCCAAATACTCACAATGCTGTCCCAGGTGCAGAGTTGAAACTGGTACCTTATTACATATGTTTTGGTCGTGCCCTCAAGCTACAGAAAACTGGAAGATAATAATTCAAGCTCCCAGATAAGAAATTTCACCACACCACAGGAGCCACACTTTATGATTCTTGGGGACGTGTCTTTATTACCAAATATATGCAGTGGCAAAGTTAGAGTTATTAAGATGGCACTAATAGCAACTAATAAATGCATTGCTCTGCTGGAAAAATGAAAATCCTCCTAACATATGTATGTGGCTTGGGGAGATTTCTTCATATATCCTGTGTAAAAATATTGTAAAATTTTAAAAAGAAACCAGCTCTATTTGAAAAGGTATGGGGTGGATTTCTTAACTTTCTTAAGTCCTCAACTCTTTAGTTACCACGTAGTACAGTTCCCGTCTAGATAATTTATTTAATTTGATTCGTATTTATTTATTTATTTATTTATTTATTTATTTATTTATTTATTTATATTTTTACTGCATTATGTTGTGGGTGGGGGTGGGATGGGTGAGGGTTGAGGGGTGTGTGGTAAAGTGGTAAACAGTGTACAGGTGCAGAAGTGATGCAGTGCTTAATCAGGAGACAAGGTAGTGATAATCCAATTAGAAAGGCTTTTATATTGTAATCCAGGTCTGGTGACCTCAAGCAATAATTCCAGGCAATACACAGCAATGTGTATTGCACTGTTCAAAATACACAGTTTGCTGTCCCGTGGCGGAATGTCCCGCCCCTTTGTTTATTATTATTTCCTATTATGATTTATATGTATAAATGTGACGGCAAAAAGCCATGTTTTGTATTTTATTTTTAAAAACCTTGTGAAGATGAGTGACTGATTAGCTACTGATTATATAATTAGCTGACAGTCATGCATCCATATTAATCTCGTTCAGACTATGGCCGAGGGTTAATAAGGTAATTAATTAATAGCTAGTTAACCCCTTGGCCAGAATATAAAAGCCTGCAGCTGTTTGTGCTCAAGGTTGAGAGTGTCAGAGGAGAGACATAAGTCTGAGAAAGACAGTAAACAATTGCTATACGTGCTGGCTAAAAACCAGCACGATAGTTGTTGTGTTTCTGCTTATTATTTGTTTATTTGTTTGGCCAACCCACCTTTTGTTTTCTGTGTTGGCTTTGCTTAAAATGTTTATTTCATTTAATAAAAATACTGGCTCAGTTTTCACCTGCCACGTCTCAGTTTTCACCTGCCAGTCCTTGTTGTGGAGTGTGTTTCTGGTGTGACATATGGTGTCAGTAATGGGACGACCCGGCCTCCAAGTGTCAAACCAGAAATACGGCGGGTGAGTTTATTTTTTTCACAACAGAAGTGTTTTTTTGGTTGGTAAATAAAAATGGGAAGAAGTGGCTGTAGGAGAAAGCAACAACAGCAGCAGGAGGTGCAGCGCGTGGCCGGTCGCAGGTCCCGTCGCATCTCTACTATGCCTGCCTCGCCTGTCTGGATGTGGAAGGGTGGTGCATCCTGTGAGGCGAGGTCAGGTACCTTCCACTCAGCCAGAGCCACACATGGCAGGAGATGGAGGGGCCTGAGTGTCCGGCGTCAGGGGGAAAGGTGCGGAGAAAGGAGAAGGAGCTAAGGTGGTGCAAGCTGTGCATTGCATATGGGCATGAGGAGGAGGATTGCCCAGATCAGGAACCGGAGGACGAGGAGTCGGTGCATCCACAGCCCAAGAGGGGGGAGGCAGAGCGTCCACAGCCCAAGAAAGGGAAATCCTTAGGTCCACAGTCCAAGGCTCCACTGGCAGAGGAAGAATGCCTGCTGTCCCCTACACCACCAGCAGAGGGAGAATACCTGCTGGTTTCTCTACCACACTCACAAGCTCACAGCTTGGGAGGGAGATTTACTACCAAGAATCATTCTATTTCTGTCACCGGTGGTCAATGGACTAAAGATTTGTAATTGTAATCCATCTTTTATATATGATATACCTTTAAAAAATGAATTAACACAATGTCAAAAAAAAAAAAAAAACACTGCCTTATTGTCTTTTTTTCCTGACATTTGCACAGCGTATTTTTATTTTTATTTTTAACCATTCCTGTCACTGTTGCCACTGCTGAGAGATCATTTTCTAAACTTAAGCTGATCAAAACATACACAAGAAGCATCATGTGTCAAGAAAGACTGTCGGGATTAGCCACGTTGAGTATAGAACAAGCACGAGCAAGAAAATTTAACACGGACAAGACTGTGGATGATTTCACTGCTATGAAATCCCAAAGACGGACATTTTAACAAATTGTTTGGTAAGTATATGTATTAAGTATTCTACAGTTACATCTCAGTAAAGATGTGGGGCCCCTAACATGCTATGTACACCACTGAATCAGACGAATAATATGTGATAATAAAGTGATTTCTCCCACCCTGGGCAGACAGCATAGGACTACAATAAGAACAGATAATTGCATATTTAACATTAGTATCAACGATTCAAATGCTATTCTCTTGTTTAATATTGTAATTTGTGTGACAAATAGTGGCAAGTCCATCCCCACCCTCCTCCCCACAGTAAAAAAGTATAATTTGGAGGAGACACCTCTATAAGGAAATACTATCATCTGCACTGAGCCATGTTTCCGTTGGACATAACATGTCAAGGCTGTGATCTGTAATAAAATCATGAATTAAAAAATATGTGTTTGATAGATATTTAACATTTCATCATGCTGAACATAGATTAATATTTGCAGCTGGCAATGTTGGAGCAGGGTTAATATTTTTTTATTAGGGAAGCCCCTAAAGATTTGCACAGAATGGGAGTCATTTGATTGTATAACTTTGTGGCAAAGTGGTGAGTGATTAGAGATGTGTGTAGTGCAGAACGGATACAAAAACAGCCAATGATTTCCAGGTGCTAGTGTGTTTATTGAATTAATTTGCAATGTCCAGAGTTTTATGGCAAACACCTGTAAATAATAAATGATAGAAGTGAGTACAGCGGCGTGTATCACTTTGTTTGTAAAATCCCACGGGTTTGACCGGCAAACAAAAAGCCCAGTTTAACACACCAACACTAAACACCAAACACAAACACAGTTCTTAGTGATAGTGAATAAGTGCTAGTGGTGTATTTCAGTTTTCCGTGGAAATGCAGGGGTGAAAGTGATGTCCTGGGTCATGTTGGCTTTCGCTACAGCTCCAGATTGTGCTACAGAAGGTAAAAGGTTCCTATGGTCAATTCAGGAGCAACCAAGTTATTTAAAAGAAACAACTTTCGAATCTTGTAACAAATCAAACCATCAAAACATTGTTATTGTGTTGAAATACATATATTTATTTATTGTAACAATCTATGTTAGGAACCACATAAAAATCCTTAATACACTTTATCAAAGCATCTATTTTTTTGTTTTAATACTGGAGCTTAAATCTCAGCCTCAGGCTTTTTAAGAACACCAACAGCACCAATATGGTACAAAAGTCATGCATTATTGTTTTTTTTACAAAGCCTGACATTCACATTCATGGGTGAGTGTATTTTAGATATTCACAGCTGTGTTAACGTTTTAATTAAAGAATAGCATAGCCATAGATATTATTATATATAATCTATATATATATATATATAATATATATATATATATATAATATATATCATATATAAAATCGTTAAAGCGTTATCCATTGTGTTTATGAATAAAGATTCCTTTCAGCAATTGCTGCCTCTATAACAGCGAGTGGGAGATAACATATTAAATAATACATTAGGTTTTATGATGAGCCTTGAAATCTGTTTTATTGATGCTCTTATCTGCATAATTAAATATTACCACTGGCTCTAAAGTAGATTAATTCGTGCACTTAGTTATTATAAAGCCCCAGTAATTAAAAAAAATGTGGTCACATTTTCAACTATATACTTTAGTGTGAACAAATAGCAGTTCTATGTATCTAAACAGGCTGGATGCAATTGCAAAGAGACTTTTGAGGCCAGTACATTTATTTAGAGCTTTTAAACAAGCTTTAGGTGTAAATACAATGAAAACCCCACTTTATGAGCATCATTTTTACCTTTTGTTTAACCTTATATAAGCCTATTTAAAACACATACTACATAACAGCAGATGTTTTTTTTACATATTTGCAGGGACAATTTAAGAAACAGTCAAAGTTTTTGAGCAATCAAGAAACAGTACATAATTTAGCACTATACTAAACAAGTTGTTGAATTGCAGTTAAACAAACAATGATATAACTATATTTCAGGCATCCTCCATAATTGTAAACAATTGATGCACTTAGTATATTCAAAAACTGCACATATACAGTAGGGATACAGAGTAGTAACCCTAAGCCTTTGCCAATGTCAGTCGTTTTCATTGGTAGCCATAGCCTCCGGACTTGTCGGCATTTTGGAGGTGTAGAAGCGGTAACTGGCATGATAGTCCAGTTTTGCCATAGAAGTGTGACAGCACCTTTACAAACACATTGACACAAAGCAAACACCGGCTTTGTGGGGCCAGTGCTCTCTCCAGAAGTTTGCAGAGCATAAGAAATGATGTACTAGTACTGTATTTTTTTTTTTGGTATTTTATGTTATCCACTAACTATAAATGCTGAGAGGAAAACGTGCTTCCAGTCGGCTTTTAAAACATTCAATGCAGAATTTAACTGACATGGATTGGTTCTCAGGAAGGACGACTTTTCTTGTTTTGAAATCAACATATTCATAAACGGATTTATTTAATACTTAATAAAAGATAAATATGTCATAAAGACAAGTATCAGCACGCCCCTATAGTATGCACTCTTTTCTACTTCTTGTTTCTAATTACTAAAACAATAATAAAAAATAAACTTTGTTTTTTCATGTTTGCTGTGTTTAATAAATTGAATTGTATTTGTGCAGCAATAATCTTTGTTTTATGCTTATCTTTACTGCATTGTGTGATGGTGAAGATGATGTGGTATGATGGCTTGTAGCAAGTCTAGTTTAAATGGATGCCACCATTTATTAACGGTAAAATAAAGTAAAACTTAAACAAACTAAAAGACCTAATCACAATAAACGTACAGTCCAGGTTCACTGCTCATAACAGAGTACAGCAGTATGCTGTTGGTGCAAATTGAATAAGGTTTCTTTGTCTAAGTGGCAAAAGTTATTGAACTTGTGATTGGGTCCCAGCTTCATGGTTATTTATCTTCTTTCCAGTTTCCGTGCCTTCTATGGTACTGAGATGGCTCTGCTGTGTGTTGTTGGTGACCTTTTGAAGATCTTGAAAGCTGGAGGTGTTGCGGTTCTCGTCCTCCTTGATCTCTCAGCAGCCTTTGACACCAATGACTGTGGGATCTTACTTGACTGCCTGGAAAACCACTTTGGTATTGCTGGTCTAGCTTTGTCTTTATTTAAATCTTTTCTTATCAACCGTACCAGGAGGCTGTCAGTAGGGACCGATGTGTCATCGCTATCATTGGCTATGGGAGATCATTGAGGCATGTGGACTCCAGTACCACCAGTATGCTGATGACACACAGCTGCATGTGTGCGTGTCTTTTCTCTTGAGTAATTAAAAGTTAAACCATTTTTTCCATGATCCCTTTTTTGGACAGTTGTGCAAACACTTTTAAGAACTATGCTTGACTACTGCAACTCCTTTTATTCAGGCTTTCCTTTGGTCCAGCTTAATAGACTTCAGAGGATTCAAAACATGGCAGCTCACCTTGTGTCTGGGACTCTGTTGTGCCGCCACATCACTCTGGATCTGAGGGCTCCCAGTCCATGAGAGAACAGCCAGCCTACCTTCCAGCTGTTCTTCCTCTTAGAATTAATACCAGGAATTTACGTTCGGATGGTTCCCTCCATATTTCTCCTCTGTATTCCCAAGTTAATTTTGGAGGATGCACCTTTCAGGCCAGAGCAGCTCACTTATGGAATTTGATGCTGGTGGAAATTAGAACCTCTTCCAGCCGCCTTAAGTTTAGAAAGCAATTAAAAACTTTGCTTTATCAAAGAACATTTGTATAACTTTAGAGAAGCTGGAATGGTTTCAACAATTTAATACATGACTTAAAAGTGTATAATTTTGTGCAATGTATTTACGTTGTCCGTACTGTATTTTTATATTATTTATGGTGTACTATGTTAAATGATTTTAATGTTTTTTTGCCTTGTACAGTGCCCCATTTGCAAGTGGCGCTATATAAAAATTTTAAATAAAATAAATAGCTTGTATCCTAATTGATCTTTCTGTAAATGTTTCTGGGTGGAAAACATACTTGCTACAACATCTCTTATTATATGACAAAAGTACAGAAGTCCCTGGAAATGCATTTATTTCCCAAAACTGCTGGCTGTCGCTCTAACACTGAGACACATATGGGAACAACAAAAAATATGCTTTCCTTGACATACCTGGAAAAATGCGAGCACATCTATCTTTGATCACAACTGCAGTCATTTAGTAGCTATCCTCTTACATCTGAGCAGATCCAAAAGGTTGTTCCCAACATGCTCACTAGCCAGGAAAAAAATCTGATACAAACAGCCTTACACTGAGAGTCCTCGTGATTGCAGTGACTCTTGAGTTTCATTCATTAGTAATGAGGCACATTTATTTGGAATCCGCTGCCTGTTTTTGTGGATTGTGCCTCATGAATACCAATTGGAGGTCTGCAGTTCAGATCATTGGGTATTTTCAAATGTGCCTGGAAGAGTTTAAATTAAACAGAACAGCTGTGTTTCTTTATCTCTAGCTCAATAAACATCATTTGAATTACATTACCAGGAATGGTATTATCTCAAATTTTATATGCACTTTCAATATCCCTTATGAATCAAATATACAATAGGCGATCGTTGCAAAAAAATGCATTAAAAAAAAATCTAACTAATACAAACCTCCTCAATCTTCACCATGTTTTTTCCACTATGCAGCTGCTGTTGGTATGTTACCATTCACAGCAGAGAGATGAAACACGATTGATGTGGCATCAGAAGGTACTGGCTCCACTATGGGTAGGAGCAGTGATCCTGAAAGTATTTTAGCTATGGGCACATTTGTGAATATGTCATAAGGCTGACATTGTACTACTTATTCCACAATGTGAAATGAAAGTAATACAGATTGCACAAAGGCAGACATAGAGCAGTAGACTACAATAGCTTCAGATCCCCCTTCAGTAGTACATCAGAATTCCAGATTATGGCAGCTGCAATCATGGGCACAACATTTCAATACCAATCTGGTATTGCGATCACAAGTTTGTCCACAGGCCCTGCTATGAGGATACAGTGGGTTAGAGCATACTGTAGCTGCTGCACTGTCCGGTTTTTGGTTGAGCTTTCATCCTTTCATGGTCACAGTAATACCTATATTGGCACTGTAGCAGGGCTGGGGCCACGTACATAAGGAGGGGGCTTCTGTAACTGTGTATTGTAAATACAAGTGAGGTAATTGTATAAATAAGAACAGGATTGGTTTTAATGGGGAACCTGACGCTCTGTGTGTAGCAGCCTGTCTGCTGTGTTTAGTTGCGGAAATGAGCAGTGTGTGTGTGTTTACCAGCTGTGAGCTCCAGATCAACAGGTGGGTGTGGTGCAGCTGAGCGGCAGGAATAAGGGTCCCGATTATACAGATCAAGGCTACTGTAAAGCTATAGGGATCAGAGTGCTACTGCTGCTGCCGAAGCATCAGTCCATCTGTGCTGCTGAACGACTGGGTTCAGAAAACAAAGCAAGTGTGTTATTGTTTTATGTCCTACATGTTGCTAAATATGGGTATGGTACAAGCCTCACAGTGAAATCTATTGTTGTGCCTTGCGTCTTAGTCTGAAATTTTAAAGTGACTCATGCCCAAGAAAAGGTTAGATACCCCTGTGCTTGGGGAACAGAGACAGGTATTGCTGGCAAGCAGAGGCTTAAGACGGAGCGAGTGGAAAAGTACAAAAACCAGTGTGCTTCATAGCAGGAATTCGGACCTAGAGAAAGAACAAAAGAGGCAGGGGGCTAATTAACCCAAACTGGAACTAAAGAGGACCCCAAGTGCCTGGGTAGTGAAACAGGACTTCATTGTGTTTTTTTTTTTTTCTAGAACCTGTTTTACCTGCCTGAACCATGTTGTTTTTTAGTTTTGTTTTGCTTTTTTTGTTTTTTTAAATAGTGAAAAAAAAAATTCTCATCTGCTTATTCAGATATTTGTACATCTGTGAACTATTTATACAGTTGCACATATAACCATGTAATAAGAAGGTAATTACTGAGTAACTGCGACTACTGCTGTAATAAGTGTGGAAATGACATGTCCAGGTGTTATAAGGCCATTTCTATTTAATTGCACAGTTGTTATCAAGTAAGAGCAGAGTCATTGATAATTGACCAACTACGACCCTGGTAATACTGCTTGCAATTAATATTGCTATAATGTCCTCAAATGAAATGTGCTACACTTTAGACCCCTCATTAGAAACTGTATGTTGTACTCTTTTAATAACGTAAAATAGTCAGAAAAAAAATGAAATTTTAGGCATGCATTGTGTGATTTCAAATAGGCACTGTGGAAGTCCAATGCACTACACAAATCCCCTAAATATGTATGCACATGCTGCATTTGCCAGAATATCTACTATGTGTTGCAACAGTATTTTAGCCACACTGAGACAGAAAATATCGTATGCAGTTGTGTTTAAAATCTCAGGTAGAAGCCAGCATTTTGACATATTTTTGCAAAGGAATTGCTGAGATATGACAGCCAGCATTCAAGCCTAGGAAATTAACCAGTTTGAATATGGTGTGATTGGGGCTGACAATGCCTTGTGGAATAAAAAGTAGGAATATGCACTGAACAGCGAGTTTACACTGACAGCCAGTAACATTATGAGCTTTTGATGCACTTTTGATAATAACACTGAATGTTAGGGACACAGTGCCCTAATAAATACTTCAATTAAGTGATTGTACTTCTTGTCAGCAATTGAATTTAACCCAAGTGCTGTCAGGTTGTACAGAAAGGGTGCACTAGGCTAGGGAATGGCTTGAGGACCAGGCAGACTGCATACATCCTGTACAGTAATACTTGAAGATGTAGTGGGCTACTTTGATACCTTTGTGTCTCAAGTTATGGAAATAAAGTAGATAAGATGATATATAGGGTTACTTATTTTGTTATTAATTCAATTTTTTTAAGGAGCCAGTGGGGGTACAGACCAGACAATCGTTAGGGGGTATGTAGAACTCAAGAAAGTGAAAATAAGACCATTATAATAAGACCTCCAGTATCCCTCAATCCCTGTTTGTTCTTCCCCAAATAAGAAAGCAGTCAAAGTGACATATCCCCTAAGACAGTGGTACTCAACTCTGGTCCTCGAGATCTGTTCCAGTCCTGGACTTTATTCCAACCAGGTCCTAAATTAGTCAATTGCCTCTTAGCAGCTTCAATTAACTACATTAGAACTTGCTTTGGGGTAAAAACCTGGACTGGATTAGATGTCAAGGCCCTGAGTTGAGTATCAGTGCCCTAGCAATTAGGTCATCAGCATGTAAACAACAATGTGATTCTGCACTACTAAACACAGTACTGTATAGAAAAGGTCAGAAACACATTTATTTAATAAATGCTGATTCACCATTGAATTAATAATTAAAATGCCAATATAATTTAAGAATAATGGAAGATTGCTTAACTTAATTAAATAACTGGCTGCAGGTGAAAAACAATGCTGATATATAGCAAAGCATCCATTTACTGTTTCTGTTCTCCATTGTGCAAGATATATTGATCAATTTTCTGTAATAAAAAGTGCTCCATTACCTTTGAAAGACTCCTGTTCAGTGGGAGCCCCTGGTAACACACTTCAAAGTAAGCTCTTGTGGAGGTTGAAGCTTTCAGAGCATATTTACTATCAGAACTGGGGGCAGTGTTAACAAGCACTTGACTCAGTGGGAGTGGGGGACATGCTTGCAGACATTGCCTGTAGCAATAGCTGGACCAGAGCCAGAATCAATTTCACAGTAAGTGAAATAGAAAATAAAATGTACCCAGGCAGGAGGATAGAGGCACATGGTGGTTATTGTTATTACCTTTGTTTACATGCTTTTCCTTTCCGATAGAACTGTCACAGTAAATCTAGTTGTCTCAATAGCACCCTCTTGTGCAGTTTATCAAAATGAAAACAATGTACCAGCTACCATTACAACCCAATGACCGAACCACCACTGTTAAAACGCTAGAAGAAAAAAAAAAAGATTCTGTATAAATAAAAGTCCCTCTATTTACGTATGAGGAGGGCCCCATTCAAAAAAAACTATTTTAAGGAATGTGTGACAGGGTAGCACTGCAACCAAGCCTAACGAGCATCTTGAACAGACGAAGCTGGAGTCAGGAGATTGGAAGATTTTTACAACTACAAAAAAGAAAACCAATCAAACAAAACAAAGACCAAACCAAGCAACTGCTCTCTTAGTGAACTCGCTTCCAGAGAACCACCTACTGCCATGGCACTCCCAGCTCCTCATTTTATTTGGCTTTACCACATCCTCACGTTTATTTTTTTTTAGTTTTTTTTTAAGTTCCCCTCCAATCAGGTCAGACCAACTAGTCCAGCCACATTCTCACATAGCTGGCTTGTCTGCTTTTTGGAAGGGAACTTAGACACCACATAGGGATTTAAACTACAAAGCTCTGCTTTAACACATACAACACATGCAGGGGATGTGTGCTGCTGCAGAATGCTGTGTAAAGGACTGCTTGTTTTTTTTAAAGCCCTTTTTGTTCAATTCTATCAGGATTGCAGTTCATGAAACCCATTTTTAGCTGTTTTAGCGAGGGGTGGAAGTTTATTCTCATTTGAAATATTCTCTTCATAGAAAACGGTCCTTTTAAAGCTTTGTGAATAGGGCATATAATAAGATGGTGAATTTGCAGTTTGGTATTGGCATATTATTAATGCACTAGAAGCAACTGGAGCCCAATTGTAATTTTAGATATTAATCCTAAAGGAATGCATACAGGTTGAGGGAGTTTTTAGCCAAGAACAAAGAAGAATTAGGCTGACATGACTGAAGTATTTAAAATAGTAAAAGCAGCTGACAAAGTTAACTTCAACCAATAATTGTGCAGCACACACACCAGGATCAGAGGACACAGGTGGAGACAGACTTCTTTGGAGATACTTTTTACACAGAGTGGTGAGGGTCTTGACTTGGTTGCCTACAGTAGCCATGTTGTTGATGCTGAATCGTCGGGATGAATTTACAAGGTTTTGAGCTAACCCAGTTGCTACAAACTGGACGAGCACTCATAGGTTTTCTTATGTTGTTTTGTAGTCAATCCCCATTTGTTCTCTAAACAGTTCCTGTTCTATATTTGACTCATATGTTGTATTTTATTTACACTTTTTTTTTTGATTATTTTTTACTACACTTGATTTCCTCAAAAAAAAAAAAAAAAAACGGTACCATGTTCATATGTGGTTGTGGCAAAGTGGATGTATTTTGTATTATCTGTTGTGTGTTAATGTTGGTGTATAGTCATTGGTACACAGGATATAAACGGGTCTGTGTAACACGAGTGTTTAAAATGTATATGTGTATTTAGGCACGAGGATTGCACAGCACTTCACGTGCAAGTAAAACGTAATAATATGTGAGCACGGGGAATTGCACTTTATTAATTCACGTACAGTTCTACCGCAACTCCAATCGAATGATTGATTAGCAATCGAGTCTCGGTACAGCTACATAAAAGCTACATATTTTCTCCCACTCGGAGTTGTGTGTTCGTGAGTGGAAAACGGGTATGGAGAGGAGCGAATTAAAAACGAGAAAACAAAACCGTTTTGTTTGTCTGTTTATTTTGGCCTCACGTGCCGTGTGCTGTTTTTGTTACAACCTTTTTATTTACTGTTCTGTTCTCTCATTAAATGCTGAGCGAAACCATTCGCTCAGCACCACCAAACTCCACCCCTCTGTCGTTTATTTCGTGGTTCCTGTTTCTGGTCTGACATCCCTCACTCCGGCTGTCTTTGTGACAGCGGTATAACTGTACATTTGTACAAATGTATCCAAATCATATCGGACAACAATAAGTGCAAAAGTTTAGTATGCATGGATACAAATAAGATGTGATCAGGATACTGATATCTGTTTTACAACTAGGGTATGCAAAATTTTAAAAAAGCATTAATAGGGCGAGTTTCTCATACAGCTATGGCCAAAGGTTTTGCATCACCCTGTAGAATTAACTAATTCTGCTTCATAAAGTCGAATAAAACATGTTGAATAATGTTACATTAACATATTGAATTACATACTGCTTTGTAGTTTCTTTATATATTATATAATATATATATATATATATATATATATATATATATATATATATATATATATATATATGTGTGTGTGTGTGTGTGTGTGTGTGTGTGTGTGTGTGTGTGTGTATATATATATATAGAGAAAGAGAGAGATAGATAGATACATATACACACATATATATGTGTGTGTGTGTGTGTGTGTGTGTGTGTGTGTATATATATATATATATACACACACATAAGTGACCAATGACCAATTCTCTCATATTACCGAATTACAAATGGTACATTGAAATTTCGTTCTGTTCGATATTTTATTTTTAAACACTGAAACTCAGAATCAATTACTGTAAGGTGACATCGGTTTTATGTTGGGAAATATTTTTAAGAAAAATAAAAAACTGAAATATCTTGCATGCATAAGTATTCAACCCCTGTGCTGTGGAAGCTCCCAGTTTGCATTTTGAAATCTAACCTAACATGAACTTTGCTACTATTATGGCTTCTGGTAGACTTTTGCCATATAATGTGTAGTTTCTTTGACTACATGATGTTAAATAAATTATATTCATATAATTATTACTCATTAAATTATGTTCATAATTTTTAATTATGTCTCAATCCTGATGAAAAACTTTTGACCATACCTGTAGGTGTATCAGTATGGCAGTTTAAAATAAAAAGGATCAAAGTGCTAGATACTGAGTGTCTGACAATATTCTTGTGTGCTTTTTCAAAAACATGCATTTCATTCTGAGAATACCTCATGCTATTGATTCATCATGTGCCTGCGTTTTGTGAAGGTAGCATCTGGTTAAATTACTTTCATGACAGCTGATAACCAGTATGCATTTGGAAGTTTACCCTGTTTCTGTATAATTTGTACTTATTTAGATTAAAAAAAAAAAAAAAAAAAAAAACATTTTTGAAACCTATGCCAAGGTGTTTTGTTTTTGTGTATGTGCTTCAATTCAATTTCAGGGCCACTAATTTCGTTATTTGCCCTTCACTCTCAATTAAGCCACATTATTGTACTGCCCCATTAGCAGCTGGGTTTGATTACTCTGCAAGTTGCCGCACAATTAAGCAAAATTAAAACGTACCTCAGCTACTTGCAATAAGTTCCTTCTCTTGATCTCTTGTCAGTTTCAAAGCAATTTAATCACGCCACCAGCTTGTTTGTGAAAAAAAATCTTAGAGTAAAACATAAAATCACTCGACAAACTTGTAATAATGCCACATTTACTTTTCTCATTTCTTCACTCAACCACTTTTAATGTAGCTTGGGTCCTTGGCAAGTTTATGTAACTCCTGTATCAGGAAAGTGTGAAAAACAGTAATTTTACTTAAATCAATTAAGGGATTATCACTCTGAAAGAGCACACTTTTAGGTGGACCTTAAATAAAAGTGAATTTTAAAAATTGTATTTTCAGGGGCAAATTAATGTAAGTCCCTCAGCTAACACAACCTTCAGGTCCAAGTCTATTAAATTCCTTTAAGGGCATTTTTTTATCAGAACCAACAATTATTTGCTTGGATATTCCAGGATGCTCAGAACTGTCATTTTCCATCTGAAATGAAGCAGATCCAAGGCTACCCAATTTTAATTGGTTCATCAGCACATGCATTATTGATAAACTTTAAATATTGTACTATTTCAAAGGCCCACAGCACAAAAAAAAAAAAAACACTGGCAAAGTCTTCTTCTCTCTAAAGGATTAAAACACTGACTTGCTTTCATTTCAGTTTTAATAGTGCAGCGTGGGTGTGCAAAACTTTTAAGTGCTGTTTAATATTTTTATTTTGTGCTGAGGAGTGTGGGAGGGATGACAAAAACACAATCAGATCTATTCAGCTGCACCAGAGGTAATGAGAGCACGCCAGAAAAATAGACACAGGGCTCGTTTCTATATGCAAATGCGTAGGTGCAAATACAAAAGGTCTTACGACAAGTTATCACCTCCAATTTCGAACACGCATCATGCGTTTTTATATTCCATTCGAATCAAACTTGTTTGTGAATTGACATACGGAAGGTAGGCTTGTAAATGCCTCGCTCATTCCATATAGGATAATAAATGGAATAGGCAAAATGGGAAAAATGCACTGTGAAAGATATTGGAAATCAAATTGCTTAATTATAAATATAAAAAAATGACAATGGATTTTAATGCTGATGAGCTGGGGAGGTTTCGATTGATCCCTGGAGCCAACAAGTATCTTAATTTTATTGTGTTTCACCTTATTGTATTTTAATGGATTTTAATTAGAATGATTAAAAAGGAAAAGTTTTCTAAAAAGTCAGAAAGGAGATATCCGCTTTCCCCAACAGCCAGCCATCATGGAAGCCACCTTCCTCTCCAATGTCTTTAGTAGCACAGTTTGTTCAGATGCATGCATCGTGCAAAGAGCCCGGCTACATCACAATGACATGAGATTATTGTTGCATGTAATCTGCACATTCATTGAGTGGTACACACATAATGATACTCGTCAACACTCAGTGCTTTTATTTGAATATGTGTATCATCCACAGCTCCAATCACATTGGGAAAACACAGATGGAATGAAAACCTTCCTTGAATGTAATTCTCGAACGGGCCACTTAATGTGTTTGGTGCGGTTTGTAAGGGCAGTAGTTACACCCTCATTGAAGCGGAGTACTGATGCCTTGCTCATTGCCAGCGTACCACCTAATACATTTTGGAAAGAACCGCTGGCAAGAAAGCGTGATTTGCCCAACACTTGAGCTTCTGTAGACAGCACATGATGTAGCACATCCTGGTTTGGATGAGCAAACCTAAGCATTCCCAGACTGTGCTTTGGCAGTGATATCAGGAATATGAAGAGGCATTGTATTCAAATAAGATAGAATGCCTTCCTTAATTTAAATAGGTTTATTAAAATTATTATGTAGTAAGTTACAGTAATACACAAATGCAGAAGCCATGGTGATATTTTGCTTTGTCTGCTTTTTAAAAAGAGTTCAGGAATCTCATTGATCTTTTTATCGTGGCTTAGTATTTATGACATGGCTTATTCTGACAGAAGCAGTCATAATCAACGGTGTGGTTCCATTAGCACAACTTTCAGATTTACTACAAAAGTGTTTCTTAAACAACTTTATTTATTTATTTATTTATTTTTTATTTGCGTTTTTAAAACCCAACAGAATCCCAAGGTTCTCTTTGTACTTCTATCGAGAAAAAACATGTATCAAGGGACTACCTGGAGTGACTTTGAATTGCCAGGGTTCCCTTCCGCTCCCCTGATGTGGTGGAGCTGGGTGAAAAATTGTACATCCTCTGCTGTCAAGCTGTGAGCTTCACATGCTGATACTGATGCCTTCTACACCTGTTAAATTCATTATCATCGTTGGCACCGTGTCTTGCGATGAATGCAATTCATTACAAAAAACAGTTTGGTTTAAGCTTGAAGCCATGTAAGTCAGGAAATACCATACCACACATAACTCAGCAAAATCCAGGTTAGGCTTTTAGAATGATTTATATGTTTTATTAAAGGTAGTTTTAAAATTAATTTTGCTACCTCTTTGGCTTTTCATTTACACTTTTCCCTGGCAACTTGGATACTGGCAACAGGGATCCTGTGTTTGACCCTGTGACATTTGGATCTGTGCTTCCATGCTGGATAGCCATGCTGCCACAGCTTCACTATTTTGTGCTTCCATTGCTGCCATGGCTTGCTGCTGGACCTCTGTGGCCCTTTTCTGTACCTACACCCATGGCACCCAAATCTGTCTGAGCAGACTTTTTATATCCTCCCACCTGATCACTGATTAATTTAATTCCCCACCTTTCCTACTGAAATTTCCAGAATTTACAATTACCCAGTTACCCAATTAACCAGTTAACAATTAACCTGAACACATTTCTTTTTAACCTGTCACGCCAACTTGTATCAGCTCCCTGCAGTCCTTTCTCCGGTTCTTAACAGCAGGCTGGCTTTGTTCCTGGTCCACTTTGTTTACCCTGCAATATCCACTGCCTGCCCTACTGTTACAGAGTCCTTAAAGCAACAGTAACCTAATGTACATACAACACTTTGACAGAGGTGCGGTGCGACCAAGCATCCAAATTCAAGAACAAGGGAAGCAATATACGGGGCCCATTTGAGATTCAGGGCCCTATGCAGCCCTATGCCTAAGGCCTGCCCAGTATACAACTGTCCCACTGCGCATATGTTTCTTTTGTCAAAAGGTGAGGGGGCATGGCCTCCACAATTTTAAAAAGTGTGTAGTAGGGCATGGCCCCTTGTCCTACCCCCGGCTCCAGCACCCTGCATTCACTTGTCCTTGTTGCTGCTAAGATTTTAAAATAATGTTCTTACCTCTGACTTTTGTGGCTTCAAGCATAAACCATAACTATTTTTTAATTTTGTTTTTTGGAATGAATTTCCTGACTTGTCAACAGCAGTAATACTAGTGTTTGTTATTGTAAGTAATAACCCACAGCATGGTGTGCAGTAAGACATACATTAGTGATGCCTACATTACTTACGATACAATTACCCAAGTCTTTGGAGATACGGGGGTCTATTTCATTGATCTAAACATGTTGCAATATAACCACTGTTTAAATATGTGTTTTAAAGGCAGATCAAACCTGGCATTGCATTTGCTTTTATAGTGACAAATACACTAAGAGAGACTCCCACACATTGCCAGAGGTGATTTTTCACAAAGCACCCCTCCTCCCTTTTGAATGATTTGAACAGCAGTGCTATTTAGACCATCCAGCATTTACATCAATTGAATAAACCCTATTAGATTATAAATTCCAGCATTGTTTATTGGAGAATGATTTTTGGCGTATAATCCATGCCTTTTGGGAATTCTAGCAATGTTCCCCACTGACTCATTTACAGTAAAATTTCATCGATTGTTGTCTGTAATTCCATGCTGGGGTTTAATATACCTGCTGGTTGTCCAGAAATAAACCATTTGCTTTAGTTCACAACTCTTGCTGCTTACATCTTTTGCAAGGTTGGTTCTTTTTTAGCATGTTAATTGATTTTATGGTAACTCTCTCACACCGTGTACTACTCATGTTGCTTTAAAACTTATTAGCTCCAAATGATATCTAGTATCTCACAAAAGAGTGAAAACCGTGTCATAAAACACCTCTCCTTTACACATTGGATCTGTCCCGGTTTAGATTTATTGACTAGACCTCCTTCATTTTAGGATTTTGGTGTATGGGAATTGGTTCTCATGGAGCAGAAAGAGACCACCTCTCCGCTGGACCTTGAAGCCAAGTTAACTGCCCTTGGTCAAGCAGGCTTGAGATCAAAACTGATATGCAAACTCAATCCAATAAATACATTTCCAATGTCCCGAATGTGTGGTAGCTTGTCCTAAACCACTGAGCCAAATGCATACAATTATGCCTGCCAGAAAATTGATATTAAATTGAGTGTATTCAAAAAAAGACTCTCCGCAATAAACTGAGCCAAGCTCAAATAGAAAATCAAGTTTTCATCAAAATAACATTCTTGGCTTTTATCACTGTCTGACCGATCAAAATTGTGTGTGTAATGAGCCATATTATTATTATTATTATTATTATTATTATATATTATTATTATTATTATTATTATTATTATTATTATTATTTATTCATTTATTTATTAACAGACGCCCTTACCCAGGGTGACATACAGTTGTATACAAAAATACATAACAAGAATTACAGGGCAATTAAGAACAAGATACAAAATACAATGACTTCAGTCCTAATAAGAGCAAATACAAAACACAGTACAATTTGATATTGAGCAGTTCGAGAGCAGATAAGTGTTGATAGTTACATCAGGGTTAGATACGAGTGCAGGTGAAACACAAGATACTACAGACTGGGTTCAGTGCAGGATTAAATACAGTAAAATAGGGAGCAGATCAGTACAAGTTAAAACGCATTAAAGGCTGAGTGCTATATTGTCCAGAGGGAGAGCAGAGTTTTACAGGTGTTGTCTGAATAGGTGTATTATTGAAGTTAAAGGAACATTAATAGTATGCTAATGACAGGCATTAGCCAGTTCTTTTGGAAAGAGAAAATGTCAGTGGGCTGGGAAAAGGGAGAGATAATTTAGCTAAGGTGGTACAGTTAGTGTAGGGAAAGACAGTTCCGTGTACCAAAGATGTTTTCTTACACTAATGCCCAATGTAAATTTATTGAAGGTGAATAACTTATCTTTGTCCTTCGTAACTGCCTCCTTTAGTTTTATTATTTAATGCAATTCATTATTCCAAATACCACACTGTGTTTTAGTAAGGTCAGCCAACACTGTGGCTTTGGGAGACTTAATTAATAACAAATTGTAATTCAATTTAATAAGCAGGTACATTTTTCACGCTAAATAGCAGTCCTATTGTCATTCAAATGCAACATGTCATTCAGATATGTTGTTTAGCGCAGGCAAAGATTTATATTACAGTATAACAATATCTGCATATATCAGGGCAGAAGTTGGGTGCAAACACAAAGAATCACAGTGACCATGCAAATCTGATCCAGGCTCTTTTTCAGGTGTGATTTAAAGTGCTTATAACCGCATCTCACCGACAGAGGTCAGAATCTGTAATAGCAGTGCCTCACAAAACAGTGATATCTCACAAGGAAACAAGTATCAAACCTTGGGCAACAACATAAATCAGTGGGCCTATATCCAATCTTAATCTCCATACAGGTAGTGGACAAAAAAATGGAAACACCTGGGTAAATGAGGGACACCAAGTATATTAAAACAGTGAAGGGTTCTAGTGGTTGTAGGGCGCATTTTCCTGGCATGGTTTGGGTGCACTCCTTCCCTTAGAAGGCAAGGTCAATGCTAATCGCTACTTAATGGTACTGAGTGATCATCTTCACCCCATGTTGCAGCATTTCTTTACTGCCGGGGGGGGGGGGTGTCTTCCAGGATGACAATGCACCCATCCACAGAGCCCGTGTGATCGCCCACTGGTCTGATGAGCATGACACTGATGTTATCCATATGTCATGGCCTTCTCAGTCACCAGATCTGAACCCAATCGAACATTTATGGGATATTCTGAAACAACGCCTGAGACAGCATTTTCCACCTCCATCAACCCGACGTGAGTTGACTGACTTTCTTGTGGAAGAATGGTGCTGCCTTCCAGAGGCTGGTAGAGTCTATGCCATGGCGCATACAGGCTGTACTGGCCGCATGTAGTGGCCCAATGCCCTATTAAGTGATTTTACATTGGTTTCCTTTTTTTGTCCACTACCTGTACTTCAGTGAATTAATCTTTGTTAAAATAATGTTAAGGTTGCAGTTCAAAATCACAAAAGTCGGGAAATAGGACATTAAGGCACGTAACCTTAACTTGCCCCTATTATGCCCATATGTCACATTAGATATGGTGTCATACAACACATTTTTTTGTTTTTCACCCAGGGTCAGAGACATAAAAATGTGAGATCAGCTACTGAAATGTGTCAACTGGCTTATTACAGTCTTTATGAAAAAATCTGTCCCTATGCACATGACTTTATTATACACTGCAGCAATCCAGTAATGAGGCCAGCTTTGTTTTTGTATGCAACATTTTCTAACTGCAAAAACATGTTAGTTATCATCTAATAGTGAAAGACATATAATACCCCATACAGCATACAGTATCACGAACATGAGACATAAATGTAGCCTGTAGTATAAATATTACAATTTAGTGCTAATTTTAAACTTATTTGAACCCAAAAGAGCACTATTAGAATATGGAGTCATTAAAAAATAAAAAATAATAAAGTTCTCAGCAAGAATGGAAATACCCAAATGACAAAGAACTGCGAGTAAGCAAGATTTTTACTATCCGGTCAGTGGATCTGCAAATTCCCTTAAAATCGGATGTCCGGTCCAAAACCGGTAGTTGGCAAGCCTAGGTGCCAATCTGTGTTTAATTTACTGTCATAGCCTTGCAGGCTGTGAGTCTAATCAGGTGGATTTTAAAGACTTTTAAATGTACATTATTTTAATTTAACAGATTATTTAATTATGTATAGAGCTGCAAGCCTACATATAATCCTATTTTCATAGCAGTATCATTTAAATTTTGCAAGTGACTTTTTAAACATTTAAACGCAACATTATCTGCCTAGAAGACTAATGAAATGTTTGTAATTTATTAAATCTACTGCAGTTCTCGTGTGTAAAGCTACTGTTTATATTGACTTGGTATTTGTCAGCTCTGTTTGCTGTACAAATGATGTGAAAGAAAGGCTCCTCGGATTATTGATGTACAATCCAGCACCCCTGTGTTAATGATTTACACCAAGCCCTTTTGAATTAATTTACAAAAAGTTCCACATTCATTACATTCTTTCTTGGTTGTTTGCCACAGTCAAAGGAATGTTTGCAGGTGTGCAGTACCAAACTTTATGCAATTAATGAAAACAAACGTAAACTTTAAAAAAAAAAAAAAACTCCTGTGTTGAAGCTTCTCTGTTTCCCCTTATCAATTATTTCGAAACAGCACAGAAACCACAGCCAGATGATACAGTTGGAAATTAAGTGGAGAGACTGGGCCAGAGGGAAGGAGACAATTATTTACACAGAGAGTGGTTACCAAGCCACATTGTTGATGCTGAATCAATGGGATCATTTATGATATGACTAGACAAAGTTTCAAGATCAATCCACTACTAGGAACCTGACAAGACAAATTGCTTCCCCTGGTTTTTAAGTATGCTTAAGTTCTTATGATCTGTGTGTAACAAACCAGCAATTCTAATGATGTTTTCGATTCATTGTCTGTGCAATCGTGTTCCTGATGCTAATAGCAATTGAAAATGATCAAGATGAGAAAATATCAAGTGCACACATGTACATAGATGTACACAGATATAAACACAACAATAAAACCCCAGCTCTCACAAATACTGCAAAGAAATGAAGTGTAGGAATTGAAGGCCTGCTGAAGAATATTGTATTCCAAAAGATTAAACTCTTAACTGACAATCAATGAGTATCAGTGCCCTGAAAGAAATGGAGAGGGAAGAACAGTGGAATGGGAATAGATGAGTGATATGGAGAGATATTGGGATGAGTGTGTCCCAAGTCCCAATCTAGATTTAAAATGCGTGTCTCAGGTTGTTTGGACTATCTGCTTCCCTGAATAGGGCAAAAGATGAAAATCTGTGCTAAGAATGGGCTTGGTTTTCATATGTGGTAGATGTGTAGTAATCTGAGAAGATAGCTGAAACACATAAATAATGGAATGAGAGAGTGCCTTAATAAATTATAAATGTCCCTCTCGGGTTGTTCTCAACAGTTGCTTTTCAACCTGGATGCGCATTTAAATGCTAAATGTGGACTGTGAGGGATCGAGTGAGTGAGACTGTAATAGAATGACTGTTGTTTTAATCTACAAGATGTTTTTTTGTTTTTGTTTTTTACCCCAGAACTCTTAAGAAACAAGTGAGTTGTTTGAGTAATGTTAACATTTTGTGACTTCCTTCAATTAATCTTAAAATCTTTGATATATTGGTACTTTCTCTATTTTAGAATATATTGCAGAATTATACAGATACTATGCATGTGCAGTAGATCTGGGAATTGTGACAATGGTCATGTTTTCTTAATAGTTCAAATGCAGCTCTAAATTGATTGGCCATGTTGCATTTTGTACTATCAAATATCATTATATACATTCACCTGCAAGTCTAGGGTGTCCTCCAATCAATGGGGCAAAGGCAAGAGACAATTGGCTTGGTTATGGGATTGAACGATGCCCACTGTCATTAGTTCTCCAAAACTTGTGGGGATTTTCTACTAACAATGTATTACAGAGTGAAGCTTCAAACTAGTCGATGAGTCCTGGTCTGACATGTAGATCCTGACTCCCTTCTGGGCAAAGTTCAACAGCAATGAAGGAAACCTCCACAGCCCAACTGATTTGTTGGTTACTGCTCCAGGCCCTGTTCTCTCCTTCCAATTTCACAAGTGGAGCCAGATTGACATTTAATTAGCTGAATCATCACAGTGTGCTAGGCATCCAGGGATAGATTGCTTACCACTTTGAGGGACACAAGAATTTAATTGGTGTCTTGGCATATAAAAACACTTGCTGTGTGTCTTCACCTCACAAATGAGCAAAACACTTTGCAGGTGAGAATTGCAGCTGATGTATTAAAATACAAGTGCATCACATCTATATTTCAGGTGGGGTTTACTATAGCCGACACTAAAACGCTGTTGGTTATAACAGCTAAATATACACATGTTAGAGGGTAACAATGAGTCCCCATACTGTCTAAGTACACTCAGTACAGACTATGTATTTATTGGTTTTTGAGATAAGCTTTTGTGCAGCAAACACCCTCTAAAAAAACTTTAACAAACAGCGCTGGGAAACAAGCACTACAAGAAACTCTTTATCTTTTTGATTCAGCTTTCTTCAGTGTTAAAGGTGTGCTATTCAGCCTATGCTTGTTTGTATGTGTAAGGCTCTCAAGTCAATCACAAGAGAATTCTTCTGCCTGGAGAAATGAAAGAAATCAGAACAGCCAGAAGCCTATTCTAAGCATGGTGCAGTCAGTGCTTTCGATTTTTCAGGCACAGTGAAGGCCTAGCTGTTTGATACAAGTGATCCTCCAGAGCCCATCGTGTAAATATTGAGTATATATTGGCAAGCCCATGTGGCTTGTGCCATGGGTCTCTGCTCATGGGGGTCAAGAAAGACCTTTTTGTTGTTACTGCTTTGAACATTTGTACATTTAAATTCAATGGAGATGAAAGGACTGCCTCAAGGTAATGTGTTGCATTAAACATAAAAGTTTATCTGTGTTGTAAACTTGTGACCATCTTTCAATTACTTTGCTGTGCTGCTGTATCCCAGGTCCTCGAGTATTAATCTTAATGCAAGAAGTGAACCTCAAGGGTCAGAACCAGAATTAAAATCCAGAGAAAGAGCTGGCTCCAAAGTCAAGTGGTTAAGAACATGTTTTAAGCTGATTTCAGTACATCAACTGCAATTCTGTCACAGGGAAAGGGGGTGGGGATAGCACTGTAAACGCAGTCTACCAGCCACGCACTCACCACGGGGACCAGAACTAAAACAATACCTACACGAGAATTGTGGAGCCCTAGCAACTCACTTTAGACAAATATAGGAAATCCTATTGCCCAGAATTAATAGTGTCCCAACATACAGGTTCTTTTGATTCCGGAGAGACAATTCATACAGGCCACATCCCCCAAGAAAAGCCCAAAGTCAGCAAATGAGATATATCATTAGTCATTAAAATGGAATTAAACAGAAAACAGATGCACAGTAAAACCATGTTAATGTTTAAAAAAAAAAAAAAAAAGTATTTTCCTATTGCTCAAAAAGTGAAGGGTTCTTGCACAAATATTACAGTATTTAAGTGCAAGTTGACACCCTTCAAAGTATCAAACAAAAGAGAAAAATAAAGAAAATATTACAAAAACTCAAACTGTTAAAAATTCCAAGTGCTGAAATCCATTAAAAACAGAGGGATCTGGAGCTCTGTCAGAAGGAGATAAACCAGGAATAAGCCTTGCACCAGCAACTGCAGTAGTCGGCCGTGTGAAACGCAAAAAAGGAATTTGGTGCCAGAATTACAATTATTTGAACCAAAAATACAAGTACTTAGTTAAACAACAACTTCTCTTCACCACAGTAATGGTCTGCATTAATACTCGACTAAAGTGCACAGTACAGCAAAGCAGGAAGAAAAGTGATACAGCAGTTAAAACACGCTGCTTTTAAATCATTAATCCCATGTGCAACCACAAGACAGAGAACATGTTTAAAAATGCACAGTGACCTCTATGGAATGCCATCTTGATCAAAAAACATATGCTGCTTCAGAACGAGACAGAATCTCATTGGACTGAATAAAAGACAAGCACATCATTTAGAAATGCCTCACCAAACAATGCCCAACTTGCTGGAAATGTTGTGTAGTGATTTTTATATAAATTGTATATATTATATATTTTTTGTTGCAAATTTGCAATGTGGAATGTAATAAACGAGAACCAAAATGGTGCCCTTTTTTCCCTTCATTTTACAACTCCATTTCCACGTTTGTTTAATTTGAAGTGTTTAAAGTTTAAATTTCAGTTTTAATTTGCTTGTTCAGCTACAAAAAGGCACAAGTAAACCTTGTGTTATTACTTTATGAAAACATGTTGATGGAAAAAAGTTAAAAAATAAATAAATAAAATGTGGTGTCAGCTTTACGTAGTATTTATTTTGGGAATAAACAAAACAATGTTTAACTTGAACTGCAATTTGCATGGGCGGCGCGTATAAAAGGCTTGGGGAGGCTAAGAAATAATCCCCTAGTAGGATGGACAATGGCCCACTCCTTGGGAAATGTAACTGGGAAAAAGACTTTTAGGAAAGTAGTAAATTCATGCAGTAAACAAAAGGGGGAATGAGGAGCTATAACAATGGATCTTCATAAAAATTTGGATCCAAATTTGCTCTATTTATTGCACAAATTTCTATTTTGTAAAAACTATTTTTTGCTGCTAAAATTGAATTACAGCCAAAAGCTTAATTGGCATCTTCATTAAAATAAATGCACTAGCTGCATTGAACTGTAAATAGAAGCTGCTTAGTGAGGAAGGCAGTTCTAATTGTCAACTGGAACAGAAATCCATGCCCAACCGCTAAAGCTTTATAACAGCACTGCAATGGCAGAGGTATTGATTGAAGACAGAGAGGTAATAATTATAACTTGTATGTTTTAGTGCCTGCAGTAGCAACACAACTGGAGATTTAGGGTTAAGAGGATTAAAAGGCTAGGATGATAATTATAGCAACAGTTCATGTGAAAGAGACACATTCATATTCAGTGTCTATAAGACAGATTGAAAAAATATATTATTATTATTATTATTATTATTATTATTATTATTATTATTATTATTATTATTATTATTAACAAACCAATCTTTGATTATTTTGAGCCTGTGAACCTTGGTAGAATTACCAAGAAAATAGCATGTTTATGATTATTTGAAATCGATTGCTACATTCTACTTAACATTCAGGATGTTTTGATGAAAATGGCCAAACAAACAATATTCTTGAATATATTTTATGTGTTTGATCCAGTATATTTGGATTTGCTCCATTAGGTTTCAATATTTAGGATTTGGTTCTGCTTTGAGTTAAGGCTGCTACACATCAGATGCAATGTTATTATTCACTGGGCCACAAGATATTTTTGCAGCGATGCGATAGATTGGAAGCCTCGGTACATACATTTCTTTTTTAAATGCACATTTTAATTGAAAACAAATATTAAATTATTAAAAATTCCTATTGATAAGACTGGTACACATTCGTTAACTTGATATGGAAATTATTAGTGTCTTCCGTGATGGTATTTCAACATATTGCAATAAAATCATACATACCAGCCTTATCCAGTTTCTTCAAAATGGACTCCCATGTATTATATTTCATCTTTGTATCTTTAAAATAAATGAAACATCTGCACTCCTGATTAGTCTCATCACAGAGGCGTAGGAGACCAAATAAAAAAATGAAAAAATATAAAACACTCCCGCAAAAGTATTTTGGCAAATATCATTTTTTTTTAATCCCGTTTGAAGTATGCAGAAAAACACTCAGGAGATTCTGTAGCCATGTGGCAAAAAGTTTTGTGGTCTGACAAAATTAAAATGGAACTTTTTGGCCTAAATGCAAAGCATTATGTTTGGCGCAAACCCAACACAGCTAATCGCCCAAAAAATGCAATCCCTACTGTGAAGCATGGTGGTGGCAGTATCATGTTATGGGGATGTTTCTCATTGGCAGGGACTGGGGCACTTGCCAGGATAGAAGGGAAAATGAATGGAGCAAAGTACAGAGAAGTCCTTGAGGAAAACCTGCTGCCCTCTGCAAGAAACGTGAAACTGGGACGGGAGTTCGCCTTTCAGCATGACAACGACCCAAAGCACACAGCCAAAGCTACAGTGGAGTGGCTTAGGTAAACAAAAAGGTAAATGTCCTTGAGTGGCCCAGTCATAGCCCCAACCTAAATCCAATAAAAAATTTGTGGCATGACTTGAAGATTCGCTCCCAAAGGAAACTGACAGAACTTGAACAGTTTTGTAAAGAAGAATGGCCAAATATTGTCAAATCTAGGTGTGCAAAGTGGGTAGAGACCTATCCCAACAATTATTAACTCAGGGGGGGGGTGGAGATTAACCAATTATGATTTCAGTTTTGTATTTTTAATATATAATTTTTTTCTCAAAAAAACTTTTTTCCCCTTAACAGTGTGGAGTATGGTGTGTAGATAAGAGGAAAAAAAAATTATATTTTAAATACATGAAACTCTGAGGTACTGACACAACAAAATGTGAAAAAAGTCCCTGTGCCCTCTACTTTTCAGATGCCACTTTCAATTCCAAACTTCACAATAAATGCAAAGGTGTAGTTTATTTTTAACAAGTGAAACTTAAAATTAATCTTAAATACAAGTTAAAGGTTTTGTCCTTTGCGACTGAATAATACTGCAGATGTTTACAGAATACATATGTTTCTTTTTTTAATTTGTGGTTTAATTGATTTTCTTCCACCAAATGACAATTTACATTCTATAAGCATTATAAAGCTGCAGTCTATGCTCCAGGTAACAATTGATACTAGCTCTTGTGTACTTCATAGTACTGCCGTAATATAGAGAGCCTGGCTAGGATAATAGACTAATAGTTTTGTTATTTTATTTCAGTATGTTTAGTCTAGTCTTCTGTTTTGGATGTATTCAATAGTAAATAGTTACCTTTTGCATTTTTGGGCACCAATAAAATAAAGGAACTGTTCTTCATTAAAACAATGTTGTCTGCGAATTTCTTCTTGCCTGAGTTACCTCTCAACAACTACCTCAGGCTATGCTAACCAATGTAGCTTTTTTATTTTTAATAACATGTATTTTGCTGTAATCTGACAACAAAAAGTTGAAAAGTGACCCTGTGCTCAAGCCATTCATCATGCTGTCTCAATGACTGCTCGAATGATTAAGATTCATTGTCAACACCTGTCCCCACATACCCTGGGCATTCCTTAAAGACAGAGAGCTCCTTTCAAACGAAGGCCTAGTGCTGTCAAGCATTAAGCTAAGGTGGGGTTATTCTCAAAGAAAGACTGGATTGTCATAACATACTGTACGTCCACTGTTATGTAACTTTCGGATACAGACAGGTGTCACCATATAAACCCAGCTTATGACACACTGTGGCAAAGTGGCTGGTGGAGGGGAATAGGTGTAGCGGTGATGCGATGCAGAAGTGACAGGCAGACAACGATATCCAGTGGAAAAGTGCTTTTATTTGTAATCCAGGTCTGGTGACCATCAAATAATAAATCCCCAGCTATACACAACAATGTGCATAGCGCGGGGATAACAACAACTGGGCACAGTCCTGAACAAAAACCCAAACACACGGTCACCAGTCCTGGTTTGGGTGCAGTCGTGCTGGTGCTGAGTGAAAACAACGGCACTTCGTGACGATAGTGCAGTGGTGCTCCGGACAGTGCTGACCCTACTCGACAGCTCCGGAGGTGTGCTTTAACTGTCTACAAGTGAAGAACAGACAATTAACAGGACAAACACAATAACACACCACACAAATTATTTTCCACACACTGAGAGCTCCTCTCTCAATCCTTCTCTCTCTCTGATTGTTTTATCCAAACGAAGGAAAAGATCAGCGTTACCCTGGCCCCTATATGTAATCCCGCATGATATCTAGGTAAACGGTTGCAGCTGCCTTATTACTTGCAGCTGCCTCTCGTTTACCTTTCAAATCAATACGGTCTTACAACAGAGTCTCGCTTCTTTCCAGGCTGACCCACTTCCCTGACCCGGAAACGAACTGTCAGGCCAGCCCTTCCAGATACTTCTCCTCTCGTTCTTTAGCGCCCTCACAGGTCGGGAGGAAGATTCATCACCAGAACTCATATTTCCATCACACACACTTAGTAACCTCTGTTGATATTTGTAGTAATCTACTGTAAGTGTGACATGCAGAGAGAGATGGATGACTAGACAGACAACCCTAAATAATGTCCTTGGCACAATTGTTCTGGCACAGCTGGACGAGCAGTTCAGTAAAAATGTAAGTTTCACACACAGATGGGTGAATGAATAGCCTCTATATACAGTACCATAAGATTCTGATATACTTAATAACCTGTGCTACATAACTGGAAAAGTGGTTCGCATGGATTCTCTAGATACTGTATATTGCATGTAAAACTGCTATTGCCTCCATTATATCCTTGTGGCCAGGGATATGCATCTCCAACAGGGGATAATAAGGTGTAGGGCCACCATAAGACGTCACTGATTCAACAAGTCCATTCCATGTGACCATTCCTCAAAGAAATGTAAAGTATATTTATTTCTTTCTACTGGATCCCCCCTACCCCATTCCCACACACATGCACAATATGAACATAATGTAAACTGACACTTTCTTGTGGTTGTTAATATCACAGGGACTAATCTAATTAAAGTAATGGCCTATCCACAAACATTTTGTTACTCCTGACAGATTTCATAATGCCATCGACGAACCCTTGCATGAGACAAATGGGCTATGTTAAATTTCTTTACCTGTGATTATTCCCTGGCAGTGTATTCTCAGGGGGACGTATAGTGGCTATTGGAGCAATTCATTTCACGCTCAGGGGACAAACAGTAATTACTCGTGTGATGTGACAACAAATTGAGACAATAGCAGCAGTGGTAAATGGTACCGCTGCAATCTGTATAAAATGTATATATTTTTAAATTATTTTTACAAGGGAGAATCCTTGAGAACATCTTGTTTACAAGGGCCCCCTGAGGAAACAGGAAATTAAGAAAATACACTTCCAAAATAATATCAAATACACACACACACACGTATGGTCACACTTTATTTTAAGGGTCATTTTTTGTTTGCTTATGAACTGTTAACTAACAGCTAATAAACATGTTAATGTACATTATTTATTTTCTGTAAATTGTTAGTTAATAATATTTAATAGGCCAGCTAAAACCATGCATGCCAACAGGGGGGGGAGGGGGGGATTGGGGGGTGATTATACACATCATGCACATGGGATGGGTCATATGCAAAGAAACACTCTCTCATATAATAATAGACGTATCCCTTCAACTCAACACTACACAACCAGCCTGACAGTAAACATAGACACAATGAAGCTTTCTTACCTTTGTATACCGGTAAGTTAATGATCAGCAGATGTGTCAGCCACACGAAGAGCACAGCTTGTGGTTTTCACTAACTCTACTGTGCAAATTGAAAATGTGTGTAACTATCTAAAATTTCTTCCTATGCATTGGGACGGCGGACATTTGCTAGGAAATTGGGATTGTCCCGACCCTATAGGAGCTGTTGGCATGAACATGAAACTGCAAATACCACAGCCCTATGGATGATTAATCAAACACCAGAGCCCTATGGATGATCAATACCCAATCGATCATATGCTTGAAATCAGGTTTATATTAACCCTAACCCTAAGCTAAAAATTAACAATGTTTATTAACAGTTAATAGACTAAAAAACAGCGGTTAAAAAGCATGACCCAATATTTTAATGAGATAAGTCTTCCAGAAGAGCAAGCCAATGAAAGGAGACATAAAGCAGAGAGCTATCCTTGGAAGGGATATAAAAATCACAACACGCTTGAAATAATTGGAGCTGCAAGAGTCTTTGGGATAAATCTGAACAGCAGATAATGAATACAGGCTAATAATAGGCTACAATATGTAATAAATACTCCAGCTCTGGACTGCGAACCAACTGGAAAAACTGGATAAGAAAAAGAAAAGGAAGAGGGATGCATTCAGTCGTGGGTTTGGAGGGTCTCAGTATTGAAGCTAGACAAGTTATGTCCCAGTTGGGTATTTTTAAGCTAAAATATGATAATACACTTCACTCTCCTTTGGATCACTACACTAGAAATCACCCTCAGCAGCAGTTGCACAATTGAAGTATGACCCAGCTTTAGCAAGTCAAGCAGCAGCAATCTGAATCCGAGTTTACCTGTCAGAGAAGCTTAAACAGTTCTGTAGCCCAGCTATACTATAGAAAGCTGATTTGATACTGTGGTTAGTGTGGGTTTCGAGAGATGGGTGAGAATCAAACAGAGCACCAAGATTCCAAACAGCAGCTTTGAAACAGTAATTATACTATCAACTCAATGAAAAGCATGAAATTATATAACAAATCATGATGATGATATGATGTTGAATCATATGTTCAGTCAGGAAAAGTAATAGAGAACAATATTTATTAAAGCTCAGACAACAAATACTACTTTATGCATATTTTCATTACATCTTTGGCCTTTGGCTTCGGCCTTCAAGGTACCCCTGCCCATAATTAAGTTAGCTGATAATGGAGAGGTTGACTGTAGGGGAATCATGGGCAGGGGGGCAGGATAGCTGCCACCCCCCTTAAACAAGGAGGTGGTGAACTCGGATGTACAGTAGAGACGTATGGATTGAAGTAATCCATGGATGTGTTGTTTATCGAATGATGAATGAGATACTAGCCATTTGACTGACAAATGTTCTTGTAATGTTTTCTAAAAAGAATATCATCTTAATGACATTTTGCACGCTGGATGAAGAACAAAAGAAAGTCTGGCCTGACTCTACATTGAATAACATGGCTCGAATTTACTCCAAAACAATCAATTTCAAAGAAATTCCCAGAAGAGCTTTGTTCTATTATTTATGTTGTATAAATAAAAGGAATTGACCTCATCTAATCTCTCTATCAGTTATGCATCAGTTCCCAGCACACTGGGAAAGTGTGACCGCATGTTGTTCTCAATGATGTTTTTAATTGTTAAAGAGATGACAAATAAAACTACCAGTAAATGTGCTTAATAAAGCAAGACTGGGATTGGTTTTTAAGCCCACATCTTTTCATTGCAATACTCTAACTGCACTTGTTTCTGTTGATAGATGTATTTATTAAATGTGTCAGTTTTTAAATCTTGAATGCGGTTATTTTAATCAACCATTGTCATGTTCCTTCCAAGAATGATATATGTACCATAGCCTATTTTTTTCATTGCAGTTTTAATGCATACATTTATTTATTTATTTATTTTTAAGTACACTGGTCGGAACTGAAGTTTATTTTTCTTTAATAGAAGATTCATTCAAGCCACATTTAGTATGCAGTTTAATTATGATACACATTGCTGTGATAGGATTTGCAATGCGATGCAGTTGAAAGGCAGAGAAATAATACAATACCTTTCATTGCTTTTTAAATATTGTCGAGCCTGCATTCAATCTATAATAGAAAGATAAATCTTTCTAATAGGAAAAACTATATTATTATTATTATTATTATTATTATTATTATTATTATTATTATGTTGTTGTTGTTGTTGTTGTTGTTGTTGTTGTTGTTGTTGTTATTATTTATTTAACAAGTTACTATTAGGTGTTATGGGCAGTAAGGGGTTACAATGCACGAGTAATATTTAAATACAGTATAGTTTACAATTTGTATTCACTCTAATACAGATTACGTTAAGATCTTTATATCCCAGTCCTGTACCCTGCCCGATCGCTAATTAACTCAATTACATTTCATTGAATTGCTTTCTGTTAATTTCACAGTTTTTTAGGTTACAGTTGCATTATTGTTTGTAAGGTCCAATCCACTAAATTATCCAAATTTGACAGGTTTAATAAATATCTCTTACTGCAGATTGCAGCACTGCACTGATATTTGAAGTCTATTTTTAAAATATAACCTTTCAGATCATTGTGGGGACATGCTGTTTCATCTGAGTGCTGGAATAATCTAAACGTTTTTGATTGACTCACAACGGTGACTCTCTTCTTCTTCTTCTTCTTCAAAAATCATGGAAATGACCCTGTAAACAAAATATTGTTACCTGATGCTATTACATGATAACAACATCAGACAGACCATTTAAATATAGTTACACCAGTTATTTCAATGTTATTACATGGTTGTGTATGCCCCAAAATCTAAAGTGCTTAAAAAAAAAACTAAACAACCTGTACATTCCCGTTTATAAAACCACATGTTCCGTGCCGTCTATGCGCATTGCAGCCTATTGAAATGTAGTGGACTGAATACCTGCTGATGTACCAATTCTGCCTGCCTGCTAATAAAGCTGTTTTTTGGGTTCATTGTGTGGCCTGAACTTATTGTATGTTCCAGTCTGAGAAGAATTGTGAAACTGTCCTACTCGGCGCACATCTTTAAAAAACAAATTCTGATTATTAACATTGTGAGCGTCAAATAGCAGTTGAACTATGTGACGAGTGAGTCCACCGACCAGATATGAAGGCAACAGAGTCACAAGCTATTGTGTCTCTTGGGGGCCTGCATTGGATGCTACCCAGAAAAGGAAGTTTTGTTGTAAAATGCATCATCTAATTTACTTGCTGAAATATAGCAAAATATTTATTTACACAAAAACCCAACCATGGGTTTCATATGTAAATCAAAACTGTACAGCAACAAATCTCCCTTGTATCGTAACAGGTCTAGACTGGAATATATTAGCATTCAATTGTGAGGCCAGTTTTATTTTTTTTGTTTATTTTAATATTTTATGTATGATTTTAAGATCTATAACCACATAGAAAGCAAATAACATTGCTATTTAAGTTAATAAAAAAATACAGAATTCAGCTACAATGGCAAAAAGGATTACATTGATACAAGATATTGTACATCCACTTAAACCATACGTTTCTTGGAAATGATTAAGGTATATTTAGACGGACGTGATATTAAAAAAATTCAGCAGCTCCTGCCTTGACTGCCTTGAGGCAAGCAATTTTATTTTTATGTTCTGCAGAACTGAAAGTAATGATGGTAAGACTGCTGGGGCCATACAATGTTTGTTGTATGATGACATCTTCATTCTTCATGTACAAAACTAAACTATTCTGCTGAGATATTTTAAAAATAAATCAATGTTTTTTTTTTTTTGTTTTGTTTTTTTTAGATTTAAAATATATTAACTGGGCAAGATTAAAAACTATTCAACACATCAACTTGGCGTGTATATGTTTTATAAATGAGACTTGTGCTATTTGTAATATAGAGTTAGGAGAAATTATTATATCTGGATTAGCTTTGAAACATTGATACAGAGATGAAATCAAATAATTATCAGTAGCAATTGAAATTGTGGGGCATAAATAACTTTGTAATAACAGGTAATTACTAAGTGTTTTCTGATCTTAAATGGTAACTACTGGTGAAATAAGTGTTTAATTGGCAATGCCCTGTGCCATGGTGTTACTATGCAATTACATCAAATAACAAATACAGTGATGTGCCATACCCATGTAATTACACAGTAGTTGCCATTTAATTAACTAGTTACTAATGACATGGCTATTCGTGGCAGGTAATGTGCTACATAATTATCTCTAGCTTTAAAATGCAGATTATCTGATTACTTTTGGATTTGATTTTCAGCAGAACGAACAGTGTCTTGTTTACAGAGTGTGAAATTGTCATGTAACTCATTACGGTAAGAGGACAATCATGCATCTTCTGCTTTTCAGATTTTTTTTTATTTTTCAAGTAAATGATAGCTTGCAATATTGATTTTAAAGATTCAGTCTACCAAACCAACTAATGGTTTTGAATAGCTCTCCCATCTTAATAACCAATCGAGGTTACATTTTACATGGGGAAAACTGCATACAGAAGATAAATACAATTCATAATGCAAAGAGAATAAATATTCTGGGTTTAAAATTGATTAAGCTCACCACTCAATTCCACAATGTTTTATTTTCAATGCTTTTGGTGTGATACAAATAGATACAAATAATAATATGACAGCATCTACATCTTGATAACACCTTGAGCTCCACACTTAAGCAGAGCTAATGGATGCAGAATCAATTTGCTTTTGTCGGTGAGAAAGAAAAGCTGCATTATGACAGATCAGGTTTCCAGCATTAATTGAACCTTAGGTGACTAATATCACTTCACTCCATGACACATATCACTTATGTTGTTTCCAAAGCCATATTCACCTGGGCTTTGTAAGGCAGTGCACTGCACTGCTCTTATCAAGTGGTTGATTCAGTCCAAAGAGAACACTGCCCCCTACAGAGCAGCAAGCTCCACTTCCTTCTGAACTTGATATGTCTTGGCGGTCAACCAATAATAATAACATGCTTCTAAGATTGGACAAGATCAAATAAATGAGAGCCGCATATGCAATGTCTGAATAATTGAATACATTCAAAAATACTAACCAGTAATATTCTCATATATGTGACTTCTTACATCTGCCACAAACAGCAATTGTGAACATCTCTTACAAACAGATCTTACCTCTATTTCACAAACCTTGAGAAGCCCTGTGGCAAAAGAGAACATAGTGTCCTCCCTGAAAGATTCTGCATGGGGTTATTAACGTATGCTGCTAAAACAAGGCATCTGTTGTTTTGTTGGTTTTTTTTTGTCCAACGCTTGATATATATTGAAAAAGAAATGGGTCCTTTCTGCACTTTATCAAGAGAAGAGCATATATATCATTCCTCCTCTAATATAAAACATATGTTGAAAACTGTTGAGATTCTCATTGATATATACAGCACTGACATTGCTAGGATACCATTATGCTTTATTTTTTATTTTTTATTTTTATAAGGGATAACTAACAATATAAAAAAAACAAGACCAGCTAATGAAAATGGATGGTTTCCTCCGAATAATGCTAATGTTTCTGCTATGGTTTCTTTGGGTATGCAAATGACGTTTGCTGATACAAATGCACCAGAACTATCAGTACAATTAAAATAAAGCTTCATATCCAAGAAGGCTGTTGTTGCTCCTAATACTGATCACTTTAATAGGACCTGTCTACTCTATTGGATTTGGTATCTTGCTGAATTAGAGAAGCTTACCTAAGCATAGATGCAGATTAACGAACAGGGCAAACTGTGGCCCAACCCAAAATTATGTAGTGTCCAGGCAGTGTTTGATTGGTTGTTCTAAGTACTTTTTTTTTGGAAGTTTGAACCCTTCCAATACAAACAAATGCAATATTCCATTCAAAATGTACCATCAGCATCAGTAATATAGGGGTTAAAGATAGTGTATGGAATGAGTTATGTAGCCATGTTGTTGAAGTTGAATCGCTGGGATCCTTTAAGACCCGACTTGACAAAGTTCAGGGATCAGTCTGCTAATAGGTACTGGACAAGTGCTGATGAGCTGAATAGCCTCCTCTTGTTCTTATGTTCTTATAGATGAGCACCTCTATACCCAACAGTCACAAGTGGATTTTATAATATTAAAAGTGGATTTTTTAATATGCACTGTAGATAGAGAAAGAGAGGTTCTGGGCAAGTAAGGTGTTGTTTAACACTTGGACCTCAAAGATGTGTTCTACTTAATGAGCTATAGAGTAAAGACTCCTAGAATTACTGGAGCAAGACAGCTCCCAATGACGCATGTAGTAGCTAAGCTGGGACCTAATTATGTTTAAAGAAAAATGTCCCTGCAGTTCAAACTGAACTTCTGCCTGTTCAAGTGTGACCATCCAAGCACAAGCAATAATTCTCATTTTAAAGAAATCATGCAGTGCTTGATGTCCATGGAAACAGGGATGATCAGAGAAGCATTTTTTATATTATGAAACATAACATAAATAAAGGAAACAGAAGCTGGAGAGCAAAACCATGTTGCAAGTTAACAGTGCCAATGCTGATTAATTGTTCTGGCTGCTTTATAAGAACATAAGCACATGAAAGCAGGCCATTTAGTGTATCTAAGCTTCTGGTTCCTAGTAGCTGATTGATTTTAAAATAAGTTAGGACTTAAAGGCGCCTGCCTGAAAAACATGACTAGGTAACCCATTCAACACCCTCACCACACTGTGTTAAGGAAGACCTGAGTCCACAAACATGGTGTTTAACAGATAATCATGTGATATTCACATATGGGCTTTAACTGCATTGCTTTATATGTCCCAATAGCAAAACGCAGCACTATAAACCCACAACACAGATAAAGAAGATATTTTAAATATATTTAAATATTCATTATATATATATATATATATATATATATATATATATATATATATATATATATATATATATATATATATATATACACACACACACACACACACACACACACACACACACACACACACTATGTATAAGGGACATGCAGTTAAAATTAGAGTCCCCACAATTATACCACAAAAAAAATAACAACCTTAATGTGGGTATCTGCCTCTGAACGTGAAGTAACTAAGAACGACTAAAGTTTGACATAAAGTAGCAGCTGGAAATGAAATACTGCATGTTGAATTGCGTAAGGAATTGTGGTTTTTCATGACCTCGGTAGATTGCTTTTAAATGAAACCAACTCCAATTTAATGGTGCATGCATTGTGCATTGTCAATCCACACCAGACACTGAGACAGCAGTGATATTTATTACGTGCACCAGCCAAGTTAGATATTTCTGTCTACAAACCCTTTCTGAAGCAAGATTGCCATGTAGTGCTGGATTTGATTTGCAATGTATAAAGCGACCTAGAAGGCCAGGAAGATGCATGTGCCAATGTAAGCATGTAAATAGCCGTGACTAGGACAGAGATGAGATTGACCGGACCATGAATCAACCCTCAGGGCACAGGTGCTGCTCAATCCCTTGAGGTCATCAACGGGAGGACAGGGCAGATGTTCCTATAACTGTAACTGGGTTCAGATAACATGGACCCCACCTAGGAGCCCCTCTAGCAGGGTTCCACTGTCAATCTTTTAACACTACCCAGCCATCTGCTATAAGTACCCTCTTTTACAAACATTTAAAGCAGAGAATGCCATCCTGTAATATTCTGATAAAAATTATTTGTAATAAGTAGGGATATCTATTTAGACATATATAACCTCCAAATGAATACAAGGTATTTCTAACTATAATGTATTGTAATGCATCATTGTGTAGAAGCAGGTCCTGCTACTGAGTATTGCATTTAAAAAGCAATAACAAAAAAAAAAAATACTGAAATTAAAAAACAAAGCCAAGCACAATCCGATTCTACTTTTACATGCGATGATTAATCATAATGTATCAAAGTGCTTCATTTATCCAGGGCCTGGTGTTTTGATCATCAAGGGTCAACACCTTTCTTTAAATGTAATATTTTTAGAATCACCCTTTTATATTATTTTCACTTTCATCCATCGCTCTCTGGTTACTTTTTAATTTTAAAGCACGGTTTCTCAAACCTTAGTACAGCTTGTACACTAGAGTGTAACCAGTAACCTGTCCCCCTGCAACACACTCTCCCCATATTTGTTCTATGTTCTATGTTAAGGGTTACACTCTTGTCAACTGTGGTAGGAGAGAAGACATGTTTCAGAGCTCTATCGAGGCCTGTGACAAAGTAGCTGAGCGGATTCAGGTGCAGGGATGATGCAGTACGGTAATGAATAGACAGAGGTTTTATCTGGTTTGGAAAAGTACTGTTTATTTTGTTTTATCCAGGTCTAGTGACCAACAACAATAACAATAAACAATAATGGGTTTTCAGACCCAAACAATAATAACAACCCAATATGTATCCGGCCCACAATAGTACATACACGGTCACCAGTCCTGGGTGAGTGCAGCAGTGTTCAAGGTGGGTGATACAGGTTATTTGTGACTGTTGTGCAGTGCTGTTCCAGTTTTAGTGCTGGCCCTCGGCGACAGCTCCAGAATTGTGTTAGCAGTCTAGTGTGGTGTACCAATCAAGATGATTACACACAGATAAACAAACAAAACACTCACAAATGTTATTTCTCTCATGGTCTCTCATAGTCCTTACAGGTTCAAAGCTCAAATCAAACAAAGGAACAGATGACGATTCTCCGTCCCCTTTTATCTTGTCACGCATAACCCCTTGGTAAATGAGCGCAACCGTCTCCCCAGTCTGCGGCTGCCACATCGTTTCCCTTCCAGGGTCAATGCGTAATTGCAAAAGAGTCTCGTCCCCTTCCAGGCTGGCCGACTTCCCTTGATCCCTGGGAAAGAACTGTCAGCTTAGCGCCCTCACAGGTCGGGAGGAAGATTTACAACCAAGAATCATTGTATTTTTGTCACAGGCCTTATAAAATGGGTATTTTAAATACTCTATCCTGACTGGTCAAAACAGGTTACATTGGTGTGTTGATAGTGCAGCATATCATTATGACTCAGCACTTCTTTTCAAAAGGGGCAAATCACCAGCAGATATCCATACACCACTAATTTTGTAGAAAAAAAATGGCAGACATATTGGAATTTATAACAATAAACCTGACTGATTTATGTAAATGTAGACCTTTTAGGAAACCAAAGTGCACATGAGATACTGGATCTGAATCAGACACCAATGATTAATTAAATAAATAAAAGCAAAAGCAAGTATTCAAATCAATTCCAATCTGGCCATTCTGATCGCTCTGCTCCTTCTCTCTGAACTACAGCGTTGCCATTGGTTAAATGTAGATTTCAATAGAAAAACCTGTTAGTTAACATTCTGTGTTGTGTTGTTTCCGGTATCTTCTTGTAAGTGGAGTGCTATGGACCCCCGGAGCACATTAGCTTTTCTAGACCAGCGGTGTAGTGGTAAAGAAAGAAGTACGGTAGTTAAACTGACCTTTTCGGCATTCATGGTAGGCACTAATGGTGTGCAGAGATGTCCAGTAGATTATGTGCATGTCAGTTCCAGTGGTTGTGTAGAATTGTGAGTTAAAGGTTAATCAGAATCAGCTGTATATAATACATTGGAATATGTCTTGTTTTTAACCCTCGATATAGCCAGGATCTGCTTATCACGGAAGAGTAAAACTGAGTAAATGCTTTATTCTTTAAATGAGAAGTGGGTAAACTCCATATTGCCCAGTTGGGAAGTTGGTAAACTTAGTTTACCAGCCTTTACCCTTGACTACACTACTGTTCTAGAATGCACTTTGAAAATGAGCTGCCCCAGAATTCTTGTATTGGGCCAAATTAATAATACCAAAAAAAGCTTTATGTCACTGGCCATAAACCCAGCACTAATCAGTTCTGTCCTGTCCTATCCTGATAGCTTTCTTTTCATGAGTGGTTCCCAGGAAGCCAGTCAGTGCTACATCACAATATATTTTTTTACTATACTAGATATTTTTCTGAACCTTGAATTCAGAGCATGTCAAACATACACTATAAAAAGGGTGAATTTAATTTGTTGACTCCAAAAGCAGCATTTATATATATATATATATATATATATATATATATATACTATATATAGAATAATATATATATATATATAAATTGTTTCACAGTGTAAACTTTAGAGTAGCTATTTTTAAAAATGAAACACCTTTATCATTCCTTGCTGATGCAAGAAAACCTTATTAGTCGCAAAGAAAAATAGAATAATTCTGATATCCAAGCAGAACACCTATAAAAGCATATCAGTGAGAAATGAAGTGAGAAAATCTGTAAATACAAAGTCTTTTTTTTTTCTGAAATGCATAGTTTAGAGATTACAGCAAAAACAACCTATCTCATTAAGTTGTTTGAAGAGACTGAGATTAATTAATTAATTAATTATAAGGTTTGAATGTTGTTTCCACGGCCTGTTATTTATTCTAAAAAATAATTTCTCAAAACTTCTACCTATATGTAATGAACGTGTTTACCAGACTAAGCATAAATGACATCTTAAAAAACTACATTCCAATTAAAATAATGGATAGCTGGCATTGCATATTCCCTTTTATCTATAATTACACTCCACAGGGTGTCCCACGAGACTCAAAAACACGTTTCTCATCTGTTCCTTCTTTCAGTAAAAAATGATCTCCCGGGAAAAAAAAAACGTAAAAATATTTTAACAGCCTGGCATTTTGTTTTAGTTATCAGCGGAAGATGGGTCAGTAGAAAATCATGAAAGTGATGGCAACAATTAATGACAGTGGGCATGATTGATCCCATTCCTATTATCCCCAGTGATTTCTCTGTCCCTGGAACTCCTAGCATGGAGTATTTATGTGTTTATTAAGGTGCAGGGTGACAGCTCTGAAGATGTGAGAATGTAAGGATTACTGTTCATTATTAAGGTGCAGGGTAACATTGCCTTTTTCAAAACTTTGAAAAATAAGAGACTGCAGTCTCTAATTTTTTTATAAATCTTGTACAATTACTCAAAAAATTATACATGTAGTTAATTGCCATTAACTGTGTAGACATAATAGTATATAACAATCTACTATTCTTGTGGTCCTTGAGGTGAATTGCACCAGGGACTTTGACTCATTATTGAAGTTTTGGTTTCACATAGATTATTGTCTTCTCCAGAGGATTTTTTGCCTCAATGAGTTGGTTTGTTTGACCCTCTCAAGTCTGTATTCTACAGTGGTAAGGTATAGTGTACATTTAAATTGAGCCATTAAAATATGTTAAACACATTCTTATCTTATTTAATGATTGCTGCTGTAGTGGTGCTTGAAAATGAATGTTTATCACCCCACTTTCTCTGAAATTCAGCTATTTGAAAGTGAAAGAAAATGTAATAATGGATTTAATGTAAATGCATATTATATATCACAGGCTAAGATCAGTTTGTATAAAAAGTACATCTTCAGTTTGCGTAGACTGGGTTCATACTGTAGCATTTCGGGTTCTTAGGATAGAAATCAGACTTAGGCTGAATTGAATGGAATGGTTTAAGCTGTTATTTTTACAACAACATTTAAGAAAATAAAAGCATAAAGGGAGTAGAAAACAAAAATAAAGAGATTATTTCTTTGCTATTTCTCTAGCCACTCAAACTCTCTCTGGAAGATGACCATATTAGGGGGAGCATGTAGGCAGCCTCGGGGCATAAAATGATTCTAGGGCATTTTCACAACACTCCCACCTTTCACTTCCTGAGCTCAGCACTTCTCCAATATAAACACACCCTGACCCTAATCTAACCCTAACCAACCTCGGCCCTGAAACCTAACCCTAACCTTTTAGAATCATCCGATGCCCTGAAGAGTTTCTAGTGTATATTCCATTGTGCAGCAATGCATAGCTGCTCGTACACAGAAGGACTCCGTTGCAATCAGCTACGGGTCGGACAACGATTGGAGAAACCATGACGACGTGTTGATTGCAGGGGTGGTTTAGTGGTACAAAAGGGAAGCAGCTGCGTTAGTATGGCCCCTTGCGCTGAAACGTAACAGACGGATCTGAGCGTCAGCCACTGAGCCAGCACCCACCCCTGCACACATCCTTCACAACACAGCACAAGACACTCACCACCATTCCTGGATTGGGAGAGCACTTTTTTTGTGGTTTTGGAGTGTACCTTTTTGTGTTTGGGACTGTAAGTTACCGTGTTCCCCGATACCATTGCTGGTAGAGGGGAGGCTTATTAATATTTTTTTTTTGTAATAAACATGGACGTTTTTGGAGAACAATATTGTTTGAACATTCCCGTTTCACCCCACAACTCACACCTTGTCACACACCTCCTTATATCCCCTTGACCCCCACCCTCCACGTCTTTCGTGCCATCCCTGCAACCCATTCCCCTACACATGCACACATCATGCACATGCACACATCATGCACCATGCAACCCCTGCACAAGCACACATCATGCACCATGCAACCCCTGCACACACACACATCATGCACCCCCTGCACATGCACATCATGCACATGCAACCCCTGCATACGCACACATCATGCACCATGCAACCCCTGCACACGCACACATCATGCACCATGCAACCCCTGCACACGCACACATCATGCACCATGCAACCCCTGCACATGCACACATCATGCACCATGCAACCCCTGCACACGCACACATCATGCACCATGCAACCCCTGCACATGCACACATCATGCACAATGCAACCCCTGCACATGCAACCCCTGCACACGCACACATCATGCACATGCAACTGCTGCACACGCACACATCATGCACATGCAACCCCTGCACACCCACACATCATGCACATGCAATCCCTGCACATGCACACATAATTACAACTATTTACAGTACTTATATTACATATTTGGTTATATTGGGTTTTTTGTTAATTACTCTACGACTCAATATAACTATTAGCAATTTTTCTTGTGCTTGCTTATTTATTTCTTAAATAGCTACAGTCCGATGGTGTGAATGGCACCTGACAGAGAATGCATGTGTGACTGTTAAAATGTCACATGCATCAATGTCTTAGTGGACGATTGAAACACAGCAATGAAAGACACAACACAGTTTATGGTTTCAACAGCTATTTATTTGGCTGGGTTGCTTGGTTGCAACACTAAATAATAACAACTGGCACTACACAACGTGTACTGCAGTTAAAAACCACAGGGTTCCGTCCCAAAATAATAAACACGAATAACACGCACAACACAAACACAATCACAAGTCTAGAGTGAGTGCTCTTAGTGAAAGTAGTGAAATCAAGTTACTTGTGCACAGTGGTGAAGTGTAGTCTGGGTTAGGTGCTGGCTCCATTAGACAGCTCCCAGGTAGTTTAGCCGTCTAACAATGACAAAAAGTACAATAAACTGACAGAACAATCCAAAACAGTCACAGTAAGTTTATTCTCCTTTACAGGTCTTTCCGTAACCATAACAAAGGAACAGATTGCTTATCCACATCCCCTGATATACCCCCAGTCACGCCCCCTTCGGTAGTGAGTGAAATCACTTTTCTTCCAATCCGCGATTGCCACATCGTCAACTGCATTAAAGCAATGACTTCTGGTATTGTGACTCCGCCCCCTTTCAGGATGGCCAACTTCCACGTTTTCCCGGAATTAATTGACAACCCATCCAGTCCGGGGCACACTGTTCCTGTTATACAGCGGCTCCACAGGTCGGGAATGAGATGTATGACTTGGATTCACTCGTATAAAAAGAAATATTGTTAGAAATACTAGTTTTCAACTACTGTACCTTCCCTTTCTAATTCATGGCTAAGTTTAATCATATGTTATAACCATATGTACTGCTATTTTTACCCTTAATTTTCAGAATTTTGCAAAATTTTAATATAGTATAGTAACCTATATGAAAAATATTATCCTGGAACCATGTTTTATTCTGATTGCCGACTATTTCCGTAAATATGGTAAGGAGTGCTTTCATTGCAAATCAGGACTTTTAAGTTTTGGGGGAAAATGTTGGAACACCAGGAAAGTTGATGGATGGTCCCGGTAAAAACCAGAAACATCTAATCACCCTAAACACAATCAAAACACTGTTCATGAAGTTCAAAAGTGCAGATTTATTAATAAAACAGGTGATAAAAGATATACAGCATTTCCAACAAAAAAGTGATCACTATTCTTCCCACTGATTAATATAGGGCGTACATTAACCATGTAATGCCCATGTATGTATCATATACGATGTAATGGTTAGACATCCCTCTATTTTTTAAATCCAGCCTCACAAGCCAGAATTGTTCATATGCAGTGCATTGTGTTGCCGGATAGGAAAAAAAAAAAAAGTTTGTACATGAACAGGAATCTAGTTAAATAAATAAAGCAGCTTTTCTCCTTTAAAAAATGCTTGGGTATTACAGGGCTAAATATTATTATGTAAGAATAAAACATTTTTCAGGCACCCCTTCACAGAAGCCAAGGGGGTTAAACGGGCACCCCTCACAGAAGCCAAGGGAGTTAAACGGGCACCCCCTCACAGAAGCCAAGGGGGTTAAACGAGCACCCCCTCACAGAAGCCAAGGGGGTTAAACGGGCATCCCCTCACAGAAGCCAAGGGGGTTAAACACGTACTCCCTCACAGAAGCCAAGGGGGTTAAACGGGTACTCCCTCACAGAAGCCATGGGGGTTAAAACAGGTACTCCCTCACAGAAGCCATGGGGGTTAAACGGGCACCCCAGATCGAAGACATAGAAATAGGGGAGAAGGAGGAGAGCAGACCACCCAACAAAGGATTTTGTCTCCTTTATATCATATGTATCTGGAGCCTAATTAACTCAATGATTCAATTAAGGCCCCAGCCACATCCCCACATACATTCTGGCAGGACGTATACCCCCCCCCCACACACACACACACACACACACAATATATACATTTAAAAACTTTGCTCTGCCACATGCATATTATTTTATTATTTTTGTATTAATCACACCATAAGCTTTTTTTTTTTTTTTCAATAAAATTGAAAAGAATACAACACTGTAAATCACATCACAGAATACTACAAATGTTTAAAGTTTTTGCTAGGCCCTGGAAAGCTTTGAGATGAAAGCTGTCACAAGCAATATGTCAAATTGGTGGACACCATGCTTGTGTAAATCGGATAATTAGATCATTATGATTTTGGCTACAATGGTAATTACAATTATTACCTTACAATAGCTGAGTTCACCTTTTTTCTAAATCCAAAAAAACATAACATATTGTGTTGACCTTTCAACGTCACGTGTTTGGAAACAAGAGGTACCCAAGCAGAGAAACCAAGGTCAGCCAAGCCAAATGAGTGAGATTTTTAAAAAATCAGGAGGCGTGAGATTCAGTATTACCGCATGAAAATGCATGGTCATTTCTTACTTCTTGTTTTCAATGAGTGTGACTTGACATGTGTGATTGTACAGCCTTAAATAATGGCCGATATTCTGTTTGTTTTCACATTGTTGTTCCAACTAAGGTGATCCTAGTTGCAGTGATTCATTCCGTAGTCCTCTTGTGGTCACTGTGTTTACATTCACATAAATATCTTCACCTGCCTGTGTGTTTTAGGTGGATAAGACAATAGCAATGTGACATTGATGAGTCATACAACACGCGGCAATGTTCACAAGAAACACATTCCGTTACATTTCTGTGTCCCTTCTTGTCTGTATCACTGTATTTTATTTTCAGGCATACGGTATTATCTTATAAAATTTGTAATCCCGTATCATAAATCAACTGGGCAACACTTTTCTCAAAGTTTACTCTGACGCATTCACCAAGAGAATACATATATATATATAAAGCATTGCAGTGTATCCAGATCTCGCTCCCTCTTGCAACAATGCTGGCTTTCTGTTCCCACTTTACAGCAGTCATTTACAGCAGGTGTGTTCAGGATAACTTTGTTGCATATCTGTTGACTTCAGCTAATTTTCAAATACTGTTTAAATATGAGTTGGTTGGTTCTAGTGAAAGTTGAAAAACAGTTAATTTCCTAGTTTACCTATGATGTGTGAATTTAAAAAAAAAAAAAAAAAAAACTATCAGGAATATGTTGAAACAATAAATAAATCAGTTAAAAATGTTGTGTTTGGGACAAAGGCAGCAAGACATACACCTGCCCAAAGACATTAGTGGAGGAAATTGCATCTTTTCCATGTTTTTTTGTAATTAAAAAAAAATGAGATGATATTAATTACATACCTGAACATTTTCATAAATGTCATTCATGTCATAATCCTGGGTTTCAGTCTCTCTTTCCGACTATATGTGAAAAATTAAATAAAAAATTAATTGTAAAAAAAATGCAGATACGTACTGTAGATGCAGTTACAGGCTGCTCTGTTAGTTTTGGCCCACAATAGGCTTTCTACAAACACGGAATACAAGAAATGAAGGGAATATTAATAGCATACCTTAGTTTGTCCATAATTATTTGTGAAAGCAATTCTGGCAGCATGTTTTGTTCTCCTGTATGTGAGGGAAAATATAAAGTTAATTTAAAAAATATGAAATCAACCAATCACTATTGAGGATTTATAATTCCAGTATTTCCTGTGTATAGATGGAACATACAGCACAGTCCTATAAACAACAACACATTATTCAAGAGTAGTTCCTGAGTAAAGGATTTCTAGAGTAGGGTGTCTTATAAGAGACATCTATTTGCAGTTTGGGCAGCCAGTAAGAACGGCCTTATTATGTGGTTTCCAAACTTGTGATGTGGGTTCTGCTAGCTTTATTTGTCACTTTTCTCTATGAACAACAGATACTTACTCATTTCTCTTTAATTTCAGTCGGCACAGTCCAGCACCAGTAGCTATAATCAACACAGCAGCCACAATTGCTATGTATATGTAGAGATCTGCAAACAAGATCAATTAAACTGGGGCGGTCTTACTGATGTTGTTTTCCTCGACCACAGTGATGCACAATAATATCACTAAATAAAATGTAATCTGTAATACCTCGCTATGATTCTGATCTTTGACAGGGTTTTTATACTACAATTATTTTGGTTGCTGCAAACAACAGATAATAATAAGTCTAATGTTTTACTTTTCAAATATTTTCCATCATTTTGTTTGGACTGTATTCTACAGATTTCAAACCACAGACTTCTCTGAGGGATCCAACAAGCTAAAATAGCAAGAAGCCTAAACGGTGAGTACCGTACCACTCTTTGGACGTGTGAATGACATTGAGGCTTTCCCTTGGGTGTTGGTGGCAGAGCAAGAGAGGTTTCCTGTGAAGGGCACCCATCCCTGCAGGACTTTTGTCACTGTGTTCTGCTGTCCTCTGGTGTTATTAATGAAGAATGAGTTCAGGCCGGTGTTAGATTCACTCAGGATGCTGCCTGAAACGCGCCACTCAATCTCAGGTGGAGGATTGGAATCCACAATGCACTGACAAGTTAGCTGTCCTGTGATGTCGACGGTACAGGCTGATTCCGACAGAATCTCCGGCTTGTCTGTAATACAGTACATGATTACATATAACTGGTGTAAATTGTTACAAAACTGTGCTAAATGTCTATGGTACTAGTCTCAACATAACACTTACACTCCACATTAAGCCTCACTGTAGTAGAGTTGGTGAACCCCTCAGTGTTCTGCGAGGTGCAAAAAAAGGTTCCGGTCTTTCTGGACACATTCTGCACATAGATTGTTGCACTGGTTTGCGGCAGTCTCAGTGTTTGATCTCGAATTACATTGTACCACTGATAGCGACTGGCAGGAGGGTAGCTATCACTGGCACACAGCAGGCCAACAGAGGCTCCTTCCTTTATTCTAGACTCTTTGTACTCAATGTTGACATTTTTAGGCCGATCTGCAGTGAAATTCAGAGGCAAGATCAAAACCAAGTAGGTCAAACACACACAGTACAGCTACAGCGAAAGGTTTTCCATCATCCTGTAGATAACTAAAGCCAAATAATTAATTTGGCTTCATCAAGCCAGATGAAACCTCAATAATGTTATGTTAACATATTACATTACATATCACCTTTCAGTTTTCCATATACTTAATGGGAAATTTACACAAAAAGGAAAACACTGACATTTGGAAATCTAGCATTAAATACTGTAGTACTATTCTGGCTTCCAGTAGACTTGAAGTATAGCAAGACATGTAAAAAAATAAAGAAAAAAATAAAGAAAACTCACATGTGACATTTAACAAGACAGAGATATCTGCTTGCTTTCCTCCCCAGTACTTGGCAGTGCATGTCAGACGGCTCTTATGGTCACTTGCTAATGGTACGAACTTGAGGACTGAATACACTTGCCATGCTCCATTCCCTGTTTTGTTGTGGTAAACTGTGAAAAAGGCGTTGGTGTAACTCCAGATAATATTAGGGGGGTTTGTCGGACAAGTGTGAGGGACAGAGCAAGTCACAGTTACAGCAACACCAGCTTTGAGTTCAGGCAAGCAATTTATTGAGGGCGCATCAGGAGAGTCTAAACCAGGAAAACAGAATTTTGAAATGATATGCATGAAAATACACAATTCTAAAATAAATATAGAAATCAATGCCACTTGCAAATTCTCCACTTGTATGGAATGATTCTCCAATTCAGTCTGTATGACTACTGGATAGTGCATTACATCAACATTATACTAAAGTCACAGGGTTACAGTATTATTGACAGGGCAGTGGATGCATGTTAATAAGGCATACTTGCACATTAATATCCTTACTGTCTGTCCCAGCTTTTTGTTCTTTTTTGTTCATTTTTTTTCCATTGGGTAAATATTTCCTTTTTTTAAAACCTAAATTGCTGGTTATAAATGTGTCATATTTCTGTCATGGTTCATGCGTAAAATGAGTAATTCTACACTCTATAATGTGTAGATTTACCAACTCATCGGTCAATTTATAGATTAACCAGTATATGTGTAGGTTTACCAGCTAATCAGTGAAGCTGTAAAATAACTAAGGAGATGGTAATAAACAATCCATTTATATACATCAGAAATCTTTTTTTTTTTTTTGCCATTAGGCTCCTGACATTACTTTATTTCCGAATTACCTCAAATGCTGTAGGCTGACCAGTCTAATGTAATCCAGCACAGTTACAACTTAATGGCAGTGACGACAGCCTATTTTAGCTCATCATCGATTTGTATAAACCCTACATATACTGGTTAATCTATAGATTTTTACATGAAAATAACAGAAATACAACACTTTTATAACCAGCAAGTTAGGTTTTAAATAAAGGAAATTTTATGGAAAATCTAATATATATAATATATATATATATATATATATATATATATATATATATATATATATATATATATATATATATATATATATATATATGATTTCTGACAGTACTACTGAAAAATCAGTTCTCCAAACACAATATCTTGGCATGGGGACGTACACAGTATGAATGGCAACTGATGGAGTGGTCCATTATTATTAGATATAAACACTTGCATTAATTATATTACTGTACATTAAGTATGAGACAATGCAAACAATAATGAATGAAAAGAAAAATTAATAATAAAACTGTGAGATCATAATATAGCCTAACAGTGGCATGCGAGCGGTCCCAAAGACCACATGCACCACACAATTAATGAAAACTGCTTCAGTGGTCTCGAGCCCATTATTATCAGATATAAACACTTGCATTATGTCACAGTAAAGTATGAGAAAATGAAACGATAATTAGCCATAAAGAAAATGAATAATACAACTGTGAAATTAGATTATAACAGCGGCAAAGAGTGGTCCAGACCACAGAATGCTACAACCCTTCTCAATTAAAATGGTAAAGCCACGTTTTTCAAAACAACTGGCTTTTAATCTAAGCAAGTATTTTCAATTACTAAGCTCTCACCTGTAATGTGTATTAATACCATATGATTCACATATGATGCCTTAATATTCCTTGGTACTTCAAATCTAAAACAAAATGGACCAGTGTCATCCACTTTCACTTCATCAATCTTCAGAGAGCAATCATGCTTTTGCAAATCTCCAATCAGATCTGTACGTCCTTTAAATCGGGTCACTACTTGCGAAGAGTCAGGATGATTAATGTATTCCCAATTATCAAAGTGCCACATGCCAATTATGGATTCAGCATATTTATCATAATCAGGAATGGAAAATTCACAGGGTATGACCACACAGGAGCCTTTCAGTGCTGTCATACTTGTAGGCAGTTTTATCGTGTAATCGGCATTGTAGGCAAAGGTGAAACATATCACTGAAAAAATAGAAGGCAATTGATTGAAAACATCAATAACAAAAGCAAGGTGAACAATAAAGATTTTAACTTTAAAAAGATGACAATTACATAAAAGAAAAATTCCCTTCAATATTGCTCCCGAGTCTCTCCTTGTTGCATTTTACTCCACACAATGCAATGGCAATATGCTGAGAGAATTAGTTAGGGGTCAAAACATCTGGTAAATTGAGCTTTTTTGCCAGTCAGAATGTTTACCGTGCTGTCCTGTCCTGTTTACATAACTTACAGTGGTTCGTTGAGGCCATCGAAAAAAGAAAAAGAAAATCTTTACGTCGAGATCACAAAATAATTTCTCGATACAGTATTACCATTCTGTGATCACGAGATGATCTCACAAAAACAGAAGTCATTCCGTTTTCCTGAGATAATTTAATTTATCTCGTGATCTCAAGAAAATGGCTTGTAAGCTGACACCCTGGGATCCTTCAAGAAGCTGCTTGATGAAATTCTGGAATCAATAAGCTACTAACAACCAAACGAGCAAGATAGGCCGAATGGCCTCCTCTCGTTTGTAAACTTTGTTATGTTCTTCTTATGTTCTTATATTGTTTGACGAGTGACAGATAGATCGATCGACCAATTGGCTTGAAAAATGTGAATGTATTAATAAAAAACAAGCCCCTACCTTCTAGACAAACGCACTGCAGCAGCAGTTTTTGAAAACATAGCATGATCACAGCAGGTAAGCAGACACAGACGATGATCAGGTGATCTGGAAAAAATAAAAGGTTTTGACATAATAACACGTTAACTTTTCCAGTGTGGACACAGACCGATTGTGAAATATCCTGCATCCCGTGGAATTTCTGCATTCCCAACCTCCTTCGGGTCTCTTCGGAACGCCTCGTTTTCTTTCACTGCACGTGCATGCACAGCTACAGAAGAGCCAGAGCCCTAGCCCAGGTTTTGCACAAGGAAGAAACCAAAAATAAACATCCCTGGAAGCTATTTCCATCATACTATAGTATATAATAAAAAAAATATATATATATAAAATGTCCTTGCAGAATTATACCTTTTTTAAAAAATAGAATTAAATTACTATACAGCCAAGAAATTGCTAACTAAAGAAATACCTGCAGTTTACTTCCCTATGTACTGAGCAAACAGCTACGCCAACTGCATGATCGAAAAGTAAATTATGTGCATGTCTGCTTATATTTTTCACTTTATTATTTATTGTTTCAATTGTCCAGTCACTTTGTAAGAGTTTGAATCATTTGTTTGATTTATGTTTATATAAATTATTGCTGATCACGTTTTGTTTGAGAAGTAAATATTTATTTGTTTTGTTTTTACATTGCTCTGGTAGCCGAGATGCTGCAGGAGTGGTGACATCATCGTCTCGCGACTAATATGACTTTACCACATTGAATCACGGATAATGTAGTTTTCTATGGAAAGATTACTATTCTTTGTGTTTATAGTGACAGTCTATTGGTTCTGAAGCAGAAAAGAAAGGACTGCTATAAAAGGACCATCATTTCTGTTATTCTTTAGAATTCCTGTCCTGTATCTGCTTTGTGACTAGGCTTCTGTCACTGACCATCATTTCTGTTATTTTTTTGATTGTCAAACTTTTACAAACCTTTTTTTTTTTTTTTTTTTTTTTTTAAGTTAAAAAAATATATATATATTAAAAATAAAACTTGTTTTAACTGCACCCAGTTTTGTCTGTCTCTCCTTGGTGTTGCTCCTGGTCCAAATCCAAAATATTACTAACAAGCCTGTTTTTTTTTTTTTTTATTGTGAGGTACTGTGTTTTTTTTAGCTGCATTTAGGAACTTAACTAAAATTAATTCTAGTCCTGGCGCTTATCACCATGTGGCGTAGTCAGGGACTATATTCTTGATTTAAGGGGACCATAGGCATGCAGTGTGACACCCGTGAGAAAATTATACTATAAAAACCCGAAATTTGGCTATTCTACATGTGAGCTGGGTCTGTGGAACAAGCAGAGCTCAAAACTAGAGCCCTGCATGGGAAATTAAAATACCACACACTGTAAATAAGAAAATGGCTGTCTCTAAAAAGGCTAAAAAATGTGTCTGCAGCAGATAACAAAGCAGAATCCAGCAGGGGTTTTACACAGCAATGGAGTTAAGCTCTTCTGTATGTCCTGCAACGTTACTGTAGATCACTACCGAGAGTCGGCTGTTGACAGGCATTTAGGTTAAAGTATTCACCGAAAGAAAAAGGCAGAAATCCAGAAAAGCACTGTGACTGCTGCTTTACTTGCAAAGAAACAAAAAACGGTGACTTCCGTGGTCCAAAAGTCCACTGAAAACCGTGAAGCATGAAGCACATTACATTTTGACCTGACAGAGGCAGATGAACTGTGCTAGTTTTCACAATGAACGGAACTTCTACTGATGGAAATGCCACCAGTCTAAAACACAGTCGGGACTTGGGTTGCCACCTTCAGTCACATATGCAGTCACTCGGGTTCAGTGTCTTCCCAATTGCTGAATTTACTTAGCATGCCAGCTGCTTGCCTTTTTACTGGCAGCTCAGCTGAAACAGAGGGATCCACGTAAAAATCTCTTAACTATTATTTGCTTCGCTGCTTCGATCACTTCTTATTGTGCATTTTAGAAAAGTTGCAATTCTGTAGACCATGTGAAGCACTCGTTGACATCAATTCTTCTGAGATGCACAAACCGATGCAGTTTCAGAGCACTGGTTCAAATTCAGCCGCAGTGGAATGTTCCATCAGTCTTACAGACCAAGGAAGTGCCACTGAATTATTGGGTGAGGAATTGTAAGATTCCAGGTTGTTTGTTGCATCCTATCTTCTCAAATTGATTGTTTTCAAGTAAAAGCGCTGTTAGAGCTTCATGCTGCAAAAGGGAATCCAGCATATCAAAGGTAGGGTTCCACCTTGTCTCAACAGCTTGCTTCAGTGACTGTTTCAAGCTGTTCTGCAGACCCGAATGTTTGAAATATGTGGCCAATTTCTTGGCATCTGCACTAAGTTCTGTGAGCTGAGGTTTGTTGTTTAACACTTGTGAATCAAAGGTGCTGGAAAGGACCAGATTCAAGATGTGGGCATTGCAGTTAAGCCTCGTACAGCCGCGCGGGGCTGCGACAATATTTGCTCCCTAATCAGTTCCAATGACAACTCGGTTCATCAGCAATGTAACATAAATTTCAAATAGGCAAAGCAAAATTAAATCTAAATGTTACCCATGCACAGAACTGCGTAAAACATAAAAGGCAATGCAATTTAGCAAAAGGTGTTAAAAAAAAAAAGTTTCAATAATTAAAACAGTATCCAAGTCAGTATTCAAAATTGCAAAATACAGTGCTCGATGAGGGACTAATGTCACAGTTCACTTGCAAATGAAAAGCAACAAAAACAACTAAAGACCACAGTTTTTTTTTTTGTTGTTTTTTTTTTTACTTTTTGTATTTCTGTATTTTTTTTATTTTAATATTTAATTATTAACTTTTACATTACGTGGCTTGTCTCTTTCGCTTTATTGTGGGAGGAAGTGGTGTGTAACTAACTGCACACGATTTGAAAGAGAAAAAAAAACCGCGGAGTGTGACGGTTAAACACTTCCATTGTAACACTGAAGACAGTAGGTGCTGGTGGCCCCCAAACTGGGGAGGCATAGCATTGCAGCGGGTCCTACTTTTTCGCTACTGTTGTTTTTACATTTGAAACGATTCTATTCAATACAAATGCTGCAATGTACACTTATGTTTGTTTATACGATAAACCAAGCAAAGCGTTAATACAACTGAATATGCAAACGTGAAACCATACAATAACACCAACCTCATATAATAATAATAATAATAATAAATAATAATAATAATAATAATAATAATAATAATAATAAGTAGACATTACTATGCCTATTATATAAAATCCCCAAGAGGACGATCATGATACAAAAAAAGAGAAAAAAATCTAATTCACTGCCAACCAACAAGCTTACTCGTCATAAATAACACCGTGGCATTATAAGATTTTGAATTATGATGGAAACCACAGTGAAATAAAGCACTTTACGCATATGTATGTTTGATTACTCCAAAATAACCGAAACATTTACATTTAGCGAGATGTAATGTAATTACATTATTTGATGGGTTTTTTTTTGTTTTGTTTTTTTTGTTTTTTTTTTGTTTGTTTGTTTTTTAACTTATTACAAAAAATAAAATAAAATAAAATAAGAGTTACCATTACCGTCTTCACCGCTTCTAATTCTCTCTGTGCTGCCGCTTTCCACACACAATCAACGCACGTTAGAGTTTAGGCAAAGTTTAAGACCAATGATTGACAGACACAGCGAAAGGAGACCCGCCTCCTGCCTTTATTTTTACATGTGTGACCTTATAAGATGAAAGCAGGAGGAATATGTTTCGCTAATCACTCTGCAGGAGTAGGCAAAACTCCCTTAGCCTCCGCTCCTCCGTGTAGCGGAATCAGTACAGAGAAGCGAGGTTTTCTGTCGGCTTGTACGGCTCTCAATCGCGTGGATCATCTTTCGTGCAAAATAAGTGATAGTTATGCAAATGAAAGTAAATGTATGTGATCACTCAGTATGTGATTTTTTAAATTTATTGTTTGATTAAATTTTTGAGGCTGTAATGGCTCTCTTGCCTACCCCAAGGAGCCGTCTCTGAAAAGAGATGGGCTTCGTATCAGAAAACTGGTGACGGAGTGGGAAATCGCGTGTGACGGGTAAGTATTAATTTGTTACACACACATTATATATATATATATATATATATATATATATATATATATATATATATATATATATATATATATATATATATATAATGGGGATTGATTTTATTCTTAATACAATGGCGTTAAAATGCGGCTGAATTGTATGGGTAACGGTTATCCGAGTGCTGACTGTATTGCGACAGATGCGACACTTCAGTACATCAACCCCTTAGTGTTTTCCCACAGATTACCGCAGTTTTGGGGGGGGGGGGGTTGACCACCCAATCCCGCCGGCAACAAGGTACATTTTACCTGCCCCCTCTACAGCAGCAGGTTCTGTGGTACCCGCGGGATCCCAGTCCCACTGCTCGACTTGTTGACAGTACCGCTGTCTGAGGTTTTAATTATATAAAAAAAAAAACTGACTTTTGTAGTATACATTCCTTTTTCCCACATATTATAGAATCTTATCAGTTAAAAAAAAAAAAAAAAATCCTAAAGTTTGGAGTAAGCATGATCAATAATTAATCTACATTTCCCTTTAGGCAATATACAGTTTTTAATAAAGGTTCTTTTATCAGTAAAAAGCATCTTTCTCCACCAGAATTGATTATTTTTATACAGCATAGACAAATGTCTCTCCGAAAAATTACAAGTTTGGAGCAATGCAATTGATGTATAGGGTTATAGTGATGTCACCAAATTGTGAACCGTGTGTCATCAAAGGTGTCATTCCTGTATGAATAATGTATGTAAACGGTAATTAAAATTTTCTTATAGGTGTGTACACATATATCTTGCAAAACATAAAGAATGTTTTGGGGAAATGCATTTTACACACCTGCCCTCACCCGCACCTGTATATTAAGGCTGGTCTTTTCTGTGTAGTTTGCCAATCTCAACTATTAAGTCCATACAATATGATACACCTGGCATTATCCCAGGGGAAGGTGCTTTTATATAGAAAATGGAGTACTACTATATAGGGCTGCGGCTGGCATGCTTTTATTATTGGATACAAGTGTGTAAAATTAATTGCCTCAAAACATTCTTTATTTTTTAGATATTTAAGATATATGTGCGCACACTATATAAAATGTGAATTACCTTGGGTCAATATTGTCTTCAGGTGTAGTGTTAGAAAGTGGTACATCTTCAGAATGTGGTACGCATACGAAAACTTGACCTATGTAATGCCAGAAAATGGTACTCTTCCAAATCCTGTGATTGACTGTGATTTGCTGAATTGTGAAAAAAATTATATTATAAATAACTTTAAGGGCAAAACACGGTGTACCACGTTTTAACACATATCACAAATAACACCCCACCGACCTGGAGTTTGGACATTTGTTTCCCCAGAAGAATCTGGAAACAAATCTGTTCAACTTTTTAAAGCGTAATTAGGGATAATCTACAATGAAACAGTGAAGGCACAGCATGAGCTGCAGTGCCTATTTTTCTGGAAACCAATTCTACAATAGTTATTTATATCAACACTCTCTTAAACTTCATTTTTTAATATAAAGTACAAATGGCATATGAATAGATTTCATGAAGTGTAAAAAATAAGTGACTGAGTGAGTTTATCAATTTGTATTTTTTTATTTAAGTTGACTAACTTAAATTTACATTTGTTTGTCTGAAACCGTTTCTGAATGAGACAAGAAGTGATATTGGTCAATTGTACACAGTGAGAAAATAATCGGTATGGAGTCCTGGGATCTTAAATGATCCAAAACTACATAGTGTAAAACACTGCAGTGGAAAAGAGGGGTGTAGGTATTTTTTGTCTGTTTTTTTTTAACTAAATCTCGAGTCCCATGTTTGCAAGCTCCTGTATTAGAAGAATTTCTGGTGGTCATCATGAAAAGGAAGTGGCTTAAAATATCTTTCAGCTCCGCTTGTTTAAATGTGTTTCCTGCTGCAAGCAGCTAGAAGCTTTATAAAAAGCACACTTCTTTATACCATATATATATACTGTTATACAGGATACTGTTTTAATTCTGAAGACTGTTTTTTTTTTGTTTTTTTCTTGGATCATATTGTTCTGAATTAAAATACTTCTGTTGAAAATATAGCACTGTACCAACAAAACCAACTACAGTACATCTAAATGGAAGCCTGCTTATTTTAAAACACAGTCCTTTCAGCTATGTGTTTTTGATATTGTATCTTTTTTGTGTTCCCTGAAAAACAGACAAGCATTGGAACGGGCCAGAATGAAATAATGAGATATGTGTCACACGTGTTGAACCATCACTGAAGTATAAATGTTATAAGGTTGAATATGTGAGTGCTCTAGTAGATTTGTATGCTGATATCAAAATAACGGTAGACAAATTGTTAGGTCTACGTAGATCTTAATATAGCAACAGGCAAAGAAGAGAGCTACCAACCGTACAGCTATGGCCAAAGGTTTTCCATCACCTAGAATTTTAAGACTGAGACATAATAAAAATAAACTTTACAAACACCAAATACTTTATTTAACACCACGTTGTCAAAGAAACTACAAAATTATATCACAAAAGTCTACCGGAAACTGTAATATTAATACAATATTTCAGATTGTTAGATTTGAAATTGTCAATTTTTCGTGAAGTGTATATGGAAAACTACGAAGCGGTATGTAATTCAATATGTTAACGTAACATTATTCAGCAGGTTTCATTCGACTATATGAAGCAAAGTTAGTTAATTTATATAGGGTGATGCAAAACTTTTACATATAGCTGCATATCCACAGTATAAACAGAATAGTATAGAATAAGCAATGAATAGTTTACTAGAAATTGAGTGATTGCTGTGGAATAGTTTCTTGTGCTACATGATACATGTGTATAGTGTAAGATAGAGAAAGACACATGAACAGACAAAGAGACACAGTAATACAGTGTCATGGTAGATTCCGAAGTCTCGCATTAGTAGGCAAATTAGTTAATTCTATAGGATGATGCAAAAATGCTGGTCATAGCTGTAGTGTCATTGTCATTGCAATTTAATTAGCAGTTTTCCAGATACTGTATTTGCATATATCCTCACAATCTAATACCCCTAATAATGTATGCAAAATAATGTTAATAACAAGTGTCCTCACAATTTGATAAGCTATAATAAAATAAACTGGAAAAATGACTTGGGCATCAACCATCTCCGCTATATCTTCTTCACTGGGTAATAGTTATCTTCAAAAAGGAGAAACATTTCATTTCTCCAAATGTTTTAATACATTTTTAAATCTTGTCATATCAGCATGGTAGTATGGATTTTTTTTTATTTTAAAAGTACTGTAAGTTAATAAATAACTCACCATGCAACAACTACACGCAGGATTCTAAGCATTTTCTTTGTAGTGTTTACCCCATCGAAGCTGTATTGCCTACATTTGAGCAAACTATAATACACGCATTGAATATAGTGCAACCATATTTGTGTTTTTTTTAATTAGTTTTTTTTTTTTTAAAGTTGTCAGAAGGATCATCAAAAAAAATATATTAAATAAAAAAAAAAAACCAATCATACAAACAAACAGACAAAGTAGAAAGACAAGATACACTTAAAATACCTGGAGTTTGTTGATTGGAGAAAGTAGCCACCCGTTTCCAGATTAAAGCAGATTTCTTTTAGTTTATCATTTCCGTGGTTTTATGAAACCTGCCCAGGAACAAGTGGCTTTCACATCCGGTAATTATAAACTGTGAACATAGATGTGTTACTGTTTGAAGAAAATTTTGAGACACAGATGAACAACTGGAATATTTTGTACGGGGATTCTGAAAAGCACCTGTAAAAATGGATAATGCAGTTCTTTCATTTTGTCTTCATAGCTCATTCCTTTAAGCTCTGAGATTAGTCTGGTTTCTCTTTGTTGGACTCTGCCTAACCCTAACCCTAACCCAAACCCAAACCCAGTGCCACAATGTGCCTGTGGTACTGTGCGGTGACCAGAACTGGACACAGTAACAGTGTTTTTTTTCAGTTAATGAAAACTGCAATAAAAATGTCCAAAACTGATTTTTTTTTTTTCTTTTTTAACGAAATTGTAATAGAAACTGGAAAATGTTTAAAAACTAAAATGAAACTGAAATGAAAAAATAAACATGAAAAATGTTGCCCAAAGCACATGGGCTGTGTTTGCACTGTCAGAAAAGAGAACTGTAATTTAAAATGATTAAAAAAAAAAATTGTTTGTTTTTTTATATGCAGCAACTTTTTAGAGTGAACCTAAAAAAGTATCCTAAAATGTTAAGATATTGAAACTGAAATATATTGTGTATAAGTCGGTTTAGTTAAAGATGACAGCATAATAATAATAATATAACCGTAATAATAATAATATAATTTTAATCCCCAACTTTAATCTCTGTTGAATTCCATGTCGGAATCTCTGTCCTCTGCTGCTTGTGAAGGTCCTGCAGATGTTTACTGCGTGGGATCGTTTTTTGTCTGTACAAATTTGAGGAAGTAATGGAGCGCAGCATATTATCAGTAGGCTTTAATTTAACATGTCCACCAGAAAGGTTAATACACTGGAACATGAGCAGCAGGCCATTGATGGTGTCAGTGATGGGTCTGTTGCATGGCTTTGCTTTAATTAGATTAACTTGTGAAAACACCCATTGACAAGAAGCGTTTGAGTGAGAGACTGTCAAGTGCAAACGTTTCCATCCTTCAGCATTCTCCTTTCTCCGAGTTCCTCCAAAATCAGTACGTTGTACCAAAACTTCTCCACACCCGTTGCTTTAGTTCTCAGGCAGTTTTATCAAGAGCATTTGCCTCAACTGGTCATCGAATACAGAACCGTTCACTTTTACCTTTGCAAGAAAGGAGAGCTGCATCTTTTCCATAACCCACCTTTAATGTTTTCAAGTGCTTCTTTAATCTGTTCTATATACCAGTCTGCCAGAGGGCGGGATCACTACTGGTACTGTATGCAATCCTCTGATTGGCGATCCAATCAATATAGCCAATAAAGACCAAATAAAGTATCTGCCCATTATACGGTATAGCCTAGGTAGTAAATAAATGCATGTAATAAAAAAATTAAAAACCCTGAACTTCTCATGCCCCCCAGTTTGAGAACCGCTCCTTTATAGCAGTTCTTTAACCACTGTGTGGTCCAGTGGTTAAAGAAAAGGGCTTGTAACCAGCAGGTTCCCAGTTCAAATCCCAGCTCAGCCACTGACTCACTGTGTGACCCTGAGCTAGTCACTTAACCTCTTGTGCTCCGTCTTTCGGGTGAGACGTTCTTGTAAGTGACTCTGCAGCTGATGCGTAGTTCACACACCCTAGTCTCATATCTTGTAAAGCGCTTTGTGTTATTGGTCCACTATGAAAGGCGCTATATAAAGATTATTATTTACACACTCGAAACAGCAGGTTATCCAAATGTATTTACACTAAATATTCATAACATATTCCCCTTTGTATTGTTTTTTTTTCTGCAAAAGACAGAACTTTATTATTCAGTTTTCATGAGATCGTGTTTATATTACAGTACTTAGTGCTGAAAGACACACAGATATAATTATATACTTTAAGGAAAATGTTGAGTTCAGTGACAGGGCTTCTGACTGATTGACAACTCCACAAATACACCGGACACTGATGCTCTGACGCGACGCGCTCAGTATGAAAAAGCCTTCATCGAAAACAATAATTACATTATATAAAAAACGAAAGAACCAAAAAAAAATGTACACCAAACTCAAAAATAGCTAAAAATAAGCAGTGAAAAATGAAATTAATAAAAACAGAAGCCCTAATTATACAACATCACCATTTCCCTTCTTGGATTTGTACTCTACACTTTTGGTGTGTGATGTTTGCAATAATGTTGGCTAGTCTCTGATTTCCAGTTATTGTTGTTTTTCTTTAAATCTCTCTCTCTCTCTCTCTCGCTCTAAATTATAATAAAGTAAATAAAAATAGAAGCTACTTCCTCTTTGATGTGTGGGAACCTGAGTTAAATTAAGAGGAACTGAGATTAGCAAATACATGCTGGGACTATCAGAAAGCACAAGGTATATTTCAGATGAATGTAAGATGGGAGTTGTTTTTAATGGTGTCAGCACTTTATCACATGATCCGAATGAAATGAGGAATGTTGCTCTTTTCCAACACTTAGGAGTCGCCAAACAACCCCGAATCCAGGATTGTGCGCCTGTTTAAATCTGTGATGCAACTTTTAATAAACAGGAACCCCATTTACACAACTTGACTCTGTTGAATTCATTATAAAAGTTAATCTCCAAGGTAACGGTGAAGCTACAACCATTGCAATTGGTAAAGTCACACCCAATCCGATTGGAATTAACAGATTGAATCAAATATATATGGACCTCACTGGTAGTGAGCCAATGGACTGTTTACAACCTCCTTAGCCCAGCCATTCATTTAGAAATATTATTATTATTTTTTTTTTTTTTTAATGCTGATTGTTAGTATGAATAGTTCATAACATCCTCTTGCACATAGATATGAAGTCCCATTGTAACCAAGTTAAGCAAGAATAACCTTCACTGATACGAGATGTAAAATGAAAAAATGCACTATATTTTTAATACAGATTTGTTTTATTCTACATTACGTGTTTCCTTAATTCCCAGTTAATTAAAGCCAAAAATCACCTGGAGACAGATTAGCAGTGACTTCAGCTTCATCTACATATTTTGAAACACATAGTTTGATAGAAATGTGTGAAGTATGATGGTGCTATAGGATATCACACATCATCTGCTGTCTTGTTCATTTCCTCTGCTCCCTTAAGCTGCAAACCAAAGTGACACCTAAGAGTGCTAACAGCACGTGGTTTCAGATAATCAGTCTTTTAGCTGTGTGAATGTATTGCCACCAGTTAATTAAATACTTAACTTTCATTGACATGACTTTCCATGACAATACATATGTGTGTGAATATTTTAGAGCTAGTCTAACAAAAACAAAAAAAGTTGCTAGCACGTAAGATTACAATGCATGAATAGACACATAATTACAATTTGTAATTATTACCAATTGTTCCTGTACTTACACTGTAACTACTGTATTATGACATGACATCGCATGGCATGCATCAGCTTGTACTTGCACTGATCTGCTCCATACCTTACCACATACAACTACTGCTCCTAACTATAACTGCTTACTTTATTTTATTTTTATTGGTATCCGCATTCACGTTTTTTGTCATTGCTCTTATTTGAAATGGTTCTCCTCCACTTATCGTACTTACTACGTGCTCTTAATAGAATTTACTTGTATAAGCAAATATTTTTAATATAAGTTAACTGCTCTTAGTTGAACCCGCTCTTACATGTAATTATTTACTGTATTCTCTGTTTTTTGCTTTTGTTTGAATTTGATCCTTTGCTACTGATATGATTGTACTTTACTGTTCTTATCTGTAATGTGATATTTTGTAATGTGATACTTTGTACTGTTATATTTTGTAACAATTGTAAGTCGCCCTGGATAAGGGTGTCTGCTAAGAAATAATAATAATAATAATAATAATAATAATAATAATAATAATAATAATAATGACTTTTTGCTCAAAACTCAATGATTACGTAATAAGACTATGGCCTGGGCCATTTCTTTGTAATTGTGCAGTTATTCCAAGAGCAGGAAACATTGGCGGTTGTAGTTATTACTAGCATGTTATTACAGTATGTCCTGTACATGCTACCAAGAACACTTGATCGTAAGAATTCACATAGAATGTATCACAGCTTCTGCCATACCATCCACAAGGTGTTTCCACAAGTATAGGGGGAGTGCTTTGCATCTCTTCACAACAGATCAACTGATCAGTACTTTTTGGATTTATTGCATGATACTCAGGTGCCAATACCTACGGACACAGCTACATATATTAAACTTTTCACCTCTGTAACTTATCTGGTGACAATACACACCGTAGATTACCCTTTATGAAAAAGAGCCAGGCTTCTCTGTAGGAGTGGCTATAAAGCGCTTAATCTCATCTCACTGTCAGGCAACAGAATCTCTAAGAAATCACTTTAAATGTTCCATTTTGCAATTTAAAATGTAGTTGCATTGTAACCACACAACCATCTGTGTAGTTATTGCATTACTGTGTTAAAACATATGTATCTTAACACAATGTATTTTTACATTACAATAATGGATGTTACTACCAATAGATAACAATGTTTCTGTTAATTGTAAGCATGTGTAGATCGCCAGCTACATTAAGACACATTTTGACAGGATGTTAGGTTGGTTTTAGCCAAGGACGGTTAACTTGGCGTCATGACCAGGTGCTCCTATGTTTGGCCTTATCTTTGAAAGACAAGCGCAGCAACAGGTTGCCACCAATTCCAGCAGTATATGACACACGAAGAACAACATTCCTCCATCCATGAGAGCAACCACCAAGAAAAGGAATTAAAACAAGAACTCGTCTAGGACAACTGGAAGCTGCTAGAAACTGGAAAATGCTGGCAGATGTTGGACAACGGCTTATTTTCCCACCTGAGATTGCCACCACTAACCTTCAACCTGATGTTGTCTTGTGGTCAGGATCAGCACGCCTTGTTCACCTGGTGGAGTTAGCAGTGCCATGAGAGGATGCTGCAGATGAGGCATATGAAATGAAGAAGTTTGGATACACTCAACTAGCTGCTGAAGTAGAACAGCAATGGAAAGTCCAGGTTTACCCAGTGGAGGTGGGTTGTTGAGGATTTGTGGCACAATCCACAACCTGGTTTCTCAGAGACATCGGATTCAGTGATCAAGAGTGGACGGAGGGGGGTGATGCTGGGACACCAGAATCACTGTTGAGCCCTCTTGAGGTGTCGTGGGCTAGTCGACGAAACACCATGGATGGAAGGTGCCCACTTGAAGACCCCAGAAAAGTACCCTACTCACATTAGTTTACAGTAAAAGAAGCTGTGTCTTAGTTGGTGCTTATCTTGGCGAGAGCTGAGTCTTAGCACCTACTCTCATGTAATGGAAATCTTAACAGATCCAAGAATGTATTTCCATGGATAAAACGTTTTAGAATAATATTCTCTTTTTTGACTGACATTAATTATTTATATCTTTGTTTTTATAATTCCAGGGACTTTCAAGACTAGTCACGGGAGTAGACTTCCTTCATGCTGATTTTTATTTTTGCTCCTATAGCTCTGTTGAAAAGGCCAGGTTAATTAAATGTTTAAATGTCACATAAAATGGAGCTAATTGTGTATTTTGGTCTTGGTGTTTCAGAATATATGACATCTGCTCTAAATCCAGAAGGTCAAGAGAACAAATCTGACAAATTCCATCAACTCCATCTACCAAACACCCATCGTGATGTGCTGGGATGCCATGCTGTCTTTCACATTATACACAAAACTAAAGCTATATCTTAATTGACATTAAAGACGTCCATACTTTTCTGTCCGTGCCAGGCTCATGCTGATACATATCATATAACGTGTCACAACATCCACTCATCCAAGGTCAGAATGACCAGAATGTATGCAAAACTGGCCCACTGCTCGCTCATCTCTAATGATCTTTTTCAAGCCTGGCTCCAATCTGGACTTACCCTTCAGGCTTTATATCAGATTTTTCAGTTACACATTAATCCCGTCCCACTTATTTCACGTTTCGGTATGGTGCCCAGTGATTCTCCTTGACCAGCTTGTGTAACAGGCAGCGTTGTGTAATACACTGCTATTACAGATTCCATTCCCTCTGCGAGATGAGATACCATTAAAAGCTCTAAAACCACAAATTCATTGCACTCGCCTGTGGTGTGCAGGGTTGTTGGTTCACCCCCAGCCTGTGCTTTGTTACATTTCCAGTCACACCTGTCACTGCTTTGCACCACGCTCACATTCAGGTGAGCTGTACAAATACCAATTGCAATTTTATGAATAAGAGGGGAAAAAAATTAATGCAAGAAAATATTTTTGGGAAAAATTACATAAAAAATGTGTATAAAAGATAAGGAAGCTGAAAGTCATAAGTGTCATTTTTTTATTAATTGTTTTAAGGTTTCTTACACAGACACTGTCTTCAATCGATGGGAACATATCAGTAAGTTAGGATTATGAACAGATCCCATATCACATTCAATTCAAGTACCTTTTTTTAATCAACAAATGATTACCGCTTCTCTTTAAAAAAAAAACTGTATTTTGAGGAGATCATACACATCTGCAGATTGTGCTGTGGCATTTTATCTTGACTAGAATTTTCCTGAAGTGCTATATAGAAATGTTTCTAAAACAGAAGAATGTTCCTGGGATTAAAGATCTAAGAATACATTCAGCAAATCTGGGTATTTCAACATGTTATCTTGTCAAGTTTAAAGGTTGCTGCCCAGCTAAATACTGGAAGAATTATACAAAACTGTAACAGTGTGCTAAGTAAGTTAACAGCAGAGTAATGCATTAGGTCATGTTAGCACCATTCAATATAAAATTAACAATCTTATGCATTGTGTGTTTAATGATTCTAATTATGTGTATATCACATGTTTAAACGGTAATAGCCAGTCTATTTTTTCTAATGTCTTTTGCACATTTAATATGTTTTGATTAGATAACAGTAGAAAGAAAACAATTGATGAGTTGTTCTGCAATAAATACACCCGATGTTTAATTTTTAAATTATTATTGTGTTATTATATACTGTTATTTTAATGGTGTCAGTTAATTTAAGAAAAAAATAAAATATCCCTGTCTTTCACTCAGGAATTCTGATAACCTTAGATGTGAATATATGTATAAGCATGAGCTTCTGGTCCAAAAGCGCTTTACATTTAAACAAAGTGCTGAATTCGCCCCCTGAGAATTTTTTATTCTTTTTTAATTGTATCATCGATTCAGTAGTACAATGATGCGTTGCTAGTATATGGTAAATTAGAATGTACTCAACTGAAAGTTGCAGATGTTTATTTTTAATAAATGAGTTTTCTGCTTTCTCAAGTGGAATGCTCACAACAAACTTGAATTCCATGCTACAATGCCGGGGGTGGGGGGTGGGGGGGGCGTCAGGCACTCCCCCAGTAGAGCCTAATTCACAAGGGTTCCTCGGTTGATAAGACATCTTGAGAATGAGAGGCCATGACTGTCACTTGAGACTTCTCCCACTTCAACTGCTCATTTTAGTTACTCAGTGTAAGAATATAAGAAAATGTATGAACTAGAAGAGGCCATTCATCCCATTTAAGCCTGTCAAGTTCCTTGTAGTTGATTGATCTCAAAACTTTGACAAGTTGGGTCTTAAAGGATCCTGGTGTTTCAGCATCAACAAGTGACTAGATAACCCATTCCATTCCCATTTCACAGGGCGGAGCTAGGCTACCTGTTGTAGTGTTTAGGACATGAAGTTAGTAACAAATAGAACACATAAAGAGAGAGGCTTTGTCCTTTAAAGGCCCTACGCATATAAAGGGGGTTCCTTCATTGAGGAGACCCGACAAACAGGAGGCAACCATCTCTGAGATGACCCGACATACGAAGAGGCTCACGAGCCGGATAGAAAACAATGTTAGTAGATGTTAGAAGATATAGAGCAGGGTGTTCCGCCTCTTCAAAAGCCCAATTTATAGAAGGGGGGTTCCGTCGCTGAGGAGACCAAACAAACAGGAGAGGGGGTCACCTGACAAATAAGAGGGGTTCCATTGCTTGGGGCCCTCACATAAATAGAGACATCAGCATCTGAAAGAGAAGACAAGAAATCATGCACGCTAATGGAGGTGTTTGGCCGGGGGGTCCCCTCTGACTCATTGAGAACCCTCCTCTGAGGTAAATGAAGCGGCGCTTAACAAAGGGTTGAAGAAAGTGAAATCACTATGCAGGACAACTGTGTACATGGCTAAGCATTAAATAGAGTAGATTTAATTGATGGAAGAAGATGATAGGGCTCCACCCCTCAAACCACACTTAATAGGTTAACATTTTTTGTAGTGCACTTAAAGTATTGCTTAGGGTTAACTTTGTCAACTCCTTTTAAGAGTTTAAAGACTTCAGTCAAGTCCCCTCTTTTTTTGTTTTTTTGTTTTTTGTTTTGTCCTGTGCAAAATTAAACTGCATTAAACTCTGTCCGTAAATTCTTTAGACTTTGATTTCAAGATCCTGAATTAGTAGCATGCTGATTAATTGTCAAGAAGCAAATGCCCCCAGGAACAGTCACCCTTTCTGGAGCATCTACACATCAACCAAGTCCCAACTTTAAATCACAGTTTACCTCAAAGCAACCATTAACTTAATCTTAATCTTAAAGTAATTCTGTAAAATTGAAGAGTTGTGTGGTAAGATTGAAATATCATTCTCTATACAACATCCTCTCAAAAAGTCTGGGTGCTCCTGAAGCATGTAGTACCGTACAAATTGGCAACGTATTCATTAGTGGGTAAAGCATTTAATAAATAAAAGCAATTACTACAGACCTAAAGATAGTTCCACATAAAATACAGGGTATTTTGCATTCTAACATTACATTATGTAACATAATTTTTGTTCCTGGGTAGTAAGTGTTATTTCCTAATTGCTTATGCCTCAAAAGTATAGAAAATGGCTATTATTCCCCACAAACTTTGCTTTTGTGACCAGGACAGTGATATTTTGAAATGTACCTATTTCCAATGAGAAAACGGTCTTTTCGTTCACATAAAGTCAGAAAAAAACAACATATGAATCCAAATTAACATGTATTTATACTAAACTAATACAAAAATGACTACAAAAGATTTAGAAGTGAGTAGTTTTTCGGGATTTACGATTATACTGTAAATCACTTTCACGAATCAGCCCCCAAATGTACTCTCCCATCATGTTCTTGTTATACTGTCCTTGGTAGCGGCGTTCAAAGTCCAGTATATCCTGGTGGAAGCGCTCGCCTTGCTCCTCCGAGTATGCTCCCATGTTCTCCTTGAATTTATCAAGACGAGCATCAAGGATATGGACTTTGAGGGACATCCTACAGCCCATTGTGCCGTAGTTCTTCATCAGAGTCTCAACCAGCTCCACATAGTTTTCGGCCTTGTGATTGCCCAGGAAGCCCCGAACCACTGCGACAAAGCTGTTCCAAGCCGCTTTCTCCTTACTAGTGAGCTTCTTGGGGAATTCATTGCACTCCAGGATCTTCTTTATCTGTGGTCCGACGAAGACACCGGCTTTGAGCTGCCGCAGACAGCTTACGGAAGAAGTCTTCAAGGTACTTGAAGGCTGCCGACTCCTTATCTAGAGCTCTGACAAATTGTTTCATAAGGCCCAATTTGATGTGCAGTGGTGGCATCAGCACCTTCCAGATTTGGACGTTGTTCCTCCCCACAGAGAACTCGGTCCGCTGTGGCCAGTCCCGCTTGTGGTAGTGCACCTTGGTGTCCCTGCTGTCCCAAAGGCAAAGATAGCAGGGAAACTTGGTAAAACCGGCTTGGAGACCCATCTAGGAATGCCACCATTGCAGCCTCTTGATGCCATCTCAGAAAAATGCAGATATGTATCCACTTAGGCAGCTGGAACTAAACTGAACTGGTGGGCTTAAGGCCCCTGTATTTATACTACTATTTATATTACTGGAAAGTTCTAGATAGTTCTAGAAGTTACTCCAAGTTTACTCAGCACTGAATCTATCTGGAATGTTCTGGAAAATAGGTAAATTTCAAAATATCACTGTCCTGGTCACAAAAGCAAAGTTTGTGGGGAATAATAGCCATTTTCTATACTTTTGAGGCATAAGCAATTAAGAAATAACACTACCCAGGAACCAAAAAAAAAAATTTTTTAAATTGTTACACGGTGTTATCATCTTGTAAATACCGTGTGGTGAGATCTAAATTGGCCAAGCAGTCCATCACTGGCTGTATTTCCTTTAATAGCGAGCAAAATTAGCTGAGAGCAAAAACCACAGGGCTGCATGTGTAAATAATAATAATAATGAATGTAATAGGATTTCAAAGAGACGGCACAAATAGTGATGTTTTAAAATTGCCAGTGTAATGGCTATTTTTATGCTGTTGCTGTTGAGTGACCTATAAAATAATTGCATCCTTGAGTTCTAGCTATCAACAGCCCTTTCATCATCTTTTTATATAATTGTTTACTCAATGGGGCTCCTAGTTATTTCAAATTGCTCAAAGGGAGAACAAATATTCAAAGAGATGAGATAATGCACTAGAGATGCTTTGATCCTGATACATTCTAAACAGCGTTTTAAAATGGTGCTTTTTTGTTTTGTTTTTATTGTTCACTTAGTTTTATAATATTTGTAATCATTCTGAGTGATTTTTATTGTGATTTGATTTGTTTTTGTCTTTTTTGTTGATAAATCAGTGTTAGGATGCTTTCTTAATACAGGAGCTATTCTTCAGTTGTACAGTAGTTCATAGACATATGTAATATAGGCTAGACCAGCCAGTATCTTTATATTAGTAAGGATCAGCACCATCTAATACACAGAGAAGACAGTGGATGTGCCACAAACATATTCTTTGCTGATTACACCCTGCTAAAATCTTTATTTTTAGCAAAAACTTTTTCTCAAGCTAAACTGGGAGTACTGTTTGTCGACATCTCTGAAAGACATAAGATCAAGCAACAGAAACAGCATGACTTTTTTAATATTATGTTTCAGATTTAATTCAATGCACAGCCTCAGATTCAAATAAAAACTCAATTGTGGTCATCAGTTTCAAGAAGGGCGTATGCAAGGCACCGAGAAGAGAACATCTGTGTAGAACAAAAACCTGCAAAACTAGGGTTGACTGATCGCCATTAGGAACGAAGACAGAGAAATGTTTTAATGATCTACACGTTTAGAGAAAAGGCAAGAGGAAGTGGCTTCAGTAAGGGTGAGGGAAATGGACCTAGGAGGCACATTTACACAGAGTGAGGAGGCTATGGAATAAGGTCCTAACCGTGTTGTTTAGTTCAGTTTAATTTATTCACTTTATGTCCACAGGGCCAGTATAGTTGTCACATACTGATTATACACATAAAGAGACCTGGTGCCCACCAACCATGATCGATAATAACAATTTGTTAAGTTATAATATATGTAGGTTCTTTAATATATATAATATATATATATATATATATATATATATATATATATATATATATATATATATATATATATATATATATAAAAGAGTCATTGAGATCCTTTAAGACCAGACTTGACAATGTCAAGATTGAGATCCATCAGCTGCACAAGCACTGATGGGCCAAACGGCCTCCTGTTGTTTATACATCTTACTTTTTATTGTTTTTATAGACTTATGGGAAGTACACAGACATGAGTTTTTAATTATGTCACATAGTAAGCTCCACCTTCTTCAATTGTTCTTGACTGGCAGGTACAGAATGTGAGGGTAGGTGTGACATCAGCTACGGGACCAGGATACACAAACTAATAGAAAGCGCCCTGTTAAGTCCTACATGTAATGTTGAATGCATGAAAACAGGGAGCACTGAAAGTGTGTCGAGTTTGTATATTGGAAGGAGTGAAATAAACACTGCCTGATGGCCTGATGCAGTCCTGCATGAAGCCTAGGGCATTTTTTATACAACTAAGTAATTTCCCTTCCAGCTCCAGACATACACTTGCACCCGCAGAACAGGATAAGTGTTTCCTATTCTTATTATACCATTCACAGTGCTTAAAGACCATTGTTGATATTGTCTCTGATGGTCACTGTTGCTGCTTCTGTTTCAAATGAAGGTTCAGATTCTCTGCAGGCAACACTGGTTGAAAGCGACCAGCCTGTGCAAAGCGTTAGGTATTTATCCTAGTGAATTAAACTAATGCATTCAGTGCCAGCTTCCAGCCAATGATAGCATAAATTATTGTGCATGGAAGGGAATATGAACCACTGGGAGAAAAAAAAAAGTGTATTTCTGTTGGATTTAAAGGTCCACACATCTTTTTACTTCCTAAAAAAACACTTTATTACCTACTTAGAGGTTACTATTACAGTATGCACAGTAGATTAATCAGAGAATAATGTTTATGCTAAGTCAGGCTAGCCCTTAAAATGTAAATACAGTAATTTACTACTTGTTAACTTATAGCATTAATATTTGCATATTCCATATTGAAGTATCACAAGAAAATATCAAAACAGGAGGTAACAGGAAATATTGATATTCATGGTGCTAAAAGCATGTAAGAAAAATCAATTAAAATGCAAGACTTCTCTTTACAATAACTGGATAAAATGGTGCACAAGTGAGTGGTTGTGTTAATTCAGCGATAATGGTCAGCCCTGTGTCAACTGAAGCACACCCAGCGACTGGAGACAAGAGGTTGCTGTAGCAAGGTGACTTCTGTGGAATCCTTATAGAAGACTGCTGACCTTGCACAGCCATGTTTCAAACCTCTCCCCTGACTTCACACGGCCATGCCTTTAACAAGTGAGCCCCTTTAATAATGAAATGCAATCCCCCCTGCGAAAATGTTGATTAAATTCCATCTGATAATAATCATTTACCTGTTGGATTCTTCACAAATGAAATTAAATCAGGACAATGGCAGTCCCTAGGAACGGGGTGCACAAAAGAAAACAAATCCTGTATCTACAGTACCTGGAACAAAGAAAGAAACTGGCTTGCAGAGTTGGGTTCATTGCTCTTTAGTCTAGATCATTTCCATAATTCAAGGCAGCTTCCAGGATCTGTGTCACATCTTTCCATTATTTAAATATATTGTACAGGTGTGTTTATGCGTGTCTGTGCGTGTGTATTTAATAGGATCTCTCTAAGGAAGACCAGCTGATAACATGCAAAACTTACAAACCTAAGCTAGAAAGCTCTTCTTCATCACAGTTAAATAGCCTTCATAATGAAAAGCAACCAATTTCAGACAGAAGCAAGAAAAGCAAAAAGAAATGTGTGGACTCATGAAAACCCTTCAATTACAACTGAAAACATTCATGTGCATGCTATTATTATAAACACTAATATATGCATTGAGAAAAGTCATTAAAAAGAGAAGTTAAAACAATTAAGATTGACTTTTGTTTGTTTTTGTTTTTTTACATTGTTTAAAAATACATATAAATGTATGGGCTGCAGTCTTAATGATATCCAGTCTCTTCATGAAATAACATAAAAATAACTCCTGGAAATGTGGCCACATTGGTAATTTAAACTCTTATCGCAAATCTATAACATGGTCTGCTACTACTGCCAAAATAGATGCTAATTTGCTTTACTGTTTTGCCAAAACTGTAATAGAAGATTGAAGATGCAAATCGTAATAGATGGCTGACAGAATTTCAAAAAGGGGTAAAACCTGCTACACTGATAAAAATCTAACCACAGGGTATGCAGATACTCCTCCAACAAGGTCTTTGGTCTGAAGAAACAGTGTTTCAGAGATCTTTAATGTGAAAGAAAACATCAGACTCTGGGGAATTATAATTGAACAAAATTGTGGATCACTGAGAAAGAAAAAACAGGCTTATTTGGTAAAAACTCTTAGTCCATAGCACAATCTAGAGGCCAAATCAGCACACTGCAAATGTACTATTATAAATGACAGCAATTATTTCATTATTAATGCAGTGTTTGCCTCAGACTGTATACTGTACATTTCACACTCATAGTAAATGAGGCTGAGCTGTATAGTACCTCTGAATAAACAACAAGCTTTTTCACCCTAAGCAGTTTAGAAGTCTGTTTAAGAATACTGAAAGAAAGAAAACAGGCAGATTCATTAGTTTGCTTAATAAACACTGTTACCTCCCCATCAGAGTGAACTTGATATGATTGCACATACTGTCAGAGCTACCCAAAAGACTGCTGTCAAAATATAAATTGCACATACCTTAAACTTCCTTTTTTGGGAGAATATTTGATAAACAGCCTTAAAGTGCTTTTAACATCTTACTATTTTGCAACGTTTGCTGTCAGTGCTGTGTTTTTTTCTGACAGTTCATGTTTTCCCTTTTCTAGTCATTCATAACTTACTTTCAGCTTCACGCCTCCTGTTACTGCCCAGTCATGGTTTTAGATTCTCTCAATCCAGAGAGATTCTGCAGTGTTGTCACATCACGTAGGGGTCATTTGAAGAAAAAACCGTCCCCCCCCCCCCCCCGGTGGGGGCCCCCCCCCACCCCTCATTCTTTTACCAGCTCTCCCCCATTATGCTTATCAATGCTTTACCATTCTGTTTACTATGGTTCTTCTATGCTTTGTTACACTCTGCTATGCTTTTAATAGGGGACCTTTTTTTTATCAGAGTTGCCTGGTGTGAAAGCTAACCCAATGGACAAAAATAAGGAAGCTTTCCAGAGAGCTACAGTGCTTGTACAATAATACTCACTCGAAGCCCCCCACGTCATCACTTGACACCAGCTAACCTGTCAGCGTGCCAGCCTTCTCTCTTGCAAATATAACAGTCTGTATTGCTGAAGTGTAGATTATATTTGTCATACTATACCCTGTACTCTGTGACAATTATCATGTACACTTCAGCAATGCAGGCTGTTATATTTGCAAGACAGAAGGCTGGCACACTCATAGATCAGCTGAGGAAGTTGGAGGAATGATGTGACAGCATATAGCTAATTCCTACTCTCCTGCTTCTCAGTCACAGCTGCCTAATTAATTGGGTCTGGATTTAATCACTGTTTTGCAGAAGCCTGGTTTGCATTAGCCTGTTCTTTTTTTTTTAAAACTTTACGCTACAATCAAATTGTAATTAAAACATTTTAAGTAACCCAGTATTATGAACAGACGCCAATAATTCATATATATACTATACTGATATATATATATATATATATATATATATTATATATATATATATATATATATATATATATATATATGTGTGTGTGTGTGTGTGTGTGTGTGTGTGTGTGTGTGTGTGTGTGTGTGTGTGTGTGTGTGTGTGTGTGTGTGTGAACATAATTTAGATATTTTATTTAACACCATGTAATTAAAGTATTTACAAAATTATATTGCAAAAGTCTACTAGAAGCCATAATAGTGACAAAGTATGTCATGGTAGATTTCGAAGTCTCACATTATGAGGCCACTAGGCCATTCTGACCACTAGGGAGCGCAGTGAATCAACCCCAGAAGATGTCCCTTTCCTAATGAAATGCAGCACTATCTGTGGATCTTCAGCCAAGATCACAAAAATGAATCGTTACCACAGGACTCACCTTTGACTCCACAAGGCAGGCCTTTAGGAAGTTCTCATTGCTATTTTTATAGTGGTGCTCTGGGCTGGTCTTGGTAGAACCAATGCATTACAACTTTCCTCACCAAACAACTCTTATGGATATGTTTAAGATTATGCAAATGAAGCAAGGGAATGTAGTTGGACATTCTAAAATGGGGAGAAAATGGGGGGGGGGGGGGGGGGGGGACATAACTGGGCTCTCTATTTATTGATGTATTTATTTTTAAACAGGTTTCAGTAAAACACATTGCAACATTATATGGTAATGTCTGGGAGTAAGTTATTCTTTGGTGATTTACATTTCTTAGGGGACACTGCCATCTAGTGGATATAACAAAATGTATATACAGGTATGTATAAGTTTTGCTGGAGACTGCAAAACCATAGTTACGACTTTCCATTCAATTTTGGATCATTTAAATGCAGGTGGGCATACCTAAAGGTAATATATGGTAAATATTTAATGCATTTATTTATTTAAACAGTAGTATCACTGTAGTCTATTACAGTACCACGGTGTGCACTGTTCATATCTGTACTATTGTGTTTTGTGTTCGAAATCCATTGTGTTCCAGTTACTGGTAATGACGTGCTCTGTTAATAGCTTTACTGTCATTTCCCACTGGGAATTTTCAGACGTTTCTATAAAGAGAACAAGTTTTACAAAAAACTTCCAACAATGCTTTATTCTATCCAAGCAACTTTCACCAGTAGTTACAACTGTCATTACCAAGTAATTATGTTTTAATGTATTTTACCAAACTTCACCTAAACCTTACTATAACATTATTACCATTGAGAAACAACTATCCGAATAGTGTTTGATTGTTGACACAAGGGAAAGTGGTGCCATACAGACAAGGTCAACCAAGCACATGCCTTGCAGTCAGGGTTTTATTACAATGTGCAATACTTTTATTTTAACCAGCCTATTTAATCTTTAAATTGCCTTATCAATGCTGAATGACTTTCCTTGTTTGTTGTTTTTAAGATAGATGTTCCACTGTCATCTACCATGTGCTTGTTCCCTTGAATGCAGCTTCCTTATTGATGGGCATCAGTATAAGATTTGCAATGTCTAGCATGGCCCTTTATCATTATTGTCATAGTTTCAAGACAGATGGGTATGAAGGGGGTTTCCTATTCAATAGTGATTTGTACAGTTTAAGGATGTCAACTGATGATAAAAATTGTTTTAAATGTATTGCTGTTTATTGTTTGTATTAGACATGCAATACCTTCAATATGAAACTATTCTAACATCTGTCTAGACTTGTTAGCAGTACATAAAAAGCGCCTATATAGTTTCTTCATAGATATTTGTAGAAAATGATAAATGCAATTGGAGCAGGTAGCTTATTCCTTATATTCAAACTCTAAATAATGTTAGTTAGGTATTCCTAAACCAACAGCATTAATGTACTGTGGGATCCTTGAATCCTTCAAATGCGGTTATATAATTTATCTAACATGACTTGCACCTTTCTAAATCTGCACCAATAGTTCCACTGCCCTGTCTAAGAGACTCTGTTCTTAATTGCCATTTCATATCTCTCTCAACATCTTTGTTTTTGCCTAGTCCCTACCTTGAACTCCGACTCCATAGTACAGCAAGTTCAGATGGTCGGCCAAAACCACCCAAAGAGCCTGCCACTGCCCCAGACACTTTTAACACTCCCATTACCGGTTAAAGGGTCGTGCATCTTCTTAACACTTCCATTACCGGTTAAAGGGTCGTGCAACGTATGGCACGTTAAATATCTATCAAAAACTTCGAGTTGCAATAGAGTTTGTTAAACAGACATACAAATTACACTTACAAACTTAATGTTAAATGTTTTATTTATTGTTAATGTATATTACAGCATTCTCTTATCTATCGTTATACTGTCAAATACGTCCAATCTACTTATTTATGTAAATTTATATTAACAAAATCCATTTTAAAGTATTTATTTTTTTGTTAATATATCTGATCTACTTATTCCCTGGGCTCCATCTACTAATTCCCCAGACGTAGCACTAGTACAGCGATCTATGCGTAAACCATATAAACAATGGAACCTCCCCTTTAAATTCTAGAGTGCGACCCAGTTTTTCCCCAGGACATAGCGCATCTTAGTGAATATGCTATCACTAGCACATGGCCATGCGGAAACTGCAGAGTACAATTTATAACAGGCAGAAAATAAAAATGCTTTTCATACATCCAGCCCAGTGTCTCTCACCTTCTAGCTTCAAGTGTTGATATATGACTGTATAAAATTTTTTTTTTCAAAAGCAATCGTATATATATATATATATATATATATATATATATATATATATATATATATATATATATAAATGATTGCTTACTTTTTTCTTTTGCTATGTTCTTACCTTGACTAGGATTGAAATTAAGTTGCAATCAGTCCCATTCATTCCATTTGGCAAAACCATATTATAAGTGCAATTTGAATCGGTACTGTTTGCTAGCACTTACAGAACCTTCTCTCCTGTGTACCTGGATCAGTGTTGCCAGATCATTTAAAAAAATCCGAAAATTAAAAAAAAAAAAAAAAACGTCCAGGTTTCTATTTTTACAACATTTAATTAAGGGCTAATGTTGAGCGTTCCTACTGGTATTTATGAATAAACAAAGTGAAATAGCATGTACATAATGAGAAGAATATACAAATTTAGTAAACCATGAATAGATATCAAATATATGACCTGAAAAAAAAAAGACTAACTGATTTATTGTTAAAAGTAACAAGAGTTACATGAAGTTATAGCATTAATAAGTGTATTTGTATTGCAATAAAACTACCGACATTTTCAATGAGCACTTACATTTAGTAATGACTATCATGCCATTACATTTTTCAACAAATCACACGGAAGTTAGAATGGGGGATCCAGGACCTTGGCACTGCTCATTTAGCCCATAGATAAACAAACGTTAAAACCGAAGGAATGTGTTACCGGGAATAACAACGTTTTTGATAGACTGAAAATTTCAGCCGCACCAAGAACATAATAATCATAATTCAAATATACGTTTAATTCAAATATAGCAGTCTGATAAGATTTTCATTTGGAATACAGTAGTAAAAAAACTACACCTCTACGGCCTCTACACTTTTTTTTATTAAAAATAAAAAAATAAAAACATTTATACAGACTAAGGTGTCTGTAATAAATCTTGTCAATAGTTTGAATTCACCTTTGAAAGCCTCCTCAACTTCCCAAGCTGGTGACTATCTCTGCCTAAGGTGGAGCCATTGCGAACAGCTCTTTCTTAAGCGCTTTCAAGTTCTAAAGCGGAGACAGAACAGTGTCATGTTTGTAAAGGAGTGCTTGAATTTATGTTAAAAAAAAAAAAAAACTTCCAGAAAAGCTTCTTGAAATCCATATTTACCTATGTTAAATTCTTACCTCCAGAAATCCTTGAGTAAGGAATAAAAACCTCGCTCGAAATCTGGAGGGAAAACTTCCCAATCATATCATCTATCAGCTATATTTAATGTTGCTGGCACTATATGCGGGGAACGGAAGGAATGGCCACAGCAGTGTAGAGTGGAGGGAAGGCATGACCAGTCAGCTCATAGAAGAGAAGCAGAAAGGGCGAGAGGGTGTGTAGGGAGACATGAGGGATTGGAGGTAGGAGGGGCCAGCGTGGTGATGGGAGTGGTAGGCAAGAACAAGGGTCTTGAATTAAATACGAGCAGAGATAGGTAGCCAGTGGAGGGTGTGAAGCTAAGGGGTAGCATGAGAGTAGCCAGGCTGGGAGAAAACAAGAGGAGCAGCAGAATTTTGAATGAGCTGAAGGGGGCAGATAGCTGAAGCAGGGAGACCAGCAAGGAGAGAGTTACAGTGGTCCAAGCTGGCAAGTACAAGAGCTTGGACCAGGAGTTGAGTGGAATGTAGTGAGAAAAGAAGAGATTCAGTAGATGTTGCTAAGAAGTAAGAATATTTCTCTCAAATCAATTTTATTATAACAAAATGCATGAGGCTAAAAATGGTTGATTATACAGTAGTCTTTGGCTAACAGAACACCTCTCAGGAAACAAGCAAAGTGTTCTCATATCCGCAATGTTGTTTAAAATGGGAGTTAGCCACCAGACACAATATTAATGAATGAATCAATACATAAATAAATATTGCTTGTCATGACTCACGTGCATCAACTTATGAAATAAACAGAATAAGTACAAGAAAAGCAAACATTAATAGACTATCTGTCAAACTAAATTAACACAGCACCCCTACACACGTGCAGCAGCAATATACAAAGTATGCACATTATTTAACAGAATGGTGAAGCAACTCACCAGAACGGGAAACACTAAATCAAAATACAATGATTCAGTGATATGATGGCAGTTCTGGAAATATTTAATAAAGCACAAATACTGAATAAACCATTTTAATTTAAGTTTGAGGATGATGAGTTATCAGGTTACAAAACAGTACTGTGTCCGTTGTGAACTAATTGCTATCAGTGCCAAATAGGAATGCATTTAAGCAAAGTCCCTGTTTCTTTAGCTGGACCAATTACAATGGGAAAAATCAATTTCAACACAAGGGTATTCTCTTAGACTTAGTGTTCTCTTAGGAGGTGTTCCTATACATGCAGACTACTGTAAAAAAAAAAAACTTAAATGAGTGCTAACACTAACAGCAAGAGATGTTAAAAAGTTAAAAGCATTCAATACCTTTGTTAGCTAGGACCTCAAAAGATTATTAGAGGGCCTGCACGGCTCAATAATGAATGAAACCTATATATATATATATATATATATATATATATATATATATATATATATATATATATATATATATATATATATATAATTATAAAGATCTTGTATATAAAAATGAGGGTCTGCTTCCTAATAAACTATCAACTCTTGATTAATCTATTTTGGCCAACCAAAACCTTAACAAACGATGCAGCAGGAATGTGCAAGAATACAGTGCTTAGTCCTCGTAGAACAATAGCTCTGTGTTGACTAGCTTACTAACATGAATACAGATTTTGAATGTTAATAGTTACACTTGCCCGAAGTCTTACTTTTGTAGAGAAATGCACTCATATTACCATGAAAGACTTATCAAATAAATTAAAGAACACGTTCATAAATGAGTACATTGTTGGGAAATCTCTGAATCTTTTACAAGAGCATTTCCAACTAATTATTATTGGTAGTATCAGTAGTCCTATAAAATAAGGTCTGATTAATAAATTAAATACTAATATTATTATACATTCATCATGATGACTACTGTCAGTAGTTTAGTATTATTATTTAATGGACGGGCCTCATTTGATGATGATGATGATGATGATGATGATGATGATGATGATGATGATGATGTACTGTATTTACATGTTGTATATTTCTATCCAGCATTTGAAAGGTTAACTCCACGCAGCTGCGCCTGCGTACACAAACGGCACTGCAGTGAATGAATTTAATTAAAGCGTCATGTGATACAGCACGTTAGCAAAGCAGCTCAGTGTGTGTGTGTGTGTGTGTGTGTGTGTGTGTGTGTGTGTGTGTGTGTGTGTGTGTGTGTGTGTGTGTGTGTGTGTGTGTGCAAGCGTGTATGTTTGTCTATGTGTGTGTATTTACATTTGTGGTTGTGTCTGTCAGTCTGTTTGGGATATGTATGTGAATATGTACAGTATGCCATCAGGGCATGATGTTTAATTAGTATCGTAACAGGGTATATTTTTCCTAAAACGAAAAAGACCTAGGAGATTGAATTACTCAGTTCGCCTGATCATGTCTGCCGGTGCCAATGCTGGCAAACTGCCGTACGACGATCACAGCAGACAGGGCAAGTTCTTGTCCTATGTGTTCTACCAGGCTGTGCGGGACCACAAGCCAGTGTGGATGCTGGAAGACATGCGGACGATGGAATCGTTCTACTGGGAGGAGAACACCAGCCAAAGGACATACTCCCCTTCTGAAGCACTGCTTTACGCTGTAGTACACGATCACCAAGCCTATGCGCAATACCTGCTGAGTCACTATTCGGAGGAGGCTTTGCAAATGCCAGGGGAGCGCTTCTGCTGCTCTCCTTCCTCCGCGCCGCACCTGGCCATGGCTGTGAGGTATGACAGAAGGGACATTTTGGGGCTCATCCTGCAGGTGGCACACCGGCTCCCCAGTCTGAGGTCCTACCTAAACCGCAAGGGCTGCTTCCACCTGGAGGATGGCAAGACCCCATTGCACCTTGCCTGCGACCTGCTGCGCTCCGAATCGGTGCTTTTTCTCTTGGGGAACGGTGCGTCGCCACAAGCGGAGGACCACAAAGGCATGACACCACTAGACGTTATTTTGGAACAGCTGTGGGACTCGAAGGTCAACGTGGAACCCAAAAAGCGCTGCCTGGACAACTTGCTGCTGTTCATGCCCGCGCTGCGATTCAAAATGAAGAGGTCGTTGGAAGGTGACCCCTCCAGTTGGAAGAAGGTGCTTGGGGAGGATAAATTCAGCTACCTCATTGGGAAAACCCCGGCCCCTTTGTTTCTAACGACTATGCAAAGAATCCTGCAGCTCCTTCCCCCGGCGCAGTTCCCCAAAAGCCTGCAAGATCTCCCCATACCTGCCTCATTAAAACCATTGCCTGTGCCCTACAAAAAGCAGCGGATCCCAGTAAATGTGGTATAGATTGATTTTTAGGAACACCTCTTCTTTTAAGAGGGTTTTAAGTCTGCTAATTATAATAATGATAATGTATTTTAAGGAAGTATTATTATTTTATAAATAGATGCTATTAGTTTAGGCACAGCATCAAATGCGTATCACCGTATACATGCAGCATGCATTAAACTAATAATATTTTAACCTTTGTAAAAACAAAAAACAGAAATGTATTAGATATTACTTGTACTGTACTTTAAAATGGACAGCCCTTCATAAACAGATATTAAATAAGCAATAACCTGCTGCAGTAAGTTCATGGATTATTATTATTATTATTATTATTATTATTATTATTATTATTATTATTATTAATAATAATAATAATAATAATAATAATAATAATAATAATAATGATGCAGTAAAATGTCTTTGTAGTATGCAAGCATGGAATTATTTATTTTGTAACATGTATACAGTGTAAATGAACACATATTATATACTGTAGATATCAGTAACATTTAAAATGTAAAATATTTATTGAAATTATGCTATGACAGCGTGTAAATAAAACTACAT